>NC_071992.2:20010000-20635000 GCF_028885655.2 Pongo abelii
ACTGTCTAGACACTCCACTGCAATGCTGCATATAAGTGGTCAAAGTGGACACCCTTCCCTCTTTTCTGATCTTAGGGGAAAAGAATTCAGGCTTTCACCATCGGGTGTGATGTTGGCTACAGATATTTCATAGGTGCCTTTTATCATGTTGAAAACATTCCTTTATATTCCAGGTTTCCTGAGTTTTTTTAAAAATCATGAATGGGTGTTAATTTTATCAAATGCTTTTTCTGTATCTGTTGACATGATCATAACCTTGACTTGTTATGTTTGTCTTGTTATTGTATTAATTTGTTTCAAGGAAGTATTTTAAAGCAGCGGTCCCCAACCTTTTTTGCAGTAGGGACCAGTTTCATGGAAGACAATTTTTCCATGGATGGGGTTAGGGGAGGTGGGGCGGAGGTGGGGGGATGGTTTTGGGATGAAACTGTTCCACATCAGATCATCAGGCATTAGATTGTCATAAACTAGATCCCTTGCACGTGCAGTTCACAGTAAGGTTCATGCTCCTATGAGAATTCCTGGTGCTGATCTGACAGGAGGCGGAGCTCAGGGGGTCATGCTCACTCCCCCGAAGTTCACCTCCTACTGTGCAGCCCGTACCTAATAGGTTCCTAACAGGCCACAACCAGTAGGGGTCCAGGGGTTGGACTGCGGACCCCTGTTTTAAGGCATATGGGAAGAATCCATGTAAGTCAGAGATATTGGATTTATAAAAAATAAGTGATAATTCAAAAATTGAGGTGCCTAAAGAAAAAAATAAAAAACGTCTTTAATGGCTTGCATAGAGATGTTTTCCTGAATTACAGCAGCATTCTCCTCTGCCCCCAAAGCCTCACAAGGCTGATCTTTCTGCCTGGAAATCATCCCTGAGCTGATTGCTACCCTCCTCCCACTGCATTAGAAGCCTTTCTCATTACTCTCTGTACTTTTTCATGGCACTTTGCCCTCCTTGAATCATTTCATTAATTACTTGTGAAAGTTTGTTTAATATCCATGAACACAGTGACCTTATCAGTTCTATTCTCTACCATATCTTAATGTTTGACAAAGTAGTTAGCCACACCTACTCACACTGGCACTAATTTGAGTATGAATTGCTGCCAGTAGGATTATTTAGAACTAAATATATATGATATAATTTAATGGCCATGTCAGTCCCAGCCTGTGGCTATTTATATGTGGATACTTACATGTGGAGCCTAAAAAGGTTTAACTCTCAGAAACAAAGAGTAAAATGGTGATAACCAGAGACTTTAGGGAATGGGGAGATGTTGGTCAAAGAACAAAGAATTTCAGTTACACAGGAGGAATAAATTCAAGAGATTTATTGTGTATCAGGGTGACCACAGTTAATAATAATACAGTCGACACTTGAAAATTGCTAAGAAAGTAGATTTTAAGTGCTCTCACCACAAAAGTCTGGAATGTAAGGTAATGTATATGTTAAATATCTTGATTTAGCCATTCCACAATGTATACACATAACAAAACATGTTGTACACCATAAATGCCATATATGCATTTTTTACTTGTCAATTTAAAAACAAGAATGACTCACATTGTCACTAAATTACAATGTCTCAGGTGGTACAAGTCTTTCATTTTCATAGGAAAAATTGGCCAAAGTGACTGATTTTACTCAAGTGAATAGGTAAAAAATATCGAATAAAGTTGAAAGCATGTAGGGCTCTTCTAACATAAATACAATTTTCTTGATTTTTCCTGGTTTAATCTGTTATGCGAGGGAAGAGGTCTTAATTTTCAGAATGTAATTTCCAAAAGTGACAGTTTTAATACATTTTGAATAGATATAAGACATATCACATGATTGCATGTGTATAAAGTATAGCCATAAAATAAAAAGTTTAAAAAATTGGAAAATACCACTGTGGTATGTTTCAACTTTCCATTTAGGATTGGAACTGCTGGGTTAAAGGGGTACACCTCTCTGGCACTACTACGTATTGTCAAATTATTTTCCAAAGTAGTTGTACACATTCACACTCTCCACCAACTCTGTACAAGGGTCCCTCTACTCCAAATTCTCAGATTTTTTTTCACCTTTTCATTTGTAGTAGTCATATTACCTTGAGTAAGGTGTGATAAGACCCAATGCATATCAAGAGAGACATGGGGAATGTTTTAGGGTTTTATTACATTTGTATTTTCCTGGAGAGAACACAGCACATAGCTTTATTGTGATCTCTTTGGAAAGGGTAGGATGAGGCAGGGCAAGTAGATTTAAGATTGACTATGTTGGAAAGTGGTCTGCCTGTGAAGTTGATGTTCACTATGACATATACAGCTTAAAGCCATCTAAGGGCTCCAAATGTGTGTGGGTAAGTCATAATTTGCTTAGAGGTATATAATAGGCTTTTAGATGGATGTCAAAACATTAATTTACAGAAGTAAAAAGTATGGCTATTAGTCTGGTGTCATTAATATGGTGTGTATTTTACTTGAATTTGCATTTTAATGAGTACTGAACTGATGGAATATCTTTCCATATACTTATGAACACTGCTATTTCATTTGTGAGATGCTGACTCAATTTCTTTGACTGTTTTTATTGGGTTAGATTTTTTTTATTTGTTGATTTAGACACATTCATATATGTTCCTTTTTTTTTTTTTTTTTTTGAGATGGAGTCTCACTCTGTCGCCCAGGCTGGAGTGCAGTGGTGTGATCTCGGCTCATTGCAACCTCTGCCTCCCAGGTTCAAGTGATTCTCCTGCCTCAGCCTCCAGAGTAGCTGAGATTATAGCCCATTTTTAAATTGGGTTATTTGTTTTCTTGCTATTGAGCTTTTTGAGTACCTCAGATATTTTGGATATTAATTCCTTATCAAGTGTATGGTTTACAAACATTTTCTCTCATTCTATAAGCTGTCTCTTCACTTTGTTTCCTTTGCCTTGCAGAAGATTTTTAGTTTGATGCCATCTCATTTGTGTATTTTTGCTTTTGTTGCCTGTGCTTTTGAGGTTTATTTTAAAAACTTGTTGCCCAGACCAATATTTTAGAGCTTTCCCCACTATTTTCTTCCACTAGTTTTACAGTTTCAGGTCTTTTTTTTTTTTTGAGACAGAGTCTTGCTCTGTCACCCAGGCAGGAGTGCAGTGGTGCGATCTCGGTTCACTGCAACCTCTGCCTCCTGGTTCAAGCAATTATCTTGCCTCAGCCTCCCGAGTAGCTGGGATTATAGGCACCCACTTTGTATTTTCTTTTTTAGTAGAGACGGGGTTTTACCATGTTGGCCAGCTGGTCTCAAACTCCTCACCTCAGAGGATCCGCCCACCTCGGCCTCCCAAAATGGTGGGATTACAGGCGTGAGTTACCTCAGCCAGTTTCAGGTTTTATATTTAAGTCTTTAATCCATTTTTGTATACGGTGTGAGATAAGGATCAAAAAAAATTTTTTTGCATGTTTATATAACCAGTTTTCGCAGCATAATTTATTGAAGAGACTGTTCTTTCTCTAGCGTGTGTTCTTTGAACCTTTGCCAAAAATCAGTTGACCACATATGCGTGAGGTGATTTCTAGGCTTTCTATCCTGTTCTGTTGGTAGACGTGTCTTGTGTCTATGCTAGGACCATGCTGCTTTGATCTCAATTGCTTTATATTTTGAAATTGAGGAGTATGCTGCCTGAAGCTTTGTTCTTTCTGTTCAAGATTGTTTTGGCTATTTGTGGACTTTTGTGTTTCCATAAGAATGTCTGATGTTTTCCCTACTTCTGCTAAAAATAATATTGAAATTGTAATGGGATTGCACCGAATCTGTAGATTGCTTTGGGAAGTATGGATGTTTTTACAAGGAAATTTTATTTCAGGAAGTTATAGATATGGCTCAACTTCTAGATTCAAGTGTTTCTGTGAAGATATCAGCTCTCAATCTAATTGTCTCTTGTTTTAAATTATTGTAAGTATACTTTTCAGATTTTACACTTTTGCCTCTGAAGTTCATTATGTCATGCCTTCTGCCTTAGCCTCCCAAATAGCTGGGACCACAGGTTGGCACCACCATAGTCAGCTACATTTTTTAGTTTTTTGTAGAGATAGGGTTTCACTATATTGCTCAGTCTGGTCTCAAACTCTTGGGTTCATGCAATCCTCTCTCCTCAGCTTCTCCCTTCTTGGCTCACTAGGATTCCAGGTGTGAGGCAATGTGCCCAGCCTCTCTGCACAATTAATTTCTTTTTCTCTGCCAAAGTAGAGGAAGGTAAGTCTCATTGCTGTACTCTTCTCAGGAGTGTATTTCTAATTTCCTTCTACATCAGAGATGTAACATTTGGAAACCCAGCCTTATGAGAGGGTTTTCTATTACTATCTGCACCTCGGATGTGCTCTAAGCTTATCTTCTGCTCTCCTCATTCCTCAGCCAGGACAATAACAGGAGCCCAAGGTTCCCAGAGTTTGGCTCAGGCCATCAGTGCTTACTGACTGTTCTTGACTCTTGCTTTCACTTTGTTTTCCACTGGTGTACATTTCCTATTTTCTTTTCTGCTCAGAAATTGCTTTTAAATTTATTTTTAAAGAATGTTTTAATCCAGCCCTTAAAATTCGTTTTGGTGGAATGGTTGTTAAAAAAGTCTGGTCTAGTGTCCTGCTGGAAATGGGAATCTGACCATGGCTTTCTTTTTTTTAACCTGGTGTTGAGACGGGAGCTGGTCTTTGACTTTACCCAAATTATGAGCAACCGTTTCTTACTGGAGAAGTCAAGTATAAGCATTAAAATAGACAGGTACTTCTTGTGAAAAACAGCATCATTGTTCCTTAGGTATACTTAAAACTTCATTTATAACTACCCCCTCCAAAAATATCTACTGATTATATCATCCACTCTCTCCCACTTTGAAGTGATTAAGATGAATTGAGATTAATGCGAGGAACAAAACAGGAGTGTGACTGGCCACGGGAGAAGCATGTTCTCAGTACAGTCTGTTCACTGTCCTTGTAATTGCCAGATGTAATGAAGTACTTGAATATTATTCATTTTTTTCTCCTGGCAAAACCAAGAAGATTATTTTCTTGCCAGTGTAAGAAACGTCTACTTCTAATTTTTTAGATTTGTTCTTTGCCGTTTTGCTCTTTCAGGGCTGCATGAGAAAGTCCTGCCACTGGTGATATTAGACTGGCTCCATTTTTTTAATGATAAATTAGACCTATGGTCCTATTGTTTGATGGACAGTTTACCTCTTTATTATTATTTACTTCTTCATGATGCCAAGGCTGTGTCTAATTTGCAAACTGGAACATTGGCTGCTGTTCTTTTGGTTCTTTCTGTTTAACCTACTGATTCTGGATGCCTGAACTTCTGGTCCTCCAATATCATAAAAGGGTCACATGTGTATACCTGTAATATCTGTTTCTTCTGTTTTTGTTTGTTCATTTGTTTTTTAATTTCTCTGTGAGTAGTAAGTACAGTCATGGGGACTAAATTACTGTGTACAATGGGAGGGCTCTTCAACTGAAAAGCTTCCAAGGCTGTCAGCACACGATGCAAATGCCCAGGCAGGCCATGTGTGAGGCAACAGGGCTATGTGGAGTCATGGGCAACAGGGCCTCGTCGCCTTTAAGGGCATTGAAATAAAACTTTTAAGAAGCACTCTGAAGGTTTTGGAATATGCTCTTGATGCCAGTGTATGACCCCTCAGTAATGGGGCCTTTAAACCCTGTTTTTTTTTTTCTTTCAGAAAGACACATGTGATTGTCCAAGTGTTCTCCATGCACACAAATAAGTCTGGGTGGGAATGTAACCGAAAGACTTTTTCATGTAGAGAGAACAACTTTTCCCCATCCCTTCAACTATCTAGCCTTGCATCAAAAGTCTCTCTGTGCTTCAAGAAGCATCTTCTCTACATTCAGGAAGTTAATCTTGTTCTGCAGTTAATTGGCTTCAGGCTCAGAGCTGCCGTTACAGATGAAATATGACTTTTTACACTTATTCTCGAGAATAACATGATTTACACAACTTTTTCTTCTTTTACATAATGAGGTTACAGGATGAGTTGGACCAATTCTAACCCTAATCATAAGACTCAGAAAAGGAAACTTTCCCTGCATACCAGTCCAGTCTTTGCCTAAAGCTCTTGGTCCTCATGATTAGATACGTAACCTGGTCTAAAAAGCAAACATGGCTGCTTGCACAAAACATAAATCTAGATTTAATAGTTTCTTAGTACATAGTCTACTATCACTGCAAAATAAATTATCCCCAAACTCGGGAGCTTAAAACAACCAATATTTATTACCTCATGGTTCCCATAGGTCAAGTATAGTTTACCTGAAGAGCTCTGGCTCAATGCCTCTCTTGAGGTTGTAATCAAGATGTTGGGTGGGTGCTACAGTTCATCTGAAAGCTCAATCTGGGGAGAATTTGCTTCCAAACTTCCTCAAATGGCTGTTGGCCGGCTTCAGTTGCTCTCTAGCTGTTGGCTGGAGACCAGTTCCTTATACCCCCAAAATCAATGAAACAAAGTAATAAATCGTTCCTGTTTTAAGCCACCTGTTACTCAGCAGTAGGTAATTAACAGTGCACCCCAGTCTCCTGATGTGTCGTTTTCAAGCTGGTGCCTTAGCTATACAAGTATCCTACCAGACTGGCAGAGTATGGGAAACCTCCACCTGACAAGTCATCCTAACAACCTCATGCTCGGTCTCTGCTATTCTCACAGTCAGATCTCAGGCCTGATTTTTAGCATAGTTTAAGTTTAAGCTTCAGAAGATTCATTAAGTACTGTTATGAAGATCTTCTGTTTCATGCTGCACAATAAATTTATTCTTGGCAGAACTGAGACCATTGCT
Source organism: Pongo abelii (assembly GCF_028885655.2). Lineage (NCBI taxonomy): Eukaryota > Metazoa > Chordata > Mammalia > Primates > Hominidae > Pongo > Pongo abelii. Next base: position 20,016,805 of record NC_071992.2, read on the forward strand.
CTCTTTCTTCACACTTAACCACCAGGAATTAAGTCCTTGTTGCCCCCTGGCCAGAATGTGATCCATGTGAGAACTGCTCTCAGTACCAACTGTCTCAGCCATTAAAAAGCTATAGTCAAACACTTATAGTATATCAACTACAAATAAAAATCAAGGAATTAAAACATACTACCAAAGAAAGTTGCTTAACCACAAAGGAAAATAGTAAGAAAGAAAGAAAAAAAGAGAGGAACTATGAGAAAAATAGAAAAAGAAAAAAAATGGCAGGAGTAAGTCCTTACCTTCAATAATTATGTTAGATGTAAAAGAGTTAAGTTTTCCAACTAAAAGACATAGAGTGGGCTGGGTGTGGTGGCTCAGGCTTGTAATCTCAGCACTTTGGGAGGCCAAGGTGGGTGGATCACCTGAGGTCAGGAGTTCAAGACCAGCCTGGTCAACATGGTGAAACCTTGTCTCTACTAAAAACACAAAAATTAGCCAGGTGTGGTGGCACACGACTGTAGTCCCAGGTCCTAAGGAAGCTGAGGAAGGAGAAGCACTTGAATCCACGAGGCAGAGGTTGCAGTGAGCTGAGATTGTGCTGCTGCACTCCAGCCTGGGTGACAGAGGGAGACTCCATCTCAAAAAACAAAACAAAACAAAAAACACAGAGTGGTTGGATGGGTTTTTTAAAAAAACAACTTTATGCTGCCTATAAGAAACTGAATTTACCTATAAGGACACAAATAGACTGACAGGGAAGAAATGGAAAGGATATTCCATGAAAGGAAAATTAAAAAAGAGTAGGAGTGGCTATACTCATATCAGATAATAGACTTTAATACAAAAGAAGTACAAAGAGACAGAAGGATCATTATGTAATGATAAAGGAATCCATTTAGCAAGAGGATATAACATAGTAAATATATATGCTCCCACCAAAAGAGCACCCTAATATATAAAGCAAATATTAATACATCTAATGGGACAGATACACTGCAGTACAGTAATAGTAGGGGACTTCCAACACCCCACTTTCAGCAATGGAAAGATCATCCTGTAAGAAAGACAACAAAGAAACATTACAGTCAAACTATACCCTGGACCAAATTGACCTAAGTGACATTTGCAGAACATTTCATCAAACATCTGCAGAATACACATTCTTCTCATCAGCACATGGAACACTGTCCAGGATACATCATATATTAGGTGTCAAAACAAGTTTTAACAAATTTTAGAAAGTCAAAGATCACATCAAGTATCTTTGCTGATCACAATGAAATAAAACTAGAAATCAATAAGTAGAGGAACTTTGAAAACTATACAAGTACATAAAAATTAAACTACATGCCCCTAAACAACCAATGGATCAAAGAACAAGTTGAGAAGCAATTTTAAAAATTTCTTAAAAGAAACAAAAATGGAAATACAATATACAAAACCCTATGAGATACAGCAAAAACAGTACTAAGACGAAAGTTTATAGCAATAAATGCCTACATGAAAAAAATAGACTTCAAATAAACAACCTGAAAATGCACCTCAGGAACTAGAAAAGCATGAACAAACCAAATTCAAAATTAGTAGAAGGAAAGAAATAATACCAGAGCAGAAGTAAATGAAATTGAGACTAAAATAATAATACAAAGGATCAACAAAATAAAAGTTGGTTTTTGGAAAAAAATGAAATTGACAAACTTTTACCTAGACTAACTACACAAAAACAGAAGACCCAAATAAACAAAATCATATTTGAAAAAGACGTAACAACTGATATCACAGAAACACAAAGAATCATTAGAGACTATTTGAAACAACTATATACCAACAAATTGAGAAACCTGGAAGAAATGAATAAATTCCTGGACACATAAGACCTATCAAGATTGAAGCATGAGGACATAGAAAACCTAAACAGAACAATAATGAGGAATCAGGTCGAAGCTGTAATTAGAAATCTCCCATAAAAAACAAACAAACAAATGAACAAACAAACAAAAAACCAGCTCAGGACTCGACGGCTTCACTGCTGAGTCCTACCTTACATTTAAATAAGAACTAACACTAATTCTTCTGAAACTATTCAAAAAAATTGAAGTGAATTGAAGTGAAGGGAATACTTCTAAACTCATTCTACAAGGCCAACATTACCCTGATACCAAAACTAGACAAGGACACAACAACAAAAAAGAAAACATCAGGCCAATATCTATGATGAATGTAGATGAGAAAATCCTCAACCAAATACTAACAAACTGAATTCAACAACACATTAAAAAGATCATTCACGATGATTATGTGGGATTCACCCCAGGGATGCAAACATAGTTTAATGTGCACACAAAAAGTGATACATTCCATCAACAGAATCAAAGAAAAAAAAACCACAATCACTTCAACAGATGTTGAAAAGCATTTAATAAAATTCATATCCCTTCATGATAAAAACACAACTAACTGGGTATAGGAGGAACATACTTCAAAACAATAAGGGCTCTATATGACAAGCTTACAGCTAACAATATACTGGATAGGAAAAATGGGAAGACTTTCTATTAAGATATGAAACAAGGCAAAGATGCTCACTTTCCCCCTTTTTATTCAACATGGTACTTGTATTCTAGCCAGATAAATTCAGCTGGAGAAGGAAATCAAGGGCATTCACACTGGACAGGAAGATGTCAAATTATCCTAGTTTTCAGACAACATGATCTTATATTAAAAAAATACAAATACTGTACCAAAAAACTATTAGAACTGACAACATGATCTCATATTAAAAAAATAAAAAGACTCTACCAAAAAACTATTAAAACTGATAAACAAATTCACTAAAGTGGGAGGATACCAAGTCAACATATAAAAATTGTAATTCTATATGACAACAGTAAACAATTTGAAAAAGAAATCAAGGAAGAAATTTCATTTAAAATAGTTACAAGAAAATAAAATACATAATAATAAATTTAACCAAAAAAGTGAAAGATTTCTGCAATGAAAACTATAAAAAAAAACCAAGGAAATAAATCAAAGAAGACACAAAAATGGAATATCACATGCTCATGGATTGAAAAAATTATTGTTAAAAGTCTGTACTACACAGAGTGATCTGTGAATTCAATGCAGTCAAAATTCCAATGACATTCTTCACAGAAATAGAACAAGCAATATTAAAATTTATAAGGAACCACAAAAAATAGCCAGTGCGATCCTGAGCAAAAAAGAACAAAGCTAGAAGCATCGTACTACCTGACTTCAAATTATACTACAAAGCTATAATAACCAAAACAACATGGTACTGGCATAAAAACAGACACATGGACCAATGAAACAGAACTGATGACCTAGAATTAAATCCACACATTTATAGCCAACTTGATTTTCAACAAGGCACCAAAAATATACTTTGGAGAAAGGAAAGTCTCTTCAGTAAATGGTGCTAAGAAAGCTTGATAACCTTATGTGGAAGAATGAAACTAGAGGTTTATCTGTCACCATATACAAAAATCAACTGAAAATGGATTAAACACCTAAGTTTAAGTCCTGAAACTATGAAATTACTAGGAGGAAACACTGGGGAAATGCTTCAGGGCATTGGTTTGGGCAATAACTTTTTAGGGGAAAGACCTCAAAAACATAGGCAACCAAAGCAAAAACAGACAAATGGGATTGCATCAAGCTAAGAAGCTTCTACACAGCAAAGGAAACAATAAAGAAAGTGAAGAAACAAACTACAGAATGGTGGAAAATATTTGCAAGCTATAATGCTAATAATGGCTATTTTGAAGGCTTTTTCTGGCAAAATTGACATCTGGTCACTCTTACAGTCCATTTCTGTTACCTGCTTTTTTCCAGTGTATGGTTTATACTCTCCTATTTTTCTATATGGTGTTCATTTTTTTTTTGTTGAAAACTGGATAGAAAAAATAAGTCTGGTGCAAGAAAGAAGGATGGGCACGGTGGAAATGAGTTCATGCTGAGATGATTTAGGACACTTTTGCAATAGTCCAGGAGATAAGAGATGGGAGCCTGAACCAAGGATGAGTTGGTGGGACAAGAGAAAAAGAAGGGGATTAGAGCAATATCTAAGAGGCAGGATCAGAAGAATTTGGTATTTAACCATATGTGGAGAAGGCCAGAGAGGGAGGCATTGAGGGACACTCTCGGGATTCAGACTTGGTGACTGAGTGGGTAAATGGTTGTATTGTTAAGCAGGAGAGAGAAGGTGAGGAGTCAGGCTAAATAATGGGTTCAGTTTAGAAAATGTTGAAGTGAAGCATACAGAAAAATCCAAATTTAACATCTATTTGGCATTTGAATGTATGGATCTGGAATGCAGGATAGAAAGTCCAGCTCAAGATAATGACTTTGACATCAGTATCATACATGGTATGATGTTAAAGACATCAGATTGGCGAAACTGTTGAGGGAGCTCATGTAGAGCTAATGTAGTGTAGTGAAGGTGCACCTGGAGTCACCCAGGATGCTTTAAAAAATAACGATGCCAGGGTCTTAATCCCCTAGATATTATGTTGTAATTCATGTTGGATGTTGCCTGAATACTGAGATTTTTTAAGTGTCCCAGGTGATTGTAATGTTGAGCCAAAGCTGAGAACTACCATTCACAATTGCCCATTTCTTACCTTCTGCTTGGCCTTAACCAAACGTTACAGAGGCTTCTCTCTTCCCCAAAGGACACTGAACTTTACCTTACTCTCAATTCAAGTATGCACCCTTATCAGCTTATCTCAAGAATTGTCTAACTGCAGCAAGACACTTCCAGCCAAACCAGGTCATGCATTCTGCTTACTATGCCTCATCTACTCAACCTACCTTTGCTGCTGACCTTCCCCACCACCATATAGAAGAAAAGCCATTTTTTTCTGTTTAATTTTGAGTTGTTTGCAGATTTCTGAGATGAGAGCATTCTCCCTATTGCAATAGTCTTTTTAAGTAGAGTTTCTTCTTATCTAACTCTGGATTTGTTTTTATTTGACAACTGGTATAAAGCAAGAAGGTCAGGGCACTACAAATCAGTTTTTATAAAGCAGAAAGAAGGGAAGAATCAGAAAAAGAGGCTGAGAATTGATGAGCAGAGGAGTTGGAGGAAGAATAGAAGAATGAGAAATGTGGATGGAATAACCTGGTATGGGATTCCAAACTTTACAGTAAAGTTGTTTGGAATGTACATGTTGAAATTCTTGTTTGCATCTCAAATGGCTACCTGAGTGTGCACTGTCCTGATGAGGACATGACAAGAATGGAAGGAAAAGGTCTACGTTCTCATGGGCAGGGTCTACAGAAGAGAGACCCCGTTATATGTCATCTTTAGCAGAACAAAGAATGACCTTGGAGTTCCACTGGAGGAAAACCCTGAGTTCTACTGATTACACTCAAGTACCTGGAAGGCCTTCCACACTTCTGCTGGGTTAGGTTACCCATTTAGAGCTTGCTTGGGACACTCATCATTTTATGCTTCCACCACAGTGCAATTCTAGACTGTTCCTAAAATAAGATCTAAAAAACGTTCAAAATATGCAGAGAATGCATGACCCTCATGGTGAGCAGCCAGCAACCAAGCAGCACAAAGTGGGGAGCCTGTTTGGTGGAAAAGGTGCACAGTGTTGGGAGCTGCTGAGCACTTCATCTCTTGCATTCCATCCACCCCACAGTATATCAACTACAACTTCTCCAACAGTTTTTTCTCCATAGAAAATTTCTAGCAAGGTGGTATCCCAATGTGTGGAGAGGCTCAACTTCAGATTTTCATTATTTCTAACATATTCTAACAAGTATGTTAAAATAATAAACTTTGTTCCTCAATGTTTATTTTCAGAAAGTTTCCTTTTAAGGAATTTCTAAAAATTTTAAGAATATTCTTAGCTCAGATGCTTGAATAAAGGTATCTCAACTGATGGCAGCACAATGGTGGAATAAGAGTTATCTGACTTTGCAGCCCACTCTACACCATAGAAATCCAGCCAGCAACTATCCAAAGGCAGGAATACCATCCTGAATACCCCAGAATTCAGTAGTGAGGTTCAGAATACCCCTTGGAGCACAGAACCAGGAAATGCCATGATGAAACATTAAGAGAAATGGTTCTCTTTGAGTGCGCTGCCCTCCTCCTCTCCCAAGCTAGAAGAGAGTCACCTATAGAGAATTCCCCTGAGACCACAGTTTCTACAAAGGTAAACGTGAGTTGGAGGTACACATTTAGCTTCCCCATCATTGTGGGACCCTTTGCAAGAGGCTCACTACTGTTCATGACATAAGACACATTAGGAGTACTGGTAAAGCTAGACCACCCGGAGTTAGTTAGAAACAAGGAATGAGGATGGGGCTCATAGGGACCAGCACAGGAATCTCGCTGCTTGTTCCACATTTTATCCAGTGGAGGCGCCATACCAGAGAAACTACCCAATAGCATCATGCTGTAGTAAACACAGTTTATGAGTCTTCCAGACTCAAATCTCTACCCAGCTTTCCTCATACAGCCTGTGTGATTTCATTGCCTTCCCCAGGTTAAGAGGCAACTTTAGGTGAGTGATTACCTACAGAGGGAGCATCTGGCTCTATCCAACCCTAGTCATGAAAAAGTGGTCCAACAAAATTCTGGTGCTTGCATTAAATCTTCCCTGGGCTGAGAAGTAACTGGAGATCAGTGATTTGCAGAGGCAGCATCTGGTTTTTCCCAAACCTAGCAGTAGAGAGGTGATCTAACTAAGCCCTAGTGCTCTCCTTAAGTCTTCCTCAAGCCAGGAGGCAATGGTAGGTCAGCAATTACCCACAGAGGAAAGAATCTGGTCTCGTCCAAGCCCAGCTGCAGAGTGATGATTCCACCAAGTCTCAGTGCTCTGTTTTAATAAACCCTAGACCAGGAGGCAAGCCCAAGTCCATATATATCCATGGAGCATAGGCTCTGGCCCTTACCACCCTATGTGGCTAAGCAACAACATTAGAGACCTCACCTAACCGCAGAGTCCATCACACAGCCATGCCCAGCTACAAATTCCAGACAACAGCACTGCTTACCCAGGAAAGACAATGTACAAATATCCCCCATCAGGGACAATTGCAAAACCAAGCCAGCAATCCCACCTTGCATCAGAGTCCAGCCAGTGGTCTCACCGGGCCATGGAGCTCAGCCAACAATACCACTTCACCTCAGAGAATAGGATGTGACCCAGCCCAACTACAAAACCTTACACCAAAATATGCCTGCCCAGTGTTGCTACCAGCCAGCTCATTCAGAATCTCAAGCTACACTAAATAGTAAATATCTATCTCCACCAAAGAGCAACTGCAAAGGCCAGAAGAAATGGCGGTCTCCCCAAATGTGCAGCCATCAGTGTAAAAACATAAGGATTATAAAATATTAGGGAAATATGATACCAACAGAAGAAATTAATAAAGCTCCAGTAATGAACTCGGAAGAAACGGAGATTTATGAAATGACTGACAAAGAATTCAGATTAATCCTCTTAGAGAAGTTCTGGGAACTATAAGAACACACAGATAGAAAATTAAATAAAATCTGAAAAATAATTCATGAACAAAATGAGAGGGTTTTTTTTTTACAAGGAAATAGAAACAATAAAAAGCAAAATGGAAATCCTAGACATAAAGAATAAGTGAACTAACAAATTTAATAGAAAATATCAATAGCAAATTGACCAAGCAGAAAAAAGATTTGGTGAGCTCAAAAACAAGAAGTTTGACATTATCCTATCAGAGGAGCAAAAAGAATAAAAAAGAGTAAAGAGGGTCTCAAGAAATTATGGAATGCCATCAAGTGAACTAAACTTCACATAGTAAAAGTACTTGAAGATAGAGTAAAAGGCTTGGGAAGCATATTTAAGCAAATAATGGCTTAAAATTTCCCAAATCTTGGGAAAGACAACAACATCCAGAAAGCTCAGAGGTTGCCAATCTAATTTAACCCAGAGAAAAGTTAACCAAGACACATCATAATCAAATTAGTAAAAAACAAAGACAAAAAAGACTACTGAAAGCAGCAGAGATAAGAAACATGTCACACTCAAAAGAGCCCTAATATGGTTTTCAGTGTATTTCTCAGCAGAAACCCTGTAGGCCAGGAGAGAATGGGATAATATAGTCAAAGTGCCAAAGTAAAAAAAGAAAACTTGCCAAACAAAAATACTTTACTCAGCAAAGCAGCCTTTAAAAAATAAAGGAGAAATAAAAACTTTTTCAGACAAACAAAGGTTGAGAGAGTTCACTACTAGGCATGCTTTACAGGGATTGCTAAAGGCCATTCTTAAGCTGAGATAAAAGGCCACTAATTGAAGAGATAGTGTGTCACTCCCAAGGTTTAGGTTTTAAAAAGACGGTGGTTTCTATTTCTAACAGGGTGAACATTCTTAAAAAAACTAAAAATAGAGCTACTATAGGACCCAGTAGTTCTGCTTCTGGGTATATATTCAAAAGAACTAAATGTAATATGTTGAAGGGATATCTGCACTCTCATTTTCATTGCAGCACTATTCACAATAGCCAAGATATGGTGCTATTCACTTCAATCTAAGTGCCCATCAATGGATGAATAAAGAATACGTGGTATATACACACAATGGAATACTATCAGTCTTAAAAGTGGGGGGGAAATCCTATCACTGAAATAGGATACATGAATCTGGAGGAGATAATGCTAAGTTAAATAAGCCATACACAGAAAGACAAATACTACAAAATCTGACTTACATGCAGAATCAAATAGAGTTGAACTCATAGAAGCAGAGAGTAGAATGATGGTTACCAGCCAGGGGGATGGGAGTGGGGATGGAAGGAATGAAGACTTGTTGATCAATGGGTAAAAAGTTTCAGATAGATAGAAGGAATAGGTTTTGAGATCTGTTGTATAGCAGGGTGACTACAGTAAATAATAATGTATTATATATTTCAAAATAAACAATAGATTAATTTTAAAATGTTTTACCATAAAAAAAGATAGGTAACTGAGGTAATGGATATGTTAATTAACTTGATTTATTCATGCCACATTGTATACATATATCAAAACAGCACACTGTACCTCCTAAGTGTATACAATTATGATTTGTCAATCAAAAATATTATGCTATTTAAAAATAATATTTTTGCATTACCTCAACACAATAAAAGCCATACATGAAATGCCTATAGCTAACATTATGCTCAGTCATAAAAAGTAGAAAGCTTTTTCTTTAAGACTGAATACAATACAGAATGATTACTTTCACCACTTCTGTTCAACATAGCACTGGAAGTCCTGGTCAGAGCAATTAGGCAAGAAAAAGAAATAAAATGCATCCAAATCAGAAAGGAAGAAGTTAAACTGATCCTATTTGCAAACTTATGATCCTATATATAGAATGCCCTGAAGACTCCACCAAAAAGGCATTGGAACTAATAAATTAGTTAAGCAAAGTTTTAGGATACGAAATAAATGTGCAAAAATCAGTAGCACTTCTATACAATAATGCCAAACTACCCCCCCAACAAATTACAGAAACAATCTTACTTACAATAGCTATAAGAAATGAAATAGTTAGGAATAAATTTAACAAAGGGGGTAAATGACCTGAACCCTGAAAACTGTATAACATTAATGAAAGGAAATGCAAGAGACATAAATAAATTAAAAAGTATCTTCTGCTCATGGATTGGAAAAAACACTATTATTAAAATGTTCATACTAACCAAAGTAATCTACAGATTCAAAGAAATTTCCATCAAAATTTCAATGACATTTCTCACAGAAATAAAAAAAGTAACCCTAAAGTTCATAGGGAACCATAAAATAAAATCCCAATAGCCAAAACAATCTTGAGTGAAAAAAGTACAAATATTGAGCAAAAAGAACAGTAATCACAAGCCCTGATTTTAAAACATGTTATAATGTAATTGTAATCAAAACAGCATGGTACTGGCATAAAAACATACACATAGACCAATGGAACAGGAGAGAGAAAAAAAATCTTTGGAAAAGGTGCTCTCTTCAATAAATGCTGTTGAGACAACTGGTATCCACTTGTATCCATTTGTATCTGAAACTGTACATAAAAATTATCTCAAAAGGATTAGAGATTTAAATGTAAAGCCTGAAAATGTAAAACTACTAGAAGAAAAGATAGGGAAAAAGCTCTATGACCCTGGTTTGGGCAATGATGTTTTGGAAATGACCCTAAAAGCACAGACACAAAAGCAAAAACAGACAAATGGGATGGCATCAAACTAAAAAGCTTCTATTCAGCCAAGGAAACAATCAATGGAGCTAAGAGACAATCTACATTCAGAGAAAATATTTGCAAGCCATACATCTGATAAGGGATTAATCTCCAAAATATATAAGGAGCCCAAACAATTTAATAGTAAGAAAATAAACAGTTGTAAAATGGGCAAAGCATCTGAATAGACATTTCTCAACAGAAGGCACACAAATGGCCAATAGGTATATAGAGAAATGCTCAACATCACTAATCATCAAGAAAACACAAATAAATGAGACATTTGCATGATGAGATATCACCTCATACATGTTAGAATGGCTATTATCAAAAAGATGAAAGATATGAAGTGTTGACAAGGATATGGAGAAAAAGGAACCCGTGTACCTTGCTGGTGGGAAATTTAATTAGTGTAGCCATTATGAAAAATAGTATGGAGACTCCTCAAAAAAAACAAAAGTAGAACTATGATATAATCTAGCAATTCTACAACTAGGTGTATTACAGTATTATTCACAATAGCCAAAATGTAGAATCAACCTGCGTCCGTCAAAAGATAAATAGATAAATAGAATGTGGTATATATACACAATGGAATATGATTTGTCTCTTTAAAAGAAGGAAATTCTGTGATTTGTGATGACATAGATGAATTTGGAAGACATTATGTTAAATGAAATAAGCTAGACACAGAAAGACAAAAATACTACATGATCTCAGTTACATGGAGAAACTACGAAAGTTGAATTCATAGAAGTAGAGGATAGAATGGTGTTTACCAGAGGCTTGGGGAAGCGAGTGGATAGGGAAAAAGAAATGTTGATCAAAGTGTACAAAGTTACATTTAGATATTATACATTACATACTTAAAAATTGCTAAGAAGTAGGTTTTAAATGTTTTGCCACAAAATGATAAATATTTGAGTTGATAAATGTGTTCATTAGCTTGATATAATCATTCCACTATGTAAATGTGCATCAAAATGCCATATTTTTCCCATAAATATATATGATTATTTGTCAATTAAAAATAAAATTAGAAAAACATTTCCTTATGTTTTTAAATGTCTAAAATCATTTTTTTCAGAATAGCTTAATCAGAAAACAAGTTATATGAAGCTAAGGCAGGCAACATAGAGTACAGTATATAATATTCTGAGTGTTTAATATACCTGACAAAAAATTGAATCTTGTAACGTAAATCTGATGAATAAATGGGACTTTATTGGACATCTTTAACTCTAACAACCTTCTGTCACATATATTATTTTATTATTTGTTTTCCTTCCATCTTCTTGCCTGAAGTCTCACTACTCTTTGATTCTTGCCAGTATTAAAGCATTCAGAATTGGTTAATATCTAAAAAAAATTTAGTACTTTTTCCAATAATTTTGGCAAAAACAAAGAATAGAAGAGAGTGCCTTAAGAAGCACTAGCTTTCCCACCAATCAACGTGCTTCTGGAGGTGTTAGTCATTTGTGGAGGAAGTCCTGTGTATCCGGCACGACATTTGTTAGAGAACGTTCCCCAACTTCTTTTGTCTCTTCCAAATCCAATCCTGAGAAAGTCTGTGAGGCTCGTTTCTCTATTTTAATGTTACAGAATTAAGGGAGTGAGTCAAACGAGATAGGATAGAAGAGGTGGGGTAAATGGAGAGAAGTTGCCCATGAGTGTTGCATAGTAAACAGCCGTGGGATGTGGGAATGGGCACAGACTAGATCAAAGGTCATTTAGGCCCAGAATTTGAGAATGTGATTTGGGTTCATGTGATGTGTGGGGAGACTCTGAAACAGTCAGAGAATGAGAACAAATCAGAAAACGGAAGATGTCAATTTTTAATTGCAGCTCTGAGTTATGAATTGGATCCCTCTGAGAGATGAATGCAGAAAATGAATTTCTTTTTAACAGCTGCATAATTATTTGAGTAAAATTCCCATTAGTTATTTCAAATGGCTATATCAGGTAAGAATGAAAAGAGAGGACTAATATTCCCTTGACTCTGAGTTTCTAGGGTTTCATATCTGTTATCTAAATATTTGTTATACACTATGACTTAAGGTTTGGAAAATGAAGAACCTCTTGTGAAAGGATAAATTCGATATGCTCTCTCAATTTTTTTCAGCACAGCGGCCACATCGGTCAACTTTACTGTCATTTCTCCCACTTAATGCCACAGGATAGAAGTTTTTCTTCATGCTTGGACTGATAAAACTGGTCCACTTTGTAATAATGTCTTTCTGGGCTACAGCCAAACACATGAAAGTATCAGTGTCCTTTGATGGTGGTCAATCTCTCTCCTTGCTAAGGTGCACTAACAGTGTGTCATTTCTAGTCTCTCCAGGCTGCAGTGACCGAGCTTTAGCCCCATATTCTCATTGCTCTGGACACTAAGCAAGCCCAGGAGTAAACGTAGAACCCAGTTTGCTGCCCAGCTTTCCAAAGACCCTAAAGTCACTGTTCTTCCCTCCACCCACCCTGGCTATTTAGTTTATTCATGACTGTGGAAATTAACCAGCATTTCCTTCTCAAAATTCTAAATATGAAGTATTTTATAAAACTCTTTCTTTACAAAATGGGCTATTTGTCTTATTCTCTTCTAAACTAGAATTCTTCAGTATTTTTTGGGATTATCAAACTAACTTTTTCTGAAGCAGAACAAAAAAAATGTCACAAATCAAATCTTTAGCTGAGCAATCGGTTACATGATATTCGTATTCTTTCTGTACCATTTTACTCATTCACTAATTTTCTTAAATTAATCTTTGAATTTCTATTTCTGCCTGAAATGTAGAAAGCTGGGAAGAGTGTCACTTCCACACCAAAACTGAGAAAAAGTCAGATGAAATACAAAATCGTAACCTTTATTGAGCCAATAAGAGAGCCGAATTTGTTGGTAAACCAAATAGATAAATGACCAGGAGGAAAAGGAATCTTAAGCAGAGATTATACCTGCAGACTGGTTCACCTGTGGCAGAACGTGGAAGGCAAGTGGGTAAGAGGAAATTAGTTACACATTTAACTAATTGTTGGAAGCCAGGTGTGGGCTGGCTTACCAATTTTTAACAGCTGGTGCCCTCATAAGCAGGGTAGTCCATCCTCACTGCATGCTCTTTTCCACAGGTTTTCAACAGGTGCTCATCAAAAAGATTATGATTAGGGTGGAAGACTGGAAACAGCCCTCCTCATTAGGGTAAATGCACAGGAGTGGATAGGTGGTTCCAACAGGAAATGCACAAATATGTAACTTCTGCCTAAGACCTTCTCTCCTAAGGAGAAAAAGTACTAAACCCTTGGAAGAAGGCAGAAAGCATTATCCTCAGAATAAAGTTAAAGGAAAATTTATTGCAGCTTGGGAAAGGGTGGAAGAGAAACTCATTAGTCCCCCAGAGAAGGAACAAGAAACCATACTGAATTTAGAATGCATTCAGATGGAAAGAGTGTTGCTCACACACTAAAATGAGAAGCAGCCATGTAAACTATAAAACCATTATTTTTTTACACCCTACCAATACCATTACAGGTCTGTTCCCATTTGGGGAAGCGCAGAAAAACTTCCACTCAAGGCCAACTGCAAATACAAGGCAGAGTTAATCTGTTATGGGGAGAAGCAGAAAATGGACAAAAATGCCAAGAAAGCCCCACCACACAGCCGGGCAAACAGGGCTTTCCTAAGACTGAGACTGGACTAGGACATCAGAGAATCTCCCTGCCTGGGGGTGTGTGTGTGTGTGTGTGTGTGTGTGTGTGTGTGTGTGTGTGTGTGTGTGTGTGTGTGTGTGTGTGTGTGTGTGTGTGTGTGTGTGTGTGTGTGTGTGTGTGTGTGTGTGTGTGTGTGTGTGTGTATTTGTGTTAAGAAGGTCTACTCTTCCTCATGGTCATTACCACATTCTTGTACAATTTCTTTAATTATCCTTTATAGAGATTTTGATGTTTAGATGTTTAATCCATCTAGATTCTATCTGGGAGAAGGATAGTGAGATGGGATATAATTTTTTTTCAGATGGATAGTTTTCTCAATTGTCTCAAATGATTTTATTAAATATCTTGTCCTATTTTCCTTACTAATTCAAGATGCTACCTTAACCATTTAATAAATTCCATTATGACTGATTTTTATTATTCCTCAGAGACCATAGAGGAGTGGGGTGGCTGAGGAGTGGTGTGAAGATAGATAAAACATGCTGCACAGTCTTACCCTCCAGAGGCTTTTCCGTGAATTTAGGGGATACAACCAATCTTTTTAACTTCCTATTTTCAATTTTACTTAGCTTGTTTATAGTAATGCCAATGCTATGTTCCATATACTTTCTTAAATATTTTTCATGAATTCTCTTAATTAGTCTCACTACATCTTTATCAGGTAAGGATTACTATCAACCCTTTTCCCAGATTAAATTTAGCAGGGTTGAATAACTTGCCAAGGTCACATAGATGGAAACTGGCAGAACCAATGAAACCAGATTTCTTTCACTCCAAAGCTCTTAATAATTCAGTAAAGCCTTGTTAGTCAGTGCAGTTATATCCTGTCTAATCTAATATTAGTTTTAAATAGAATATAGGTTTCAGATGCTTGAATTATTTCTTAGTGTCAGTAGAGAACATACATGACTCTGGATCTTGTTTGAAATATTTTCTCTCTTCAGACTCAAAGAGTTATTCATTTTTATGTTTTTTACTTTTTATTTTCATTGTGTTGATGAAGATCTGGTTAGTTACTATCTGCAACTTACTGTAAGAAAAGCTTTGCTGATGTTAAGTTTCTTACTTTTTAAACTTGCTTATTCTTTCTCCTCACAGTCAATGCAAAAAAAAAAATTATACTATCAGCCTAAACTCTGTAGCATGACTTCTATGATTAAATTTTCCCTTCCTTCTGTATGTCTCTGTTTCTTAACATCTTGCACTTTGAAATTTGGCATTCTTAGACCAATAAACATTTACATAAAAAGATGCCTGAAATATATTCCATGAGATAAAAGTTACAGCATTGCGTGTATGCACACACATACACAAACACATTCACAGTATTATTTTGCTTATCTTTGAAATTTCCACAACTAAATTAATTGCTTTCATAAGTAAAAAGAAAACATGAACTACTTTCTATTTACTTTTTATTTATTCTATTATTTACATCAAGTAGTTGTGGTAAAAAGAAAATGTTTCTTGCTATTTATATTAGAGATGGTTCTAGTGGTCTTTCTACTCACTGTTAAGTATGCCTTTGATTTCTTTGTAAGTACTATACCTACCCATCAACCTAATTTATTATACCTTAAAATACATATAAACAGAATGTAACTAATACAACTATTTTTTATTAATTTTACTTAAATCTATGTACATCTTACTGGGTGGGCTGTGAATGGCACTATGGATGCCTCCAGGAGCTCTGGATGGCTGTTCCAGTTAATTCTTCTCCAGCTTCTCAAATACAAAAATGCACTTCATCCATTGTAGCTCTTCTAATCATTTCCTTGAAAACATTAGCTCCCATTTCTAACTTTCCTATTTCTTAACAATAGCATTATTACTCTTTTAGACAGCCAGGCTTAAACTTTGGCATTTTCTATGAATGTTGGGGATAAAGCATAGGAATGTATCAAGTTTTCTTTTCACCTGTCTCATATCTTTTTTCTCTCCTTGTCCTCACTGTGTAGTTAAGCAGCTCTCCATATTCTTCCTTGACTTTCTGAACATTTTGGAGTTGTTTTGACTGTAATCTCTCCCTTTTCCAATCTTCCCCATAACTTTAACACCTTATTTCCTACCAAACACTATTTTTATTCTATGACTGCCAGACACAATTTTAATATCCTCTAATTTCTGAACTCACTCACCCTCTCCAACATTTTTTGCTCTCTCCCAAACTGCATCCTCAGCTCTAGAGAGGTGTGTTTACGGTGATTCTCACAAGGTCAGTTTGTTCCTTCTCAAGACAGTCCTAACTTCATGTTTCCTGTTGTGCTTCATTCTGGGAGATGGAGGATGGATACTCAGTATTCCCCTGTTGGGGCTCAGAAACTGATACCCCAAATATGGCGCTTCGCTATGCTGGACTGAAGAAGCCTCAAGGTCTCTCTGAATGCTCCCGCCCCCTGCCTCTCCATCTCTCTCTCAATCCCTTGTCTCTCTCCTAGAGCAGGATGAAATTGTTCTCAAAGTTCTTAATCTGCCTCAAGTCTGGACCCACCAAAGAAGAAAACAATTACTTCTGGTCCCTTACCTGAGTTTTCATTGACTGAACTCCTACCACAGGAAGACTGAAGTCTGTCCACACACTTGGATAGACTTTCCTCACAAACCATTGTCTGATCTGTGGGCCCCGACTTCTTCCCAGGCCATTGTATGTTCTCTAGGCCCATTGACTTCTCCAGAAAACATTTATTATCCTCCTAAAATTATGTACACCTCCCCTTTTTCCTTTCCCCTAAGAGGAAGAGTATAGAAGAATCTCTACTCCGTTGGTTTGAGGGTTAATCTCTCTGACATGTATGTCTCTTTTCCTATTAACCTGCCTTTTGTCAGTTAATTTTCAGCAAATCTTCAGAGGGTGAAGGAAAAGTTTTCCCTTTGCCCCTTCAGTTTTGATGCCGTGAGCAGGCTGCCAAAGCCTCTCTGCTCTTCCGGAAGCTGCAGTCAAGGGAGCCCAACGCCAGAAAGTCTGGCAAAATTTCTTACCAGGCAGGCTTCCGGTTTCTGTGGAATTCCATTGAGTAGACAGTAAAAACCTCAGCTTCTCACCTTTTCCTCTCCAAACTTGATTAATGGCAGGAAAACATTTATATGACTAGTCCTATGTGTAGTGACTCTCGTGTACTTTTGATATATTCATACTGTTCGATCCTTTTCCTTCCAAAAACAGTTCTTTCCTTTTTCTTTATATTCCTGTATTATTTTTTTTTCATAAGAGGGGTACTATTGAGAGGTGGCAGCGTGCTGGCAGTCCTCACAGCCCTCGCTCTCTCTCGGCGCCTCCTCTGCCTGGGCTCCCACTTTGGCGGCACTTGAGGAGCCCTTCAGCTCACCGCTGCACTGTGGGAGCCCCTTTCTGGGCTGGCCAAGGCCGGAGCCGGCTCCCTCAGCTTGCAGGGAGGTGTGGAGGGAGAGGCGCAAGTGGGAACCGGGGCTGTGCGCCGCACTTGCGGGCCAGCTGGAGTTCCGGGTGGGCGTGGACTTGGCGGGCCCCAAACTCGGAGCAGCCGGCCGGCCCTGCCGGCCCCGGGCAATGAGGGGCTTAGCACCCGGGCCAGCGGCTGTGGAGGGTGTACTGGGTCCCCCAGCAGTGCCAGCCCACCGGCGCTGCGCTCGATTTCTCGCCCGGCCTTAGCTGCCTTCCCGCGGGGCAGAGCTGGGGACCTGCAGCCCGCCATGCCTGAGTCGCCCACTCCCTCCGTGGGCTCCTGTGCTGCCAGAGCCTCCCTGACGAGCGCCGCCCCCTGCTCCCCAGCGCCCAGTCCCATCGACCACCCAAGGGCTCAGGAGTGCAGGCGCACGGCGCGGGACTGGCAGGCAGCTCCACCTGCAGCCCCGGTGAGGGACCCACTGGGTGAAGCCAGCTGGGCTCCTGAGTCTGGTGAGGATGTGGAGAACCTTTATGTCTAGCTCAGGGATTGTAAATACACCAATCGGCACTCTGTATCTAGCTCAAGGTTTGTAAACACACCAATCAGCACCCTGTGTCTAGCTCAGGGTGTGTTGAGTGCACCATTGGACACTCTGAATCTAGCTACTCTGGTGGGGACTTGGAGAACCTTTATGTCTAGCTCGGGGATTGTAAATACACCAATGGGCACTCTGTATCTAGCTCAAGGTTTGTAAACACACCAATCAGCACCCTGTGTCTAGCTCAGGGTTTGTGAATGCACCAATTGACACTCTGCATCTAGCTACTATGTGGGGACTTGGAGAACCTTTGTGTGGACACTCTGTATCTAGCTAATCTGGTGGGGAAGTGGAGAACCTTTGTGTCTAGCTCAGGGATTGTAAATGCACCAATCAGTGCCCTGTCAAAACAGACCACTGGGCTCTACCAATCAGCAGGATGTGGGTGGGGCCAAATAAGAGAATAAAAGCAGGCTGCCCGAGGCAGCAGTGGCAACCCGCCTGGGTGCCCTTCCACATTGTGGAAGGTTTGTTCTTTAGCTCTTTGCAATAAATCCTGTTGCTGCTCAATCTTCGGGTCTACACTGTGTGTAGCTGTAATACTCACCGTGAAGGTCTGCAGCTTCACTCCTGAAGCCAGCAAGACCACGAACCCACCGGGAGGAACGAACAACTCCAGACGCACCGCCTTAAGAGCTGTAACACTCTCTGCGAAGGTCTGCAGCTTCACTCCTGAGCCAGTGAGACCACGAACCCACCAGAAGGAAGAAACTCCCAACACATTTGAACATCAGAAGGAACAAACTCCAGACGTGCCATCTTAAGAGCTGTAACACTCACTGCGAGGGTCCGCGGCTTCATTCTTGAAGTCAGTGAGACCGAGAACCCACCAATTCTGGACACGCTATAGGGTAGAACATGGGTCTAAAACCCTGATAAACCCATTATTCAAACTAGCTCAGCAGGCTGGTGAGTTTTGCAGTTTTGAGCAGACAATTGTCTATTTAGGAAAACTTTGCAATGGGTCACTGAAATAAGAAACTGAATGAGGTTTTCCTCTCGCCTTATGCCCTTGAGAGCTTAACTTATGATGAAGTAGGAGCAGCCTCTCGTTTACCACGCAAGGAAGCAGGGGAGAAAATGATCAGGTCACATCCAGTGGTCCACCTGAAAAAGGCCTGGGAACCCAAGACATGCCAAATTTTAAGCAGCACACTCTGTTCTGAACATGGCAAGCTCTCAGGGGTGGTTGTCTTAATAAGTCCTATCCATAATGGGCTTTTACCATTTCAACTCTTTTTGCCTGGTTAGTCCTAGAAAAATCCAATCACAAGAGGGTCTTCCCAGTGTCACAGATTAACAGGTCTGATACTGGCAGCACTCTACAAATTTGTGGGATACTGGAGTATGCACAGACACCCATCCCTAACTGTCTGAGGCGGCAGGAGTCTTTTGCTTTCTTAGCCTATTCCTGGCAGGAAAATTTTTTTGGCGTCACTGGGACTGCCTCTTCTATGCCCTCTCCAAAAACACTTCTTGCTTGTATGGCAAAACTTACTCTAAACCTGGAAAATTACCTCCTGGGCTTTCCATGAAGAGGCTTATTGGATTGAGTCACTATTGGAACAAGGGCACCCTTGGAAATTCTAATTATCAGGGGCCAAGAGATGAATCCTTTAAATTAGAAAGATCTCTAAATTAAAAAATCAAAGATGTGTAGAGAGCTCTGTCAACAATTACCTCATTTGTATTTATGGAAGGAGCAAATTAAAAAGACACATGTTGATGTCATGGCTAGCCTTAGAAATTAGCCTACTGACTAAATTAAAGAGCAAAAAGCTGACCTGAAGCAAAGTTAAAATCCTTTAAATGCTCAGATGCTGGCTTTGGATCCTCTGTGGGATTTACTACAAAGGCACTTGATCCTATAGCCTGGTGATTAGGATTCTTAGCTTTTACTACTATAACCTGGGTTCAAATCCAAGTCAGGGAATCAATCCCTTGGAGATGTAAATCCTTTAACTCAAAAGAAGAATTGCTTTGATATTTGTGTGGCTCTTGACTTTTTGGAGTACCCATTTGTTATTGATCCTTTCACCTTCCACGGACAGCTTTTGATTTCCTGTCTCACTGACTGTCTGTTTTAATCTTCTACGGCTAGGGCACACTAGAAGGTCAGCTTCTGTGTGCAGTCAGCTGGGAAGAATGTGGCCTGGAAAATATGGCCAGACAAAAATGTGGGTTGTGCCCACTGGTGGTGAATGAAACTTTCCTTTCTCTGAGCTGCCTTTGGGGTGGCTCTGGATCTTGAGGGAACTGCCTTGCATCTCTTTGGAGATATCTTACATGTTCTTGATTTAGTTGGTTCTGATTCATTCTGAAGGTTCAAAAGTCAGGGATACTGGCTGTTTGTCCTAGTGAAAGCCTGGTAATAAGAGATTTGAATAAAAACTTTTTTAAGAGCTCCACGATCAGAAATCAGATTAATTGAAAGCTGATATTCAGGCTATAATTTTTTTTTTTTTTTTTTGTACAAAAGGTCTTTCTGCTTTCTCTCTTTTGGATCCTGTTACTACTCTGGGAATTTTTTTCAGGTGAATGAAACCCTCTTTTAATTATACATTTGGTCCTTCTGTTCACGTCCTTTCCTGTTGGCATGATTTGTGCTGAGAAAAAAAAGGTAAGATTTCATTGGCCTTTTGGAAAACTTAAAATCTCTCCAAACTGGTTCCGCCTAAGACCTATTCTTCCATTTCTTTCCACTTCTCCTCCTCCTTTCTTTTTGCCATCTTTGATATCACATGGAGGAATCGAAAAGGGACCTCTAGAGACTCCGATTCCTCTTGAGGAGCACAGTCAAGATACCACCGACCACTTTTTGGGTCTTGTGTTTTTCTCATGGACACCTAAGGGTCATGAATAGTTTCTCTCAGGTCTCAAACCTCTATTCTCTTTTGCACTGAGTTCCCTGATCTTTTGGGCTTTTGACGGTACCAGGAATTACTTTGTGCTGTGAGACAGCACTATCCTTTGGGTGTGCAATGGCTGATAAATCACTGGTGAGGGCTGCAGTTTTGGAGGCAGCTGACAGCGGTTACAGTGAATGGTTATTACTGCAGGGGGGCTACTAGTTTCTTTGTATGCCTAGATTTAAAAGATGCTGTTTGGATACTTGGAGGCTGTGGGAACACTTGGCATTAAGAGATTAGACTCCCATGGGGGATGGGTTGATCACAGAGTGGGCTGATTAAGGTTGCATTGACCCTGCAGCAAGGTACACTGTGGAAGTCCTCCATTGCCCCGCCCCATTACATTTCCCTCTTGGGCTTTTGCCTCAGCCCTGGACAAAGGAGTCAGTGTACATAGTCAGTGTACACTCCTCAGTCTGTACATAGGAGTCAGTGTAAAAATCGATCCTTAATTTCTGGAGATCTAGGTGCTCTGCCTTCCAGCTGCACCTGCTTTTCACATATGTAAGTATTAGTCCCAGAAAAATGCAAGTGCTTTGCTGGCCCTATTCCCTGATGAACTCCACCCTATGATTAGTGGTCCAGTTGAAAAATGCAGAGTAAAGTGGAAGCTACCTACGTAAATAAAATTAATCTCCTTATAGAATCTCATGGTGAATTACCATGATTTCATGTTACCTTAGCATCCACTTTTTAATCTTTCTCTAGCACACCAAAACCCCTTACGGATGATTCTAGGCAAGAGATTCTCAAGGGCAGGAACTAGTGCCCATCATTAATGCAGCACTTGGAGGCCAAGGGAAGCACTGCATTTGTACTTCCTCCAGGCAGGAACTTCAGATGTATTATACCAGTATTTACAAGCTCAGATGTACACACAAGTGAGCTACAGAACTTGTTAAAATGCAGATTCTGATTCCTTAGATCTTAGATGAGGCCTGAAAGTCAATGCTTCTGGTCCACAGATGACACACTTAAACACAAGACATTAGGGCATATGTGGTGCAAGGCAAATTAAAACAGCAAATTAAAAGAATCAAAAGGGAACTGCTAAAGTCAGACATAACATAAAGACTACTAAAAATTCAAAATAAACACAAGAGAGGCCCAAGGGACCACCAACACATCTTTGCATCAATAGCTTTATTTCATGACAATTTTTATGTATTTGGGCATGATAATTTGGCTTTGCAAGATCACTGGAATACAACAGGAAAATGAGAGTCACCCCCATTCTTCTACGCGCACAAAAACAGCAGTAAAATGGAGAAGATGAGCTTATTGATTGTGCTCCAGAATAAGTCAGTTCCAAACAGCATCATCTAATACCATTCCCAGCTGCCCAAGACAACAATTTAAGAACACAGCACTTTAGCCATTGCTCCTGTCTAGTTCTGAATTAGATGCAGGGAGTGCTACAATGGTAAATACTCTGGTCACCCTACCACCTACAAGAGAACAAATGGAAATGCTTTCTGTTCCGTAATTCATTAAGAACTGAAACTCCAGGTTGTGTTCCCTGGTTTTGGCTGAATTGGTCCTTTTTCTTTTTTTCAACATGCCACCCCCACTGTGCTTAGTCATATTTCCTTGTGCAAAATCAAGTAATTCTTATGTTCAAGATAAAATTGTTCTCCAAAAATCTTGCCTCTTTTTGACTTGTCACTTTTGCTTGCGCTATTCTCTGTATATGAAATACTCATTACCGCCACCACTATCTCACCTCACGTGTCCAAACAACCTAGCATTCCATGTCTGGGTTCAAGTGGAGTCTAGGAAGATACAATTCTTTAAAGCCACCATAAATCTCATCATAGAAACAACTCCTCCCACTTTCGAACACTTGTAACCTTTGTTATATATATTACTGATCGGGGGATTTTTATTTTCAGCCTTTTATTATTATATGCTCATGCCTTATCTTTCCAACTAGATGGACCATCCGTAAAGGCAAGAATCAGAGTTTGTATTTACTTCTCGGTATCCCCTGTGGTACCTATTCATTGAAGAATCACTATCAATAAGTGCTATTTACTGTCTAATTGCATAGCACATGGACTGAGTGCCTTGTGAAACCTTTTCTCCAAAATTTAAGTCTTCTTCTCTGTCCCAGCTGGAAGTCCAGCTGCCTGTAATGTCACTCCATATTCTTCACTTAATTTTCACTCATTCTTCAAGCCTTGCTTCCATTCTCATCTCTCCAAAGCCTTCCCAGCCATCACTTTGTTTCCAATTCCTTACTCCATTTAAAGCTCACTGTCTGCATAATTTCTCTAGCATGTAAAACGCACTGCCTTACAGTTTGCCCAACTTTTCCTTCATCTTACATCTTACCAGCATCACCCAGTACTATCACAGTACCCACAGAATGATGGGTATTGTCCAGGGCTAACCCAAAAATGCAATACTGAAAAAGCAGAAACTCTGGCTAGGTAATTTTGATACTCCAGTGAGTAGCAAGAAGTAGTGTTTCTTTCATTTTCCAGCTAATCTTATACTGGTGGGTGCCTTAGTTCCTAAAATGAGGGCTAAAAATATAAAAGTTGGGGTTTTTCGGTCATCAAATGAAGGAAAGCTGTAAAGTGAGGCCGGAAATATTAGTCTTACTGTAGTCTTCTCTGGTCAACATTCTTAGTTTATGAATGTTAATTTCTCTGCTTGTAAGTAATATTACATAGTAACTTCTCAATTTATTCTAGGAAGATGAGGAATTTCTCTTTTAAAACAAACCTATCCAATTCTAAGGGAAAGGGGCCCAAATCAGGGCTTCTCCTCATAATAGGATTAGACTCCGGGGGGATTTAAGAATAAATTTTGCATTCGGGAGGGATGCTGAGCATTAGGCACCAGAGGCTGGACTGGAGTAAGCAGACTTTTAAAACGTCTTCCAGTGATCCCCACCTCCTGGTATCAATGCCCTTGTATAATCGCCTCCTCTTGAATGTGGGATGGACCTGGTGTACTTCTTGTAATGAATAGAATACTAGCAAAAGTGAAGTCAGTTCTAAGGTTAGATGATAGAAGACTGTGACTCTTCTGCTCTCTCACTTGCTCAGGTTGATGAAGTCAGCTGTCATGTTTTAAGTTTCCCTATGCAGAGGCCTACATGGCAAGGAACTGAGGGAAGCCTCCCACCAAAGGCTGGAAACTGATTCCCTCTGTCCAACAACCTGTGAGGAATTCAGTTCTGCCAATGACCACATATGTGAGACTGGGAGTGGACCCTTCCCCAGTTGAGCCATGAGATAACTAGAGCCCCAGCTGGCCCTTTGACTGCAACTTGTGAGAGACTATGATGCAGAAGCCCCAGCTAAGCCACACCTGAATTCCTGACCTACAGAAATTGCAAGGTAATAAATGTTATTTTAAGCCATTGAGTTTTGGAATAATTTGCTATGCTGCAGAATATATCCAATATACCCATGAAGGAACCTTTCTTTTCATGCACAGGAATTCAATAAGAAGCCTCTATTTTGCCATCACCTAATATTTTCACTTTAATCTTAAATAGTCTTACAAGTAAAATACATGATTTAGACACATTTTGAAAAAGGACCTTTTCCATAACCCCTTCTGAATTGCACCGCAGGAAGGACCACAGCTCCCTCCCTGAACTCCCCAATTAAATGGTGTAAGGAAAGTCCATTTGCAGGATGACCAACAGTGCCTATAGTTTGACTTGAAAAGATAATTTTGATTTATTATGTTTTTAGACTAGAAATTTGGGATTGGTAAACAGAAAAGAACAGGGTCAATTATCTGTAGAAACTAACATGAAGAGATCATGATGTGTGTATATGTCTATATATGTGGTGTAGCGTGTGTGAGAGAGAGAAAAGAGAGAGAGAGAGAGAGAGAGAGGCTGTCACACATCCACGTCCTTTCTAATGAGGAGACAATGAAATATAAATGTAAGCAAAAGAAACCAGCTGGTTTACATAGAGAGAAAAGAATGCAGCTGATAAGCAAAAACAAGCATATGGTCCGAGAGAGAAAGAGAGATGAAATAAACTGATAAACTCTCTTGGTTCCTGATGGCTATCTATAAGACTGGCTCTACAGTAGTTCCTGTCATTCATAATCTCACTTCTAAGCTTGCGTTAGTCAGTCTCTGTTGTTTGTGACTTGTAGAACCCTGATCAGTATAGATGGCTGCCCACATACAAACATTCTCCTACTTCTTTGTGTGTGTGTGTGTGTGTGATCATAATGTTTTATTTCTTTTGGGCAAATACATAGGAATGGAATTGCTGGGTCATGTGGTAGGTGTTTAACTTTATAAGAAATTGACAAGGTTTTTAAAAAGTGGTTGTAGCATTTTGCATTCTAGCACAGCACTTTTAAAAAATCCTAAAAAATTCAAAACACTGAAGTATTTAATTTAATTTTATCCTCCAAGCAGCTCTGTGAGATAGGGCAGGTAAATATTTCTATTCTTTTGCAATAGGTGGGAACTTGAGGGCTAAAGAGGAGAAATGGCTGGCCAAAGGTCAATGTGGCAGAGCTGTTACTGTTCCCAATATATTATCCTCTCCCCTTCTTCCTTTGAGCAAAGGGTCCCTTGATCCCCACTGAGTTTTGGCTAAGCACAGAGTACCCATACAGAATCTACATTTCCCTGCTTCCCTTGCATACAGGAGTGGGCCATGTGACTAGAATTTGGGATATGAGTAGGAGTGATACTCCAATTTGCTTCCTACAGGCTTTCTTTTTTTTTGTTTTTAATTTTTTTTAATTTTTGAGATAGAGTTTTGCTCTGTTGCCCAGGCTGGAGCGCAGTAGTATGATCTCGGCTCACTACGACCTCTGCCTCCAGGGTTCAAGCGATTATCCTACCTCAGCCTTTTGAGTAGCTGGGGTTATAGGCATGCACCACCACGCCCTGCTAATTTTTTTTTTTTTTTTAGTAGAGACAGGGTTTTACTGTGTTAGCCAGGATGGTCTTGATCTCTTGACCTCGTGATCCATCCACCTTGACCTCCCAAAGTGCTGGGATTACAGACGTGAGCCACCGCGCCTGGCCAATTTTGGTATTTTTTTTCAGTAGAGATGGGGTTTCGCCATGCTGACCAGGCTGGTCTCGAACTCCTGACCTCAAGTGATCTGCTGGCCTCAGCTTCCCAAAATGCTGGGATTGCATACGTGAGTCACTGTGCCTGGCCCATGCTGACTTTCTTTTTTTTTTTTCTTTCTGTATTTATTTATTTATTTATTTATTATTATTATACTTTAGGTTTTAGGGTACATGTGCGCAATGTGCAGGTTACTTACATATGTATACATGTGCCATGCTGGTGCGCTGCACCCACTAACTCGTCATCTAGCATTAGGTATATATCCCACTGCTATCCCTCCCCACTCCCCCCACCCCACAAGAGTCCTCAGAGTGTGATGTTCCCCTTCCTGTGTCCATGTGTTCTCATTGTTCAATTCCCACCTATGAGTGAGAATATGCGGTGTTTGGTTTTTTGTTCTTGCGATAGTTTACTGAGAATGATGATTTCCAATTTCATCCATGTCCCTACAAAGGACGTGAACTCATCATTTTTTATGGCTGCATAGTATTCCATGGTGTATATGTGCCACATTTTCTTAATCCAGTCTATCATTGTTGGACATTTGGGTTGGTTCCAAGTCTTTGCTATTGTGAATAATGCCACAATAAACATACGTGTGCATGTGTCTTTATAGCAGCATGATTTATAGTCCTTTGGGTATATACCCAGTAATGGGATGGCTGGGTCAAATGGAATTTCTAGTTCTAGATCCCTGAGGAATCGCCACACTGACTTCCACAAGGGTTGAACTAGTTTACAGTCCCACCAACAGTGTAAAAGTGTTCCTATTTCTCCACATCCTCTCCAGCACCTGTTGTTTCCTGACTTTTTAATGATTGCCATTCTAACTGGTGTGAGATGGTATCTCATTGTGGTTTTGATTTGCATTTCTCTGATGGCCAGTGATGGTGAGCATTTTTTCATGTGTTTTTTGGCTGCATAAATGTCTTCTTTTGAGAAGTGTCTGTTCATGTCCTCTGCCCACTTTTTGATGGGGTTGTTTGTTTTTTTCTTGTAAATTTGTTTGAGTTCATTGTAGATTCTGGATATTAGCCCTTTGTCAGATGAGTAGGTTGTGAAAATTTTCTCCCATTTTGTAGGTTGCCTGTTCACTCTAATGGTAGTTTCTTTTGCTGTGCAGAAGCTCTTGAGTTTAATTAGATCGCATTTGTCAATTTTGGCTTTTGTTGCCATTGCTTTTGGTGTTTTAGACATGAAGTCCTTGCCCATGCCTATGTCCTGAATGGTAATGCCTAGGTTTTCTTCTAGGGTTTTTATGGTTTTAGGTCTAACGTTTAAGTCTTTAATCCATCTTGAATTGATTTTTGTATGAGATGTAAGGAAGGGATCCAGTTTCAGCTTTCTACATATGGCTAGCCAGTTTTCCCAGCACCATTTATTAAATAGGGAATCCTTTCCCCATTGCTTGTTTTTCTCAGGTTTGTCAAAGATCAGATAGTTGTAGATATGCGGCTTTATTTCTGAGGGCTCTGTTCTGTTCCATTGATCTATATCTCTGTTTTGGTACCAGTACCATGCTGTTTTGGTTACTGTAGCCTTGTAGTACAGTTTGAAATCAGGTAGTGTGATGCCTCCAGCTTTGTTCTTTTGGCTTAGGATTGACTTGGTGATGTGGGCTCTTTTTTGGTTCCATATGAACTTTGAAGTAGTTTTTTCCAATTCCGTGAAGAAAGTCATTGGTAGCTTGATGGGGATGGCATTGAATCTGTAAATTACCTTGGGCAGTATGGCCATTTTCACGATATTGATTCTTCCTACCCATGAGCATGGAATGTTCTTCCATTTGTTTGTATCCTATTTCCTTGAGCAGTGGTTTGTAGTTCTCCTTGAAGAGGTCCTTTACATCCCTTGTAAGTTGGATTCCTAGGTATTTTATTCTCTTTGAAGCAATTGTGAATGGGAGTTCACTCATGATTTGGCTCTCTGTTTGTCTGTTGCTGGTGTATAAGAATGCTTGTGATTTTTGTACATTGATTTTGTATCCTGAGACTTTGCTGAAGTTGCTTATCAGCTTAAGGAGATTTTGGGCTGAGACGATGGGGTTTTCTAGATATACAATCATGTCGTCTGCAAACAGGGACAATTTGACTTCCTCTTTTCCTAATTGAATACCCTTTATTTCCTTCTCCTGCCTAATTGCCCTGGCCAGAACTTCCAACACTATGTTGAATAGGAGTGGTGAGAGAGGGCATCCCTGTCTTGTGCCAGTTTTCAAAGGGAATGCTTCCAGTTTTTGCCCATTCAGTATGATATTGGCTGTGGGTTTGTCATAGATAGTTCTCATTATTTTGAGATACGTCCCATCAATACCTAATTTATTGAGAGTTTTTAGCATGAAGGGTTGTTGAATTTTGTCAAAGGCCTTTTCTGCATCTATTGAGATAATCATGTGGTTTTTGTCTTTGGTTCTGTTTATATGCTGGATTACATTTATTGATTTGCCTATATTGAACCAGCCTTGCATCCCAGGGATGAAGCCCACTTGATCATGGTGGATAAGCTTTTTGATGTGCTGCTGGATTTGGTTTGCCAGTATTTTATTGAGGATTTTTGTATCAATGTTCATCAAGGATATTGGTCTAAAATTCTCTTTTTTGGTTGTGTCTCTGCCCGGCTTTGGTATCAGGATGATGCTGGCCTCATAAAATGAGTTAGGGAGGATTCCCTCTTTTTCTATTGATTGGAATAGTTTCAGAAGGAATGGTACCAGCTCCTCCTTGTACCTCTGGTAGAATTCGGCTGTGAATCCATCTGGTCCTGGACTTTTTTTGGTTGGTAAGCTATTGATTATTGCCACAATTTCAGCTCCTGTTATTGGTCTATTCAGAGATTCAACTTCTTCCTGGTTTAGTCTTGGAAGAGTGTATGTGTTGAGGAATTTATCCATTTCTTCTAGATTTTCTAGTTTATTTGCGTAGAGGTGTTTGTAGTATTCTCTGATAGTAGTTTGTATTTCTGTGGGATTGGTGGTGATATCCCCTTTATCATTTTTTATTGCATCTATTTGATTCTTCTCCCTTTTTTTCTTTATTAATCTTGCTAGTGGTCTCTCAATTTTGTTGATCCTTTCAAAAAACCAGCTCCTGGATTCATTAATTTTTTGAAGGGTTTTTTGTGTCTCTATTTCCTTCAGTTCTGCTCTGATTTTAGTTATTTCTTGCCTTCTGCTAGCTTTTGAATGTGTTTGCTCTTGCTTTTCTAGTTCTTTTAATTGTGATGTTAGGGTGTCCATTTTGGATCTTTCCTGCTTTCTCTTGTGGGCATTTAGTGCTATAAATTTCCCTCTACACACTGCTTTGAATGCATCCCAGAGATTCTGGTATGTTGTGTCTTGGTTCTGTTGTTTTCAAAGAACATCTTTATTTCTGCCTTCATTTTGTTATGTACCCAGTAGTCATTCAGGAGCAGGTTGTTCAGTTTCCATGTAGTTGAGCGGTTTTGAGTGAGATTCTTAATCCTGAGTTCTAGCTTGATTGCACTGTGATCTGAGAGATAGTTTGTTACAATTTCTGTTCTTTTACATTTACTGAGGAGAGCTTTACTTCCAAGTATGTGGTCAATTTTGGAATAGGTGTGGTGTGGTGCTGAAAAAAATGTATATTCTGTTGATTTGGGGTGGAGAGTTCTGTAGATGTCTATTAGGTCTGCTTGGTGTAGAGCTGAGTTCAATTCCTGGGTATCCTTGTTGACTTTCTGTCTCGTTGATCCGTCTAATGTTGACAGTGGGGTGTTAAAGTCTCCCATTATTAATGTGTGGGAGTCTAAGTCTCTTTGTAGGTTACTCAGGACTTGCTTTATGAATCTGGGTGCTCCTGTATTGGGTGCATATATATTTATGATAGTTAGCTCTTCTTGTTGAATTGATCCCTTTACCATTATGTAATGGCCTTCTTTGTCTCTTTTGATCTTTGTTGGTTTAAAGTCTGTTTTATCAGAGACTAGGATTGCAACTCCTGCCTTTTTCTGCTTTCCATTTGCTGGGTAGATCTTCCTCCATCCCTTTATTTTGAGCCTATGTGTGTCTCTGCACGTGATATAGGTCTCCTGAATACAGCACACTGATGCGTCTTGACTCTATCCAATTTGCCAGTCTTTTAATTGGAGCATTTGGTCCATTTACATTTAAAGTTAATATTGTTATGTGTGAATTTGATCCTGTCATTATGATGTTAGCTGGTTATTTTGCTCTTTAGTTGATGCAGTCTCTTCCTAGTCTCGATGGTCTTTACATTTTGGCATGATTTTGCAGCGGCTGGTACCAGTTGTGCCTTTCCATGTTTAGCGCTTCTTTCCGGAGCTCTTTTAGGGCAGGCCTGGCGGTGACAAAACCTCTCAGCATTTGCTTGTCTGTAAAGTATTTTATTTCTCCTTCACTTATGAAGCTTAGTTTGGCTGGATATGAAATTCTGGGTTGAAAATTCTTTTCTTTAAGAATCTTGAATATTGGCCCCCACTCTCTTCTGGCTTGTAGAGTTTCTGCTGAGAGATCTGCTGTTAGTCTGATGGGCTTCCCTTTGAGTGTAACCCGACCTTTCTCTCTGGCTGCCCTTAACATTTTTTCCTTCATTTCAGCTTTGGTGAATCTGACAATTATGTGTCTTGGAGTTGCTCTTCTCGAGGAGTATCTTTGTGGCGTTCTCTGTATTTCCTGAATCTGAATGTTGGCCTGCCTTGCTAGATTGGGGAAGTTCTCCTGGATAATATCCTGGAGAGTGTTTTCCAACTTGGTTCCATTCTCCCCATCACTTTCAGGTACACCAATCAGATGTAGATTTGGTCTTTTCACATAGTCCCATATTTCTTGGAGGCTTTGCTCGTTTCTTTTTATTCTTTTTTCTCTGAACTTCTCTTCTCGCTTCATTTCATTCATTTCATCTTCCATCGCTGATACCCTTTCTTCCAGTTGATCGCATCAGCTCCTGAGGCTTCTGCATTCTTCACGTAGTTCTCAAGCCTTGGTTTTCAGCTCCATCAGCTCCTTTAAGCACTTCTCTGTATTGGTTATTCTAGTTATACATTCTTCTAAATTTTTTTCAAAGTTTTCAACTTCTTTGCCTTCGGTTTGAATATCCTCCCATAGCTCGGAGTAATTTGATTGTCTGAAGCCTTCTTCTCTCAGCTCGTCAAAGTCATTCTCCGTCCAGCTTTGATCCGTTGCTGGTGAGGAACTGCCTTCCTTTGGAGGAGGAGAGGTGCTCTGCTTTTTAGAGTTTCCAGTTTTTCTGCTCTGTTTTTTCCCCATGTTTGTGGTTTTATCTACTTTTGGTCTTTGATGATGGTGATGTACAGATGGGTTTTTGGTGTGGATGTCCTTTCTGTTTGTTAGTTTTCCTTCTAACAGACAGGACCCTCAGCTTCAGGTCTGTTGGAGTACCCGGCTGGCCGTGTGAGGTGTCAGTCTGCCCCTGCTGGGGGGAGCCTCCCAGTTAGGCTGCTCGGGGGTCAGGGGTCAGGGACCCACTTGAGGAGGCAGTCTGCCCGTTCTCAGATCTCCAGCTGTGTGCTGGGAGAACCACTGCTCTCTTCAAAGCTGTCAGACAGGGACATTTAAGTCTGCAGAGGTTACTGCTGTCTTTTGTTTGTCTGTGCCCTGCCCCCAGAGGTGGAGCCTACAGAGGCAGGCAGGCCTCCTTGAGCTGTGGTGGCCTCCACCCAGTTCGATCTTCCCAGCTGCTTTGTTTACCTAAGCAAGCCTGGGCAATGGCGGGTGCCCCTCCCCCAGCCTGGCTGCAGCCTTGCAGTTTGATCTCAGACTGCTGTGCTAGGAATCAGCAAGACTCCGTGGGTGTAGGATCCTCTGAGCCAGGTGCGGGATACAATCTCCTGGTGCGCCGTCTTTTAAGGCCCTGGGAAAAGCGCAGTATTCGGGTGGGAGTGACCCGATTTTCCAGGTGCCGTCTGTCAACCCTTTCGTTGACTAGGAAAGGGAACTCCCTGACCCCTTGCGCTTCTCGAGTGAGGCAATATCTCGCCCTTCTTCGGCTCGCACACGGTGCGCACACCCACTGACCTGCGCCCACTGTCTGGCACTCTCTAGTGAGATGAACCCGGTACCTCAGATGGAAATGCAGAAATCACCTGTCTTCTGCGTCGCTCATGCTGGGAGCTGTAGATCGGACTGTTCCTATTCGGCCATCTTGGCTCCTCCCATGCTGTCTCCTGCTTCTTTGAGAATTTAAATCTTCATTAAGATGTGCAAATAGTAAATAAATAAATTTAAATCCCCATTAAAATGCACAAAAAACTAGTGACTTGAGTATCTAGAATTCAAACCCAATATAGACTCACAGTGTTAGGGCTTTAGGATAAAGAACTGTGTTACTGAAAAGATCCTGGTTTAGGATCAAGGAATATTCCTAAATGGTCCAAGGAATTCTTTCCTGCCACTCACCCCTAGCTTCTCTAGTAAAGCCCTGAGGAAACTCTATGTAAAGAATAACAGCCAAATGGGAACCAAATATATTAATAGTTAGACAAAGGTTTGATATCACAACAGTTTTCTAGCACAAACTGAATGAAAACACATAGTTTAGGCTGAAGGTCCAATAGAGATATTCTTCCCCAGAAGATATGAATTATGGAATGAACTTATGGCAAATTGTTGGAAAGGAAGCAGAAAGGGAGAAGGATAAATGGCCAGGCCCCCAAATAATACGAGATTTTTACCAAACTACTTAGAGTGAAGATGAAGAAATGGTCCACTTGCTCAAGGAAGTAGGTCTGGCCTGGGTGTACTGTGGGAGCAAGCTGGTGGGCAGTCAGGGGTGAGTGGAATTAACTAGCAGGGCACAGCACCATGATGGCCTGTTAAGGCCCCAAAGCTGACTGCCTTGGTTCAACTCCCAGCTCTGCCACTTAATTGATTTCGGGCAAATCACCCAACCCCTCTGAACCTCCTTTCCCTAATTTGAAAATGGAGCAAATAATAGAGTGTCATTAGGAATGTTGTGAGGCTTAAATGAGTTAATATATGTACAATTCTTAAAGCAGTAATTGAGTAAATGCTTGTTAAATTCTAGCTGCTGTTAGAGGAGAGCACTTGAGTCACAGCTTGCACATTTTAATACAAAGAGACTCCCATTTGCCAGCAAAATCCCATGAATCTTACCAATCATAAAGGAAGTTTTCCGCTAAGAAGGGAGTTGAGAAAAACACAGACGGATATAGGCCTGGCAGGTGGGAGAGCCGTGACCTCCATTAGCAAACACAGTGTGATGCTCTGGGCTCTGAAGGCATTGAGTGGCAGACGGAGTTAAGGTGAAGAAGATGAAGTCAGAATACAGGATTCAATGGGAATTTTAAAATGTATTATTTCCCTGTCCAGGACTCTGACTATCCTCAAAAAGTCACCAAGAAATCAGGGTCCCTTTATAGTAGGTGAACAGGAAAAGGGACTGCTGGAAACTCAGAGAAATGTTCTAAAGCATAAACAACATTTTAGGAATTTCAAACAAATCTTGCCTCTAAAGAGAGTTTCCTTTATAAATAACAATTGTCCTTTCCAAGGCATCATTTCCATTGAAATAGCCTGCACATTAAAGAGAACACAATCTTCCCAAGTAAAAATATGCCTCTTCTCCCCACATATCTCTTATTTGGGAGTGAGTGGGCAGCTCTGTTCTGAAAGAAAAACTAAAAAGGCAAACATACCCACTTCCCTTCTCAAACACCTTCTACCAAAACAGGCACAATTCCAATAGCCCCAATTTTACTACACTCTCGTGACTTGGTGCAAGTGTTAATCAAGAATTAGACAAAAGAAAAAAAAAAAAAAAAGAAACCCAACCGCCTATTACACAAAATTTGGCATAGTGACATTGGCTATGATGAAATTTTTAAGTCAAGGAACCAACAGCTTACTTAAACATTCTCCCTTTAAATGGCCATGTTTCCTAATTATGTTTCACTAAACACAGTTTCAACCATGAGGAGTGTGTGTGTTTGTGTGTGTGGGTTCTTTCAGCTGGATCTACCTCTTCCTTTGAGAATCACAGCCTGGACTGCGATACAGCCATCCTGCTATTGATTTTGTACAAGAATTGTGGGATGTGGTATGATGCAGACCAGTCTTTCCTAATAAACTGACGCTGGAACGTATTTGCTTTTATTTTGATTATTTGTCATGGGTTCCCAAATTGAGTTGGATTAAGGATCAGACCAAAAAGCCAGTCCCATAAAGTCTCAATCTAATCTATAAGGTATATATTTTTAAATCACAAGAAATGTATTAGAAAGGAAGAAAACTACATTTCCCCAAATTCCTTTCAGGGAGAGTAATATGTGATTAGAAGGGATAACTTGATAATCTAGAAGCCGGTAGAGGGTAAATAATGAAATCCCCAAAGGGCAAACCTTTTCCAAGAGTAAGGTGTGGGCAATTTAAAGGCTTTTTGTTATGCTGTATAGGATACGAGCTATGAGCAAGAGTTGCACTGCTTCTGTGCACAGCAGCTGCTTAGAGCAGAAACTGAGCTTTTCTCACCCTTCCCCTATTTATCTTCAATATTGAATAAATATCTGAAGAAATTACAAATTATTAACCTGCCCAAACATGTATACCTCAACCTGTTCTGAAAGTTCTCCATTGATCTCAAGTACTGGAGTAAAATCCAAAAATTTGGCTTAAATTTACTAATTTAAACATAAACGTGTGTGTGTGTCTTTTTTGGTTTTTTTGCAGCACTTTTGGTAAAGAGGAGACCATCATGGAATTCAACAAACAGTATCTGTCCTCAGGTAAGTGGGCTGGAGAATGCATCAGCCTTCTAAACTTTAACAACTGAAAGACCTATTTGCCTCCAACACATCTGTTTAGTGAAGCATTTGGATTTCTCTTCAATCAACAGTGACAAAGTGACATCAGCAAATTGGTAGAATAGGACTACTGAGTGCTGTCCACATGTGAAACCACCTTCATAGAAGATAAGAAATCTAGGGTAGAGATCGCAGCACCTGGATGTAACCCAGGAATAAGGAAACATACATTGAAGAGGACATGAAGAACAGTTTCACATTAAACTTGTCACCCCTCCCTCAGGCCTGAGCATAAGAACTTTCAACAATATAGGTTAGGAGTAATATATTTTAACAAAGAAGGCTATACATGACCTGTCTATAGCTGTCTTCATAGTCAGCACTAAAGGGCCAAAAGCCTTCCTCTAAGATCAGGAACAAGACAAGCATGTCCATTTTCAGTAATCCTATTCTATGTAGTACTGCTCCAGACAGAACAATTAGGCAAGGAACAGAAATAAAAGGCATCCACATTGGAAAGGAAGAAGTAAAATTATCTTTGTTTGCACATGATGTGATATTATACATAGAAAATCCTAAAGACACCACCAAAAACTGTTCAAACTAATAAATGAATTCCATAAAGTTGCAGAATAGAAAATCAACATATAAAAATCAGTAGCATTAAAAAATCAATGCATTAAAGCTTTGCAGCATTGAGTTATATCAGAATTTAGTATTGGAAAATACATGAGGTCCTATTGTTAGGGGCACAGGCCCTTCAGTGACTACTTTATAAGATGTCAATTTATGTTTTACACTGGAAGTGAATCTGATTGTCATTAATTTTCAATACATTTGACCAAAGCAATCCAGTCAATTCAGTTACAGCTGCCAAATGCTATAGAATCTGTAACACCTTATTTAACTGTTTTAAACTTGCCCAGTGAAACAGGTACTTCTATCACTGGATATTTCTCCAGGAATGTCCCATGAGAAAAACATGTTTCCTAATAATCTTTTAGCTACTGTTATATCAGCCCTCTTGCATGGGAAAGATTTTATGCAAACAGAAGACATGCATTGAAAATGATGAATGAAATCCCACTATAAATGTTTAAATGATCTAACAGGTGGCAAAAATGTGCCTTAAGTTTTTATTGTCTTCCCAGGAATATGGGTTTGACAAATCAAACACTGGTCATAAACCATTTTAGCAATTTAGAACAGTTACCATACCAATATATATTTTTAATTTGGGTCACTTTATTCTTCCATGATCAGCTGTAGAATGCAGAGCTTTTAATAACAAGAACTTTAAGGACTCAGGAAGAATAAGGCAGCCAGCCAGGTTCTCCATAAGTCCAGGCTCACCATTGAGTTTATGTCCTCTTAAACATCTCTTAAAATTTTTGTTTCTCCAATTTAGGTGCATAGAACTGATAACTGATGGGTTATCACAAGTAATTTGACTTGGACCATGGAGTTTATTCAACTGCATATCTGAACAGTTTCAATACTGGCTGATTAAGTGTGAAAATCTGGGAAAGTATTTTCTCACTATTCAACTAATTTTTGTTCTGCTTGGGTTAGCAGTATTATAAACCAATCAGTCTCTTCATTACAGTTCCAGGAATTCTTACCCAGTCCAAATGATATTATTCTAAAGTTATCAGAAATCTGTATCTAAGAGTGCTTGTGAAGGTCTTTTCCATCTGTTTCATGAACCTCCTTAAAGACTCAATATTCTAGGATTTTGCATGCTTGTGAAGTTTTCAGAAACTGCATCAGAATTAAGGAATTTACTGTGGAAATGACTTAAAACAGTCATAGTTAAAGACACAATTGTTAAGGAAATTTGGTTATTTCTGCAGCCTACAATCTACCATAGTAGCCATTATGTTATTATGTTGGTTGCTGTATCAGTCATAATTATGACTGACAACATACCCAGAAATATTAGAATTTTACAAATCCCATACAATTTTGGAATCTATATTAATAACATATTCATTAAAATATAACTTGAAGGTTAAACATCATTTCTTATTTGACAATGCCTCCTATATAATTTAACATATCAAATAATCCTGTTTATCTCTCTTTTGGATGCTTCAGGCACCCTCTGTAGCATCCCAAAGTTAGAAGTCAAAAAGTACTTTATTTTGAAGCAAAATGTTGATTTTGGGATGCCTATCAAATATGTCAAAGGTTTAAAACACTTGACCAAAATAGGATTACAGGTTACCATAAAATAAGTCATTCATTTAGCCAAAAGAGAGATGTTGGTCAAAGGATAAAAAGTTTTCATTAGACTAGAGGAATAATTTCTGGCAATCTATTGTATATCACTGTGACTATGGCTGATAGTAAGATATTATAAACTGGAAAATTGCTAAGAGAATAGATATTAAATGGTCACCACAAAAAAAGGTAAGTTGAGGTGATGGATATGTTAACTGGCTTGGTTTAATCACTTCACAGTGTATAAATATATCAAATTATCACATTGTATGCCATAAATAAATTCAATTTTCATTCATAAATTATACTTTCATAATGCTGAGATGATAAAAAACAAGAACAAAAATTTTTATTCCCACACACACACAAAAATCAATAGCACGGAATGTCAACTTTTCAAGCAGACACCCTTCAGAGAACTCAGCCATGCATGCATTGATGTTTAGCCACCTCTTGCTAAAGCTCACTTGAGACATCTGATATTTGAGAGAGGCATTAGCAGATCTGTTAACCACCTATTTCTAAATGCTAACCTTTTCATTTGTTGTCAAAATATCACAAAGCAACACACTGGACCACATTTGTTTCAAACTCTTGCAGAAATGTCTTTAATGTGTTAAAGTTTAACATTTTTCTCTTACTGTCTTATTCCCTTTGTCCCCCTAAGGCTCACGGCAATAAAAGTTTTTTTTTTTTTCCTAATGATAACATCCACTTCAGCTGCATTTTCTTTTTCCCCAGCCTTTAGTTTCTTCATTATAATTAATCCCATGTTAACGCTTCTCTATCTTCCACGAACTAGAGCTGAGAACATTACCTGATATGTTACTCAATGGCCTTTATAGATAGCTATTCATTCTAGATTCATCCCTGCATTCAATTACAAAAATAACTGTCTATCAATAAAATTATTTTATTTCAAAAGATGAAAACTATGTAATTCATTTAATTTTTGTTTTACCTATCAGGGCAATGAGAGCTAAATTCAGTGCATATTTTCTGAAATGACTCATTTCATATTGTGCTGAGAAAGATCATAGATTGGTGCCACTCCAAGCTCCACGAAACTTCCACATTGCCTGGCAACCCAACTATTTCCCTAATTTGCTCTCCCCAGTTCATAAAACTTGAATCAATTTCTTCAATCTGCTTAGCTCAACATCATCTACCTGCTTGCCATAAGCCAAAATTAAAATCCTAAGCCCCCCACCCCCAACCAACTGAATATATTCCCTCTGGGCCAAGGAAACCCCAGACAAACCTGAAAAACTGAATTCCCAGCCATTGTCAGAGACGTGTGAACCAGCACAACTCCATCTTGAATAGGAGCTGGGTAAAATGAGGCTGAGACCTACTGGGCTGCATTCCCAAAAGTTAAGGCATTCTAAGTCACAGGATGAGATAGGAGGTCGGC
This sequence comes from Pongo abelii, assembly GCF_028885655.2. Taxonomy (NCBI): domain Eukaryota; kingdom Metazoa; phylum Chordata; class Mammalia; order Primates; family Hominidae; genus Pongo; species Pongo abelii. Next base: position 20,055,059 of record NC_071992.2, read on the forward strand.
AAAAGACACAAGTCATCAAGACCTTGCTGATAAAACAGGTTGCAGTCAAGAAGCCAGCCAAAACCCACCAAAACCAAGATGGCCATGGGAGTGATCTCTGGTTGTCCTTACTCGCTACACTCCCACTGTTATGGGCGGGTCTTTGTTCTTAGAGCTCCCAAGATGGGGCAGGCAGCTCCCAAGATGGCGGCAAGCCTTTTATTCTCTGACCTGGGGTTCTTGGCCTCATGGATTCTAAGGCATGGAACCTTGGGCCATGCTGTGAGTGTTACAGCTCTGTTAGAAGCTGTGGGTCATGGAGGAAAACTGTGGAACCCAGTGACTAGTGTTCAGCTCGATTAGGACGAACCTGGGCACTTAGCCGTGCAGGAACAATGGCGAGCCTTTAGCCCGATCAGGAGTGGCAATGGGTGCCTTGCTGGATCAGCAGCACAGTGGACACCCTGCTGGATCCAGAGGGGTGGAAGTCAACGGTGGGTCTGGGACAGTGGCAAACAGCAGCGGTGGATGGCAAGCGAAAGCTCAGCTCGAGCCGTAACAAACACGGACCAGAAGAGTGTGCAGTTGCAAGATTTAATAGAGTGAAAACAGAGCTCCCATACAATGGGAGGGGACCCAAAGGGGGTTGCCCCCACCGGCCTGAATGCCCTGGGTTTATATGCTGATTATTGTCCCTCCCCCTGTGCTCTCAGGCAATCTATGATTTGACTAATTCTTTACCTCCTGCTTTTAGCCTAATTTGTATTTTTGTGAGCCCTCTTTACTACTTGATTGGTCGGGTGTGAGCTGAGTTACAAGCCCTGTGTTTAAAGGTAGGTGTAGTCACCTTTCCCAGCTAGGCTTAGGAATTCTTAGCCTAGGAAATCCGGCTAGTCCTGTCTCTCACCACCAGCACCATGACTGTCTACAAATGCCATGGCAATGTCAGGAAGTTACCCTATTTGGTCTAAAAAGGAGAGGCATGAATAATCCACCCCTTGTTTAGCATATCATGAAGAAATAACCATAAAAATGGGCAACCAGCAGCCGTTGGGACTGCTCTGTCTATGAAGTAGCCCTTCTTTTATTTCTTAAGTTTCTTAATAAACTTGCTTTTATTTTGCACTGTGAACTTGCCCCGAATTCTTTCTTGCGTGAGATCCAAGAACCCTCTCTTGGGGTCTGAATCACGACCCCATTCCAGTAAAATCTTCAATCAGTAACACAACATTTTTTAGTAGTGATTAAACATGCTCGTGTCTCCCATCCTGAAGTGTCTTACATTCTAAAAAGTAGATTAAATATCATCTTTACCACTTCCATCCTTATTACCAAAGACAATCATGTTGGAAGAGTTCTTTCCATTCATCTCTACTTCCCGACATTCTGTTAACTGCTCAAACTAGCCCAATATGCTTTCTACTCTTGCTACTCCACTGAAATAGTTTAAGTCAAACGTGTATAAATCTGTCTTTAAATCCAGTGGGTATGTTTTCAGGTCTTATCTCACTTGATTTCTTTAGAGCATTTGACATCTTTATTCACACATCTTGAAAACCTCTCCCTCTTCTATGCTCCTCTGAATATCAGAGGTCTGCTAGCTCCCCTGGATCCACTCTCCTCCCATCTCTGCCCTGCTGTTGGCTGAGGAAGGCATGCTGTATGGACCTCATTAACATGTTTCCTTGCCCTGTGCTTCCAGTTAGATTCAGCCAATGAGGAGTATAGCAAAAGATTAGAAGGAAGGAGAGCAAGGTTGTATGTGTGCTACTGACTCTTGTAAAAGACAAATGAAAACTAAAAAGGGGCTTATTTCTTCGGATGAATATAAGGGAAGAGACCTCTTCTTCCCTTTCCTTGGAGTATTTACTTCAGAAAATATGTTCTTTTTGTGTCTCTTTGAAATGTGTGCACATCTTTTTAGAAGCTAAATAAGCTGCTTGCCAGCTTTATGACTCAGGAACATATTTTTCAAGGACCTGGGAGCCATCTCTTTGAAACGTAAACATCAAGAAAAATATCACCCCTATTTTCCGGTTTCAGTGACAGGGAGGAGCTGAACTTCAGTGATTGCTTTGTTCCAAGTTGCAAAAGACCTATCTTTTCTCATAAGGATATGAAGAATCTGTTGTTCCTCTGCATAAATCCAGTTAGTGAACAAGATGGTCACCTTGGTTATCAGGTGAATCTAAGATGAACTATGTGTGATAAATGGTGCTCTCAAGCCCTGTTACTGAAGGACCAGTTGTTTCTCTTGAAAACATGTAATGGGTTGCATGTTCTTGGACTTATAAAAGGATGAGATTTCTACCTTTGTAATTTATTATCTGAGATGTACACTGTGTTCTGGCTCAATGCTTATTCAACAATAAAACTGTTTTCTTTTTCTGTTACCCTTCCAGAGAGGTTTTCTACGTTGGGAGAAAATTTTGTTGTCAATACTGTTTCCCTAATACTCTTTGCAGAGTTATTCGACTCTGGCTGAATCCCTCCACCTGGAAGCCCACTCCTCTCAAGCCTTTGTTCCATGACAACTCTCTTCTTCTGGGTTCCTGTATCCTCTTCTTCTCTTACTCCCTATGAGCCAAGGAGTAGTAACAGTTCCTGTTAATATCCCTGGGCTAATGCACTATCCCTTGTGGCTGCCTTTCATGTTGCCTACACTTTGTACAGAGTCCCTTTATTAAATCCTCCTCAAATGAGCCTAATTTGAATATACATTGCAGATTTGGCTCTCTGGAAGCAGATGCTGAGAAAGAGTTTGGTGTATAGGATATTTTTAAGCATTCACACCTGTAGAACGGATGAGGCAGAAGTAGGATTGAAGAGAAGGAATGTAGAGCTTTGCTGCTGGTCTTAAAAAGCCTCGGACAGTCGCAGAGGGGCATACATGACCCATCAGAATTATCTTGCTGTGAAACTAAATGTCTGGACTTTTCTACACCTGCTACAGTGGGTCACTGACCCAAGAAGTGCTCTTGAATGATGAGACTCTTTGCTACCACGGCAAACCCCGAAGGAGCTCTCAGCTAAAAGCTGTTCACTAACAGTGCTTCCAGGAGCTGGGCAAGTCCTTCCTTCAAGTGGAATCTGTTGGCACATGCCCAGTCCACCAGAGCTCACCTCTTGCACCACTCAATTCCACTTCTTTACATACATTTGGGAATAAGCTTTTCCAACATTTCAGTGAACTCTTCCTTTGTATCCCTTAGAAAATAAAGGCTACTAAGGCCGGGCGTGGTGGCATAAGCCTGTAATCCCAGCACTTTGGGAGGCCAAGGCGGGTGGATCACCTGACGTCAGGAGTTAGAGACCAGCCTGGACCATATAGGGAAACCTCATCTCTACTAAAAATACAAAAATTAGCTGGGCACGGTGGCGGGTGCCTGTAATCCCAGCTACTCGGGAGGCTGAGGCAGGAGAATCACTTGAACCCAGGAGGCAGAGGTTGCAGTGTTCATGCCACTGCATTCTAGCCCGGGTGACAGAGTGATACTCTGTCTCAAAAAAAAAAAAAAAAAAAAAAGAAAGAAAAATAAAAAAAGAAGAAGAAGAAAAGAAAGAAAATAAAGGCTACTACGACAAACTCCAGCCCCCACTGCAGCTGATCTTGGGGCCAGGTCACCTCCTGGTGATGCTAATCCTTTCCCCTCTTCACTATGCATTCTACAGTCCCTTCCTCTATAGCTGTCTCCTCTGCTGGTCAGAGTATCTTACTTAATAGCATGATCCAGTTTACCATCCCAAAGTGATCTAAGCCCTTATCACCATGCCCTTTTCAGAATTCCCTGAATCTACTTGTCTACTGACCATCACAGCTGGGCATGGGAATATGAAGAAAGATGCAGGTGGAAGATTTGGATGCCACATATATCCCTGCCTGCACCATTGTTAAACAGCAGGCCTACCTCTTTCTTAGGATTAGCCTCAAGAAGAAAGAACACGTGTGGTTTACTGATACTGTTTGTAGTTCAATTAGTTACTTGGCAGTTGACAATTTATAAAGGACCATGTTTGAATTAGCCTTTTTGTTTTCTTCTTTTGAGACGGAGTCTTGCTCTGTTGCCCAGGCCGGAGTACAGTGTTGTGATCTCAGCTCACTGCAACCTCTGCCCCTCAGGTTCAAGCAATTCTCCTGCCTCAGCTTCCCGAGTAGCTGGGATTACAGGTGCACACCACCACACCCAGCTAATTTTTATATTTTTAGTAGAGACAGGGTTTCACCACGTTGGCCAGGCTGGTCTCGAACTCCTGACCTCAGGTGATCCACCTGCCTTGGCATCCCAAAGTGCTGGGAATGCAGGCATGAGTGACTGCATGAAGGCTTCAATCCATTTTCATTTTTTTAAAATTAGATCTTAGGCAGCATGACATTGAGAATGTCCCTGTTACCGATGGCTTTTAGGAGCTTCCTGTCTTCATGCATTTCACAGAATGAAAAGCTTTTAGGAATATAAGATTTTTCCCAGCTGTGTTTGCTTACACAAGGGCAGGACAACAGTTTTGTTTTCTGAGACTCTCTACTTAATAGCCTAAGGCAAGGATTTAACCAATCAAGTTTGTTCAGCAGTTTTCTTTCATGGTATTATTTTAATGTTGACTGATACATAATAACATTCTTGCTGTATGGCTAACAAAAATAACACAATACTAAGGCTACAGAATTAATTTCTGTCTTGGGACCTAGTAATACCACTAAGGTAATTTTTTTTGTATCATCAATCTTCCATAAATATTTTCATTGCTCCTCTCAGCTTGTGTGAGTCCATGAGCATCCAATTTACCTCTACCAAGTTTAAACTTCAATATCTAACTGTACAGGAATCCCTCTTTCTTCAAGGTCTCCAGAGTTTGACAGTGTTCCTGGCCTATCAGGCTAGGATTTGCTAAGCCATAGTTCACGTACCAGGCCACATTTCTAGGAGAACTTTGAGGCAGAATGTCCATATATGAAGCATAATTCCTGTCCTTTAAAAGTGGGAAGTTCTTCATTAAGAACAACCTTTAAATGTGACATTTCTGTCATTGTCTTGATTATAAATTTGGTTTATCAAAATACAGTCATGTGTCACTTAATGATAGGGATACATTCTGAGAAGTGCATCATAAGGCAATTTTGTCACTGTGCAAACATCATAGTCTACTTACACAAACCTAGATGATATAGGCTACTACACACCTAGGCTATATGAGACAGCCTATTGCTCCTAGGCTACAAACCTGTACAGCACATTACTGTACTGAATACTGTAGGCTATTGTAACACAATGGTAAGTATACATCTAAACAGAGAAAAAGTACAGTAATAATACAGAATTATAATCTTACGGGACCACTGTCACATATATGGTCCACCACCTACAGCACATGACTGTATGTCCTAGTGATGAAAAAAGATTCCTATTCAATCTTTGCAAATACTTACATGCCATTGAATTCAAGAGATTTTGTAAAGACATCTTGTATAATGTTTTATTATAAGCAGTTTTGCAGATATGGACAATCCAAATAGATCATATATACCACAAAATCATGCTATTTTACACCAGTGGTACTATCACCAAAAGGCTTGTTTACCTATGAATAGTAGCTGAATAAGTAAAATTTAGCTTCATGGCAGTCAACAAGAAGTAGTGGTAATTTTTCAAAGCCTTATCCATTTTAAAATCATTGTTCTGAATTTCATTAGTAGAGTCATCATTGTTCAATGATTTGCTTATAACCTATATTAGATTTATTATAGAATATTTTCTCTGAATTCTGAGCATTCAGTTGAAATAAGATACCAGATAGTTCTATTCCAGTTTGCATAAGTATAGCTTGCTAAATTGAAGGTTGGGATCATTAAGAAGAAAGGCAAAGGGTTTCTTTGCCTATCAGGAAACAGAATTATGTTTTTAAAATAAATCACTACAATTCTTGTACTCTTGTTCCGCTGACCTTAGAACACAGTCTGCTTTGCTTATTCAACTGCCTTGGGAGACTGAAGCAGTTCTGAGTATCTTGTCCCACATGTACTTTAATGCAGTTTGTTAAGTATCCATTCACAGTGTCAACCATCTTAGCTAACACTTGAAAGCCTGTGCCCATGAGTCTATTTCCTACAGTGTCAAAAGTCAAGAATATCTGCTTCAGTCCTTTCATTAAGCATCTGAGATTATTCTTCTTTTGCTTTCTTCTAGAAGTTTCCATTTCTATCACATAGCTTATAGCTGGCACCTTTGACTAGGTATGAGGGAAGATTAGAAATCTGTTCATGACAAGACTGAAACTGGTTTTAGTTATGATTTTTATTAGATGACTAACCAACATCATCAAATAGAAGAAAGTAGGCTGCTCTAATAGGTTATCATTTTCACAAGAAAGTAGTTTAAGTGACTCAAATAGAGGATGAAGCTTTCTTTTCAGCTAATGCACATCATAAAACCCCTGAAGGCCACATAACTCCCAGAGTCAAACAGGATTGGAATTTTATAGGGTGAGGAGAAAGGAGAAGTTAAGTGTCCTTGTAGATTGGTTCAGGTTTTTTCTCTAATTGCTATGAAACTTATAGTTGAAACAGCTGGAAAATGTTCTAGTTTTTCATGCCTCTTACATTGGCAGACTCTCATCCCAATAGCTATTAGAACAGCATTTTTCAAGAGCTGTTTTTTCAAAGTCTTGTGGCTTGTTGATGTTGCAGGCAGAATTCTAAAATGGTCCATGAGAATCCCACCCATAGGTGTGCACAGTCCTCTTTGAGGGTGGGTGAGATGATGAATATGGTACATGTCACTCCTGTGACTTGGTTATGTGATGTGGCAAAGGTGAAGGGATTTTGAAAATGTAATGAAAGCTCCTCATCTACTCACTTTAATTTAATCAAAAGGAAATCATTCTGGGTGGGCTGGCCTAATCACATAAGCCCTTTAAAAGAGACTCAAAGCAGGAGTGATTGTCCTGGGGAATTGAAAAGCAAGCTGATGTGTTGTGAAGGAACAATGGAGGTAGCCATGTGGCAAGGATCTGAGCATGGCTTCTATGAGTTGTGAGCAGAACTCAGATGGCAGCCAGCCAGAAAATGGGGACCTCAAAGACATTGCCTCAAGCAACTGAATTCTGCCAATAACCATCATGAGCTTGGAAGCAGAATCTCCCAGCCAAGCCTCCATTTTAACTGCAGCCTCGTGAAACCCTAAGCAGATGACTCACTGAAGCTGTATCTTCCCTCCTGGCCCAGGAACTATGAGATAATAAGTGGGTGCTGTTTTAAGATGCTGAATTTGTATTAATTTGTTATGGAGTAATAGAGAACTAATGCACATGGTAAATCAAGATTCAAGGTGGAAGAGAGAGAAATGGGGAGAGATAAAGAGGTAAAGGGGGTAAATGTCAAAGGGGAGGGTAACTGGAGACCTCCCATCATCACGGTTCTAATCCTTTGATGTAACTATTTCATAAGAATTTGATCCAATATTACCCTGAGGGCAGGAACTTACTTGGATTAGTGAGGGCATTGACAAATTCCTGGAATGCTCTACTCCAGGGATATCCTATCTTTTGGCTTCCCTGGGCCACATGGAAAAAGAAGGATTCTCTTGGGCCACACATAAAATACGTGAAACACTAGCGATAGCCGATGACAAAAAAACAAACAAACAAACAAACAAAAGAAACAACTCAATGTTTTAAGAAGCTTTACAAATTTGTGTTGGGCCACATTCAAAGCAATCCTGGGTCACATGCAGCTCATGGGCCTCAGGCTGTACAAGTTTGCTCTAATTTATCTGTAAAGTATTTGTTATGATTGCCCCTAGTTGAGAAAGGTATTTGAAATCTGGAAACTAATATTCTTGGAAATCAACTTTTTGGCAGTCATTCTGTTAGTATTTCCCCACAAAAATGATGATGCATCTACTGTTCTAAAAGGTTAAAAGAGCTGAATTATATCCTTATTAACAATATTTAGGTATGTAATATTATCCAAGAATAGGCTGAGTTTTTCTGTTGGATTAAATCCATTCCCACTCCAGGTAATTTAAACACTACTGTCAGAGCTTATTAAAAACATGGAACATAAAAGACATACCTATTTATTTGTGGCATCTCTCCTAGATTTTAAGTACCAAACCATCAAGACTTACAAGGTGCCAGTATAAACCTTTGGTGCTATCCAAAAGTCATCTGGAAAACATTTGTATAAAAGACACTTTAACATTATTCTAAGTTTGGTAACTGATCTCAGAGCAGGTAAATGTCTAAAAAGTTTTCAGATAAGAATACAAAAGGATAAGAAACAGCCATGGCCTTGGATGTGTTATTAACCAGAATCACAATACCTTATAAAAATTACAAGAAAAGATTTTTAAAAGCACCTATTAGAAATTTTACCTTCTCTAGAAGCTAATAATGTTTGTGTGCTTATCATTGTCTACATTATTTTTTTGAAATTCACAAAACCATGAAAGATAGTTCCTTTTGGGAGTATATAGTTGAGTCACTTGAGGAAAGTAACTGCTTTTGTCAGGCTATGTGGAAAGTAAATAATAACTTTTCATTGTGTCACTTGAAAATAGATCATTTTTCCCTTGAACTATTGTTTCTTATCTCTAACACTCATGAACTCCTTGTTTTAATAATTTTAATGTGTATTTATACATGTGTTTGAGTCCACTATGTAGTATGTTGGTGCAGTAGGTTAGGCTTGGCATTTCCAGCCTATAGTGAAGGGGGATCTTGGGAACATAGGTTTAGAGGGAGATGACCTAAGATCAGAGAAGCATACAATTCTAAGCCATCTTATGAAACACGACTTCCCTCAAGAGCCAGTCCACAGTAGACTTTATAAAATTTAAAATTGCGTTAAGTAACTTCTACTTCTGTCCAAGGTGGAGTAATAGGATTTGCCTTTCCACCTGAAGAAGATACAAAATTGACCAAAAAAATGTAGCATAGTTTTTAGGACACTGGCTATCAGACAACAAAGAAGAGAGATCCATGAAAGGCATTTAAAAAATTAGGTGGTATCTACTATTGCCTTGTTTAATGCCTTGAAAGAGATTCCAGTGTGAAATGCAGGAATGGGAATCCCACATGAAAACCAGCAGACTCTCTGAGTTTAGAATACAAGGTGGAGAGTGTGGGGAGATCAGAGTGGCCCAAGTTTTCAGGGCAAAGTACTAGAGAGATCTGCAAGAGGGTTGCCTTCAACTATTCAGCTGAGTACTAATCAGTGGACATATGTGAGGAAAATATCTAAGGCTGAGGAAAACACAACCCAAAAGGATTAGGAGAAACAACACTAATAACTCACACAGGCTGAGAGTAAAACCTATTTCCAACACCCAGGCTGGAAAAAGGAAATTTGTATATCCAGCACCTTCCATAGTTTATTTGTGTATGTTAAGACCACCTAAAATATGTTCAACAACACAGCAGAATAGGAGGTCCTAGGCTTTACTACTGTATTAGTCCATTCTCACACTGCTATAGAGAACTATAAGGAAAAGAGATTTAATTGGCTCATAGTTCTGCGGGCTATACAGGCTTCTGCTTCCGGGGAGGCCTCAGGACACTTACAATTGTGGCAGAAGGTGAAGAGGAAGCGGGGACATCTTCACATGGCTGATAGGAGAGAGAGAGAGTGCAAAGGGGGAGGTGCTACACATACACATCTTCAAACAACCAGATCTCATGAGAACTCAATCATGAGAACAGCAAGGGGGAAGTTGGCACCCATGATTCAATCACTTCCCACCAGGCCCCTCCTCCAACACGGGATTACAATTAAACATGAGATTTGGGTGGGGACACAGAGCCAAACCATACAACTACCCTCCACAGAAAGTTCAACTAGCAACTAACCACAGACAAGAACACGTTGGTGAAAATCCCAAAGTATGGGAATAGGCTTGAGACACCTATGTAGATGAGAAAACCTGAGTAAAGGTAGCATTGAAAGGGTAGAAGGAACTGTCTCACTTCGACCACCTAACCCCTCCTCACGCCCTAAGTCAGCATAACGCTACACAGAGATGATTCCGCAGGGCCCTTGGTTTCTGCAGTGGAAACAGAGAACTGGAGATGGACATCAGCTTCCCTTACATTCTGAGACATTTCCCAGGAAGCACACTTTGGGCTCAGCTCATGGGGAATTCAGGGGGTAATGGCATGGCTATTCCACCTGAGGTAAAGTAGAAACAAAGCAAGGAGGCAGACCCTGCAGCAACCAAAATGCAGATATTGGTGGTAGCAATATGTCCCTGCCAGCCATGGTGCCGAGTCAGAGGCATCAGCAAACAGCATAGCTCACTTGCAAAGTCAAACTGATCTCTCCCACCCAGAAGTGGTGGCAAGTCCTACCTGGCTTGCCTCAGACCCTACCCAAATCCACATCCAGGGAAAGAGACACTCACCACTGTGCATTTTGGCAAAACGCAGGTGATAGTTTTGCCACACTCAGAAGTTTAAACAGTACTCAATATGGCCTCAAAGCCCACCCTAAACCTCCCCACTCAGGGAGGGAGATGATCACCATAGCACATCTCAGCACAGAGCAGAGGCTAATTCTATCACACCTGGAAGTTTAAACAGCACTCAGCTCAGCCTCAAAGCCTACGACAAGGCCCTACCTAGGCAGAGAGGAGAACTCCAACTCTGCATTTTTACTAAGCTTAAAAGACAATTTCATCCATCCCAAGCAGCCACTTGTCTTAACCTCAGGGCAACTACTGTGATCCTGTTCAACTGTGGAACCCAAACAGCGTTACCCCCTGGCCAGGGACTACATCCTGTTGCCCAGCCTGGTCAGAAGCAATTGCAGTGTCCATCTGTCAGCTCTGCCTGGTTGCAGAGCCCAGCCAACTGCCCCACCTGAACTCACATACCTTTCTATCTTTGTTATCCATGGTTTTCTTCCAACCACTCACCACGGCAGTCAGCCTGGTTCCTTTGCTCTAGCACTACTTTTTCGGGTCTATTTTCTTCCTAAGCACTGCTACATGCACCTGCCATGGCTCCCACCTTTCCCGCGTGGAATATCAAGTCCTTCAAGACTCTCTCATTGCGACTCTTATTTGAAATATCACCCATGAAATCACGCCCGGTTGACTCAGGCCTCAAAGATTGTTGGCAGCTGTGAGGTGCCAGAGCTCTCACTTAGCACATGTCTTTGCTACTTAAAGTGTGGCCAGCTGGAGCAGGTGCATCAACATCACCTGGGAGCTTGTTAGTAAATCAATCTGAATTGGTAGTCAATCAAGCTGAATTCTAACAAAATACAGGTGATTTGTATGCACATCTGCGTTTGGGAGGCACTGATCAGTGCCCCCTTGCTTTTTTGATTATCTTTTCCAGGGAGGTGCTGTTAACCAAACTAGGTATGACACCACATATCTGAACAATCCACCATGATTCTCTGCACTTGGGAGGGTTTGATATGATTTTTACTGATACTAATAAGGAAGTCTTATAAACACTAGTGAAACTGATATCTTCCTAATGACTTTATTCTGACTTTGTTCTTGTCATCCCTCTGTCAGTGGACAAAGGAATATGCCACATGTTCCAGATTTCTGATATCAAGAGCATAATGAACAGACTCTTCTTTCCAAGATCTAAGCCATTGAATTATATTCTGTTCAACCTAAACAACCAATAGATTACACAATCTCATAGCTTGAAAAAATAAATATGGAATAGAGTCTGCAGCAATTTTCTAAGGATCCCCAAACAGGGCACCACATGCTGAGCGGCTTAAACCACAGAAACCTATTTTCTCACAGTTCTGGAGGCTAGAACTCAGATTAAAGTGTTGTCATCTGTAACATGCCTCTCCCTACCTTCTGGTGACTTGGTGGCAATCTTTGCCATTCCTGGACTTGTAGAAGCATCACTCTGATCTCTGCCTTCATCTTTACATGACGTTCTCCCTGTGGGCATGTCTATCTCCAAATTTCCCCTTTTTATAGTATTGGATCAGGGTCTACCTAATGACTTTGTTTTAACTTAATTACCTCTGTAAAGATTCTGTTTTCAAGTAAAGTCACATTCTGAAGTGTTGGGGATTAGGACTTCAACATATGAATGGGGCAAGAGAGCATGCTTTAACCCAAAACAGAGTCTAAAACCTTTCTGAAAGTAGATTGTGTGTGTGTGTGTGATATCTCATGTGTGTTATATCTCTCAGGGTTTTTAGGAAGCTGGTGTAGAACAGAGACCAGTTGGTTTAAAACACTGGTTAGACAATACTGGGCAAAGCTAAGAACTGATCCTAAAGACCTGAAGCAGCGAGAAATCTCAACACCTCTAGCCACATTAGCCTAAAAATATCCTTGGTAGAAGTTGACCACTGTCAAGAACTTTGGCTTCTTTCACCTGCAGGGAAGCTCAACCCTGTTCTTTCTGGACACTACCACCAGTTTTAATGGCCTGTCATTTACTTTGACTGGACTGCATGTTTGTAGCAGTGTAGATTGCCAGGGGTGAACTGGGGGGTTCATGGTAAGATTCCAGATGCCCGAAGCCTCAATAGCTGCTCACTGTTATTATCTTCCCCCAGGGGTTACACCAACAGTGGCCTCAGTCATAGAATAAGGATGGAGGGTGAGGAAGCCAGGCTTTTTCATGCTGTCTTGATTGAATATACATGGAGTACTGATATGCCCACATTTAACTGGCACTACATTTGAGATGATCTCTAGCTAATGGCCAGTTCTCACATAGAAAAAGACTGAGGAGAGGCTTGTAATTAAGAGGGACAGGGGCAAAATCCCAAAATACCTTATGCCTCTTATTTTTGTGTGGTTGAAAAGGTAGATTGAACCCTATCAAATATGTCCTACCAAAAATAATCTTGTAAGCATGCTTTAGGAAGCAAAAGGATGGTGATCAGGAAAGAATTTTCAGAAAGTACCTGATTTTTTCCCAAGATTTATAAATACTAGAGCCCTGAAAGATTGAGAATGTTCAAGTAGTTTGTATTTCATTACTTTATTTTTAAACTTTATTTATTTATTCTTGAGATGGAGTCTTAGTCTGTCACTCAGGCTGGAGTTCAGTGGCATGACCTCAGCTCACTGCAACCTCCGCCTCCCAGGTTCAATTGATTCTCCTGCCTCAGCCTCCAGAGCAGCTAGGATTACAGGTGCATGCCACCGTGCCCAGCTAATTTTTTTATTTTTAGTAGAGGCGGGGTTTCACCATGTTGGCCAGGCTGGTCTTGAGCTCCTGACCTCAGGCGATCCATCTACCTCAGCCTCCCAAAATGCTGGGATTACAGGGGTCAGCCACCGTGCCAAGCCTATTTCGTTACTTGAAAGGTAGAGTTTCTCCCCTCCAGTTTAGGATTTTTTTTTTATTGTCATTATTATTTGGTAAAGACGTTGTGAGACAGTTTGCAGCCTTTCAAGTCACAGAAACAACTGTTCAGGATATTTTGTTGCATTTAGTATTGGCTAAGCTTCTCTCATTATGAAATTCCTTTTTCATCCTTAAAAAAAAGGACCTTAGGTCTCTTTTCCATCTGCTTCTATGAAAGGAGGCAGAGTTTTAATGAGCACGTTGGCTGACTGCAGCTCAAGTGGAAGAAATTAAATGTTCCACGTTTCATTTGCTTTTGCAAGAACGAAACTTACATAGCAACCTGTGTTCAGTGCTGTGCTCAAGGATTCCACAGAAAAGAATAGAATTACAGCAACCATTTACTGCTTCGGAGAGTCAGAGGCACTCATAATCCAGATAAGACAAGATGACTGGACCCGCTGCTGGCCAATCTTGGGCTGCCACATTCCACAAGACAAAGCAGTCCAACAGGATTTGTAAAATCAAATAAGGAGAATTTGGGATTTATAAAGCATTGGCGTGTGAGTCAAGGTTCCTAGAATAATTCCCAAAAGAAACTCTGTGGTTTCATTTCCTTCATGAGTAAACAGGGAGAGTGTTACCTCCTAAATATCCACTTGCAGATTAACTGCTTTTGGCATCATTCACATTGATCATGCCAGGAATTGTTTCCCAAGTGACCCTCCACAGACCACCTGCATCAATGTCTCCTGGGTGCTGATTAAAGGGGAAGATTTGGCTGTGTGCAGTGGCTCACACCTGTAATCCCAGCACTTTGGGACGATGAGGTGGGTGGATCACCTGAGGTCAGGAGTTCGAGACCAGCCTGGCCAACATGGTGAAACCCCATCTCTACTAAAAGTACAAAAATTAGCCGGGCATGGGGTTGTGTGACTGTAATCCCAGATACCTGACAGGCTGAGGCAGGAGAATCGCTTGAACCAGGGAGGCAGCGGTTGCAGTGAGCCGAGTTCACACCACTGCACTCCAGCCTGGGCAACAGAGCAACACTCTATCTCAAAAACATAAAAAATAAATTTTAAAAAAAGGGAAGATTTGGGGGTCCCTTTCCTACTCTGTGAAATCAGGATTTCAGGGGGTAGGGCTTGGATATCTGGAGTTTTAACAAGAACTCCTATGGTTCTTACACACACTGAAGTTTGCAAACCACTGAGCCAGGGTCTCTCCTCTCACTCTCCAAGTCCTAGGATGAGATTTGGTACCGAATCACTTAAGCAAGGCTAAAGAAAGAGGACACCGCTGCTGTCAACCCTGGACCCAGGGCACACTAGCATCACTGCTACTACTTCCCTTGGAAAAAGGATGTCATTCTTAAAATCCCAACCAGTAGCAGAGAGGGGTGGCTGGCTTCATTGTTCATGCTTCTTTGCCTAGCCACCCCAGGCGGGGATAACTGACAGGCTGACCCGAGATCACGTGGCATAGACCTGGGAAAGTAAATGCTTAAGGTCTTCAGCATCCTAGAGCAAGAGGGAGATTCATATAGTAAAGAACTGTCTAAACATAGGTAAAGAGTTGTCAGAGTTTTAAAAATAACAACAAGAGGACAGACAGGCTGAAATGAGAGGTTAGCCAAACATGCTACAACCTTTGCAGCAGAAAATAAAGCCTGAGAGTTGGAGCTCTGAAACCAGAGAGTCCTTCTTGGTGAATGCCGAGGGCTGGTTAGAAAATCCCTCCAAAGAGGCTCACAGAACTCTTCCTTGCTGATCTGCCTTCAAAAAGCCACTACTTAAGTCATCTTTTCTCTCATGATAAAGTCCAAATCACTGATGCTTTACATGTATTGGTGGCCTTCTGTCTCCAGCTCTTTAACTTTTCATTCTAGGAGGAGTTTTAGGCTTCCTAGGGTATCTTATCTTTCTCCCCTGGGTTCTTTCTTCACTTTCTGTGATTCTTGTATAACTGAATATGGGCATGCTAATTTTACAAGTCAAGAGGAGCTGAGAAATGGTGCATAAAAAGGAAGGTCATGTAGCTAATGATGACACAGGTGAAGGTAGGAGTGAGTCCTAGATGTTTTAGACTCCTATAAGCCCAGGGAGAAAACTCTCTTTTCTAGGCCTTTGACATCCTCACTCATTTTTATACACCATCCCCACCTATCTGTATTTTGCACGCCCCATTATGCTTAGCTGGATTGATGACAGTCTTCCTAGAAGCTGTAACCCTTTCTACATTGATGGCACTCTTTCTGTATCATTTCTCCCAGGTAGAGTCAAGTTGGACTTGCTCCCTAATAATTTCTATTCAGTGTTTTGTTCTAGGCATTTACCAATTTGATATCACTTAATCTTATAAAGAAAAAAAATCAAGATTCAGAGAAACAAGGTAAATTATCTAAGGCTACATATTTAATTAAATGATAGAACAAAAATCCAACCTGGGTCTAACATCTGTGGTTTTCTGCTCCATCACATGGCTTCCTACACTATATTGGAATGAAAATATAATGGTGGAATTTCTAATGACAGATAAAGATGAAAATGTTATAGACAAAGAGATCCCTAAAATGATGCCATGATGGTGGTGATCTAGTCTGCATCTAGGTAATACAGCCTTACACACAAACACACACACACACACACCATCCCCTTTTTTGTCCCTCCAAGTCTTGGTGATTCCTCTACCTTTTCAACTGCAATAGGAATTTGGTATTACTGTTTAGTAGGAGCTAGGATAGGCAGTTACACATATTATCTCTAATTTTTACAATAACCCTACAAGTTATCTTATCCTTACTTAAGAGAATTAAGCTGAACCACATGGAAATTGGCAGAGCTCCCAACTTACCTGGTCTGACTCCCACAGTCGGCTTCCTCCACTCCTTGAGGCCATATTGTTTCACTCAAATAATTCACTGACATCACTTATGGAGGAAATGAAAAGTTAAAAAATAAATGTATTGGCCAGGTATGGCGGCTCACGCCTGTAATCCCAGTGCTTTGGGAGGCCAAGGCTGGTTAATCACTTGAGGCCAAGAGTTTGAGACCAGCCTGGTCAACATGGTCCCCGTCTCTACAAAAAATGCAAAACTTAGCCGGGCATGGTGGTGTATGTCTGTAATCCTAGCTACTCGGGAGGCTGAGGCATGAGAATTGCTTAAACCCAGGAGACAGTGAGCAGAGATCGTGCCACTGCACTCCAGCCAGGGCAATGAAGCAAGACTCTGTCTCAAAAATAAGTAAGAAAATAAATAAATAAATGTATTGTCCAGCCCGTTTGGTCCACCTGCATTGTAAATGCTTGTTGGACTGTCACACTGTTTCTAATTCCCGCACATTGCATTGTATAGTGTCTAACTCTTAAGAAATGGTGGAGTTGGTGATGACAATTATAAACCAAGTTTAAAGATAGAAATTGTCACAGTATTATTTTAGGAATGAAAATCCACTGGTTGTTCAGAGGACTAGTTAATATATTAACTAGTAATACATGTATATGTATGTGTACATAATATATACACAAATGTATATATAATATATACACACATGTATACATATATATGCACATGTGTATACATATATATGCACATACATATATAATATATACACATATGTATATATGAATATATAATATATACACATATGTATATATGAATATATAATATATATGCTATATAAATATAAAAGTTAATATAAATATATGTATATGTGTACATGATATATACATGTATATATCATGTACACATATGTATATATAGATATATATAATATATACGAGTGTATATAATATATGCACATACATATATACACATATACACACATACGTATATAATTATTGAGAGTATATACATATATATATACACAAAGTTCGGGAAGAACAGAAATCTGTTAGTGTACTGAATTTCATACAAATATTCATATATATTCTTCATTTTACTTGCTTTTTAAAGGAAAATTGCTTTTCAATGTGTACAAAGTAGAAACTTGGTCCTAATTGGGCAATCCAATTGAATCAGAACTGAAAGTTCCCGTTCGGAATAGTCGGTGCCTCCTGTTTCACCTGGAGTAGAACACTCAATGAGTGCTCACTCACTGCAAAGGCTGGTTTGTGAGGAATTTTTCTTGTTTTCTTTGGCAGGCTGTTAAATGTGATGGTTTTCATTTGCTCAGCCTTTAAAAAAAATCTTTACCTCTTACGATTTTTGACCAATGTATAATGTTGCCAATTTACTGGATTTTTTGCTTACCATAACTTACTTCTCAGAAATTTATGTTGAAATTCCTGTCAATGGCTAAGAAGCCAGCTGTTGAAGAAAAGACAGAGATTCCTATACAAGCTGCTAACCAGTACTGAGCACATTTCTCAGAGGCTTTCTGCAATGATTTAACAGTCGGGGGAACTCATGGCAAAGTTACTCAGTGTTTCAAACTCTTGGTAACCCTTCTACGGCTGATGCCAAAGCTTATGCAGAGAGGAGAATATGATGTTGTAGTTGCTGTGACTGCCTATGATGAAGAAAGGCCTTAATGGGCACTGAAGCCACTTCTTGAAATACACTTTTAAAACATTATTTATAAATCATGACAGGTAATATCAAGAATATTTATCAGCACTCTCAGTGTCCACTTATTTAAATTTCCCTGAAGTCTTAGAAGGGAATAAAGATGTGGGTTGCTCTAAAATAATTCATGCTTTTGAGTACATTGTTCTACAAAAATGTATACTTTTCTCTCAGGTAATTTGTGAGCAACTCAAGGTCAAGGGCAGCATCACTTTCCTGGGTGTCTCCACTAATACAGCAGAGAGTCCCTGGGAAAACTATTGACTATATAAAGAGAGCATGAAGGCAGGCTGGGACCAAGTACACTCTGTGATAGAGTAAAACAGAAGGTTTTGGCATGGGAAATGCCTGCCTCTCCACAGGAACAAAACCAGTGGTGCACAGCAGATATTTGGATTTTCTGAGACAGACCTGAGTAAGAAATGTCTATATAGTATAAAGACACATTTAACATCTTTCCAAAACATCTGGGTTTTTGCCATGCAGAGTATCTGTGAAGTCTGGGGTACATGGCTTTAACTTCCCAAACCCTCAGATTTGCCTTGTGGTATCCAAATCACATAATACTAACCTGCCTCATCAGGAAGCTGGGAGGCAGAGCTCAAGAAGGACTTTGGGCCAGGCACAGTGGTTCACACCTATAATCCCGGCTCTTTGGGAGGCCAAGGAAGGAGGATCACTTGAGCCCAGAAGTTGGAGACTACTCTGGGCAACATAGCGAGAACCCCTTCTCCATAAAAATAAAAAATAAAAAAACAACGAGCCAGGTATGGTGGGCGCCTGTAGTCCCAGGTACTCATGAAGCTGAGGCAAGAGGGTTGCTTGAGCCCTGGAATTTGAGGTTACAGGGAGTTATGATTATGCCACTGCACTCTAGCCTGAGTGACAGAGCAAGACCCTATCTCTGAAAAAGAAGCACTTTGAAGGTATAAATTCCAAATTCTTGATAGAGCCGTGGAAAATTTTTCACATTGAAATAGTGAATTGATTTACTGTCTTATTTTGGGCTAGTGATGGAATTAAGATCTCCCAGGAACAGCATGATGAATTGGCTCAGAGCAAGAAACTTGTGCACAGTTCCTCTGAGAACTTGGCCAAGGCAGTGATTATTTTTGCTTTATTCTTTCATTGTGCCCTGGTCCACAGAATCCATTCTCCTTCTTGGTGTTTGAGTGTCATCAAACACACAACACTGTAATGTCTTAATAGCTATGGGATGGCTTCTCTCCTTTATTATTCATTACATGGGATCTGGTCAACCCTTGGGAATACAGAGAAATTGGCAAAGCTGTCTTTACAGTGTGGAGCCTTCCTATTTTCTTCCTTTGGTGAGGACAATATTAACTCATAAAGGAATCCAGGTTGCTCAGGCATACTTGCCTTAGAAAACTTAGTACTAAGAAAGGACCTAGTACATTAATCTTACAGTAATTTTCACAGAGGGGCAAGTAAGCAGCTAGTGGAGATGAAACGATGTTTGCTTGAGTCAGGAGGCCTATGTCTAAACCAACTCTGCACTTGTGA
Organism: Pongo abelii; assembly: GCF_028885655.2. Taxonomy (NCBI): domain Eukaryota; kingdom Metazoa; phylum Chordata; class Mammalia; order Primates; family Hominidae; genus Pongo; species Pongo abelii. The sequence continues at coordinate 20,074,410 of NC_071992.2, forward strand.
GCTGGGTCATTTGGGATACAGTTCTAAGCTTTGATCTGATTCAGTTCAGATGACAAATTATCATGCAGAAGAAAATGCATCAGAATTTAACTTGAAATGACCTCTGTAGGTTCTATGTATTGAACCTGGAAAGATGTGTTGTGCTATGTGAAAAAAAGCATGTTACAGAATAACATGCATAGTGCTATTCATTCTGTGTAAAGAAAGAAGGAAGGAGGGAGGAAAGAGGCAAATCAGGGCAGGATGAAACTTCAATATTCTATTTTGTTTTTTTAAAACATCCTAGTAATACAGAAGTGTATAGATAGCATTATATTACTTTTGTTTTCTAAATTACTGTATTAGTCTGTTCCATGTTGCTAATAAAGACATAACTGAGATGGGGTAATTTACAAAGAAAAAGAGCTTTAATGGACTCACAGTTCCACATGGCTGGGGAGGCCTCACAATCATGGCAGAAGGTGAAGGAGGGGCAAAGGCACATCTCACATGGCAGCAGGCAAGAGAGCGTGTGTAGGGAAACTACCCTTTGTAAAACTATCAGCTCTTGTGAAACTTATTCACTATCACAAGAACAGGGTGGGAAAAATCACCCTCATGAGTCAATTACTTCCCACAGCGTCCCTCCCATGACATGTGGGCATTATGGGAGCCACTATTCAAGATGAGATTTGGATGGGGACACAGCCAAATCATACTAATTACCAAACAATGATAAACTATTTTTTCCAGTTATGGGTCCCACTTACACAGTGAATTGACCCATGATCAGTATCTGTTTGATCTGGATGCATTTTTACTTACATGGCTATCACAAATATTGCTACAGAGACAACATTCCCAGACAAACTACGGTTCTAGTACCATGCTGTTCTGTGCAAGAGTCTAGGGCAGTTTCCTAACTTAATTTCTTGAGTCTAGTATTCCAGGCATTCAATCCACTACACTCCACATCCATCTAGCCTCAACATTACCCTGTGGTTTCAGGGAAGCTGGTCTTTATTTTGCCACACTGTCCTGCTTCGGGAATAACCCCTTCTCAGGAAGAATCTCCTGCCACCTCTTCCAATCACACCTTTTTTTTCCCCACTTCCTCATACATTTATATTATTCTTAAACATTAATTATAAAGGTAAAATATATTTATTGAGAAAATCCAGAAAGTAAAGTCTAAAGAAGAAAATTAAAATAACCTGTCACCACTTTCCAATAACAGTTTAGTGTATGACCATCTAATCATTTTTCCATTTCTCCCATACTTTTTCATTAGCAAACTTTAGATTGTAAAGTTTACAAACATTCTCTAACTTGGTTTAAAAGTTAAGATAACTTGGGAATTTTCCCAAGTCATTTCGTTTTCTCCAAAGTATGATTCCATGAATGTATTTTAATTTATTTAACTGCCCTCTAAATCAGGATGTTTAATTTGTTGCAAGCATTTTATTGTGATAAAGAGTGCTACAGTAAACATCCGTGAAAATGTCTCTAATTAGGTCATGAAATTAAATTCTGAGAAATGAAATTACTAGATTAGGAGAAAGAAACGTGTTCAAAGATTTTTCAACCACACTGACAAATGATTATCCAGAAATTTTGTAGAATTCAATTTCCACCAGCAGCCAATACATGTTGTTGGTATACATTTTCATCAATGCTGCTCCAACATTTCTTTTAAGACTGGGTCAAGGCTCATTGCCTCATAAATGACTAAACTTTCTAGTTTGAATGCAATCACCTCCTGCTCTCTCACATCTTTCCACCATCCCCAGTGTTGATATAAATTCTAGAATATTGTTTGATTTATTTGTTTGATTGTCTTTCAAGTTACGTGATTCTCTGCAATCATCCCACAAGTCTTTGAAAGGAAAACATTTTCTTTTTTGGGGGGAGGACATTTTTAATGTCTTTTATGTACTACATAATTTTAGTTGATTCCACTTCCCTCTAAACTTTACCAATAGTTTATCATAGATTAGAGAATTATTCTCCCGGAGACTATATCTCAGTGCATAATTGTTTTTCACTATCTGACAAAATGTTTAGCAAAATTCATCCAAAGACATAATTCACTATCATTGGATGTCACATGATGAGATAAATCCAGGAGAAACTGTAGCCATCTTTCTGATTTATAGACCAGTTGTATGAATCATAAAATAGCTCCTCTTTGCACATAACCATATATAATTTTCGGTTGCACCTAAAAGGTCATTTCACTTTCAGCATATCTGTCAATCTCAATAGAGCTGAAACTGAATACAAGGAAAGGTGAAGAACTCTAAATTGATGTGTAACATTTTCCAAACAGAAAAAATCTTCATCTGAACCAACTGCCAAAAACTCTTTCTCCTCTTTCTTATTATCAAATTACTAACAGTCTTAAACCAACCTTGTTTGTCGAATGTTGAGAAACATGTGACTTGTGCCTCAGTGTTCTTGGCTTGATAAGGATCTCCAGGAGCAACAACAAAAGAAAGCTACTGGCGAAGTTAGCCAGGAAATACAAAGGTAGAATACAAACAAAGCCACCCAAGGATTGATTCCATTTACTGGTAGAAATGTTATATTATTTTTTTAAAAACCTGAAGTACAATAAAACCCAGTGGGAAACCATGGACGTGGCTGTTGAGATTATTAACGACAGTAGATTTGGGAACAAGCTGCTCTCAGCATGATTCTGACTTGAAATGTGACTGTGGCACCACTATTGATGTATGTGAGGGCGGATTTTCTACGATCTGTAGTCCTAGATCCCCTACTTCTAAATTTGAACAACCTGGAGCTTACCTCAGCTAGAACTTGGTAGGATCTCTATCCACAAGTATCTTGATTAGTCACCTTAAGTTACATAAAGCTAAGCTAAAGCCCTCTTGCCACCAGAATTTTCTAGTAAAATTCTCAATCTGGTAAATCTCAATTTTCACCAAATTATTAACTTCAATTTGACACTTTTAATATGATGCCCCATTGATATGTTTAAAGAGTAGTCTACTCCCACCCCTTTTTAAGAGACACAGCCTACATCATTCAAATTATAATGCCATTGGTTTGCTGGATATTGCCCCAAAATGTGATGCCAAGTTCTTTTTTCAACTGAAGATCTGGAGATCTCAACAGAGTACAGGCTTCAAGGATAGAGTGGGCTTAAAGCTGTTTTCTGCTGAAAATCCTGGATTCAAACACAGACCTTCTCAAGGAATACTGGTTAGACTCCTTAATTTTCTTTTGTGTGTGTGTGTGTGTGTGGGGGGTGTTTTTATAGAAATCATTTTATTTTTGATATTCAATTTGGGGGTACATGTGCAGGTTTGTTACGTGGGTATATTGCATGATGCTAAAGTTTGGGGTATGGATGATCCCATCACCCAAAAGTGAGTATAGTACCCAATAGGTAGTTTTTCAGCCCACACTCCCCACTCCCTTGCCACTCTACTATTCCCCAGTATCTACTGCTCCCATCTTTATGTTCATGTACACTCGGTGTTTAGTTCCTACTTATAAGTGAGAACATGAAGTGTTTGCTTTTCTATTCCTGGCTTAATTCACAGAATAATGGCCCCCAGCTGTGTCCATGTTGCTCAAAGGACATGATTTCATTCTTTGTATGGCTGTGTAGTATTCCATGGTGTATAAGTAACACATATTCTTTATCCAGTCCACCACTGATGGGCAACTAGGTTGCAACTAGGTAAATTCCATGTCTTTGCTATTGTGAAGAGTGCTTTGACAAGCATATGAGTGTGCTCATCTTTTTGGTAGAACAATTTGGATATATACTCAGTAATAGGATTGCTAGAAGGAATGGTAGTTCTAAGTTCTTTAAGAAATCTCCAAGTGCTTTCCAGAGTGGCTGAACTAATTTGCATGCCCACCACTATATAAGCTTTCCATTTTCTCTGCAATCTCACTAGCATCTGTCATTTTTTGACTCTTTAATAATTGGCATTCTGACTTATGGGAGATGGTATCTCATTGTGGTTTTGATTTGCATTTCTCTGATGATTAGTGATGATGAGCAGTTTTTCTTGTGTGTTGGCCGCTTGTATGTCTTCTTTTGAGAGGTGCCTGTTCATGTCCTTTGTCAATTTCTAAATTGGATTATTTATTTTTTGCTTGTTGATTAAAGTTCTCTATAGGTTCTGGATATTAGACCTTTGTCAGATGGGTAGTTTGGGAATATTTTCTCTTTTTCTGTAAGTTGTTTGTTTAGTACTTTATTTTGCTGTGCAGACACCCTTTAGTTTAATTAGGTCACACTTGTCAATTTTTGGTTTTGTTGCCATTTCTTTTAGGGGCTTAGCTGTGAGTTCTTTGCCAATGCCAATATCTAGGAGGGTATTTCCTAGGTTTTCTTTAGGATGTTTATAGTCTGAGTTCTTATAGTTAAATCTTTAGTCCATCTTGAGTTAATTTTTATATATGGTGAAAGGTAGGGGCCCAGTTTCATTCTTCTGCATATGGCTAGCCACAGTTATCTCAGCAGCAATTAATAGGGAGTCCTTTCCCCATTGCTTACTTTTCTTGACCTTAGTGAACATCAGGTGGTTGTAGGTGTGCAGATTTCTAGGTTCTTTATTCTGTTGCATTGGTCTGTGTGTCTGTTTTTGTACCAGTTCCATGCTGTTTTGGTTAGTGTAGCTGTATAGTATAGTTCGAAAATGGGTAATGTGATACCCCCTGCTCTATTCTTTTTGCTTAGAATTGCTGTTGCTATTGATGATCTTTTTTTGGCTTATATGGGTTTTAGAATAGTTTATTTCTGTGAAAAATGGTGTTGGTATTTGATAGGAGTAGCATTGAATCTGTAAATTGCTTTGAGCAGTATCATTTTAATGATATTGATTCTTCCAGTCCGTGATCATGGAATGTTTTTCCATTTGTTTGTGACGTCTCTGATTTCTTTCTGCAGTGTTTTGAAGTTCTCTTTGTAGAGGTCTTTCATCTCTTTGGTTAGATGTATTCCTAGGCATTTCATTTTTCTTGTGGCTATTATAAATGAGGTTATGTTCTTGATTTGGCTCTCAGCTATAAAGTTACTGGTGTATAGAAATGCTACTGATTTTTGTACTGATTTTTGTACATTGATTTTGTACTCCTTAACTTTACTGAAGTTGTTTATCAGTTCTAGGAGTCTTTTGGTGGATCTCCTTAATTTTCATAACAAAATACTAACCTTGGAACTAAAGTTAAGGAACTGACTTTAATCAGCAGAATAAGTTATCTACATATCAAGCCTTCACCAAAGAGTAGACACTCAAAACTTAGTTCTACAATGCACACCAGAGAGGCCCAGGTGAGGAAATTTATCGTTAAGGATATTACCATAAAGAAATGCTATCTATTTCCTCTGCACATATTCTTAGTTCCATTTAGGGGTAAGGTGCTAAAATATAAAAAGCTACACTCTCGAAGTATATTGCATTTGAGCCTGGAAATTAGTCTTTATTGAATTATGTTTTAATGCTATACCTTCAAACTTTAAAACGAATCCCAACAAATGACAACTTCATAAACTCCAGCTCTTGAATTTGTTGGTAAATTGGGTTTGGGTTATTGTACTCTACATAGCCAAATATGCCATCTACAGTGCATGGGCCGAGTGAGATGGGCGTAGCAGGTATAATTATGTTCATATTACAGATAATATACTCACTTACCCCAGAATCACACAGCCAAAAAAAATAGGGTTGTATTCAAGATCTGAATCCCTCTCCAGTGAGCATTCTATAATGCCATAATGCTACTTCCTCTCTTATCCATTGGGCAGGCTCCTTCCCCTACTTTGTTCAATCCTATCTGAGGACCAATTTAATATTTCACAAAATTTCTTGTGCTTTCTATACAAATAAGGGATAATAGAGTCTCAGTTTGAGTTTAATTGAGGATACTCTCATAGAATCACTTTATACAAATGTACACTTCCTATAATACTCTTTACACAGTTAACAAATCATTCCTTTATACAGTTAATTTACAAATCATTCTTTTTGCTTCTCTCCATTCCCTTACCAGTCTTTCTAAACCTCATACATTAAGGTTGGTGAGGATTCAACGAATGTTGCAATTGTTTATCAGAACCTTTTTTCTGGTTGCTCACATAATCCCAGCAAAGAGTTGCAGAATCTGATCAGAGTTCTGGCTAACTCCCTTGGATAAGGCACAGTCTGTCAATGACATGTCACTCAGTAGCCAAGCAGATCTGGAGCAATGCAGGAGCTGTGGAGCATGCGTGGAGGGCCCTGCAACCTCAGCAAACAGCATCATCATGTTGCCAGCTTGGACTTCCCATTGTTTTTAATCAGCGGTCTGACCCTCAAAGCAACAATTTACACAGCACGTGGGTGTATTCGCTTTCCCAGGTGAAACTGGGAAGCTACTATTTTGTCAGTAAGTGCTGTTTCTCTGGATTGCAGCAACAAGCCATCATTAAAAGATGAAAGCAGAAGTGAGGCAGTAGACCCGTGGAAAACGTTCTTGCCTTTAGCCAGGCAGAGTATGCATGCCAGGATGAATCAGAAATGCGTTAAAGAAATTCAGAGACTTTTCAGGTAGTTAAATATTGCAAACACGTGTATATAATTTCATTTTTCTCTTTGAATAGTCTCTTCTGTGCAGAATCTGTTGTATAGTTGATTCTTGCTGTGAGATATAATAGAATCAGTTAAGTAATGTTTTAAAAGCATAAACTGAATTAGCATTGAATTATATGTTCTTTATGGTGCTTTTGATTCATGTAACAGAAAACTTCAATTCAACTGACTTAAAGGATAAGGGAAGTGTATTATCTCACACAACAGGAAGTCCAAAGGTAAGCTTGCCTCAGGATTGCTTAATTCAGTAGGACAACAAAGTCAGGAACCGATTTTCTTTTCATTTTTTCGTTCTGCCTTCCTTGACAGGTTTGACCTAAACTTGCAGGCTAGGTCCCCTTTCATGGGACCACAAGACGATGCCACGGTTCCAGATATCACAGCCAGGACAGTGCCCACAAAACAGCAAGGGATTTCTTTTTCTTTTTTTTCTTTTTTTTTTTTTTGAGGTGGAGTCTGGCTCTGTCACCGGGCTCAAGTGCAGTGGCGTGATCTTGGCTCACTGCAATCTCCGGCTCCCGGGTTCAAGCGATTCTCCTGCCTCAGCCTCCCAAGTAGCTGGGACTACAGGTGCGCACCACCATGCTTGGCTAATTTTTTGTATTTTAGTAGAGACGGGGTTTCACCATGTTGGCTAGGATGGTCTTGATCTCCTGATCTCGTGATCCACCTGCCTTGGCTTCTCAAAGTGGTGGGATAACAGGCATGAGCCGCCACACCCGGCCGAGATTTCTTTGTATGTGTTATGTGCCTCTCCTTTTTGTGTTTATATTTGTTCAATTTTTTTCTCAATATATAATTGTACATTCTTATGGTGTGGTGTACATGTGATATTATTTTGATACATGCACACAATGTGTAATGATCAAATCACAGCTTTCTTTATATGTATGTGTCTCTCCTTTTTGTGTTTATATTTTTTCAATTTTTTATTGCTATATAATAATGGTACATATTTATGGTGTACATGATATTTTGACACATGCACAGTATTTAGGACATCACCACTTCAAACACTTATCATTTCTTTGAGCTGGAAACTTTCCAAATCTCTTTTAGCTATTTTGAAATATAAAATCAAGTGTAGTTTTTTAATAGTTTTTAAAAATTTACTTTATAATTGACACAATAATTGTACACATTTATGAGGTACATAGTAATGTTTTGGTAGATGTAATGTATAGTGATCAGACCAGCGTAATTAGCACATTCATCATCTCAAACACTGATCTTTTTTTCATGTTAAGAACATTCAGTGTCCTTCTTCTAGCTATTTGAAACTATTTATTATTGTTAACTATAGTCATTCTACTCTGCTATCAAAACTAGAACTTATTCTTTCTATCTAACTGTATTTTTGTACTCACCAATCAACCTCTCTTCCTCCTCTGTTCACCTTTACCCATTCCAGCCTCTGGTAACCATCAGTCTACTACCTACCTCCATGAAATCAACTTCTTAACTCCTACATGTGAGTGAGAACATACGATATCTGTCTTTTTATACCTGGCTCGTTTCACTTAACATATGTCCTCCAGTTCCATCCATGTTGCAGCAAATGACAGAATTTTATTGTTTTTGTGGCTGAGTAATATTCCATTAAGCATATATATATATCACATTTTCTTTGTGCATTTATCTGTTGATGGACACTTAGGTTGATTCTATATGCTAGCTGCTGTGAATAGTGCTGAAATAAACATGCAAAGTACAGATATCTCTTCGATATGCTGATATCTTTCTTCTGTTTTTTTTTTTTTCTATCAAACAAATTTCAACAATTTCCTTTCTTCTGGATATATACCCAGCAGAGGGATTGCTGGATCATATGGTAGATCTATTTTTAGTTTTTTGAAGAACCTCATATGGTAGATCTATTTTTAGTTTTTTGAGGAACCTCCCATGTGTTTGCCATAGTGACTGTATTAATTTACATTTCCACCACCCATGTACTAACATTTCTCTTTCTTCGCATTCTCACAAGAGTTTTTGTCTTTTAGATAATAGCCATTTTAACTGAGATGCGATGATATGTCCTTGTGGTTGTGATTTGTTATTTCCCTGATTATTAGTGTGATCTTCAGCATTTTTTCATATACTTGGTGTCCAATTGAATATCGTCTTTTGACAAATGTCTATTAGGATCATTTGCCCATTTTAAGTAAATATTATTTTTGCTATTGTTTGAGTTCCTTATATATCCCAGTCATTAATCCTTCGTTAAATGGTTTGCAAATAGTGTCCCCATTCTGAAGGTTGTCTCTTCAGTTCATTGACTGGTTTCTTTGCTGTGCAGAAGCTTTTTATCTTGATTTAATCCTGTTTGTCTATTTTTGCTTTTTCTGCCTGTGCTTTTGAGGTCTTACTCAAAAGTCTTTGCCCAGACCAATGGCTTGAAGCAGTCCCTCAATATTTTCTTCTAATAGTTTCATAGTTTCAGGTCTTATATTTAAGTCTTTAATTCATTTTGATTTGATTTTTGTATGGTGAGAGATAGGGGTACAGTTTCATTCTTCTGCATATGAATATTCAGTTTGCCTAGAACCATTCATCTGTCCTTTCCCCAATGTTGACAAAAGCATTTTTGGTGCTTTTGTCAAAAATTGATTGGCTGTAAATATGTAAATTTATATCTGGGTTTTCTATTCTGTTATATTGGTCTATGTGTCTGGTTTTATGCCAGAATCATGCTGATTTGGTCACAATGACTTTGTAGTATATTTTGAAGTCAGGTAGTGTGATACTGTCGCATTTGTTCTCTTTGCCCGGGATTGCTTTGGCTAGTGGGGGACTTTTATATTTCTATAAAAGTAAAATGTCATCAATGTTTTTACTATTTCTGTGAAGAGTGTAATTGGTATTTTGATGGAGATTTCATTGAATCTGCGGATCTCTTTGCGTAGTATGAATATTTTAACAATATTACTTCTTCCAATCTATGACCATGGGCTATCTTTCCATTTTGTGTGTCCTTTTCAATATCTTTCATTAGTGCTTCATAGTTTTTCACTGCAGAGATCTTTCACTTCTTTTATGGTACGCATATGTGTGTGTGTGTGTATATATATATAATATGCTGTATTCTTACAATAAAGTAAGCTAGAGAAAAGAAAATGTTATTAAGAAATTCATAAGCAAGAGAAAATATATTTACTCTTTATTAAGTGGACGTGGATCATCATAAAGTTCTTCATCCTTGTTGTCTTCATATTGAATATAGGCTAAGAAGGAGGAGGAGGAAAAGGAGGCATTGGTCTTGCTTTCTCAGGAGTGGCAGAGGTGGAAGAAAATCTATGTACAAGTGGATCTATGTAGGTCAAAACCATGTAGTTCAAAGGTCAACTGTACTCACTTTTACCAATGAGCTGCTGGACAGGGAGAGGGAGGAATGTGGAAAGGGGGATGTTGATGAAAGAGTGCAGTTTCAGTTAGACCGCAGAAATGTATTTTTTGCTTGTTTATTGTTTATTATTTAAATTTTTCCTTCAATTTTTATTTCAGCATCAGGGGCACATGCAGGTTTGTTGCAAAGGTATATTGTGTGATGCTGAGGTTTGGAATATGATTGAACCCCTCACCCAGGTAGTGAGTATAGTAACCAACAGGTAGTTTATCACCCTTTGCCTCCCTCTCTCTCCGCCCTATAGGAGTCCCCAGGGTCTATTGTTCCCATCTTTACATCCAAGTGTGCCCCATGTTTAGCTCCCAGTTATAAATTAGAATATGAAGTATTTGGTTTTCTGTTTCTACATTAATTCACTTAGGATAATGGCCTTCAGCTGCTTCCATATTGCTGCAAAGGACATGATTTCATTATTTTTTATGGCTGAGTGGAAATACCCTTTTTGATACTGGTCTTGACAAAGAATTTATAGCTAAGTCCTCAAAAACAATGACAACAGAAACAAAAATTGTTAAGTAGGACCTAATTAAACTCAAGAGCTATTTCACAGCAAGACGAACTGTCAAGGGAGTAAATAGACAACCTACAGAATGGGAGAAAATATTCTCAAACTGTGCATCCAACAAAGGTCTAATATCCAGAATCTATAAAAAACTTAATTCAACTAGCAAAAACCAAATAACCCCACTAAAAAGTGGGCAGAAGACTGCACAGACATTTCTCAAAAGCAGACATACACGTGGCCAAGAAACATGTGAAAACAAATGCTCGCCAGCCCTAATCATCAGAGTGATGGAGATCAAAACCATTATGAGATACCATCTCACACTAGTCAGAATGGTTTTTATTAAAAAGTCAAAAAATATCAGATATTGGTCATACTACAGAGAAAAGGAAACACTTACACACTGATGGTAGGAATACAAATTAGTCCGGCCACTGTGGAGAGACGTTTGGAGATAAAGAGTTCAACTATCATTGACCCAGCAATTCCATTACTGGGTATATGCCTAAGGAAAATAAATAGTTCTACCCAAAGGATGCATGTACCTGCATATTCATTGCAGTGCTATTCGTAACACCAAAAACGTGGAATCAACCCAGGTGCCCATCAGTGGTGGATTGGATAAAGAAAATTTGGAGAAAGAAGTGTAAGTGATCTACTATACTGCATGGTGACCATAGTTAATAATAATGTATTATATATTTCAAAAATTGCTAAAATAATAGATTTTTTTTAACATTCTCACCACAAAAAACATGGATATGTTAATTAGCTTGATTGCATCTTTTTACAATGTATGTATAACTCAAAATGTCACACTGTACCCCATAAATATATACAATTATTATTTGTCAATTAATATAAATTAGTATTTTAAAGAATTCTGCTTGAATCAAGTTTTAATTTGAATAATTTACAAACTGACTGTGTATTCCAAGTTAGCACATAAATTTCAGGTTTTTCTTAGAGACAGAGTGTCACTCTGTCAACCAGGCTGGAGGGCAGTGGTACGATCACAACTCACTGTAACCTCAAACTCCTGGACTGGATACTCCAGCCTCAGCCAAAGTGAGCTGTATCTTTGTTTTGGACATCAAAATCTTTCTTTACAGATAGGTTAAGTGAATTATATAAAAATGGTATTGAAACAAATAACGTATTCCTATAAGAAACATAAAGAATGCTTAAGTATCCTTAAGTAAGTTAAATACATTTATTTACATTAAACCATACTTATCTTTTATTAAAGTAGATTAGATTTCCTGAAGATAATTTAATCAGCTATATTATCAGATGGACTTGATATTAGATTATAAATTTTTACTAAACTCTATTTTGATTAGTCTAAAATAATGAAGTTTAGTGTTTTTCAATTCTGAAAAAATCTTACTGCTGGCTATAAACCAAGAATTACATTTGGCATTTTCTCATATTTATTCTGAAGACTCAAATGTAGTTATTTTTTGAAGACATAACTCTAATAATTAAACCCAATTTGTGCTTTTACAAAATAATTCCCTCTGCTAGTGTAAAAAGAGTTACGTATTCTGTGTTTCTGAAAATAAATGTATGTCTCTTAGAAATAGTGGAGTCTCTGGAAATGGAAATGTGCTGAAAAATTGATTTACAAAACATTAGAAAACAATTACTAAGAGAAATGCTGACAAGCAAATGAAATGACAAGAAATCACTCTGTAGTATGACAAAGTATGAGTTGGCAAATTAAAACCTATGGCCAAATCTGACTGGCCACTTGTTTTGGTACAACTTGCAAGCCGAGAATGGTTTTCACATTTTTAGATAGTTAAAAAAAATAAAAAATAATATTTCATGGCATAAGAAAATTATATAGGCCAGGCACGGTGGCTCACATCTTTAATCTCAGCACTTTGGGAGGCCAAGGCAGGCGGATCACGAGGTCAAGAGATTGAGACCATCCTGGCTAAAACGGTGAAATCCTGTCTCTACTAAAAATACAAAAAATTAGCTGGGTGTGGTGGCATGCACCTGTAGTCCTAGCTATTCAGGAGGCTGAGGCAGGAGAATTGCTTGAACTTGAGAGGCAGAGGTTGCAGTGAGCCGAGATTGCACCACTGTATTCCAGCCTGGGTGACAGAGAGAGACTCCGTCTCAAAAAAAAAAAAAAAAAGAAAAAGAAAATAAGAAAATTACATAAAATTCAAATTTCAATGTTTGTAAAATATTACTGGAAGACAACCATGCTCACTCACTTTTGGTTTGTTTATGGCTGCTTTTGTTCTACAATGGCAGAGTTAAGTTTTGTTGGCCATGTACCTTCACATGGCCAGCAAAACCTAAAGTGTTTACTATGTGGTCCCTTACAGAAAAGTTTGTCAATTCCTGTCATAGAACATAATTAGAAGGAAATTTCTATTATATAATCCTACCACTAGCATAAGAGCAGCTATGTAATCTGAAACTGCATGATGCTAATGTGACATCCCCTTTAATAGTTTCTGACCCTCCGAAGTTAGTGAACACACTTTATGATACTGAGGCAGGAAAATAAATACTTGCACAAGATATTCTTCAAAACAAAATGTTAGAGGAAATGATGTGGCAATACATGTTTGTTGATGTATATTTCCTTTATTATAAATATTAAAATGAAAATGCAGCATATAGGGTCAATGCCTCGAGGAAAAGGGAAATTAAATTCTAGCTTTACAAAGACCACTGGCAAAACCGTGCATTCTGGAAAAAAATATAGAAAAACTCAGATGCTCTGAAATTCTTCTTGCTCTTCTCTTTTAAATAATAAATAAATAAAACCCATTTCCTTATCTCTACATTTATGAATCTCCTTTATATGTTTGTACTCTCCTCATGCGGTTGTCATAATTTGTTCTTTATTATATTCTTATAACCTCCTCTAACAGGGGATGGCATGCTGTTCATTTTACTCTGTAACAGTCACTTCTGCATTCTTGTTTTATTGTTCTTTTTCAGTGTAAGTACTGTCTACCCATTTCCATATTCCCTGGTGAGTTTCTCATCCTTCATTTAGACTTCCTGCTTCCCAGGCTTTCTATCTGTTCTCTTACACCCCTCTCCAGTGCCATTCCACCACCACAATTTCATTTTCTTTTGTGAATTTCCTTCTCCATGACTCAGTCCAATTTTCCATCTTTTCCTTTAGCTCTGCATCTCACCGGCACCTGCCTATCTAATTTCCAGTTTCCACCCTCAGATCCAGGCACCTATCCAAATGCAAATTCTTCTCCCACACCCAAACACACCTGCCAACTACTCAGCACCACTTCTCACAATCAGTACGCCTCTCTCCTGTCCCTGATCCAATTAAGTTCCCATCATGTCTGTGAGCATATGGCTTCTACACTGCGCCCTATCCCTTCTTCTGGGAAGAAGTGTCCTGCCAAGGACATGTGAGCAGACCGGGAAAGGCTCACACATGAGCACTTCTACTACATTTCCTTCCATGCAAACTGCAGTGTATTCGAGGTCATTGAAAGGGGTTCTTTTGCTTCTGATTGGATTTCAGTTTGCTCTAGAGCAGATGAACCTTTGCAAGGAAACCAGGCTAGTTATTGAGGACGGAAGGCAAAGAAAAAAAGCAAGAAAGACAATAAACGAAAAAGTATACATATAAGTATGTGTGTGTATACATATATATTATATACCTATATATTATATATATTATACATGCACATACCTGTGTTTTATTAATATTACATTTAGTCCCATCATATATTTGGCACAGGCATCCTTCTGTAGTTACCTAAATCTCACAATTCCTAAGTATACCCATCCATCTTCACTTCACAGAAATCAATTAAAAAGTGTGGTTGGTGTGTACTTCCAGTAGAAACAGTATTATTCCATGCACATGTGATTATCATTTTATACTTTTCAAGGCTCTTTCATAGAAACCATCTCCTTTAGTTACACGCAGTATAGGGCCTGCCTCATCCAGTTCTTATAGCCCCTTGGGAGCTGTCACCAAAATACACTTTTAAGTTGGAGATAAATCTGACATGCAAGATCTTAGGCAAATTCACTGAACTTTAAAAGCATGTCAGAATTAGAGGAGAAAGGAGTGAGCCAAGTTCAAGGATATCAACCATTTCAAAAGGTTATAGAGGCTAAACACTGTGCAAAAATTAACTCAAAATGGATCTAAATGTAAGACCTAAACTTAAGACCTAAAACTGTAAAACTCTGAGAAGAGAAGTGGGGAAGCTTCACGACCCTGGATTTGGCAATGGTTTCTTGGATGACACCAAACACATGGACAACAAAAGTAAAAATAGATAAATTGGACACCAAGATTTAAAACTTCTGTGCATCAAAGGGCAGAATCAAGAGAGTGAAAAGGCAACCTACGAAATGGGAGAAAATATTTATAAGAGGTTAATATCCACAATATAAAATAACTCCTACAACTTAGCAACAACAACAAAACAAATAACTCAATTTTAAAATGGTCAAAGGACTTGAATAGACATTTCTTCAAAGATGATATGTATATGGCCAATAAGCACATGAAAAGATGCTCAAAATTGCCAATCACCAGGAAAATGCAAATCAACACCACAACATCACCTCACACCCATTAGGATGGCTACTACCGAAAACAAACAACAACAACAAGAAAATAACAAGCATTGGCATTGGCAAGAATGTGGAGAAACTGGAACGCTTGTGCATTCCTGATGGGAATGCAAAATGGTACAGTCACTATGGAAAACAGTAAGATTGTTTCTCCAAAAATTAAAAATAGAATTACCATACGACCCAGCCATTCTACTTCTGAGTAAATACTTAATAGAGCTGAAAGCAGGGTCATGAAGAAATATTTGCACACTCATGTTCATAGCCTCACTATTCTGAGCGTCCATCAATGCATGAATGGATAAACAGAATGTATATCACACAATTAAATATTATTCAACTTTAAAAAGGAATGAAATTCTCATCCTACAACATGAGTGAAACTTGAGGACATTGTGCTAAATGGAATAATGGAATAAGGGAGTCAGAGAAAGACGAATACTATATGATTCCACTTGTATGTGATACCTACAGTAGTCAAATCCGTAGAAACAGAAGGCAGAATGGCAGGGCTAGGGAAGAAGGGAATGGGGAGTGGTTGTTTTGGTTCTGCAAGATGGAAAGGTGCTGGAATTGGTTGCGCAAAAATGTGAATATACGTAACACTACTGAACTGTACACTTAAAAATCGTTAAGATGATAAATTTTGTTATATGTATTTTACTTGAATTTTTAAAAAAGTGTATAAAGGCTAAAACCGTCTCTCTTTTTTTTTTTTTTTTTTGAGACAGCCTCACTCTGTCACCCATGCTGGAGTGCAGTGGCATGATCTTGGCTCACTGCAACCTCCACCTCCTGGGTTCAAGTGATCCTCCTACCTTAGCCCCCGGAGTAGCTGGAATTACAGGCACCCACCACCATGCCTGGCTAATTTTTGTATTTTTAGTAGAGATGTGGTGTCACCATGTTGGCCAAGCTGGTCTCGAACTCCTTACCTCAAATGATCCACCTGCCTTGGCCTCCCAAAGTGCTGGGATTACAGGCATGAGCCACTGTGCCCGGACCCCTCATTTTTTTTTTTTATAACAAGTGGAGAACAATTTTTGGGAAAAAGAATATATTGAGCATTGACATTTGCCTGTGATGAGCTTATCCAGTGACCTCTTGGATCCTTGTCTTGATGATGTATGCTGCAAGGTCCACTTTTGATTGCTCAGAGCCATAGAGTCCCCAAATACCATGATTACAAAAATCCTTTATGAGCATATTTGAAGAAGGTGTAATGGCCCAGTTCTAATTACATCTGCATCACAAAGGAAAACTGTGAAACATTCACAAGTTCAATCTAGGATACAGGCTGACACCTGGTAGAGTATTAACATCCCCAAAGCACTGCACAACAGTGGACAAGACTCAACAAGGAGAAGTGAGTAAATGCCATGTCTCCTGCAAGACTTCTGCTCATAGTATTGGGAACTTTATACAAGCCCCTCAATTCTGAGGATATCCAACCCTACCCCAGTCTCTTTTAGTTATCTCAGCAGATAGCACCAAATCCAAAGTCATCTGTTTTCTGATAAAGCCAGGACTCAAACCCAGGTCTTCTTACTTAGGAAGCATGACTGACATCACTCTGTGGGGCCTTATATCAATTCCTTTAAGTTACTGCTCCAAGAAACAATGTGCAGTAGACTACCTGCCATCAAAAGCTACACAAGGGAATAGGACATGAATTGTCCTCAGAGGAAAGCCTTGGCAGACAAGAGAACTGACACTTTGGATAAGGAAACCATGCAGAATCAACATTCACTTTAAAGAATCAGGTTCTGACCATAACAACTATATCGGCTGCTGCAATAAACATGCTAGAAACTGAACCCACATGTAGAGAAACTCCAGAGAGTCACTAGGAGGTATAAATAGAAGTGGGTCAAAGAGACAAATAAACAAAGGTTCTGAAGCCCCTATGCCTATTCTTACTCTGGAATAACTAATCATCCTTACATTTGGGAGAAAATTTAATGTTGACTTTTTTTTGTTTGATCTGTGGGGCAGGAGGTTTAATTGTTTTAGTTTTAGTTTTATTTTGTTTGCACAGACCAAAAATCAGGGTTAAATAGCAATACTGAAAACCAGAAATTTGGGATGGTATCTCAAAAATACCTGAGATCTTAGAATATATAAGTTGGCCTGAACTACCTGCAACCTACTTAATGATGAAGCCAACCTATGTATCAAGCATTATGACAAATGGGAAATTTTGGTCAAACATACGGTTCAGTCATGGCCAAGAAGGGCTGTGAGAAATCTTGCCCCAGAGCACACTAACTGTGAAAATTTCCAGGTATTTGTGCTAAATTTTAATCTAATCACATCGCATAGCAGCATGGAGTTCCTTGTCCAGGGATTCTCTAGAGATAAAGAGAAGCTTGAACCCTGGCTTTGATACTGGTGGATGAACCATGAGCTTAGATGTACAGAGGCCTCTTAAGACTTCTCCAACTGCTCTTAGTACCCTCAAGTCTAGCAGCAAAAGGCAGAGAGCAAATCTAGATGTTTGACCAAATACAATACTTTCTCCACTCCTCTGGAGAAGTGATTCTCAATTCTGGCAGCACATTAAGACGCTTGGGGAGCTTTGAAATAATATTAATAGAACCTGAAAACAAAATGTTGGTAGAAGAGGAATCATTTTTTAATCTCCCTGAATTGCCTCATCCCATGTCCCAAAGAAAGAAAACCAGAAGCAGCAGCTAGAATATATTAGAATACACACACACACACACACACCCATGCAGCACATCTTTAACAAAGTGACAAGATACCCAAATAATCCAAAATATGAATAGGTAAGATAAAATCACTGACAGCAGCAATATCCACATTTTATAAGCAACTGCGCAGGAGGAATAAAAGAAACAGTAAAGGGGATTTAGCTGGCCCCGAGAATCTGGAAAACAATAAATTGCTAATAAGCAGTTACCCCTGAAAGAAGAGGTCAAACTCAGAGTATAAGCTTTGCAGCCCAATCTTATACAACAGCCAAAATTAGAAGGGAACCTAACAGGGTTGAATTATAGGGGACTGTAGGAAGGCTGGATGGAGTGGAAAACATCATTCTCTGGGAAGATCAGCCAGTCACCTGGTGGCTGATTGATTGCACAGAACTACTTCTATCATACAAGAGGCAGCACTTTATTCTCACTGGAATAGAAGTTGGGAGTACAGATTTGCCTTCCCTACCTGCAAAGCGTCTGCAAAAATCATCATCCCTGACTGCCTTATTCACCTTTGTGCTAGCACAAAATTACTTCTTACCAAGAAACTTGTTTCACAGTGAAGGAAGTGAGGCTATTGACTCATGCTTACAGAGTTCACTAGTCATCTCATACCGCTGTCTGTTCTCTGTCATGTTGACCTGATAGATTTGCAGAATAGACCTTTGAAAATTATAATGTCACCTGAAGGAAGCTTGTGAGGCTGAAGTAATATCTTCTAGGATACGGTATATCCTCTAAATCAACAGTCAATAATTAGTGCTATTTCTTCCACCACCAGGATTTGTGAGTTCAAGAACCAAGGAGTGGTGCCCAAAAGATTGGCTCCTCTGAATACCACCTCTACATCTTTCCAATATCTAAGACTGTGTTTTAAGCAGGTATACAAGCCTTGGTTCACAATGAAGACATGCTTCAAACAGGGGACACAGCAATGGTAGTTGAGACTACCACGTGAATACTTAAGGCTCCATATGCCCATGTATCCACAGACAAAGAAGGGATTAGTGTACTTGCAGGAGTGAATTGTACTGTCAAGGGGAAAGTGTGCTGCCACTACTCAATGAGGGCAAGTAGGAGTATATGGAATGTGGGAGATACCCGAGAGTACCTTTGAGTACTATCATGTCCTGTGATTAAAGTAAGTGTCAGAGTAAAACCAATACAGGCAGAACTGCTAATGGCCCAGACCCTTCAGGAATCACGTTTGGGTCAAACTACCGGACACGGAACCATGACGAGCTAATGTGTTTGCTGAGGGGAAAGGGAATACAGAATGGATCATGGAAGAGAATAGTTATAAATACCAGTGACAGCCACATGACCAGCTGCACAAAAAGGACTACAGTGATTATGAGTATTTTATACTTATTTTGATATGAATACATTTGTGTACATACTAGCCAAATTTCTTTTCTTTTTTCCCATTCTCCTGCCATCTAATGCCAAACATGTTAATAATCATTACCCTTATATTTAATAATTTAAATTCAGGATATTAAGTGGGGGAGTGTGAGTTGACTAGATTTCTCTTAATCATCTTTTTGGGAGACAGTTATCATGCTTTTAGTTGTCTAAGGGATAGCTGCATCACGTTAGACAAAGACAAAATTTTGCTGTTGTCTTTATTTGGAAACAAAGTTTGGATAAAAAGGGTGTGTTTGGATGCCAAGTTGACAGTATCCATTCTCCTCTTCCTTACTAACAGGATACCTGGTTTTTAGCTGGGCACAAAGCTGTTCAGAGTACGGGTTATTTTTCTCAGCTTCCCTGGTAGCTAAGTATGGTCATATGACTATGTTCTACCCATACTGAAAGTATCGTACATCATTTAAAAAGTATTGTATTAGTCAGTTCAAGCTGCTATAACAAAATACCATTGACTAGGTGGCTTAAACAACAGAAATTTATTACTCAGAGTTCTGGAGCCTGGGAAGTAAAATATCAAAGTGCCAGCGAGGTAGTCTCATTCTGAGGACTCTTCTCTTGGCCTATAGGCAGCTGTCATCTCACTCTCACTTGTGTTCACATCACCTCTTCTTTGTACACTTGAGGCTGGGGACACAGGGGAGAGAGAGAGAGAGAGAAAGAAAGGGATGGAGAGAAAGAAAGGGAGAGAGAGAGACAGAGAGAGAGAAACAAAGGGAGGGAGACAAAGAAAGGGAGAGAGAGAGACAGAGAGAGAGAGAGAGTGCATGTGTACAAGCCCTCTTGTGTCTCTCATAAGGGTACTAACTACATGATGAGGGCCTCACCTTCATGACCTCATATAGCCTTATTACTTTCCAAATGCCTCATCTCCAAATACCACATTGAGGATAAAGGCTTCAACATATGAATTCCGGGGGATAACAATTTGGTACATAGCAAATATCCTTAAAAAAGAGCCATTCCCATCTTTAGCTTTGATATGGTTTGGTGGTTTTCCCACCCACATCTCATGTTGAATTCTAGTTGCCATAATCCCTACATGTCGTGGGAGGGACCCGGTGAGAGGTAATTGAATCATGGGGGCGGTTACCTCCACGCTGTTCTCGTGATAGTTACATCTCCCAAGAACTCAGGAGATCAGATAGTTTTATAAGGGGTTTTGCTCCGCCTTTGCTCTGCTCTTCTCCTTGCTGCCATCATGTGAAGAAGGGCATGTTTGTTTCCCCTTCCACCATGATTGTAAGTTTCCTGAGGCCTCCGAGCCATGCTCAATTGTGAGTCAATAAAACCTCTTTCCTTTGTAAATTACCCAGTCTCAGGTATTTCTTCACAGCAGCATGAGAACTGACGAATACAAGGCCCCCATTCCTTATAGCTGTAAGCAGACATGATAGCTGGAATTCACACTGCTATCTTGGACTATGTGGCAGAAGCCATATACTGAGGGTGCAGAGCCACAAGATAGAAGGATTCTGGGTCCCTGAGAACTTAATAAAGCTACCCTACAGGCACAGACCACCTATTTCCATCGTTTCGGATAAAAAAGAAATAAATTTTCATCTTATTTAAGCCACAGTTTTCTTAGATGTTGTCATTCACAGATGAACCTAACCCTATTTCTTATAATGAATAACACATTATTGGTTCTTTGGATTAACTTAATTAATTCACTGTTGCAGCAGATATTATCATCAACCAGGAGTCAAGTACTTTGCCAGCTGCTGCGGTACAGTAGTGAACAACATAGGTGTTAACATTAAGTTCAAGGTCCAGGATTCAAAACAGACAAAATACAATAATTACAAGCAAGAGGGTTAAAAACAAAGTATTGGGTACTGAATTAGATCACTTAATTCTATATCTAACTGAGAGTGGTGTCCTAAAGAAAAAGAAATATTGCTAGAGAGTGATGAATGGTTCCTCTGTAGAGGACAGACCCTCAGAAGGCCATGTCCAGGAGTCCTGAGCACCCTGGGACCAGAGATTTAAGGGTGAGATACTGGGAACATAAAAAGGTGGAGGAAATTAAAATCACTAGAATCTCTCTCTGTGAGAGAATTGAAAGAAATTATTTGATAAACTTCTTAGGATGGGAACCAGGGTTAAAATCCCCAAGAGGAACACTTAGAAACACAAACTGCTATCTAAGGAGGATGGCTCTGATGAATGGCAAGATTGTTATTTTGCTGAACAGGTGTTCATATCTGAGGCAAGAATGGAACTGTGCTGGATAGTAGAGGAGAGGTTCATGGGGCCCCTGATGGCTCTTCTCTACTTCCTCATGAAGCACAGTCAGACTCTGTTAAATAAATACTGACTACACACACACACACACACACACACACACACCAAACACAAACACACACGCACGGTTTAAAGTACCCTAACTTATTGTTCTGGCCTGGGTGTGAACATGCTTTGTTTTCATTTGTCTGGAGTAGAGGAACAACAAAAGAGAAAAGTCATGAAGAAGAGAATGAAAGGACTCCTAACGTCAAGGACTTAGAGTACCCACATTATTGCATAATACAGTTACCTTTCATCGAATTTTTAAAGAGCAATAAAAAATCTCCCCGATCAGTAAATGTATAAATGACTGAATAGTGGGAAGATCCTCATTGCAAAGACACAAATGGTAATGAAGGAAAATGTGTTGTAAATTTCAGAAATTTATTCCATTAATAGAAAAGAAAATTTAAAAAGAGCTTTCAACAAAGTATAAATTGCAGTTAGTTTGTGTATACAGAAGGGTACACAAAACATATGCCAAGCAACTGATGCTGTTTTGCAATTACTTGACATAAGAAATTAAGTTCTCTTAGCTACCTGACCTTGCACATGTGACTTAACCTCCGCAGGCCTCCTGCTCACCAGTTAAATAAAGGGTTTGAATTGCATGATTTCTGGGTCAACACTGACTGAAAAATCCATGGAGCTATGTTTGTTTCATTAGGTGAAGGTCAATTTTAAATTCGCTGCCATATTCCTTTTTTCTCTTTGATGTTGTCCAGGCTCTTTCCTATGTAGGTCATATCAGCAATAACAGGAACTTTTTGTCCTCCAGATAAACAACTTTCTTCTTTCGTACATTCAAGAATCTCCTGCAATCCTGTCCCAGGCCTCCAATCTGGAGTTGCTTCTGCCCTGGGGCCCCTATCGTAGACTCCCATACTCAGAAACCTGGGGTCATGCTTAACTTCCTCCCTTTCCTGGTCACCCAGCCAATAAGAAAACTTTGTAGACATTTTCAAAACAGCTCTCTGTATCAGTGGTCACCACCAAGTACAAAACATAATTATTCTCAAAGAAAAATTATAAAGAATTTTGGGGAAAATTTTAGTTGCATTGCAAGGGGGCAAGACCTTCAAAAGAAGGGGCTTCCTGAATAAAGCAAGCAAGCAATATCTACAGCTCAATTTGTATATGTTAGTCTATAATTCTGTTTACATAATGATTGTGTGAATTTTAATAAAATTTACATCAGGTCCAGACCAGCCTGGCCAACATGGTGAAACCCATTCTCTACTAGAAATACAAAAAAAAAAAAAAAAATTAGCTGGGCGTGGTGGTGTGCACCTATATTTCCAGCTACTCAGGAGGCTGAGGAAGGAGAATCCCTTGAACCTGGGAGGCAAAGGTTGCAGTGAGCCGAGATCACAACAGTGCACTCCAGCCTGGGCAACAGAGTGAGACTCCATTCAAACAAAAAAATAAATAAATAAAATAAAATTTACATCAGGTGCAAAACTTCAAAGCAATGACACATGATGCTCTTTTTTTGTTCTTCAAATTTTAGTTTAAGTTCCTGGGTACATGTGCAGGTCGTGCATGTTTGTACACAGGTAAATGTGTGCCATGGTGGTTTGCTGCACAGATCATGCCATCACCTAGATATTAAGTCCAGCATCCATTAGCTATTCTTCCTGAAGCTCTCCCTTCCCTATCCCCAACCTCCGCCAGGCCACAGTGTGTGTTGCTCACCCCAAGATACATGGTACTCTTTATTACCAAAATGGTGGATACGGTTAGTCTAAGGGCAAGATGTCAGTGCTGCCTTTACAACCATCTTCCACTTGAGCAATTATAACAGTCTCCTGGCTTGGTTTCCCACTCTGGTCCCATCTCATTTGTTCTCCATTCCTCAGGCAGAATAAATTGTAGGAAATTGTGTATGATTAAGCAAAAGGAAAGCTTATACACTGTTGGTGAGAATGCAGATTAGAGCAGCCTCTATGCAAAACAGTAATGAGATTTCTCAAAGAACTAAAAATAGAACTACTATCAGTCCAGCAATTCCACTTCTGAGTTTCTACCCAAAAGGAAAGAAATCATTATACCGAAAAGATATCTGCGCTAGTGTGTTTACTGCGGCACTATTCACAATAGCAAAGATATGGAATCAACCTAAGTGTCCATCAATAGATGAGTGGATTAAAAAATGTGAGATATATCTATATATACACACACACACGTGGAATACTACTCAGCCATAAAAAAGAATAAAATCATGTCTTTTTTGGCAACAGACATGATGGAACTTGTAGCAACACAGAGGGAACTAGAGCCCATTATCTTAAGTGAACTATTTCAGAAACAGACAGTCAAATGCCACATATTCTCACTTATAAGTGGAAGCTAAGTAATGTGCACACTTGAACGTAGAGTGGAATGACAGACTTGGATATTCAGAAAGGTAAAACGATGGGAGGGTAGAAATGAGAAATTACTTAATGGGTAAAATGTACACTATTTGGGTGATGGCTACACTAAAGGCCTAGACTTTACAGCTATGTAATATATCCATGTAACAAAACTGCACGTGTGCCCCATAAACCTATAATTAAAAAATAAAAATAAATAAAATTGTGCATCAGATCATACCATGGCCTTAGACTTGTTTACTTGGAACACTCTGTCTTCATACCATTTCCTGCTTTCTGTTTATTCTTCAGGTTGCAGCTTAGTCATTCCTTCCCAGGGAAGATTTCCCTGCCTATTGCTGCCTTACCTTCTCCTCCCACCCCACATACACTTGATTAGATACCCTCACCTGAGCCTCCACGTCATCTTCTTAATAAGCCCTTTTGTAGTTCATCTTTGTTTACTTGATTTTGACTTGTTTACTTTTCTATCTTTCCCAGAATCCCAAGGGGACAAGGACTGGGCCTATCTTATTCATCACTATATTCCCACTGACGATCATAGTGTCAGCCCATAGTGAGCACACAATAAACATTTTTGAGTGCCTGTATCTTAGACTCCCTTCTGGAAGGGGCCTCACCATTCTCTCCAGCAGAGATTTCAATGCTGAAAGTGGTGAAAGGAGGATGATGCTCAAGAGCTGTCCCCACACTGGGAACAGCTGTCTTCCAACAGCTCCCCATTCATTCCACTCCAAGGGTGTCCAAGCATCCTGTCTGTTATCCCACAAGGCAGAGCCAACGGGAATTCTTGGCTTCCTGGTGCAAGAGTAGCAATATTAAAATACTGACTGTTCTCGCCTTAACAAAGGCTTCCCTTCCTTTGCCACCCACACAGTAATTTTAATCATTTCCCCAGCTGCATTCTCTCTGTGACAGAACGTCTCCATCCTCTAGTGCTGGGTTCACCGCCCTCCCACAAAACAATCAGGGATGGCTAAGCATGGTCACAAGAGCTTGGATTTCAGTGAAGTGTGCTCTCTCTTTTCACATGAGTGATCTCGCTGTTTCCCTTTTCCATTATTAATAGAGTCATTTCTACTCATCAATATTTCAGAGATTTTATTTACCTAGTGTCTGAAGACAGACATCAGGCAGGGGACCTTCCCATAGGACAATTATACATCCCTTGCCGAGAGCAGCTTGTAAATTTATGGCTCAACTACAGACCCTAAAGCTGGGTTGCATGAGCAGAATTAAGGGACAACAGGCTACAAAGTTGAAATTGTGCATTGCTAGAAATATGCAAACCATTCCTATGATCCTGATGTCAATCACCAGATACAGGTTGGCTAAAAATCTACGTAGAAATTTGCCAATGCATGCCCTATAAAAACTGAGGAATCAGTCACCCACACAGCACTGAAAGAACCCAGTTGAAAAACACCCACCTCCGTGTTGTATTTATTCCTTGATACTCCTTTAAGCAGAACTTTGCTTCTTTGTGAGATATACTTGGCACTTACTTTTGCCAGTGGAATACGGAATTTTTAATGCTCCTCCCTCTCCATCCCCTAGTGTTGACTTCAGGCAAGATCTCAAATGCCCAATAGGGCCTGGTTCACCTGCTGTCTTCCAGCAGGCCCTCAGGATCACTATGGACGTAGTAGAGCTCCCACTCCTGTCTTGTTCTTTACAATTTGTGTCTTTATAGGGCTTTATTAGGGACTGGCTTGTACGCAATTACTTGCGTATGTAACCGGACTGCAAGTCCCCAGAGGACAGCTATCACTTCTTGCTTATCTATGTGTCCACAACCACAAAGCACGGCACGTAGTAAGTGCTTCATAAATGTCAATACGTTGAATTTGTTGGAAATCTTTTGGTATTCAAAATTTATTCTGTACATGGTTTTGTGTTTCTTCATTTTTTATGATTCACCTGTTACTCTGCCTTTCCCTGACAACACAGAGTCTACAGGGGGCACATTTTTATTGTTGAAAATGAGATTATCAACATTTTAATAAAAATTATTAAAGTCATATTAACATCTAATTAAGGTTTTTTTATTTGTGTGTATGTGTGTTTTCTTTTTTGATAGGGGCTTGCTCACTCTGTTACCCAGGCTAGAGTGCAGTGGCATGGTCATAACTCTCTGTAACCTGGGCTCAAGTGATCCTCCTGCCTCAGCCTTCCAAATAGCTGTGACCACAGGCACACATCATCATACCTGGTTATAATTAAGTGTTCCTTACTGGTAGAATGGGGGGAAATGGAAAAGAAACATCTTTACACAGAATGGTGCCCCATAATTACTATCAACTACAAGTATTCATGCATTTACCATTTGGGGGCTCTCTGGAGCTTTATCACCCAATAATGGGAAGGGTATCCTGAAAATTTTAGGGAGAAGATGGTACTCTGAGACCTGAGAATGGTTACACTAGCTATCTGAAAGACCAAGAGGCATTCATTCAATGAAGTAAATAACGCATTGCCTGCCACACAGGATAGATAATTCATTTATCCTCCCCACCACCCTAGAGGATATGACAAATCTAGAATGCAAGACATTATGCAGGATAAGGCGTGGATATTTCAAAAAGATCAACTCAAAACAAAAACAATAGAAGGTAATGGAATGTTGTAGATTAAAAGAGATTGAGAAGCTGTGATTAAATGAAAGCATAAACCAAAACCTAAATGGCTCTAAAGATATTTTAGTAACAATTAGGAAAATTTGAATAAGGACTACATTTTAGTTTCTATTATAGAATTATTGTTAATTTTGTGCATATGCAAATTGTAATCATTAGGTGAAATTGTGCCTCTATTATTAATACCCAAAGTATTTAGAAGTGAGGTGTCCTGATGTTGGCAATTTATTCTTAAATGATATTTGAGGCCCGGCATGGTGGCTCATGCCTGTAATCCCAGCCCTTTGGGAGGCCAAGGTGGGCAGATCACCTGAGGTCAGGAGTTTGAGACCTACCTGGCCAACATGGTGAAACCTCATTTCTACTATACAAAAATTAGCTGGGCGTGGTGGCAGGCACCTGTAATCCTAGCTACTCAGGAGGCTGAGGCATGAGAATCACTTGAACCAGGGAGTCAGAGCTTGCAGTGAACCGAGATTGTGCCACTGCACTCCACCCTGGGGGACAGAGTGCGACTTTGTCTCAAAAAAAAAAAAAAAATTGGGAAAAATGAAGAGACAGAGATTAAGTAAATGTGACAAAATGTTAGTAATTGGCGAATGTGAAGTGTATACAGGTGTTCTTTTTACAGTTATTTAAATTTATAAATTAGAAAAAGAATAAGTTTACTTATTAAATTTTTGTTTTTTTAATTAGCAAATTGTTTTTGGTGAAGGAGTACAGGCAGAATTGCAGTGGAATGAGAAATACAAGTTGAGTTGTAGCAGGACAAGCAACAGACAAAACCCTTCAGACACTGAGTTAAAGAAGGAAGCAGTTTATTTGGCCAGGAGCATTGGCAAGACTCCTGTCTCAAGAGCTGAGCTCCCCCAGTGAGCAATTCCTGTCCCTTTTAAGGGCTCACAACTCTAAGGGGGTCCGCTTGAGAGGGTCGTGATCGATTGAGCAAGCAGGGGGTACATGACTGGGGGCTGCATGCCCTGGTAATTAGATCGGAACAGAACAGGACAGGGATTTTCACAGTGCTTTCCCCTATACAATGTCTGTAATCTATGGATAACATAACCGATTAGGTCAGGGGTTGATATTTAACTACCAGGCCCAGGGTGTGGCGCCACGCTGTCTGCTTGTGGATTTCATTTTTGCCTTTTAGTTTTTACTTCTTCTTTCTTTGGAGGCAGAAATTAGGCATAAGACAACATGAGGGGTAGTCTCTTCCCTTAGAGTAATAGGATAGTGGAAAGATCTTTGGCTGCAAATTGTAAGGAGAGAGTGAATAAGGGCAAGAGACACAGAAGATACTACAGCCATTTCAATGTTGATAAGAATAAAGAAAGAGCAATTGAATATACAGGAGGGGAGGTAATTGATGGAGTTTTTATATATTTATTAAATTTATCACTTTGCCTGGGGAAGAGAATAAAAATACAGAAGTAAAAATACAAATATGTTCTATAAAAAACATCAATCTGCCTGAGGAAGAATACATTGTTTTTTAATATGCAATCTTCTCTAAGTGCATTTTACTAAAGAAGAATAACTGATGAGAGATAATATAGTCTCAAAGTCCACTTGAACTAGGGACAACTGACATTTACCATATTACCCAGGGTGGTGATTGAAAACATACCTCCAGTCACAAATATTGATTGAGCAAAATTGAAATCAGAGCATTGGCTTAAGCGTGAAATACAGCAGAAAATAATGATAGGTAGAAAATAAAATTTGCTCTGTACAAGTTACAGGAGTATAGTTGGGAATATTTAAATATTTAGAGTTAGCAGCTTATTTCAAATGAATACATGAAGTTATATATTAAATACATTTTCATTTAAAAGGATTAAATAGGTTTTATAAAGCCTTTTTGGGTCTGGCTTCTGATGATATTACTAGCAGTTATTTTTTCTTCAAGGACAAATTCAATTGCTTAATCAGGATTTTTAGGTTGGAAAACAGACAACTATATTTTGCAAAGGTGTAATGCACTGACAATAAGCAAAGTAATAAAGGAGGAACCCTTAATACAGAGCTCCTATGTCCTAGATGTTGTGGTACCAGCCCCACACATTACTTATTTATTTATTTATTTATTTATTTATTTACATTAATTGACAAATAAAATTGTTTGAAAATAAAACTGTATGGTTTTATCACTTACAACATGATGTTTTGAAATGCATATACATTTGTGAAAAGCACTATTAACATATTATTACTTCACAAAGTCATTTTTCTGGTGAGAACATTTAAAATCTACTCTTTTAGCATTTTTCGATAACACAATATATCATTGCTAACTGTATCAGTCCGTTTTCACATTGCTATAAAGAACTGACTGAGACTGGGCAATTTGTAAAGGAAAGAGGTTTAATTGACTCACAGTTCTGCTTGGCTAGGGAGGCCTCAGGAAACTTACAAATGGCGGAAGGGGAAGGAGAAGCAAGTACCTTCTCAATAAGGTGGCGGGAGAGGAAGCACAGAGAGGAAACTGCCACTTTTAAACCATCAGATCTCATGCAAACTCACTCACCATCATGAGAACAGCATGGGGAAACTACCCCCATGATACAATCACCTCCCACCAGGTCCCTCCCTTGACACCTGGGGATTACAATTTCACCAGATTTGGGTGGGGACACAGAGCCAAACCATATCACCAACTATAGTCACCAAGTTGTACAATGGATCTCTTGAACTTATTCCTCCTATCTATATGAAATTTTGGATCCTTTGACCAGCATTTTCTCAACTCCCAACCACCATTACCCAATTCTCTGGCAACCACCATTCTACTCCCTACTTCCACCAGATCAAAATTTTTAGATTCTACAAGTGAGTGAGATGAAGCAGTATTTGTCTTTCTGTACATGGATGATTTCACTTAATATAATGTCCTTCAGGTTCATCCATGTTGTTGCAAGTCACAAAATTACTTTCCTTTTTATGGCAGAATAGTGTTCTATTGCATATATACACCACATTTTCTTTATCCATTCATCTGTTAATGGATACTTGTCATTTCTTATCGTGGTTATTGTGAATAACGCTGCAATAAATACGAGTGCAGTGCAAATGTATCTTCAACATACAGATTTCATTTCCTTTGAATATATATACAGTAGTAGAAATGCTAGATCATATGTTAATTCTAGTTTTAATTTTTTTGAAGAACTTTCATGCTTTTTTCCATAAAGGGTATA
Organism: Pongo abelii; assembly: GCF_028885655.2. Lineage (NCBI taxonomy): Eukaryota > Metazoa > Chordata > Mammalia > Primates > Hominidae > Pongo > Pongo abelii. The sequence goes on from NC_071992.2 coordinate 20,104,146, forward strand.
ATAATTTAAATTCCCACCAACAGTGTGCAAGGGTTCCCTTTTCTCCACATCCTCACCAATACTTGTTATTTTTGTCCTAGTTTTTTTCTTTTTTCTTTTTCTTTTCTTTTTTTTTTTTCTTTTTTTTTTGATATGGTGTCACTCTGTTGCCCAGGCTGGAGTACAGTGGCATGATCATAGCTTACTGAAGCCTCAAATGCCTGGGCACAAGCAATCCTCCTGCCTCAGCTTCCTTTGTCTTTTTGATAATAGCCATTCTAACAGGTGCAAGTTGCTATCTCATTGTGTTTTTGATTGTATTTATCTAATGATTAGTGATGTTGAGCATATTTTCATATACCTGTTGGCCTTTTGTATGTCTTCTCTTAAGAAATATTTATTCAGGTCCTGTGCCCATCTTTAACTGGGTTGTTTTCTTTCTATTAAGTTGTTTAAGCTCCTTGTGTATTTTGAATGTTAACCGCTTATCAGTTGTAGATTTTGCAAAGATATTCTCCCAAGCCCCAAGAAGGAGAGTGTTGTAATTACTGGGAAAACATTAAGGAGGCTCTTGTTCACTATCTTACTCTTTGTCTACTGATTATGATTTGAGAGAAGAGTTCCTTAGGCTGACTGTCAGCAAGAGCTATGTATCACCGATTTCATGGCAGTATATATTTTATGGACTCTAGAAATCATGCCCTGGATTTTAACATTTGCTGCCAACAGACTCGGAGCTGAATGTGTGCTACACTTCTCCCAAACATTCTGGAGCGCATTATGCATTGTGCACTAACCTGGCACCTGACTTTCTCTTACCTTCCCTAGTCTCATTTTTCCTATCATCCTCCTTTCTCTTCCACTCAATTTTTATTTTATTTATTTTGTGTCTATTTATATAAGCCAAATTAAAACATTTCTGGAAGAAAACCACTGTATAAGTAAGTAAATAACTATAATATGATATGATCCCAGTTTTGTAATGGCATCGACAAAAAGGATAATTCATATATATATTCATCAGATGTTGAAAGTATCTGTCCTGAATGGTGAGATCATAGGTAATTTTTATATTCTTCTTACATTTTTCTACATTTTCCATAATGAGAAAGATATTACTTTTATAATTTTAAAAGTGAGCTTACAACTAGTTTAGTAAGAAATTTAGACAGTTCTTTATGATGATATCTAAATAGGATTAACAAAGGCATTCTGTGTTCTGAGAAGACAAATCTTTAAAAAATTTAAACTACAATAATCACATCTTAGGAAAACTGGAAGCAACCACACATTATAAAAAAAATTACAGCACATGGAACCCTTCATTGGTGTGTGATAATTTAAAAAGTGATTTATTTTTATTGGTGTAAATTTAAGGGGTACAGATGCAGTTTTGTTACATGGATATATTGCTACATAGTGCTGAAGTCTGGGCTTTTAGTGTTACCATCACCTGAATAATGTACATTGGATATATTAAGTTATTTCTCATCCCTTATCCCCTTTCCATCTCTCCTTCTGAATCTCTAATGTCTATTATTCCACACTTTATGTCTCCATGTACATATTATTGATTATAGCTTTCTTTTATTTATTATGGAAGCTAAATAAAAGTGATTTAAAAAAATATGTGGCTGGGCACGGTGGCTCATGCCTATAATTCCAGCACTTTGGGAGGCTGAGGCAGGTGGATCACCTGAGGTCAGGAGTTCGAAACCAGCCTGGCCAACAAGATAAAACCCCATCTCTACTAAAAATACAAAACTTAGCCTGGAGCAGTGGTGGGCACCTGTAATCCCAGCTACTCAGGAGGCTGAGGCAGGAGAATAGCTTGAACTCAGGAGGCAGAGGTTGCCATTGAACTCCAGCCTGGGCAACAGAGCAAGACTCTGTCTCAAAAAAAAAAAAAAAAAAATTGTGAAATACTATACTTTGGGTCCTGATTCAGGAGGACTTCCGCTGCCAAATACTGTAATCTATCCCAGGTTGTTATGGCATTAATTATGGTAATCATAACAAATTCTATAAATTTTGTACGTACAATGTGATATACAGATATACTCTGTTGCCTGCGTGCTAAATAGAACATTTTAATTTCATTCTTTTTTCTTTCCTTGTTTCCTTACTGTCTGGACAGTTTCTTACACAGACTCTTTGAAAATAGAGATACAAGACCAATGTCTTAGCTTAGATCAGTGCACAGAGCTGTCACTCTAATCTGCAACTAGACTCCCCCCAAGGGAGATGGAGAAAAGCTCAGTAAGTGCTAAAATGTCAAGCTATTATAAATCTCCCTCTTTGAAATTAAATATTGTTCATTTGTTCATTCTAAATGGCTGGGGTTTGTCCCTGTAAAACTTTACCAATGAAATGCATGTTCTTTGTGTGTATATGCACATGTATATATGTAGGCATGTATTTTAAACTTACATAAATGGGTCTCATTCTATTTCATACTCTTTCACTTAACACAATAGTTTTAAACTCTAATCCATATGGCTTTGTGTACATCTAATCTGTTACTACTAACTTTATGGTATGCAAGCATCAATTTTCTCTACCTACTCTCCCTGATTGCCTCCAACTCTGCCACCACAAACATTGCTATAAATGAACAGCTTCATGATCCCATATGGACCTGGTGGGAATTTATTTGTAATGTATCTTGGAAGCAGAATTGCTGTAATCTGTAATATATTATATATAATCACTCCAAGATACATTACAAATAAATTCTCACCCAGGTCCCTGTGTGTGTGTGTGTGTGTGTGTGTGTGTGTTTATTTGCCACCGTACTTCTAGCTCACTCTGTAGCATGGATGCCAAGTCTACTTCCCACATTCCCACACGCAGTGGATAAATGGGTGAGGGTGCCTATGGCCTTATCCAACTTTTTAATAACTTGCCAGTCTTATGGGAGAAAAATAATACCTAATTGCTGTTTGAATCAGCAATTCCATAATTACTAATGAATTAGAGCTTCTCTTCACATGCTTGTAACCATCTCTGTAATTTGTCTGCTTATATTCTTGCCTTTTCCTCTTAGGACTTCTGTCTTATTCTTGTTGATGGCAAGGAGTATCTTGCATATCACACAAACCAGTTTTTCAGTAATTTTGGACATTGTAGATAACATCTCCACCATCTTCTCTCTGTCACCTTTGTCCACAAGTCCTTAATTAAACAGATATCTTTATCTGATGTAGAGGATAAATAATGAGAAAGTGCAATTATAGAAGCTGAGGAGTCACATGATTTTCCATCTGCAAACTGGAGACTCGGGAAAGACTGTGGTGAATTCAATCAAGCCCAAAGGCATGAGAACTAGGGGAGGTGATGATATAAATCTCAGTCTAAGGGCAAGAGAAGATGAGATGAGATGTCCTAGCTCAAGTGGTAAGGCAGAAAACAAGGTGGGGAGGGGGAACTTCCTCCTTCCTCCACCTTTTGTTCTATTCAGGCCCTCAATGGACTGAATAGATTAAACATTATTTCCCATATGAGAACACCCTCACAGACACACTTAGAATTAATGTTTAATCTGGGCACCCAATGACCCAGTCAAGTTGACACATAAAATTAACCATCATGGCCTCTAAACAAGATACTTTAATTTTTTTTTTATTACTTTTTTTGAGACAGGGTCTTGCTCTGTCACCCAGGTTGGAGTGCAGTGGTGCATTCTCGGCTCACTGCAGCCTCATCCTCCTGGGCTCAAGCAATCCTCTCAACTCAGCCTCCCAAGAAGCTGGGATGACAGGCATGCAGCCACCATGCCCAGCTAATTTTTGTATTTTTTGTAGAGATAGGGTTTTGCCATGTTGCTCAGGCTGGTCTTGAACTCCTGGGCTCAAGTGATCTGCCCACCTCAGCCTCCCAAAATGCTAGGATTACAAGCATGAGCCATCACGCCTGGCCTAAACAAGACGCTTTAAAGTATTACCCTTCTAAGCCCAAGATGTGCACTTGGTTCTGTCTTCGCACAGAGGCCATACAGGAAAGCACAGTTTGGCAATCTTGAAAAATACCGTGGAATTTTATTATATATCTTCTAATCGGGGACATCCAGGGATTTTAAATAATACAGACCTTACAGAAACTTTCTATAAATCTATCTAGACATTGTTGCCTCTCTTGAATGTTTCACAACTCAGGGTTTCTAAAGAAGAAATTTCACTGCTCTGTCATCTACTGAGGTCCTTTCCCGGCACTCTGCTCTCCTCATTCGACATCTTCTTCCCTCTCCACCTCCTACACCCTGTGCTGCAAGCACATCATCTGCCTCCCAGGCAGAAGCGAGCACTCATTTCCACTCCTTTTCTCACCCTGAAATTACCTATGATATGACACTTTAGAAACCCGACCCCTCTGTCAGTGGGAGCACATTTCTCACATCTACTAAAAACTTTAAGAGCCCTACACTTGGCATGTAACACGCTATTTCTTAGTCTTTTGTAAAAGATGTTTAGAGAAATATGCATGCTGGTATTTCATAAGCCAATACAGATACCTTTTACATTAATAGCCAGTGTCTGTTACTTCTTGGCTAATGGCATGGGAGCTGCTGTGCAGACACTCATTAACAAAACTGTAGAGGCTCTCAACCATCCAAATCTGGCAGAATAAGCTTATGAGTCACTTAATCTAAAGCATTTAACCATCAGTGCTCTGAAATTTAGAGAGAAGAAGATATGGAAAAGGACAATAATTTCTGGAGGTTCTCCGTGTGTGTGTGTGTGTGTACGTTTATGATGCATCAGTGTTCTATGTCCTCCTCCTGACTGAAATATAATAATAAAAGTTGATTACTTATAATGAAAGTCACTTTACAATAACCCCAAGTGTCTCCTATTATCCCTCATAATTTTCCCCATATAAATGTTAGTTTCTTTCCCCTTAAAATATCTTTTAAATTTTCAGTGAAAGACATTAATTTTGAGAGCCTATTTTATGACAGACAGTGTGCTAGGTGCTTTAGCTTTGTATATTTTAGGACACAGGATGAGCCCATAAACTGAAGCAAAAATTCAAAAAGGGATCTTGTGTGGGTGATGTAATACTTAGGACTAACTTCTATGATATTTAGTTCTATCCGAACTCAAATTGGCCAAAAATAGATGATTCTGTTTGATGTTTTACATAAAACTGAGAAGCACCAAGTATTTGGAAAACAGAGCTATTTTGGAATCCACAGATTAATTATCTTTGTTACTGAAAGCCTCACTGAACAAACATCCAGAAGAATCTCAAATACTGATCAATGAAAAGGAAGAGCTTTGTTTTATAAAACCAATGAATACAAACTACAACACAGAAACACCTATTTTAATGAATTTGAATAAGTACATGAAATAACTTTTTCCCTTTAAAATGATATATGCTGTCTAGGTGACCCATGGATTTCTTGAAATTCCTACTATTTAATCAGTCATTCTCAGACACTATGGTTTCTGTAATGGAAAAGTATGTCAAAATATTTTCTAATTGCTATTCAAAGACATGAATGATTTAGTCATTATTGCTGATTAAAGAGCCAAAGGAGATACAAAATTATTGTAAACTTTTTAAAATTATTTTTGAAAAATAGGTTTTAGGAACAACGAAGTCTTCTTCAACTCTATCGTCAAACCTGACAATGACATTTTGCTCATCACCATTTTAGTCTCTCAATTACGTTCCCTCAACACTATGAGCTCTGAGCTACTAATCCAGACCAAGAATTTAAAAAATGTGTGGAATAAAACAAGAGGTTTATTTTTCACTTTAGAGGAAAAGGTAATCCCTGATGAAAACCAATTTTTACTCTATTTCCTAAAATCTGAGCATGGACAAAGGGTAACATCAGCAAGAAACTCACCCAGAAAGGAAAAGTAGCCCGACTCTGATGATACCTCTTACAATATGTCAGCACTTTTTCTCCCTGGAGGACACCTGCCTTCCCCTCCTCTTTACTAGGCAACACTTGTAAAGGCCAGGATGTGAGGTGTGTGTGAGATAATGTATGTGTACATAGACTTGCCTTACATCCTATGGATGAAACATCTTTCTCAATTTAAAAAGTAAAAAGGTGGCATTTTTTTATAGCCTAATCCTCCAAAACCAGCAAACTTCTGTCTACTTGAGGTTTTGTTTTGTTTTGTTTTACAATAGCAGTCCCCATATACAAGGTCTGCCCTTAAGCTGATTTAGAATAATTCATTATAGCAGCTCATTAATTCACAAGTGATCCATAAGTTGTCAGTCTAAGCAAAGATAATTTGGATCAAAAAGAGCTGGCAATGTCCACATTAAAGCTAAGATTATTACAATTAAAGAAACTTGCCTCCTGCCTGTATGGTTTAATAAAACAAGATTATTGGCCTACTCTTGGGGAGCTTGGTATATTTGATTATATTATAACATTTATTGAGCACCTTTTTTGCTTTCAGGATTAAAAAATTAACAAGATAGTTTCTGACCTCTAAGAGTTCAGATTAATGAAGAGCAAGATTAGCCACCCCCCACACACACTCACACCCAAATCAGCTTTTCCATACTATTACAGAGGTCACAATAAAACTTAAAAATCATTGCTTTAAAGTTTCAAGTATGAAGAGTCCTAACCTCTACTTAATATTCACTGATTTTCTGATTTTCAACTCTAGATGAACACATTAGTGTATTGTCTCTCCTGTTGGTTGACATTTTTAAAAGTAAAGAAATTTTAAGAATCGACAAACATTTGACAGAAATGCTTACATGTGTGGAAAAATTCCATTACATAGAAAGACTCCAAGTTTACATCTTCCTCAGAATTTCTCTCAATGAATTCTCATCCACTCTCATGGATTTTTCTATTACCGACAAACTGATGGCTCTCGCTGTATTATCTTACTCTGGATTTCTTTTCAAAGATTAAGGCCCATTTTTCTGACTGCCTGCTAAATCTTCTGACTTCACCCTGCAAGTCTCATAGGATCCAAAAAGCACTCCTGTTCAAACAGAACTCAAAACAGGCCCCTGAGATATTAAAACTTGTTATAAAGCTAGGTAACTAAGAAAACTTTGTGCTGGTACAAAAAGAAAAACAAATTTCTTTGTAAGTACAAGAGAAATTTATCTAAATATATGGAAGAATTTACAGCAGAATAAAAATCACATTTCATATCAATGTGGGAAAGACAGATGACTCAATAAATGGTATTGGGTAATTGGCTAGCTTTTAGGGAATGGAATGAGATGGACTCCCAAAAAGTTTCAAAATAACTTTCCAGATAGATAAAAAAGATTACCTGTAAAAATGAAATCATAAAGGAATACAAATGAATGTGCTGAAAATAATGAGATAAAGAAAATTTTAAAACATGGTAAAAATTATATAAGAAAAGATTAATATCAACTTGAAAACTTAAAACTTTAACAATTTATGAACAGTATCAGAGCAGACAACCTACAGAATGAGAGAAGACACTTGCAAATTATGTATCCAACAAAGGCCTAATATCCAAAATCTGTAGGAAACTTAAACAAGACAACAAGCAAAAACAAATAGCCCCATTTAAAAAATGGGCAAAGGACATGAACAGACAATTCTAAAAAGAAGACATACAAAGCAGCCAACAAACCTGAAAAATGGTCAGCATCATGAATCATCAGAGAAATGCAAATCAAAACCACAATGAGATACCAACACCAGTCAGAATGGTAATTATTAATAAGTTAAAAAAAACAGATGTTGGTGAGGCTTCAGAGAAAAGGGAATGCTTGTACACTGTTGATGAAAATGTAAATTAGTTCAGCCACTGTGAAAACCAGTCTGGAGATTTTTCAAAGAACTTAAAACAGGGCTATCATTCAACCCAGCAACCCCATTACTGGTTATATAATCAAAAGAAAATAAATCATTCTACCAAAAAGCCACATGTACTCGTATATTCATCACTGTGCTATTCACAACAGTAAAGACAAGAATTAACCCAGGTGACCATCAATGGTGGACTGGATAAAGAAAATATGGGACCTATCCACCAAGAATGCTACACAGTCATAAAAAAAATAAAATGCTGTCTTTTGCAGCAACGTGGATGAAGCTGAAGGCCATAATCCTAAGTGAATTAATGCAGAAACAGAAAACCCATGTTCTCATTTACAAGTGGGAGCAAAACATTGAGCACGCATGGATATAAATATGGGAACTAGATACTGTGGACTACTAGATGGGGAAGGGAAGGGAGCAGGTTAAAAACTACCTATTGGGTACTATGTTCACTACCTGGGTGACAGGATCCATACTCCTTAGCATCACAAGATATTTCCATGTAACAAACCTTCACATGTACTCCCTATACCTAAAACAAAAGTTGAAATTTTTAAAAAGGAAGAAAAAAATCACAAAAATAGTTTATCAAGAACTATCACTCATGAATACAGAAAGAAAATACAGTAAAAAAACATGAAGAGATTCAAACTATAAATGAAAAGCTGGAAGTATATTTTCAACATATGTGATAGCATTTGATATGATAAAGGAATAATTTCCCTAATATGTACCTAACTTGTAAATTAATAAAAATGTCAAAGGTACGTAAATAAATAGTTTAAAGAGAAAAAAACAGTACCAATATCCACTAAACATGAAGATTTTCAATGTCATTCATATTTATAGAAAAACAAATGAAAACAAGAGCAACAATTTTTGCCCATCATATGGCGAAGAGTATGAAGTTGTACTCAGTGTTACTAAGGATATGGAAAATAGGCACTCTCGTACAGTTTTAGTCAGAGAATAAAATTGGTAAACTATTTTACAGAGCAATCTGGCAATAGCTATACAAACATGTAGACACTTTCTCAGCACCTTCACTTACAGGAATTCATTATATAGAAGTAAATACATCTGTGAAATAATGTGTAAGTATAAAGACTACAGCACAATATGTAATGACAAAAAACAGAAACTAAATATTTTTAATAGAGAATTGTTTTTAAATTATAGTTTATGAAACAGAATAATCTGTGGTTGATAATAATAGATAACTCTGTATGTGCCAATGTGGGAAAAAATTTATGGTCATACTTATATACACATGAAAATGTTTTCAAACTGTAAGAATGATTGCCTCCAAGAAAAGCATGAAAATGCAAAATTTTTGCCTCTGTTAGTCCCACTTCCCATTGCCTTTCTCATATTTATGCATTATATTTATAATCCAAAATAAAACTCATCAATGATATCAGCAAGCTAGCAGAGTAAGAATACCAGTCTTTGTCTTTCAAAAAAAAATTACCAAAAAACCACCACAACAACAATTAGACAATTATCCATGAAACAAATGGGCCATGGCAGGGTTTAAGAGTCCAATTAAGGGAAGATGTCAGCAAAATGGTGGAATAGAAGATCCCCTGGCATCACTCACCCAACCAAAGTATAATTAGAAACTATTCAAAGACAAGAGAACCACCATGAATTTTCCAGAATTCAGGGAAAAATGAAGAAACACCCTGGGCCCACAGAATCAAAAGAAATCACAACTGGTAAGAGTAACAGTCATTTTAGACTATGCCACCCTCTCCCCCAAGCCAGCCCCCTAATGCCACTCACAGAAAATTTTCCTAAGCCCACAGCTGCTGAATGAGAGGAGAGAATTGGAGGTGGATATCCAATCTCCCCATGGATCTGGGAATCTCTGTGGGAAACCCACTTTGGTCCTGCCCTACAAGAACCAGTGGGAGTGCCAAGAGGAGTGAACCTCCTGAGGTGGGTTGAGGCCAAAGTGCAGGGCACTGATTGCAGCAACTTGGTAGATATTCTATGTTCGGATCAGTGGTAATGCCATATTAAAGAGATTGGCCAGCACCTTGCACTGCAGGGGGCACAATTCATGGGAAGGCCCCAATCCCTAGTCCTATTTCCCATAAATCCCAGGTGCTTGTCTGAAGACATCCCCTGGCCTGAACAACTAAAAGGACGGCATGAGAGTTCTGGTGCTCACTGTAAGTTTTCACCGGACTGGGAAACAAAGGCAGGCCTGCGGTTTAATTCCAGTGTAGCATTTAAGTTCCAGTGTTCACTATAAGACCTTCCCAAACCAGGAAATAATGGTAGGGCAGAAAGTTAGTTCCAGTGCAGTGTTCTGCTTCTGGTATGCACTATAAGTTCTTCTCAGAACAGGAACAACAACAAGCTAGAAATTAAAATTTGATACTAATTAGTAAAGATCTAATACCACCAAAGAACACCTGTAATAGCTGAAGAGGTGGCTGTCTCCTTAAATGCACATGCATTACTGTAAAGGTGCAAGGATTGTGAAAACTCAGGGAAATATAAGTCCAACAAAAGAAACTAACAAAGGGTCTAGAAAAATTAAAAATCTATGATATGTCTGAAAATAATTTAGATCAATCCTTTTAAAGATGTTCAGGGAATCACAATAAAATATAAATAGAAAACTAAATATAATTTGGAAAATAATCCAGGAACAAAATTAGAAATTTTAAAATGAAATAGAAACAATTTTGAAAACCAAATAGAAATCCTAGAAATAAAGAATACAATAACCAAACTTGAAAAACTCATTAGAAAACATCAACAGATTTGCTCAAACAAAGGAAAGAATCAATGAGGTTGAAGACAGAACACATGCAATTACTCAATCAGAAGATCAAAGAATAAAAAAGAATTAAAAAAGGGTGAAGAAGGCCTATGAGAATTATGGACCACCATCAAGCAAACTAACCTTCACATAACAGGAATTTCCAAAGGAGATGAGAGAGAAAAATGTCTACAAAGGATATTTACAGAAATAATGGCTGAAAATTTCCCACATCTAAAGAAAAAGACTATACCATATTCATGTACGGGAAGCTGAGTGGTCACAAATAAAATTCAATCCAAAAAGCATTTTCCCAAGGCACATTATAATCGAATTGTTAAAACTCATATACAAAGAACAAATACTCAAAACATCAAGAGAAAAGAAACATATCACATTCAACAGAGCCCAAGGATGGCTTTCAATGGATTTATCAGTAGAAACCCTGTGGGACGAGAGAGAAAATGGGATAATACATTCAAAGTGCTGAAGAGAAAAAAACTGTCAATCAAGAACACTCTATCTGGTAAAGCTTCCCATCAAACATGAAGGAAAGATAAAGACTTTCCCAGTCAATCAAAAGCTGAAAGAATTCATCACCACCAAACCCATCTTACAAGAAATGCAAAAGGGAGTTCTTCAGTAGGAAGGAAAAGGATGCTAATGGGTGTACGTATAAAACTCACTGGCAAAAGAAAGAATACAGACAAATTAAGACTACTGTAAACCATTTATATCTCAAGCAGGAAAACTAAAAGATAAAACTGGCTGGGCGCAGTTGCTCACACCTGTAATCCCAACACTCTGGGAGGCTGAGGCAGGCGGATCACCTGAGGGTGAGTTCAAGACCAGCCTGGTCAACATGGCAAAACCCCATCTCTACTAAAAATGGCAAAAATTAGCCAGGTGTGGTGCCATACACCTGTAATTCCAGCTACTTGGGAGGTTGAGGCAGAAGAAACACTTGAATCTGGGAGGCAAAGGTTGCAGTGAGCTGAGATTACACCATGCACTTCAGCCTGGGTGACAGAGCAAGACTTCCATCTCAAATAAATAATTTTTTTAAAAAAGGCAAAACTATCAAAAAGAACAATAACCACAACAATTGGTTAAGGGATAGGCAATATAAAAACGTTAAAGTGTATTTGCTTTTTTTTTTTCTTTGTGGTCAGTTAAGTTGTTATATATCCCTTAGAATTATTGTAGGTAGTATTATTTGTAATAGTTTTGTCTTTTAAACTTTATTCAAGTATTCTATCCTTTTCCCCGGCATACAGAAAGCTCTTAAAATGGTAGTTATTATTAATATCAGGTGTTATTTTATATCTATTTTATATTAAGCACACATATATTTAGGTCACTTACGTAATGGAGATCAAAGTCACAGATGTATAGTAATCATAGATCAAATTTGGTGCCACTCAATCACTTCTATCACATCCCACTATGTTCAATTCTTGGTGTATCTTCTACGATTTCCCACCAGCCAAAGGCTCTGTGTATGAGTTTGAAGGAGTATATTCAATCTTCCTCATTATTTAAAAAATACAAACCATGTGTAACTTTCATAGATCCTAATTATATCCCATTGGTGAAAAGTCACTGTTCTAGATCTTGTGATCACGTAGCTCAACTGTACTCTGTAACAAATGAGGAAATTGAGGCTCAGGGAGATTAACTGGCTTATCTACAGTTGCAAAACTACTTTTATTATATTTCTTTTATCAGAACTTATATAGTGTGTTTATTTTTAAAAATTATAAGACAAGCAGTATTGACATTAATAGTAATTTTATTTTATTTTAGACAGAATCTTGCCCTGTTGCCCAGGCTGAAGTGCAGGAGCTTACTGCAGCCTTGACCTCCTGGGCTCAAGTGATCCTCCCACTTCAGCCTCCCAAGTAACTGGGACTGCAGGTACTCACCATCATGCCTAGTTAATTTTTTGTATTTTTTGTGGAGACAGGGTTTCACCATGTTGCCCAGGCTAGTCTTGAACTTCTGGGCTCAAGCCATCTTCCTGCCTCAGCCTCTCAAAGTGCTGGGATTACAGGCATGAGTCACCACATCCAGCCCAATAGTAATTTTAATAATAAGGAATTTTTATTTATAGAAACAAAACCTGAAATTGTAGCCTGATATATTTTTCTGTAATGCAAAGAAATAAATAGCAAAATTGTTAAAGAAGCATTCTTACTTTATTGAATACAGGGCTAGATTTTAGAAATCTATTTTGTCTTGGCAATACCTTCAATTAATAATTAGTTCATCAAACATATTCTAGAGGCTATCAGGGCACTTTCATTCTTCTTCCCAAGGACAGAGAAGGGCTCTGAGGATCTTCCGAGGTGTTTGGGGTCACCTTTACCTCAGATGAAACATTTGAGTCAGCAGCCAAAGAAGTTAAACACAATGAAGATGGCAAGCAGAAACCATGGAAACTCAGCTTGCTTTCTGTCAAATTATGTGAATCATATTTCATTAAAAGATGTTTTACAAAATAGCCCACCTGTTTACTCTGGCTTTTTTAATTCCACAAATCCACATATTCTCTTGATTAGAAAAACATAAAATACTCCCTCACTAAAAGGCCAGAGAGGAGGAAAGACTATCAATGTTTATTCTCTGAAATTTTTCCCTGGATTATACTTTTTCCTGGGAAACAAATATATTATTTATATGTTATATGCATAAATATATTTTTACACACACACACACAGCACAGAGAATGGCTTCTGTCTCATATATAAAAGAAAAAGTCCTCAGGGTGATGTCAGCAACAAAATGGTGGAATAGAAGGCTCTCGACTACTCTCCTCCCACAGACACACTGAGTAGACACCTACACACAGATCAATTCTCTCCAAGAGAAAGCCAAACTCTAGTTAAAAGACTCCTACACACTGGATGACTGAGAAAATATCCACATCAAAACGGGTAGAAAAAAATGAAGAAAAACTTGCACACGAACCCTATCCTGAGCACAGTGCCTTACAACCTAGAAGGAATCCCCAATTCCTAGCTTCTTCCTGAAGGGTTAGGGGTTTGTACCACACACACATAGTGCCCCAATTTAAAGTCCCTGCCAGAGAACCTGGCTATTAAACCATCTTGCTTGAGGAACATCAGGGACAGAGCATCAGAAGATTTACTTAAGAGCAAAGGGGGTTTTAAAACACATGAGCACTTCCAGCAACCACAGCCGCTAAGATCAGGCCAGCTTCCAACCTAACCCATGGAAAGAGTTTGGCTTCACACTTCCAGCAGCTATCTGTGGCTCTGGTTCCTAAGAAGCCAGTATCTGGAAGCTTACATAGCAAATAAAAACAAAAGCTTCTTCAGCCTAAATGGGAGTGATGGCACTCCTTGTGTCTTCTTCTCTTACTTGTTCCAGCAATAAATCCCTTACAATCTCTCATTTTAAGGAGGCTGGGGACATCTCCATGGCTAAAAGGAAAAGTGAGCATATCTTGAGCTTTCTTCCTTGGTTTGCTTCATTGATTACTTCAGAAGTATCTCCCTGCAAGGAGGGTGTGAGATTTCTGCTTGCTTGAATAGGACAGTAGGCACTCACTGCACTTTCTTCCTCAGCTTGCTTCATGATAATTTCAGCCATGCAATCTTTCCTTGTTGGAGGCCTCTTCCAACAAGAACAGAAGAGACTGCACTCCATGCCTTCTTCCTCAACTTGCTCAAGACGTAAATTTCTGAAATCTCTCTATAAAAGGAGCTTGGGAAACCCCTCTGTGCCTGAAAAGGAAAGTAGGAACTCCCATAACTTACTTTCAGGTTTGCCTCAGTGATAACTCGAGAACAGAAGTCTCCCTCTGCAAGAAGGTCACGAGACTTCTTTTTGCTAACGCAAGAGAACAGGCAATTTCCAAATTGTTAAAAAAATGGATTTTTAATGTTTACACCACAAAAAGTTAAGCTGATGTTCTACTTTGTTGCTAAAGGGTTTCAATGGAATCAACTGAGAAAGCCTAGTAAAACACAAAGAATGACAACCATAACAGAGTAGAAACTCAACACATTTCTTACTTCAGCATGTGGGCATAGTATAGCCTAAAATTAAATTACTCCTTGCGAGATATAGAACACGCATTTTACTAACCACATTGGATCCACTTTGTTTAAATCTGAAAAAAAAATTGAAAATAAAAATGGAAAATATGAATTGGAGTCAGGTAAGATGATTTAAAGCCTGGACAATAAGATCTAAGATGAAAAGCTAAGAGAACACCAAAGCAATATTTTAGAACTAAATGTAAGTGCTAGCATATACTGTTGAAATATACTTCTGTGTAGTATAAAAGGTATTTTCCATTTCTCAACATACAGCAATTCTTTTTTTATTCTTCATTTGTTTTTTGTTTTTTGTTTTAGATATGGATGCCACATTGCCCAGGCTGGATTCAAACTCCTGGCCTCAAGCGATCCTCCTGCCTCAGCCTCCCAAGATACCTAAGATACCTTCCACGAACTATAGGCACTGACCATCATGACCAGCCTGGCAATTCTTAATAACATACGTTTCTCATGTTCATAATAGTAGATTACCCTTGCTTTTGGACAACAGATTTTCTGTGCTCAATGTGCTCAATGGGTTCTACAATATAAGTTGTAAATGTGACAAGTATATTTTCCTATATTGTGCTTTTGAGAGCCGTTTTGACTCTCACTTGGCTGAAAAAAGATATGTGAGTCAACAAGATGGCAGATTAGAAAGCCCTGGGCCCTCCTTCCCTTTATGGGTATACCAATTCAGCAATACATGGATAAATTTTCATTGTGAGAACTACAGAAACTAGTTTAGAAACTACCATACCCTGGGAGAATGGAAAAACAGCCACACAGAAGCTGGTTAATAAAATTTGAGACGCTGTCTCATAATCCACCCCAGCACAATGCTATATTATTGGGAGAAAACCCTAGCCTGGTGCTTCTACCTGGGGAGGAAAAGAGTTGAGCCATTCACTCAACCTTTCAATTTTTCCTGGGGCTGTCCAAGGAACTGGCTGCTGTCTCACCTGTCTTGGAGCACTGACAGGACACAGCATATGCTCAATGCCTGGGGGAGAGTGAAAACAGAAGGCAGTTGAAGCTAGCACACAAGCACTCACCGTAGCCCCTCCTCCAGAGCAAGTGGATTACAAATACTAAATTTTAGCATTTCCCTAGGAAGGAAAAAAGGTGAACTGTATGTCCACCTTTCCAGTTTTTCAAGGAGCTACAGAAGGGAGCTTTTGTTTTCGTTACGCCTGTCTTGGAGCAATGATGGTACACAACATACTCTTGAGATCTGGGAGCTGCTAAAAATAAAGACTGTGGATTGAATTACCGCAAATATTTGAGAGGCCTGCACATTCTCTGGCTGAGCCGATTAATGAGGGTCTTCTGTACAAGACCAGTCTACGAAAACTTAGAAAGATGGTTATTTTCTCTAATTCAAAGACACCAATACAAAAATTCAAGAAGAATGAAGAAACAGGGAATCATATTCCAAATGAAAGAACAAGATAAATCTCCACAGACTGACCTTAATGAAAGAGAAATATATAATTACCTAACAATTCAAAATAGTCATCATAAAGATGTTCAAAGAAGTCAGAACAATGAAGGAATAAAGTGAGATTTTAACAAAGAGACAGAATTTATTTTAAAAGAACCTAACAGAAACCTTGAAGCTTAAGAATACACTAACTTAATTGAAAAATTTACTAGAGGGGATTAACAACAAACTAGAGAGAGTAGAAGAAAGAATCAACAAACTTAAAGACAAGTCCTTGGAAATTCTCCAGTCAGAAGAGCAAAATAATATAAAAAAAGGAATGATGATAGCCTGTGGGACTTATAAGATACCATCAAGCAAGCCAACACACACATTATGGAAATCCTGGAGGAGAAGAGCAAGAGAAAGGGCTGGAGAGCTTATACAAACAAATAATGGCTGAAAACTTCCCAAATCAAGGGAAGGAAATGGACATCCATCTTTGGAAGGCGCAACAAATTCCAAGTAAGATAAACCTAAGGAATTCTTTTCTGAAACACATTATAATTAAATTTTCAAAAGTCAAGAGAACACTTTGAAATTATCAAGAGAGAAGTGACATATCACATGCAAGGGAATCTCCATAAGATGATTAGCAAATTTCCTAGCAGAAATCTTACAGGCCAAAAGGGAACAATATGATGTATTTGAAGTGCTAAAAGAAAAGAACTGCCAAACAAGAATAATATGCCCAGGAGAAACATCCTTCAAAAATGAAAGAAAGATAAATACTTCCCCAGATAAAGGCTGAGACAGGTCACTACAACTAGACTTGCCTCTGGAAAAATACAGAGAGAATTATTTAAGTTGAAATTGAAAGATGCTAACAGCAATATGAAAGCATATGAAAGTACAAACCTCACTGGTAATGGTAAATATATAGGCAAATACAGAACACTGTAATACTGTAATAATGGTGGGTAAATCACTTTTAATTATACTATAATAATTAAAAGAGAAAAGCATTAAAATAATTATAACATAAAACACGTTAATATAAAACATAAAAATGTGTAAATTGTGACATTAACAAAGTAAGCGGGAGAGAAGTAAAAGTGTAAAGTTTTGTATGCTATTGAAGATATATTGTTATCTGCCTAAAATAGACTATTACAACTATAAGATATTTTATGTAAACCTCATAGTAACCACAAAGAAAACAGAAAAGAGGCTATACAAAAGAAATAAAACACCAAGGAAGAAAATAGGAAATGAACAGAAAAACAAAAGAACTACAGTCAGACAGAAAATAATTATCAAAATGACAATAGTAAATTCTTCTCTATAAATAATTACTTTAAAAGCAAATAAATTATTTTCTCCAATAAAAAGATATAGAGTGGCTGAATGGATTTTAAAAAAGCAAAATCTAACTATATGCTGTCTACAAGAAACTCACTTTACATTTAAGACACACATAACCTGAAAATGAAGGGATGGAAAAAGACATTTTATGCAAACAGTAACCAAAGGAGAGCAGGAGTGGTTACACTTACATTCCACAAAATAGACATCATCGAAAACTCTCATAAGAGACAAAGAAGGACATTATATAATGATAAAAGTGTCCATTAACAGAAAAATACAATAAATATACATGCATACAGCATCAGAGCACCTAATATATAAAGCAAATATTGACAGAATTAAAGGTAGAAATGGAGCACAATACCCCACTTTCAACAACAGATCAAAGATTCAGATAGAAAATCAGTAAGGAAACAGTAGAGTTGAGTAACACTACAGACTAAATGGACATATGACATTTACAGAATATTCTACGCAATGGCAGGAGGATACACGTGCTTCTCAAATTCATGGAACACTCTCCAAGATAGATCACATTAGGTCACAAACAAGCCTTAACAAATTTAAGAGGACTGAAATTATACTAAGTATTTTTTCTGACCACAACAGAATAAAACTAGAAATTAGTAGCAGACACAAACCTGGACATTTTACAATATGTGAATATGAATCAACATTCTTGATTGACTCAAAGAAAAAAATAAAAAGAGAAATTAGAAAATATCTTGAGGCAAATGAAAAGGAAGAAACAACATTTCAAAACTTATGGTATGCAGCAAAAGCAGTGCTAAGAGGGAAGTTCCCAGTGATAAACACCTGCATTGAAAAAATATATGTTATATATATATAATGTAATGTAATATATAATTACATTATATATTAGAATATTGATATGGTTTTGCTGTATCACCACTCAAATCTCATCTTGAATTGTAGTTCCCGTAATCCCCACATGTTGTGGGAGGGACCTGGTGGGAGGTAATTGAATCATGAAGGCAATTGCCTCCACGCTGTTCTCATGACAGTGAGTGAGTTCTTATGAGATCTGATGATTTTATAAGAGGTTTATCCCCACTTCACTCTGCACTTCTCCTTGCTGCCACCATGTGAAGAAGGACATATTTGCCTCCCCTTCTATCATGATTTTAAGTCTCCTGAGGTCTCTCCAGGCCTTGGAACTGTGAGTCAATTAAACATGTTTCCTTTATAAATTACCCACTCTTGGATATTTCTTCATAGCAGCATGAGAATGGACTAATACAAATATATGACACATAATATATAATATAATAATGTATATTTTATATAACTCCATATTTATAGTTACATATTTATTTTATATATATATATATGTATATATAGGCACAACCTAACTTTGTACTTCAACAGAATACAAAAAGAACAAACTAAGCCCAAAGTTGCCATAAGGAAAGAAATGATAAAGACTAGAGCACACAGTTAAAAAATATATAGAATAAAAAAATAGAAAAAATTCAACCAAAGGGTCGTTTTTTACAAAAACAACCAAAATTGACAAACCTTTAACTAGACTGAGATTAAAAGGAGAGAAGACTTAAATAAATAATATGAGAAATGAAGGAGAATGTATTGCAACCAGTGCACAGAAATAAAAAGGATCATAAGATCATAATAAACAATTATACACCAACAAATTGGATAATCTAGAAGAAATAAATAAATTACTAGAAACAGACAACCTACCAAGACTGAATCTTGAAGAAATAGAAAATCTAAACAGATTTATGACTCATAAGGAGATTTAATCACTATCCAAAAATCTTCTAGCAAAGAAAAGCCCAGGACCAGAGCTACACAGGTGAATCTACTAAACACTTCAGAATTACTGCCAAATCTTTCAAGTTTTTCCCAAAACAATGAAAAGGGAACACTTCCAAACACATTTTATGAAGCCAGAACTACCCTGATAACTTAGATGAAGATACTGCAAAAACAGAAAACTGGCTGGGTGTGAAGGCTCACACCTGTAATCCCAGCACTTTGGGAGGCCAAGGCAGGCGGATCATGAAGTCAGGAGATCAAGACCATCCTGGCCAACATGATGAAACCCCATCTCTATTAAAAATACAAAAAAATTAGCCAGGCATTAGGGCAGGCGCCTGTAAGCCCAGCTACTTGGGAGGCTGAGGCACAAGAATCACTTGAACCCAGGAGGCGGAGGTTGCAGTGAGCCTAGATTGCGCCACTGTACTCCAGCCTGGCAACAGAGCGAGACTCCATCTCAAAACAAACAAACAAACAGAAAACTATAGGCCAATATCACTGATAAATGCAAAAAGCTCTGAGGATACAAATATCCTCAACAAAATATTAGCAAACCAAATTCAACATCTCATTAAAGGGATCGTACACCATGACCAAGTGCAATTCATCTAAGGGATACAAGGATAATTCAATGTATGAAAAGCAATTAATATAATACTCTACTTTAACAGAATGAAGGGTAAAAATGTACAATCATCTCAATATGCAAAGAAAAAGCATCTGATAAAATTCAACAACCTATCATCATAAAACCTCTCAACAAATTAGGTAAAAAACAAACGTATACAATAAGGGAAATGTATATGACAACCCAATAGCTTAAAAATGGAAAGTTTTTCCTCAAAAGCGTAGAAGGAACAAGGCAAGGATGCTGTCTTAGTTCATCTTGCACTGCTTTAACAGAATGCCACAGACTGGGTATAACAAACAGAAGTTTATTTTCTTACAGTTCTGTAGGCTGAGAAGGCCAAGATCAAGGCACCAGCTTCTGGTAAACCCCTTCTTCCTGTCCCATCACATGCTGCCACCACAGAAGGCAAAAGGGCAAAGAGGAATCCTGTGTCTTCACATGGCAGAAAAGTGGAAGAGAGCAAACTCAGCCCTAAAGCCCCTTTAATTTTGGCATTAATTCATTTATGAGGACAGAGCCCTGATGACCTAAACACCTGTTAAAAGTACCACCTCTTAATACTGTTACAACGACAATTAAATTTCAGCATGAGTTTTGGAGGGCACAAACATTCAAACCACAGGATATGTTCACCATCACCATCTCTATGTCACGTCATCCTGGAATTTCTAGCCAGAGCAATTAGGCAAGTAAAAGAAATACAAGGCATCCAAGTTGGAAAGAAAGATATAAAATTATCTCTGTTTGCAGATGCATGATCTTACATATAAAAAACCCTAAATGTTACACAACAAATGATATAACTAATAATTTAATTTAGTAAAGGGCAGGATACAAAAAACAAAAAAAAAAACAGATTAACATACAAAAATACAAAAATCAGATGCTACAACAAGAAGGAACTATACAAAAAGGAAATTAAGAAAAGATTGCATCTACAATAGCATCAAAAAGAATAAAATGGGTGGTAATTAACTAAGGAGGTGAAAGACTTTTACACTGAAAGTTAATAAATATTGCTGAAAGAAATGAAAGAAATCACAAATAAATGGAAAGAAATCCTATGTTAATGGATTAACACATTAATATTGTTAAGATATCAATACTACCGGATATGCTTTGGATGTGTGTCCCTTCCAAATCTCATGTTGAAATGTGATCTCCATTGTTGGAAGTGGGGCCTAGTGGGAAGTATTGGATCATAGGTGGAATGGTTACACTATCCCCTTGGTGATGAGCAAGTTCCCGCTCAGCTCACATGAGACCTGGTTGTTTAAAAGAGTCTGGGACCTCCCCCTTCTCTCTTTCGCCATGTGACATCCTGGCCCCCCTTTGCTTTCCACCATGAGTGGAAGTTTCCTCAGGCCCTTACTAGTAGCAGATGCTGTAACCATGCTTCTTATACAGCCTGCAGAACCATGAGCCAAAATAAACCTTTTCTCTTTACAAATTACCTAGTCTTAGGTATTCCTTTATAGCAACACAAATGGTCTAACACATTCCCCCAAAGCAATCTACAGATCCAGTGCAATCCCTATGAAAGTCACACTGACTTTTTTTATTGCAGAAATAGAAAAATTCATCCTAAGATTCATATAGAATCACAAAGAACCCAAAGTAGCCAAAAAAATCTTGAGAAAGAAGAAAACAGATGCTGGAGGGCTTACACTTCCTGATTTAAAAATATATTACATGCCTATGTAAATATGGAAAAGAATAAATATCCCAGAAATAAACCCCTACATATATGGTCAACTAATATTTGACAAGGGTGCTAAGAATACACAATGGGGAAAGGATACTCTCTTAAACAAAGGGTGTGGGAAAAGTGGATATCTACATGCAAAATAATAAAATTGTTCCTTACATCATACACAAAAATCAACCCAAAATTGATTAAAGACTTAAATGTAAGGTCTGAAACTGTAAAACTCTTGAAGAAAACATACGGGGAAAGAGTCATAACATTGGTTTTGGGGATGACTTACAGGATATGATACCAAAAGCACAGGCAATGAAAGAAAAAAAACAGTGGGACCACATCAAACAAAAAGGTTCTACATGTCAAATGAAAGAATTAGAGTTGCAAATACAACCTGTGGAATAGAAGATATTTGCAAACAATATACCTGATAATATCCAAAATATGTAAGGATTTTTTTTAAGTTATGTGAGTTACAACTCAATAGCCAAAAAACTAATTTTAAAATGTCCAAAAGACTTGAATAGACATTACTTCAAAGAATATATAAAAATAGCCACAGATATATGAAAAAATGCTCAACATTACTAATCATCAGGGAAATGCAAATCAAGGTCACAATGAAATACCACCTCATGCCTGTTAGGATGGCTATAATAATAATAAAAACAAAGAAAATATAAAAAGTGTTGGCAAGGATGCAGAGAAATTGGAACACTTCTACATTGTTAGTTGAAATGTAAAATGGTGCAGCCAGTATGGAAAACAGCATAGAAAATCATCAAAAAGTTAAAAATAGAATTACAATATGATTCAGCAATCCCACTTATGGGTATTTTTCCAAAAGAATTGAAATGAGAATCTGGAAGAGATATTTGCACTCCTATGTTCATTACAGCATTATTAACTCGAGTCAACCTAAATATTCATTGTTGAATAATGGATAAATAAAATGTGGTATGCAAATACAATGGAATACTATTAAGCCATAAAAAATAAGGGCTCCTACCATATGTGACAACATGAATAAACTTGAAGTATATTATGCTAAGTGAAGTAAACCAGACATGGAAGGGCAAAGCCACATGATTTTAATTATATGAATATTTAAAATAATCAAACTCATAAAAAGCAGAGAGTAGAAGGGTGATTGCTATGGGCAGGGGGAAGGAGGCTATGTAGAGTTGCTTTTCAGCAGGAATTAAGTTTTAGTTATGCAAGATGAATAAATTCTACAAATCTGCTATTTAATATCATGCCTATAGTTAACAATACAATACTGTACTGAACACTTCAAAATTTGTTAAGACGATAGATTTCATGTTACATGTTCTTACCACAATGTTTTTTTTTTAAGTTATGTGAGTTACAGTACTGTATCTTGCAGGTAAAAAATAAAAGAAGAGATCCCAGTATGTTAAAGCTCAACTTTTATAATGTATTGAAGGTCCCTCAAGGAAATGGTCAAAAAAAAAAAAAAAAAAGAAAAAAGAAAAAATTCAGCAGGAAAGAGAGACTTGCTGAAGTCTTTTAATAATATGAAGGTCATCATGAACTTTGGCCGCAGTCTGGGAGCAATAAATGCCAGTAAATTAACAAAAGATAATTAGATGAAAATGAGCCAGAGGCATGCGGTAATTCAGAGACTTTTGAAGTGCCCTGAAGGGACATTATTATGTGCATGTCCAGGAATCAGAGGCCATCTGGAGCATAATGAAAGGTCTATCCCACAAAATCGAAAAGTGGGAGGATATATGATGGGCTGATCATATAGTTTGCTGCAGTGACTTATTCAAAATAAAGGTATGAACAGGCCAATCCTCACCACAATGTAAAACTCAATGGATTCCTATTGCACCTACAAAAAAGTCTAACACCTCTTCTGACTCTGAGATCCCACATGATTTTTCCCCTATCTACCTCTCCAGCCAAGATCTCAGCAGTATAGCTGAGCTGGCCTCTTTTCAATCTCTCTTTAGGACTTGTTTCATTGATCATGGGGTGTGTGCTTATCCCATCCTCTGAGTGAACAGCATTTTCCAATTTTCCTATACGACTTGCAGACTTCATCTCAAAACACTAGAAACACATTCCCTGAGTTCCCTTCCTAAAATTAGGACAGATTCCTTGTTTTCAGCTCTCATGGCACCCTGGACCTCTCATTTTAAGCTTCTGTATTGCTTATCACACTTGAAAGATTTTATTTTTTGTGTCATGATTTGATTAGAACCATCTTAGCTTCTTGATGGTAAACTCCATGAAAGCAAAGACTGTCAGCTTTTACACATTAATGAAGCTTTATTGTGTCTGTTTGTCTACACTACTACGGGTTTAATATGGTCCTAAACACATTAATAAATATTGGCTTTTATTAGGTATTTCTGTAATTTTTTAAAAGGAGTTTATTTTTTAAGTCATCTGGACAGCTTTATCAAAGCTTAGATTCCTAGGCCTTATCATAAGACTTAATGATTCCAGTGGTTTTAGTGTTGCCTGGGCAGCTATATTTTGTTAAAGGACTAAAAATGATTCCAATATCATGAAAGCGTGAGGATCACTGAGCCAAATGGAATGGTAAATATAAGTAAATATTTATGCACTATCAGGAAAGCAATGGACTTTCTAAATATGACACCAAAGACAGGAATTGCAGAGGAAAGACTGATTGATTTGACTGTATAAAATATTAGCCTTTCATATTAAATTTTTTTAAGAAAAAAATTAAAAGGTAAATAAAAATCTGTGAAAGTATTTGCAACATATATGTTGATAGATTTTTATTTTTTATAAAGATCTTTTAGAGGAGGCAAAGCAAGATGAACAAATGGAGCCCTCCAAGATAGTCCCCACAGGAACACCAAATTGAAAAACTATCCATGCAAAAAAGCACCTGTACAAAGTTAAAAAAATCAGATGAGACATCACAGTAACTGCTTTTAGTATAATAACAAGAAAAGACACATTGAAGAAGACAGGAAGTCTTTCATTGCCTACATTGCTGTTCCTCAACCACAGGCAGGGCAGCATGAAGAGAGAACTTGTGTGCAGGTGGAGGGGAGATGGACATGTGTGTGAGACTTAACTCTGGAATTCAGTGCTGGCTCCACCACAGTGGAACATAGCACCTGGCAGAACACTGCAGCCTTTGATTCCAGGCCAGTTCCTGCAGAGAGTACATTTATGACCTGCCCCAGGCAGAGGAGAATCCATTCCCTTCTTGCGGGGAACTCAAGTCCCAGACTGCTTCACCATTGACTGACTAAAGTAGTCTCAAGGACCCAAATACATTTCAATGCCAGCCAGCCACATCAAACAAATGGGGTACTTGGGAAAGCCCTGATGCTGCACTGGTTTAGGAGGCTGTAAATTCAGGGTGTGACCCAGTGCAACACTACCTATTGCAGCCACAGGGGTGCCCAGGTTACTACTCCCTTGGCTCCAGAAAGTGCAGGAGAGAGGAGACACCCCTTCTGCTGGGGGGAAGGAGTGGAAAGGGTACAGGGGCCTTGCAACCTAGTGCCACCCCTGCTCCAGTAAAACACAGAACAAGGCAGAATCCTGAAGCATCAGATTCCAGACCATTACCCCCACATGGCACTTCCAGATCCACCCCAGATGTACAGGTAGGAAATATGAAAAAGTTATAAATCGAGACAACACAACATCAAAAAGTGGGAGGATAAAGTATAGAGTTATTTAATTTTTGCTTTGTCTTCTTTCTTTTCTTTCCTTTATAATCAAAGCCAAGGTGTTATAAATTTAAAATGATTTGTTGTAACTATAAGATGGTTTTTTATAAGCCTCATGGTAACAGAAAGCAAAAACCTAGAATACATACATTAAAAATAAAAAGCAAGGAATGAAAACATACTACCCAAGAGAATCACTTAGCCACAAAGGAAGACAGTAATAACGGAAGAGTGGAGTTACAAAACAACAAGAAAAAGAATAACAAAATGGCACTAGTAAAGCTTTACCTATCAATAACATTGAAGGTAAATAGAATAAATTTCTAATTAAAAGACATCAAGTAAAGGAATGGATTAAAAAAAAACCCCTAAAACACTCAGCTAAATATTGCCTACAGGAAACTCACTTCACCTGTAAAGAAACACATAGATTAAAAGTGAAGAGATGGAAAAAGATATTCCTTGCAAATGGAAAACAAAAGAGAGCAGGAATACTTATACAAGATAAAATAGATTTTAAATTAAAAACAGTAAAAAAAGGACAAATAATGTCATTATATAATGATAAATGGATAAAGAAGCAAAAGGATATAATAATTGTAAATATATTTGCAATCAGTATTAGAGTACCCAAACATATAAAACAAATATTGAAAGATCAAAAGGGAGAGACAGACTGAAATACAATAATGTAGGATACTTCAACACCCCACTTTCATTGTCTGGATGACAGATCATCCAGACAGAAATCAACAAGGAAACACTGGAATTAAACTACACTCTATACAAATGGACCTAACTGACATTTACTGCACATTTCATCCAAGTGATGCAGAATTCACATTCTTATCATCAGCACATGGAACATTCTTCACTTTAGAACACGTTAGTACACAAAACAAATCTCAATAAATTGAAAAAAGTAAAATCCTGTCAAATATCTTTTCTAACCACAATGGAATAAAACTAGAAGTCAACAACAGGAAGAACTTTGGAAACTGCATAAATACATATTAATTAAACAAATCACTCCTGAATGACCAATGGGTCAATGAGTAAATTTTTTTAATGTTCTAAAAATTTCTTAAAGCAAAAACAGAAACACAACATACCTTTAAGTCATAGCAAACACAGCCTTAAGAGGGAAGCTTATAACAATAAATATTTACATAAAAAGTGGAAAGACTTTAAATAAATAACAAAACTATGTACCTCAAAAAACTAGAAAAGCAGGAATAAACCAAACACAGAATAGAAAGAAATAATTAACATCAGAGAAGAAATAAATGAAACTGAAAATAAATAACAATACAAACAGATCAATAAGTCTGAAAAGACCAATAACAGGGAACAAGATTAAAGCAGTAATTAAAAAGCCCTTTCCCCAAAAGTCTCCCACCAAAAACAAAGCCCAGGACCTGATCATTTCACTGCTGAATTCTACTAAACATCTAAAGAACTAATACCAATGTTACAACTCTTTCACAAAGCTGAAGAAAAAGGAATACTTTCAGATACATTCTACAAGGCCAGTATTACCCTGATACCAAATCCAGACAATGACACACTGAAAAAACAAAACTACATGCCAATATTCCTGATGGACATATATACAAAAATGCTTAACAAAATACTAACAAACCAAATTCAACAACATGTTCTAAAAAATTACTCTTCATTGATCAAGTGGGGTTCATCCCAGAGATGCAAGAATGGTTCAACATGCACAGATCAATAAACACAATACATCACATTAACAAAATGAAGGACAAAAAGCCTATGATAATTTCAATAGGTGCCAAGGAAGCATTCAATAAAATACGACATCCTTTCTCAATAAAAAAATCTTAACAAACTGTATATAGAAGGAACATATCCCAAAACAATGAAGGCCACATATGACAAACCAACAACTAACATCATGCTGAACAAAAAAAAACTTGACAACATTTCCTCTAAGATCTGGAATGGGACAAGGATGCCTACTTGCATCATTTTTATTCCACATAGTACTAGAAATCCTAGCCAGGGCAATTAGATAAGAGAAAGAAATAAAAGGCATACAAATGGGAAAAAAGAAGTTACATTGTTCTTGTTTGAAGATGACATGTTCTTATATTTAGAAAAACCTAAAGACTTCACCAAAAAACTATTGAAGTAATAAATTCAGTAAGTTTGCAGGATACAAAATCAACATAGAAAAATCAGTAGCATTTCTATATGCCAATAGGGAACAATTTGAAAAAGAAATCAAGAGAGCAAAATTTAAAAAAATCCATTCACAAGAGATTTAAAAAATACCTAGAAATAAATTTAACCAAAAAAGTGACAGAACTCTATAATTAAAATTAGAAAATATTGATGAAGAAAACTGAAAATGATACCTCAAAATGAAAAGATATACCATGTTTATAAATTGGAAGAATTGATATTGATATTGTTAAAATCAGTCCATACCACCCAAAATGATACACAGATTCAATGCAATTTTTATCAAAATATCAATATTCTTCACAGAAATAGAAAAAAAATTCTAAAAGTCATATAGAACAACAAAAGATTCTGAATAGCCAAAGAAATGCTTAGAAAAAAGAACAAAGCTGTAGGCATCACACTGCTGGACTTCAAAGTATATTACAAAGCTGTAGTAACCAGAACAACTTGTTACTGGCATCAAAACAGACACATAGACTAATGGAATAGCATAAACCCAAAAATGAAATCACACATTTACAGCCAACTCATTTTTGACCAAGGTGCAAAAAATGTACAATGGGGAAAGGACAGTTTCTTCAATCATTGGTGCTGGGAAAACAATATTCATAAGCAGGAGAATGAAATCAAACCTGTATCTCTCATCATATACAAAAATTAAATAAAAATTTGATTAAAGGCTTAAATCTCAGACCAGAAACTATGAAACTACTAGAAGAAACCTTTGAGGAAACACTTCAGAACATTGGTCTGGGCAAAGATTTTTTTAGTAAGGCCTTAAAAGCATAGAAAACAGAAACAAAAATAGATAAATGGGACTTAAACTAAAAAGTTTCTTCACAGCAAAGAAAACAATCAACACAGTGAAAACACACTGGATGAGAGAAAATATTTTAAAACTATCCATCTAACAAGGGATTAATAATCAGAATATATAAAGAACTCAAACAAAACAATAGCAAAATAATAGTAATAATCTAATTTTAAAATTGTCAAAAGACAGTCTGGGAAACCACCCCCCAAGGCTCTGCATCCTTCTCTGAGGCAGCCACTGACGCTGCTGTCTACCAGGTTGGATACTGATGGGGAGTCTGGGAGCTCTCATACACCCCCAGGACAGGTTCCACTGCCATTGCTGTGGTACCAAGGCACATTCAGATTACATATCCCATGTCTGCCAGTCTCCCCCGAAGCTGCCTCCTGGCAGTTCCTATGGAGAGAGGCCCAACCTTCCCAGTGGCAGGCCCAAAACATATGCAACATTGTCCTGCAAGTGTTCTGCTAGCAAATGGCGGGAGCAATCCATCCTTCCCAATCACAACCAGTGCTAGTGTCAGAAGGCAGAGAAGTCCACTGGCCTGATTCTGTGTCCAGGACTTAAGCATACCATCCAGGGTCATGGAGATAAGATTTGTGATCTGATCTCTAGCAAGGGAGGAGCCTCTTTTGCCAGGACTGACAGAAGAGTGTGGTGTGGGTTCATGCTGCAAAGTGGGAGCTGGAGGTCCTTCCCTTGGCCAGACCAAACTGGGAAGGGTATGGCCTGAGAGCTGTGGTTTCTGCCCCAGGAAGGGTCTCACAGCCTGGGGTGGCTTCACCATCTGAACAAAGACTGCTTGAAACTAGCCTTGCCAACCTGGCCTGCTGCCAGTAACCAGATACTGGAGGGAGAAGTACTGAGTTGGGGCTGTGGGAGATGGGCTTGTCCTACTGCAGCCTGCTACGTTACAGATTTCAGGGTACCCCTCTATCCCTGTGTGGGCCCCTTGGTGCAGAAGCTCCTCCACTACTCCCTGGAGGGTTGCCCCAGTAATCCAACAGCTATTCCTCGACCCTTGCTAGGGTGAAAACTTGACGTGCCTTAGGGAGCCAGGTTATGGGCTTGCCCAACCCATCCTTGCTCAGCTTTGTCCCCTCCAACTGCCTTAGTGGCAGAGCATGGTATGGTGACACCTGTGAATTTCCCACCTGTCCACTGCCTAGGATACTTGAGTACTTCTGATTAACAAAGGCCGAGCAAAATCCCAGTGCCACCACCACAGCTGACCCTCTCCTGCAAGCACCACCTACTGGCTGTGAGGTCAACCTGCATAGCCCATCATAATTTCTGCTAACACAACTGCACAGTGCTTAGCTGGCTCTTACCCGCAAGCACCATCTACTGGCCTGGAGATCAAACTATACAGCCCAGTGTGTTATCTGCTGACAGAAGTGCACAGTACAGCAAAATGAGATAAAGTTCCTGAGACCTCCACCTCCTGTTTCGGAAGGATGCAGTGAACCTGTTCACATATCCAGTATACTGCTACTACAACCTAGAGACAATCATCATTTGAAAAAAAACACTACGCTAAGGTTATCTATAACCAAAGAATTCATACAGAGTCTTGGCCCCCTACCAGCACTCAGAAGAAAACTAAAGGACCCTACTCAACATATACTTCAATCACAATCTCAAGGAGTGGAGCCCCGTCCAAATGAAAGTAAATTCAAAAATAAGAAGTAACAGCTTCTTCAGACAAGAAGGAACCAGCATAAGAACCCTGGAACCATGAGAAAAATAGCATTGCTACACCCCACCCCTCACCACTGCCAAAGGATCATACTAGTTCTGTAGCAATGGCGCCTAACCAAAATGAAAATTTTGAAGTGACAGATAGAAAACTCAAAATATGGATTATAAAAATGCTCAGTGAAATCCAGGAGAAACTTGAAAATCAACTTAAAGAAACAAGAAAAATAATTTAGGATATGTAAGACAAAATAGCTCTATTTAAGAAAACAGAACTGTCTGGGTGCGGTGGCTCACGCCTGTAATCTCAGCACTTTGGGTGGCTGAGGTGGGCGGATCACGAGGTCAGGATATCGAGACCATCCTGGCTAACACGGTGAAACCCCATCTGTACTAAAAAAAAACATTAGCCAGGCGTCGTGGTGGGCGCCTGTAGTCCCAGCTACTCAGGAGGCTGAGGCAGGAGAATGGCATGAACCCAGGAGACGGAGCTTGCAGTGAGCCGAGATAGTGCCACTGCACTCCAGCCTGGGCGACAGAGCAAGACTCCGCCGCAAAAACAAACAAACAAACACACACACACACAAGAAACAGAACTTCTGGAAATGAAAAATCACTAAAGAAATTTTAAAATGCAGTTGAAAGCCTTAACAATGCACTAGACCAAGCAGAAGAAAGAATTTCAGAGCTCAAAGACTGGTCTTTTGGATTAACCCAGTCAGTCAAAAATTAAAAAAAAAAAAAAGAATTTAAAAATATTCAACACTTAAAAAACAAAGGCTTCAAAAAACATGAGAGTATGTAATATGACCAAGCCTATGATTTATAGACATTCCTGAAAGAGAAGAAAAAGTAAGAAATTTGGAAAGCATATTTGCGGGAATAATTCATGAAAATTTCTCTGATCTTGCTATAGAGGTAGACATCTATATATAAGAAATTCAGAGAATACCTGCAAGATACTATAAAACATGAACATTGCCAAGGCATATAGTCATTAGGCTATTGAAAGCCAATGCTAAAGAAAATAATTTTAAAGTCAGCTAGAGAGAAGGGTCAAATCACCAATATAGGAAATCCCATCAGACTAACAGCAGATTTCTTAGCAGAAACCATATAAGCTGTAAAATATTGAGGGCCTATTTTCAGCCTCCTTAAAGAAAAAAAAATGCCAGCCAAGAATTTTGCATCCTGCAAAACTAAGCTTCATAAATGAAAGAGAAATAAGTCTTTTCCAGACTTTTAGTAGAGGCTGGGTCTCACTATGCTGCCTGGGCTGGTCTTGAGCTGCTAAGCTCAAGTAATCCTGCCACCTTGGTCTTCCAATCTGCTGGGATTATAGGCATGAGTGTCCATGCCCAGCTGAAATCAGTATACAGAAAAGGTATCTGTACCACCTTGTTTATTGCATCACTATTCACAATAGCCAAGAGATGGAATCAACCTAAGTGTCCATCCACAGATTAATGAATAAAGAAAATATGATATACATATATGTATACACATACAAACACACAAATTGAATGTTTTTCAGCCTTAAGGAAGAATTAAACCCTGTCATTTGCAGCAGTGTGAATGGCATTGAATGACATTAAGTGAAATAGGCCAGGCACAGAAAGACAAATATTGCATATTCTCACTCATATGTGGAAGCTAAAAGATTAATCTCATAAAGGCAGTGAATACAATGGTGGCCACCAGAGGCTGGAAAGGGTAGGAAGGATGGGGGGATGAAGAGAGGTCAGCTAATGGGTACAAAAGTGCAGCTAAACTACAAGGAATAAGTTCTAGTGTTCAATAGCATAATAGAGTGATTACTGTTAACAAGAGTTTATAGTATATTTCAAAATAGCTAGAAAGGAGACTTTGAATGCTCCCAACACAAAGAAATGATAAATGTTTGGGGTCATGAATATCCCAATTATTCTTATCTTTTGAAGAGTAATTTTGCTGGATACACAATTGTAGATTGGTGTGCTTATTTTTTCAACATTTTAAATATTTCACTCCATCCTCTTCTTGTTTCCACGCATTATGATAAGAAATCCAATGTAATTTCTATCATTTTTCCTGTGCATGTAAAATGGTTTCCACCCCCCTCAACTTCCTTTAAGGTTTTCTCTTTGCTCAGCCATAATTGCTCATGCCTATAATCCTAGAATTTTGAGAGGGTGAGGTGAGAGAATTTCTTGAGGCCAGGAGTTTGAGACCAGTCTGGTCAACATAACGAGCCCCCATCTCTACAAAAAAAAAAAAAAAAAAAAAAATAACAAAATAGGATTTTCTCTTTGTCACTGAATTTCCAAAGTTTTAATATAATATTCCTCTGTTTAGATTATTATATACTTATCCTGTTTGCTGTTTTCTGAGATTGCTGGATCTGAGGTTTGCTGTTTTAATTTTTGAAAATAAATTATCCATTCTTATTTCGAATATTTAGTCTGATCCATTCTCTCTTTCTTCTCCTCCTGGCATTCCCATCATACACACACACACACACACACACACACACACACACACACACACATATGTGAGACAGGCGAGGGCAAAGTGATTCCCAGAAAAACTCCAATCAGCCTGTACACTGGGGTGGCGCCTCAAAAAGTGGAGCTTTTTGCAGTAGGGAGGAGCCTGGCCCCTCCTCTTTCTATGTGGAAACTGGGATTTAAACTGTGAGGCAGGAAGCACTCTAGCAGGGACTCTGGCCTTGTTGAGAGTCCTGTTTCCCCCTTTTCTTCCCTTTCTACCAATAAAACCCTGCTTTACTCACCCTTCAAACCATCTAGGATCCTAAATTTTCATGGTTGTGGAACAAGGACCCTGTCTTTAGTGAACTAAGGAAAAGTCCTGCAACATATGTGTGTATGTGTGTGTTTGTGTGTGTCTGTGTCTGTGTGTATATATACACACACATACATACACACATACGTATGTGTATGTGTATATATACATGCACACACACATATACATATATACACACACATACACACATATACATATATACACACACATATATGTGTATATATATTCACCTCCTAAAATCACTCCACAGTTCATGCATACTCTGGTTTTTTTCTCTCTGAATTTCAGTTTGGGAACTTTCTATTGACATATCTTCAATGTCACTGAATCTTTCCTTGTCCATGTATAATATGATGGTGAGCCCATCTAAAGCATTATTTATTTCTATTACAGTGTTTTTTATTTCTAACACTGACTTTTGATTTCTTCTTTAAGTTTTAACCTAGATGCTTATATTATCCATCTATTTTGCATGTTGTCCACTTTTCCACCAGAGACCTTAGCATATTAATCACTGTTATTTTAAATTCCTGGTAGGATAATCCTCAAATCTCTGCCATATCTGAATTAGATTATGATACTTAGTTTCAACTTGTCTTTCCTTATATTTTAGTATTTCATGTAATTTTATGTTAGAAGTTGGATATTACATCTTGGGTTACAGGTACTGACATAGGTTGGCCTTTAGTGTGACGGTTATGTTTATCTGGCTAGGAATTATACTGTGCTTACTGTTTATTGTACCCACAGGTGTCTGAGGCTTCAATTTCCCTTAGCGTCTTTGTGTCACCCCTTGTGTTTTCAGGTTTCTCTAGGAACTCATTCTTAAATAAATTCTGAAACTTTCAATTTTTCAATTGTAATTCTGCCTTATTTACAGTAGTCCTGTTGATGTGGTTGTAAGGTATGGGGAAAAGAGCATTCTATAGTCTTATGATTGGGTTGCTATCTTCCACTGAGCCTGTGTCCTGGGCTGTGACCTTTGAAAGGGCTTCTCAGTTTTTCCCCACTTAAGTGAAGCAGGAAAGCTAGAGGAGGATGAGTTGAATGGATTGAATGTTTTTCTTACCTCACATTAGTTAGGCTCTTGTAATTCCCCTTGAAGGAGAGGGTAAGGGCAGGCTGCTCTGGGCTTACATTACAGTGGTTATTTTTATCCTCCCTCTGCCAGAAGCATGAAGAGATTATACTCCAATTCTCACAGTGAGAACTTGGCAGGGCTCCTGGAGGTAAAACACAAAAGTGTAAAGACCCCCTGAGACTGAACCCCTAAGAGTTTTAAACTCTCAAGCTTGTCTACACTGAGCCTCAGGTTTTCATGAATTGAGTTACATGTTTCCAAAAATACTGGCTTCAACTGGGTTTTTCTAATCCTGAGCTTTAGTCCCTAAGATTGAGGACAAACTGTCACTCTCTGTATATTTACCTGTCTGTCTCTCCTCTTTTCAGAGCAGCAGTTTTCCTGTGACCTCCATTCTATGATGGATTTCAGGAGATTGTTTATTTCAGTTTATTCAGTTTTCCCCTTAATAACAAGATGGAAGGGATAACTCCAAACTTTACTTGTTGGAGTAGAAACCAGAAGTCCAAACTTCACTTTGGAGCCAGCGCTCTCATCAAACCCTTCTTCCGGGACATTCAGGAAAGGGAGAGGTTTTACTCCTTTCTTTGTGCCTTTGCACAAATAAAGGAGGTTTTTTGTTTTGTTGTTGTTTTTTAGTTGCATATACATTTATTATCCATTTATGTTCAGAAATAAAAAACAAAACCAGGAAATTCAATAACTTATAGTTAAGAGCAAAAAAAATTATGAAATTTTGGGAGTATGTCATCAGTGCCACTCTCTGCTCTTTGTGGACCAAGAATTAATTACTAAACATAGAATTTTGACATAAAACTGAGTTAGCACATGTTAGAATCTTTAAACAAGACATAACTAGCTCTAACACTTTAAGTGTTTTAAAAACACAAATAGCATGCCTTCAACTTGCATATGTCACAGTGAAGAGGGAGCTTTTCTTTTCAGTATCACTATTATTACCCCAGCTTATTGCTGTATCTCTTACTTATATGGTAAGGGAGTGCTCAGTGACAGTTCAAGTATTCCCCAGTTTTGCTTTCCTTCTGCATGTAAAACCTTGATGTGGTCAGACTTTGGCTTGAAAGTCTTGATGACCACCCTGCTGGAGGCTGCAGGGTATTCTCAAGCCCACTGACACCCCAACCCTACAACCTCAAGTGTTCTGGCCCTTGGACACCAGGATTCTTGAACCTGGTCTTACTCTCTTTTAGCTGTAGGTCTCCTAATCTCATGGTTTTCCATAACAGTGCTTACTAGACATCCACAAGGATCTCTGTCACTTTGGCAATAATGATAGAGTCAGTCTCAGAATTATACATGTGCTAATCTGGATTGTAACATCTTAATTCCAGGCATCAAGTTTCCAACAATCAAGGAGAAAAATGACCATAATCCATTGACAATTCCTCTCCCATACTCTGTCAAAAACGGTCCAGACCACAATCCTACATGCTGGAATTATTTCCTCTACCCCTGTCCCATCCTCACCTTGGGCAAAGATTTTCTAGCAAGATCTGAACTTTAATCCATTTCTCTTCACCTATGTGTCCTGAGTAATTTGGCAGAAGGAGTTCTTTCTTAAAACTTTGCCATTTAATTCACAAATGGAAATGTGAAGGGTCAATAGATATGAGAAGAACCTATTCACCCGTATTCACTGGGAATCAGAGAAGTGAAAATGAAAAGAACACTGAGTTATCATCTTAGATACATAAAACTGTCAAACATTTGAAGGTGGCTAACACCAAGTGTCAATCAGGATATGAGGAAAGTAGGAATTCTTCTACACAAAAGGACAGAAATCTGGCAGTGCCAAAAGAAAAATAAAGTACACCCATCCTCTGCCCCTCTGCAGATCCCATTCCTGATATATAAATCCCAGCGAGTTCTACTAATCGACAGAGGATGTCTAGAAAGGCATTCATCACATCAGTGTTTATAATAACCAGGAGTGGGAGGCAATCAAATGTCCTTCACAAGTGGAACTGGTAAGTTAAAGAGACTTAGGTTGGGTTTCTCTAAAAGCAGGCCCAAGACAAAGATTTGTATTCCAGTGGCTTATTTCGATTTAGAAGATGATATAAGGAATCACCAGTGCGGGAGTGGAACAGTGAACCCAGGGCAGCTTGAGAATCAATAAAAAGGTGCATTGTTGGCAGGTTGCCTGTGAAGAAAGGGAGCATAATCCCACTAGACAGCAATAGGAGGCAGTTTTGTACATGCCTAAGAGTAATCCCACCTTAGCATGTAGAACACAAGGATATTTAGTCTCCAATTCCCATCATCTGGGCCGAGTGGTGGTCCCCAGTGGATTTAATTTGCAGATCCATCTACCTGCCCAAGCACAGGCCAAAAGAAAAAGAAAAGCCTTCCCACAGAGAGTGCCAAGTTCATATAGGACACCAGAGGCATGTGCCGGAACAGTAGGTGCTGAAGGCACAGCACGAGGTAACAATTATGTCATGAAAACTGCCAAACTCACTCATATGTGGAATCAGAAGAAAACATACATAGAAGTTAAGAGTAGAATAGTGGTTACCACAGACTAGGGAGAAAAGGGGGTGGGGGAGATGGAGAGAGGCTGATCAACAAGCACAATGTTACAGTCACAGACGAAGAATAAGTTTTGGTACTCTGCTGCCCAACAGGGTGACTATAGCTAAAAATAATGTGTTGCCCATTGCAAATAGCTGGAAGGAAGGATTTTGAATGTTCCTGCAACAAATGATAAATGTTTATGCTGATAAACATGCTAATTACCATGATTTCATCATGACACAATGTATACATGTATCAGAACATCACATCGCACCCCATCAATATGTCCAATTATTACGAGTCCATTAAAAAAAGAAATATTATAAATATTATGTTATTAATACATATTTATATTAGAGGGAAATGCATACAAAACAGCAAGAGTTATGGATCAATGCCATTAATGTAAATAAAAAACACAAGCCGAAATGAAAATCATAAAACATGTCATACTCATATCATACATGCAGTTATTTCAGACACTTTACATGGTACCTTAGAGTAGAGAGGTGAGTGGAAGTAAGGAATAGAGATAAAGGGAAGAAAAAAAACATAGAGGCCTTATAGAAATTGATTAAGAAAGTGTGCCATAAACCTGGAATGTGACTAAACCTTCCATCTTCCTCTTCTGCCTCCTCTAGTTTATTGGTTCTGCTTTTCCTGGACTTTTCCCAAACTCTCACCTTCCACATAACACATGAGAAGTCTGGCATTAGGCTCCCAGATAGCAGAAACCAGTTGAAATAAAAGGGCACAGCCCTCCCAGCATGTATCATGGAGATCATCACATAGTATACCTCTCCACACTTTTTAATGAAAAGATTTGAATAAGAGATCCACAGCAGCAACCTGGGGCCCTGCAACTACACTTCCCAGGGATTCCTGGGATGATTCTAATGAGAATCTGGAGTTGGGACCAGTTGCAAATCTAAAGAGATCACTTCACTTTCAGACTTCAGAAGTGGGAGCACTTCCTCTGCAGACTTTGGAAGGGAGAGCATTTCTTCTGCAGGCCTAGGAAGTGAAAGGATTGCATTCATCCTGGTTCCACATTGCTGACTGAAGTCAGCGGAGCTTGGTAAGTAATTTGCAGTGTACTTTCAACTCAAGGTGTAAACCAAAAATAAAATCCTAGGCCCCCCAACAGACTGAACGGATTCCCTCCTGGCCAAGAAGACCCCAGATAAACCTGAAAAGCTAAATCCCAGGACATAATGAGAAGGAAAGTTAGACAGGCCTCATTATACCCCCTCCCTTTTGGAATTTAGGCACAACTGTTCAATCATTAACATTGAAACAGAGATCATAAGACGG
This sequence comes from Pongo abelii, assembly GCF_028885655.2. Taxonomy (NCBI): domain Eukaryota; kingdom Metazoa; phylum Chordata; class Mammalia; order Primates; family Hominidae; genus Pongo; species Pongo abelii. Next base: position 20,141,840 of record NC_071992.2, read on the forward strand.
GCAAAAAGGACTCTGCGGCAATAAGATACCAAATTCCAACATCACTCTCGTATAGCATCACATGACAGGTAGCAGACCCTGAAAAATATCAACATATTTTACACCAAAATATATTTCTTTGACATATTTTGAAATGGCCTTCAAAGCTACCTTTAAGTGGAAAAATTTGTATCTGTAGGCAATCTCCTTCCCTTTCCAGGCCTTTTCCAAATCTGGGAGAGATTAAATGAGAGCCTGACACCTTTAAGGTCTGAAAAGAGACATTTACCATCTATTTTTTCTACTCTAAGGCTGCTACCTGGAGGTTTCATTTACATAACAAGAACCATGGCTTCCGCAACCCTCCTTATCTTAACACAAGCATTTCTTCCTTCTGACTTAAAGTCTTTAGAAAAGGCTTAACTCTTCCAACCGATTTCCAGTAAGAAAATCTTTTAATCCACCTGTGATTTGTAAGCTCCCCCACTTTGACATGTCCTACCGTTTTTGGGCCAAACAATGTATAGCTTGTATGGGGGCCACACTTTAGGAGGCTCTTGGCCTCCTAAAGTTTCACTAAAAATCACTGACATGATTAATAGGAGAAAAGGCATATAGATTTGTTAACTTGTATACACAAGAAACTTCAGGATGAAGATCAACTTCCCAACGATTTACAGAAACTAATATACTGTCTGAGTCCACAGTAAAGAATGCAGACTCAGTGCATGGTCAGAAACAGGTAAACTAGGTTTAGTTGCAACATAGGTTAAGAGAGAGAAAGAAGAAGCTTGGCTAGCAAAGGTGGCCTCTTTATGTAAATGAAACATCCCTTACCATGAATCGATAGCAAATGTTTCTTTTCACATCTTTAATGATGTCAGATTCTCAATCTCTCCTGGATCTAAGGAAGGGCATATGTAGGGGAGGGGGGCACGGGTGCATGAATGGAGATTCTCCACCAATGCAAATTTTCCCCACTTAAGACAGCTTTGCAAGGCCACTTCTGCCTACTGGCCAAGCAGCAGCCATTTTGAAATATGTCAAATAAATATATTTAGTGGTAAAATATTTTTATTTTCTTCAGTCACCACTTTAAAACTTCAAACAAGTGTCACATACAAAAACCCAAGCTGATAGCTTTGGAAAGATTTGGGTTAGAGGTATTGAAATACAGGTAGATAAAGGAATAGGAAAACAAATTGGGAATAATAGAAGAAAAGCAAATTTAAATAGATCCTCTCATATCTGTTTTCACTAAGTCTTTTAGTACTGAGAAGAGGTCAGTTCAGTTAAACAGTCATGTCCTATTCCAGGAGGTGGCACTGCAGATGCGCTAGGCCTCTATATATGATGTAGGCAATTAGCTTTCTAATAAGCAGCATTTCTATAGAAAGAAAACAGAAACAAAGGTTACTGTCTGGAGTAATCCATCTATATGTCAGGCCTCTGAGCCCAAGCTAAGCCATCATATCCCCTGTGACCTGCACGTATACATCCAGATGGCCTGAAGCAACTGAATATCCACAAAATAAGTGAAAATAGCCTTAATTGATGACATTCCACCACTGTGATTTGTTTCTGCCCCACCCTAACTGATCAATGTACTTTGTAATCTTCCCCACCCTTAAGAAGGTTCTTAGTAATCTCCCCCACCCTTAAGAAGGTTCTTCGTAATTCTTCCCACCCTTGAGAATGTACTTTGTGAGATCCACCCCCCGCCCGCAAAACCTTGCTCCTAACTCCACTGCCTATCCCAAAACCTATAAGAACTAATGATAATCCCACCACCCTTTGCTGACTCTCTTTTGGGACTCAGCCTGCCTGCACCCAGGTGAAATAAACAGCCTTGTTGCTCACACAAAGCCTGTTTGGTGGCCTCTTCACATGGACATGTGAGACACTATAGATTAGTTTTTCCTACACCTCTGAGGCATCCTCAGATTGCAGTGGCACTCTGACAGATCCTTCTGGATTGTAGTTCAAGCCAGGCATTCAACAACCTTTGTGCCTGATGGCATTCAACCGTCAGGGCCTGTGCCTGTCAGAAAGTGACATTCTTTACTCAGAAACCTGCAAAGGAACCTGTAAATAAACTGTACGAACAAGGTACGGGGACGGTGTTATCCAAAAGGCTCCTGTCAGTTTCATAAACAAATCTCAGTTTCTTAAAATTATACCATTCCAGTCAAACCCTTGATAAAACAACCAGTGTCTCCAACTGTGTCCTGTTACAAAAGAAAGCAATATTTCCCTCCATTATAACCTAATTCTGTACTCTTGGTTTTTCTTAACATGAGTAGGGGCTAGGGGCCCTCTGAAGGATCACTGAAAAATCAGCTCAAAAAAGATAGATTAGTTGAAGAGAAGGCATGCAGATTTGTTTGGAGTATGTATGCTGCAGAATAAAGATTCAAACACACAGGGGAAATTGTCCATCTTATGCTTAGGTACAACAAGGTATGGGCAGATGTAAAAATAAGATTGAGCTAAAAGGCATAACCTAATGCTAACTGATTGAATGAGGAAACCCAGAAAGGCCTGTCTGTCTAGATTCCTCTTGACCTCTCAGAGCATGTACTCCCTCCTACTGAGGGTATGGGGATCTTATAACCTAAAGTCCAAGAAGGTAGGTCATATAATTTTTTTATGGCCAGTTCTTACGCAGAAAAGTAGAGGAAAGTTAAGTAATATTTTTAGGCTTCATGGCTGTTTTTGAGAAACAGGGGTTCTGATTTCTAGGGCCTTCCTTGGGCAAGGGAGATTCCAGTTTGTATGGCCAGCTGTGAGGGAAAACTGGACTGAGAAATAAGAGGGCAGAAAGCCAAAGACCCTTTCATTTCTAAGACTGAAATGAGGCTTTCATTTTGGGGGACCATTTTCTGAGCCCTAGCATGTGTTTAAGGTGTTTGATATAACCAAGAAACTTCCCATGCTGTTGCTAAGAGTCACATTTCCCTGCTCAAGGTGCCAGTTTTTTAGTTTCTCGTTTCCTCTGTCATATAGAGTTCACTTATGACTATGGGCACATTCTTCCTTTGTGTGATTAATTCAAATTATCTTTTCAGCAGGTTTGATTTTCAAGTTATCTAAATGGACTTTCCATCAGGAAAACCAGTCATATTGCAGGAGGTTTTGTTTATCTTTCTGGTAACTAGCCTAAAGAAACAAAGATTTTACTTTTTATAAAGATCATTTCTGTGTTGTTTTTATTAGTTTTTAAAAATTACATAGAAAAACTAACTGTAATAATCTGTTTTTACACTGCTGGTAAAGACATGCCCGAGACTGGGTAATTTATAAAGAAAAAGAGGTTTAATGGACTCACAGTTTCACCTGACTAGGAAGGCCTCACAATCATGGTGGAAGGCAAAAGGCACACCTTACATGGCAGCAGATGAGAGATAACGAGAGCCAAGCAAAGGGGTTTCTCCTTATAAAACCATCAGATCTCATGAGACTTATTCACTATCACAAGAACAGTATGGGGGAAACAGCCCCATGATTCAATTGTCTCTCACCGGGTACCTCCTACAATATGTGGGAATTATGGCAGCTACAATTCAAGATGAGATTTGGATGGGGACACAGCTAAACCATATCACTAACCTGTAAAAAGGTTAAGGTTTTTACATCCATGTAACTGCCTATACTGCTTTTAAAGCCTTTTGATTATCATTCTGGTTAAATGAATTATTATTATTTTATAATAACCTATGGTTCTGATTTAATCAAATGTTTTGAGCCTTTTAACATCTTTGAAAAACATCCTCACAATCAAATCCTAAATTAAGTCTCAGACTTATACTTATACTGATGGGTATCAAAACTATAAAAATTGAACAAAATTGTTTAAGATGGCTGACTAGAAGCAACTAGTATATGCCTCTTTCATGGAGAGAAACTAGTCAACACTAGCTCCTCTGCTGGATTAGCCAGGTGTACATGTTGAGATTCATCAAGGAAGCAATGTGACCTACAGAGAAGATATTGGAGGGAGACAAGGCAGCTGTCCCCCCAAGACTGGCACAGTGTCAGGGGTAGGCTCCTCACCATGGGGAAATGGTGAGTTAGTAATAGCCTCTGGGGACCCACACTTCTGCCACAAACCTTTATAACCCTGGGCTCAAGAGATCCCCCATGATCCCCCTTACCCCCTCGACCAGAGCCTCCAAACTAAAACAGAGAGCTACGTGGTGTGTGGGCAGAGCCACCACTCAAGCTCAGGTGGTGATATGGTTTGGCCATCTCCATCCAAATTCCATCTCGAATTGTAGCTCCCAGAATTCCCAGATATAGTGGGAGGGACCCAGTGGAAGATAATTGAATCATGGGGGCGGTTTCCCCCATGCTGTTCTCATGGTAGTGAATAAGTCTCATGATAGCTGATAGTTTTATAAGGGGAAACCCCTTTCACTTGGCTCTCATTCTGTCTTCACCTGTGACCTTGTAAGAAGTGCCTTTGTTCTTCCCTCACCTTCCTGCTGCCATGGTTGTGAGGCCACCCCAACCACGTGGAACTGTGAGTCCATTAAACCTCCTTTTCTTTATAAATTACCCAGTCTCAGGTATGTCTTTATCAGCAGCATGAAAATGGACTAATACAGGTGGATTCCTGGTCCCTTGGACCCCTGGGGACCCTGGCACCAGTGGCTGCAGCTCTAGCAGTCGGGGAGGCTAGGCTCCCTTGCATGCCCACAAGATAGAAGCTGAATCCATGGGGCTGATGAACAGATATACTGCAGGCTTTGCCTCCACTGTACCTATCCACACAAAGCCCACTGGCCTTGGATTCTAGCATGGCCACCCCAGCCCTGCCTGAGCTCTCAGGTTGGTAGCAGCCTTACACTTTCCTGGGACAGAGCTCCCAGAGGGAACAGGTGGACCTTCCAGTTTTACTGCTCCACAGCCCTCAATCCTGCTGCCCTCAGTCTTGGAAAGGAACAAAGTGATTATGAATTAATGTGGGCCCTCAGTGTAGCAGAGCTTACAGAAAAGTGGCCGGACTGTTTTCCACATGGGTGCCTGGCCATTACTCCTCACTGAGCAGGCTTCTCAACCTGGGCCCCCAGTACAACCACCCTGCCCTGACTGAACACTTCAGTCAGCAGTGGCTCTGCATTTCTTTGGGGAGGAAATCTCAGAGACAACCCACAGCCCCTTGCCTATCACAGCTACAATGGTACTGTCCTTATTACCCTCAGGCTGGGGAAGGAACAAAAGGCCTGGTCATGTCACTAGCATCTCCAGCACACTGCAACCACCATATGGAGAGGAGTGCTGTCTCTCTTCCTTGTGAGTCCCCATACCCTACTCATCACCAGGCAGGGTCCCTAGCTTGGAACTGCAGAGCAGCCACTCTACCCCTGAATGAGCATTCCCACTGGTAGTGGCTCTTTGTTTCCCTGGGGTGGAGCTTCCAGAGGAAACTGACAGCCACTCTGCCACTGCCACTGAGGCAGTTCTGCCATTGCTGCCCTCAGACTGGGGAAGGAATAAAGACCCTGAGGTCATTACTCATGCCTCCAGCACACCACAGTAACCATACAGAGAGAAGCCCAATCTCCCTTACCTGTGAGACTCCAACACCTGCTCTTCAAATAGGACCCCTGGCTCAGGCTCACAATACAGCCAAGCCACCCTCGGCTCAACATTCCCTTTGGCAGCAGCTCTGCATTTCTTTGGGGTGAAGTTCCCAGAGGCAACTGAAAGCCCCTCTGCCACTGCTACTGCAGTGGTACTACACTTGCTTCCCTCAAACTGGGGAAGGAACAAAGACCCTGAGTACTTTACTCACACCTCCAGCACACTGCAGGAGAGGAGAAGAGGCCAGTCTGTCTTCCCTGTGAGCCCCCTGCCTCCTGTTCATTACAAGGGAGGTCTCCCCAGCACGGTCCCACAACAGACACCACAGCCCTGGCTGATCACTCCAACTAGTAGCGGCTCTGTGCTTCTCTGGGGTGAAGCCACAAGAGACAAGTAAAAGGCCCTGGCTCATTGCCACTACCAAGGTCCCTTCCCCTGCTACCTCCAAGCTGGGGAGAAAACATAAAGCCTGAGCTTGCCCTAGGGCTGTGATGTGCAGCCCAGGGGTTCTAAGCCCGGATCTCCATCCAGAACTTGAGTGGGAAAGGAGCCCACACTTTCAAAACACTGAGAAGGAACATGGCTGCAAACGTGAGGAAATGCAGAGGAGCCATGAGGCTGAGCAAGAGCCTACCTACTGGACATTACACTTAAGCACCATCTACTGGATCACAGCCCAAACTTCAACATCAAAAAAACTTCGCTAATATACCACTCTGTGAAACCAATGACAACAATTCAGCTACAAATAAAGACCCAGGACAAAGCTTTAGTCCTCTGAAAATGTCCAGAAAGGAAGTTAACTGACTATGCTCAAATTATACCAGAGTTAAAGCCACACAGATGAGAAAGAACCAGCACAAGAACTCGGACAACTAAAAAAGCTAGAGTGCCTTCTTTCCTCTAAATGACTGCACTACTTACCCAGAAATGCTTCTTAACCAGCTGAAATCGCTGAAATTACCAACAAAAAATTCAGAATATGAATAGGAACAAAGGTTATCGAGATTCAGGAGAAAGTCAAATCCAATTTAAGGCACCTAAGGATTACAACAAAAAATGATACAAGAGCTGAAGATAAAATGGGCATTTTAAGAAAAAACAAACTGTTATGATAGAGCCGAAAAACACACTACAAGAATTTTCTAATATAATTGCAACTATTAACAGCAGAATAGACCAAGCTGAGGAAAGAATCTCAGAGTTCAAAAACTGGTTCTACAAACTAACTCAGACAAAAATAAAGAAAAAAGAATGAAAAAAAGAAGAAAACCTTGGAGAAATGTGGGATTATGTAGAGACCAAATCTGTCACTCACCGGCATCCTTTAAAGAGAGGGAGATAAAACAAGCACCTTGGAAAACATATTTCACAATCTTGGCCACAAAAACTTCCCCAACCTCACTAGAGAGACCAACATTCAAATTAAAAAATGTAGAGAACCTTTGTGAGATATTGTACAAGACAACTATCCCCAAGACACATAGTCATCAGGTACTCCAAGGTCAACAAGAAAGAAAAAATATTAAAGACAGTTAGACAGAAAGGGCAGGTCACCTACAAAGGGAACCCCATCAGGCTAAAAGCAGACCTTTGGACAGAACCCTACAAGTCAGAAGAGATTGGGAGCCCATATTCACTATTCTTTAAAAAGAAGAAATTCCAACCAAGAATTTCATATCTGGCCAAACTAAGATTGAAAAGCAAAGGAGAAATAAGATACTTTTCAGACACGCTAATGCTAAGGAAATTCATTACCTTCAGACCTGCTTTACGAGAGGTCCTACAGGGAGTGCTAAATATAGAAAGGAAAGACCATTACCAGCCACATAAAAACAGTTAAGTACATAGACCATTGACACTATAAAGCAACCACACAATCAAGTCTGAATAATAACCAGCTAACAACATAATGACAGGATCAAATCCACACATATCAATATTAACCTTGAATGTAAATGGGCTAATTATCCCCAGTTAAAAGGCACCGAATGGCAACTTGCATAAAAGAGCAAGACCCAACTGTATGCTGTCTTCAAGAGACCCATCTCATGTGCAATGACACCCATAACGAAAACATTATACCAATATCCTTGATGAACATAGATGCAAAAATCCTCACTAAAATACTAGCAAACCAAATCCAGCAACACATCAAAAAGCTAATCTACCACAATCAAATAGACTTTATTCCAGGGATGCAAGGTTTCTTCAACATATGCAAATCAATAAATGTGATTAATCACATAAACAGAACTGAAAACAAAAACCACATGTTTATCTCAGTAGATGCAGAAAAGGCTTTTGATAAAATTCAGCATCCATTCATGTTTAAAACCCTCAACAATCTAGGCAGTGAAGGAACATACCTTTAAATAATAAGAGCTATCTATGACAAACCCACAATCAACATCATATGGGTTGCACAAAAGCTGGAAGCATTACCCTTGAAAACCAGAACAAGACAAGGATGCCCACTCTTACCACTCCTATTCAACACAGTACTGGAAGTCTTAGCCAGAGCACTGAGGCATGAGAAAGAGATAAAAGGCATCCAAATAGAAAGAGAAAAAGTCCCTGTTTGCAGATGTCACAATTCTATATCTAGAAAACCCCATAGTCTTAGCCAAAAAGCTCCTTAAGCTGATTAAAAAAAACTTCAGCGAAGTCTCAGCATACAAAATCAATGTACAAAAATTAGAAGCATTCCTATACACCAACAAAAAACAAGCCCAGAGCCAAATCAGGAACACAATTCCATTCACAATCACCACAAAAAGAAAAACCTACCTAGGAATACAGCTAAAGAGAAAGGTAAAAGATCTCTGCAATAAGAATTACAGGCCAGGCATGGTGGCTCATGCCTGTGATCCCAGCACTTTGGGAGGATGAGTCGGGTGGATCACCTGAGGTCAGGAGTTTGGGGCCAGCCTGGCCAACATGGTGAAACCCCACCTCTACTAAAAATACAAAAATCAGCCAGGTGTGGTGGCAGGCACCTGTAATTCCAGCCACTCAGGAGACTAAGGCATGAGAATTGCTTGAATCTGGGAGGTAGAGGTTGCAGCGAGCTGAGATCACACCACTGCACTCCAGCCTGGGGGATAGAGTGAGACTCTATCTCAAAAAAAGAAAAAAAATTACAAAACACTGCTTGAAGAAATCAGAGACGACACAAACAAATGGAAAAAAGCATTCCATACTCATGGAAAGGAAAAATCAATATTGTTAAAATGGCATTACTGCCTAGAGCATTTTACAGATTCAGTGTTATTCCTATCAAACTACCAATGACATTCTCCACAGAACTAGAAAAAACGATTCTAAAATTCATAAGGAACCAAAAAAGAGCCCAAACAGCCAAAGCAATTCTAAGCATAAAGAACAAAACTGGAGGCATCACACTACCTGAGTTCAAACTATACTACAAGTCCACAGTAACCAAAACAGCATGGTACTGGTACGAATATAGACACATAGACAGTGGAACAGAATACAGATCCCAGAAATAAAGCCACACACCTACAACCATCTGATCTTTGACAAAGCTGACAAAAACAAGCAATGGGGGAAAGGACTCTCAAGTCAATAAATGGTGCTGAAATAATTAGCCATATGCAGAAGATTGAAAACTGGATCCCCTCCTATACCATATACAGAAATCCATTCAAGATGGGTTAAAGACTTAAATGTAAGACCTAAAACTATAAGAACCCTGAAAGAAAACCTAGGAAATACCACTCTAGACATAGACCTTCTCTGTTGAAGATGCCAAAAGCAATTGCAACAAAACAAAAACTTGATTAGTGGGACTCAAACTAAAGTGCTTGTAAACAGCAATAGAAACCATCAACAGAGTAAGCAGACAACCTACAGAATGGGAGAAAATATGTGCAAACTATGCATCCAGCAAGGGTCTAATATCCAGAATCTATAAGAAACTTAAATTTAAAAGAAAAAAGCAAGCAGCCCTGTGAAAAACTGGGCAAAGGGCATGAACACATGCTTTTCAAAAGAAGACATGCATGCAGCCAACCAACATATGAAAAAAACCTGAACCTCACTGACCATTAGAGAAATGCAAACCCAAACCACAGTAAGATACCATTTCACATGAATTAGAATGGCTATTAACAAAAAGTCAAACAATAATGTGCTGGCAAGGGTGCAGAGGAAAAGGAATGCTTATACATTGTTGGTGGTAGACGGAAGGTACAATAGTACTTTTCTTTTTTTTTATTATTATTATACTTAAAGTTTTAGGGTACATGTGCACAATGTGCAGGTTAGTTACATATGTATACATGTGCCATGCTGGTGTGCTGCACCCACTAACTCGTCATTTAGCATTAGCAATATCTCCTAATGCTATCCCTCCCCCCTCCCCACAACAGTCTCCAGAGTGTGATGTTCCCCTTCCTGTGTCCATGTGTTCTCATTGTTCAATTCCCACCTATGAGTGAGAACATGCGGTGTTTGGTTTTTTGTCCTTGTGATAGTTTACTGAGAATGATGATTTCCAATTTCATCCATGTCCCTACAAAGGACATGAACTCATCATTTTTTATGGCTGCATAGTATTCCATGGTGTATATGTGCCACATTTTCTTAATCCAGTCTATCATTGTTGGACCTTTGGCTTGGTTCCAAGTCTTTGCTATTGTGAATAGTGCCTCAATAAACATACGTGTGCATGTGTCTTTATAGCAGCATGATTTATAGTCCTTTGGGTATATACCCAGTAATGGGATGGCTGGGTCAAATGGTATTTCTAGTTCTAGATACCTGAGGAATTGCCACACTGACTTCCACAATGGTTAAACTAGTTTACAGTCCCACCAACAGTGTAAAAGTGTTCCTCTTTCTCCACATCCTCTCCAGCACCTGTTGTTTCCTGACTTTTTAATGATTGCCATTCTAACTGGTGTGAGATGGTATCTCATTGTGGTTTTGATTTGCATTTCTCTGATGGCCAGTGATGATGAGCATTTTTTCATGTGTCTCTTGGCTGCATAAATGTCTTCTTTTGAAAAGTGTCTGTTCATATCCTTTGCCCACTTTTTGATGGGGTTGTTTGTTTTTTTCTTGTAAATTTGTTTGAGTTCTTTGTAGATTCTGGATATTAGCCCTTTGTCAGATGAGTAGGTTGTGAAAATTTTCTCCCATTTTGTAGGTTGCCTGTTCACTCTGATGGTAATTTCTTTTGCTGTGCAGAAGCTCTTGAGTTTAATTAGATCCCATTTGTCAATTTTGGCTTTTGTTGCCATTGCTTTTGGTGTTTTAGACATGAAGTCCTTGCCCGTGCCTATGTCCTGAATGGTAATGCCTAGGTTTTCTTCTAGGGTTTTTATGGTTTTAGGTCTAACGTTTAAGTCTTTAATCCATCTTGAATTGATTTTTGTATAAGGTGTAAGGAAGGGATCCAGTTTGAGCTTTCTCCATATGGCTAGCCAGTTTTCCCAGCACCATTTATTAAATAGGGAATCCTTTCCCCATTTCTTGTTTTTCTCAGATTTGTCAAAGATCAGATAGTTGTAGATATGCGGCGTTATTTCTGAGGGCTCTGTTCTGTTCCATTGATCTATATCTCTGTTTTGGTACCAGTACCATGCTGTTTTGGTTACTGTAGCCTTGTAGTATAGTTCGAAGTCAGGTAGCGTGATGCCTCCAGCTTTGTTCTTTTGGCTTAGGATTGACTTGGCGATGCGGGCTCTTTTTTGGTTCCATATGAACTTTAAAGTAGTTTTTTCCAATTCTGTGAAGAAAGTCATTGGTAGCTTGATGGGGATGGCATTGAATCTGTAAATTACCTTGGGCAGTATGGCCATTTTCACGATATTGATTCTTCCTACCCATGAGCATGGAATGTTCTTCCATTTGTTTGTATCCTCTTTTATTTCCTTCAGCAGTGGTTTGTAGTTCTCCTTGAAGGTTCCTTCACGTCCCTTGTAAGTTGGATTCCTAGGTATTTTATTCTCTTTGAAGCAATTGTGAATGGGAGTTCACTCATGATTTGGCTCTGTTTGTCTGTTGCTGGTGTATAAGAAGGCTTCTGCTTTTTGTACATTGATTTTGTATCCTGAGACTTTGCTGAAGTTGCTTATCAGCTTAAGGAGATTTTGGGCTGAGACAATGGGGTTTTCTAGATACAAAATCATGTCATCTGCAAAAAGGGACAATTTGACTTCCTCTTTTCCTAATTGAATACCCATTATTTTCTTCTCCTGCCTACTTGCCCTGGCCAGAACTTCCAACACTATGTTGAATAGGAGTGGTGAGACAGAGCATCCTTGTCTTGTGCCAGTTTTCAAAGGGAATGCTTCCAGTTTTTGCCCATTCAGTATGATATTGGCTGTGGGTTTGTCATCGATAGCTCTTATTATTTTGAGATACGTCCCATCAATACCTAATTTATTGAGAATTTTTAGCATGAAGGGTTGTTGAATTTTGTCAAAGGCCTTTTCTGCATCTATTGGGATAATCGTACGGTTTTTGTCTTTGGTTCTGTTTGTATGCCGGATTACATTTATTGATTTGCGTATATTGAACCAGCCTTGCATCCCAGGGATGAAGCCCACTTGATCATGGTGGATAAGCTTTTTGATGTGCTGCTGGATTCTGTTTGCCAGTATTTTATTGAGGATTTTTGCATCAATGTTCATCAAGGATATTGGTCTAAAATTCTCTTTTTTGGTTGTGTCTCTGCCCGGCTTTGGTATCAGGATGATGCTGGCCTCATAAAATGAGTTAGGGAGGATTCCCTCTTTTTCTATTGATTGGAATAGTTTCAGAAGGAATGGTACCAGTTCCTCCTTGTACCTCTGGTAGAATTCGGCTGTGAATCCATCTGGTCCTGGACTCTTTTTGGTTGGTAAGCTATTGATTATTGCCACAATTTCAGCTCCTGTTATTGATCTATTCAGAGATTCAACTTCTTCCTGGTTTAGTCTTGGGAGCATGTATGTGTCAAGGAATTTATCCATTTCTTCTAGATTTTCTAGTTTATTTGCGTAGAGGTGTTTGTAGTATTCTCTGATGGTAGTTTGTATTTCTGTGGGATCAGTGGTGATATCCCCTTTATCATTTTTTATTGCGTCTATTTCATTCTTCTTTCTTTTTTTCTTTATTAGTCTTGCTAGCGGTCTATCAATTTTGTTGATCCTTTCAAAAAATCAGCTCCTGGATTCATTAATTTTTTGAAGGGTTTTTTGTGTCTCTATTTCCTTCAGTTCTGCTCTGATTTTAGTTATTTCTTGCCTTCTGCTAGCTTTTGAATGTGTTTGCTCTTGCTTTTCTAGTTCTTTTAATTGTGATGTTAGGCTGTCCATTTTGGATCTTTCCTGCTTTCTCTTGTGGGCATTTAGTGCTATAAATTTCCCTCTACACACTGCTTTGAATGCATCCCAGAGATTCTGGTATGTTGTGTCTTGGTTCTCATTGGTTTCAAAGAACATCTTTATTTCTGCCTTCATTTTGTTATGTACCCAGTAGTCATTCAGGAGCAGGTTGTTCAGTTTCCATGTAGTTGAGCGGTTTTGAGTGAGATTCTTAATCCTGAGCTCTAGCTTGATTGCACTGTGATCTGAGAGACTGTTATAATTTCTGTTCTTTTACATTTGCTGAGGAGAGCTTTACTTCCAAGTATGTGGTCAGTTTTGGAATAGGTGTGGTGTGGTGCTGAAAAAATGTATATTCTGTTGATTTGGGGTGGAGAGTTCTGTAGATGTCTATTAGGTCCACTTGGTGAAGAGCTGAGTTCAATTCCTGGGTATCCTTGTTGACTTTCTGTCTCGTTGATCTGTCTAATGTTGACAGTAGGGTGTTAAAGTCTCCCATTATTAATGTGTGGGAGTCTAAGTCTCTTTGTAGGTCACTCAGGACTTGCTTTATGAATCTGGGTGCTCCTGGATTGGGTGCATATATATCTGGGATAGTTAGCGCTTCTTGTTGAATTGATCCCTTTACCATTATGTAATGGCCTTCTTTGTCTCTTTTGATCTTTGTTGGTTTAAAGTCTGTTTTATCAGAGACTAGGATTGCAACCCCTGCCTTTTTTTGCTTTCCATTTGCTTGGTAGATCTTCCTCCATCCTTTTATTTTGAGCCTATGTGTGTCTCTGCACGTGAGATGGGTTTCCTGAATACAGCACACTGATGGGTCTTGAGTCTTTATCCAATTTGCCAGTCCGTGTCTTTTAATTGGAGCATTTAGTCCATTTACATTTAAAGTTAATATTGTTATGTGTGAATTTGATCCTGTCATTATGATGTTAGCTGGTTATTTTGCTTGTTAGTTGATGCAGTCTCTTCCTAGTCTCGATGGTCTTTACATTTTGGCATGATTTTGCAGTGGCTGGTAGCGGTTGTGCCTTTCCATGTTTAGTGCTTCCTTCAGGAGCTCTTTTAGGGCAGGCCTGGTGGTGACAAAATCTCTCAGCATTTGCTTGTCTGTAAAGTATTTTATTTCCCCTTCACTTATGAAGCTTAGTTTGGCTGGATATGAAATTCTGGGTTGAAAATTCTTTTCTTTAAGAATGTTGAATATTGGCCCCCACTCTCTTCTGGCTTGTAGGGTTTCTGCCGAGAGATCCGCCGTTAGTCTGATGGGCTTCCCTTTGTGGGTAACCCGACCTTTCTCTCCGGCTGCCCTTAACATTTTTTCCTTCATTTCAACTTTGGTGAATCTGACAATTACGTGTCTTGGAGTTGCTCTTCTCAAGGAGTATCTTTGTGGCATTCTCTGTATTTCCTGAATCTGAATGTTGGCCTGCCTTGCTAGATTGCAGAAGTTCTCCTGGATAATATCCTGGAGAGTGTTTTCCAACTTGGGTCCATTCTCCCCGTCACTTTCAGGTACACCAATCAGATGCAGATTTGGTCTTTTCACATAGTCCCATATTTCTTAGAGGCTTTGCTCGTTTCTTTTTATTCTTTCTTCTCTAAACTTCCCTTCTCGCTTCATTTCATTCATTTCATCTTCCATCTCTGATACCCTTTCTTCCAGTTGATCGCATCGGCTCCTGAGGCTTCTGCATTCTTCACGTAGTTCTAGAGCCATGGCTTTCAGCTCCATCAGCTCCTTTAAGCACTTCTCTGTATTGGTTATTCTAGTTATACATTCGACTAAATTTTTTTCAAAGTTTTCAACTTCTTTCCCTTTGATTTGAATTTCCTCCTGTAGCTCGGAGTAGTTTGATCGTCTGAAGCCTTCTTCTCTCAATTCGTCAAAGTCATTGTCTGTCCAGCTTTGTTCCATTGCTGGTGAGGAACTGAGATCCTTTGGAGGAGGACAGGTGCTCTGCTTTTTAGAGTTTCCAGTTTTTCTGCTCTGTTTTTTTCCCCATCTTTGTGGTTTTATCTACTTTTGGTCTTTGACGATGCTGATGTACAGATGGGTTTTTGGTGTGGATGTCCTTTCTGTTTGTTAGTTCTCCTTCTAACAGACAGGACCCTCAGCTGTAGGTCTGTTGGAGTTTGCTAGAGGTCCACTCCAGACCCTGTTTGCCTGGGTATCAGCAGCGGTGTCTGCAGAACTGTGGATTTTTGTGATCCGCGAATGCTGCTGTCTGATCTTCCTCTGGAAGTTTTGTCTCAGAGGAGTACCCGGCCGTGAGAGATGTCCGTCTGCCCCTACTGGGGGGTGCCTCCCAGTTAAGCTGCTTGGGGGTCATGGGTCAGGGACCCACTTGAGGAGGCAGTCTGCCCTTTCTCAGATCCCCAGCTGCATGCTGGGAGAACCACTGCTCTCCTCAAAGCTGTCAGACAGGGACATTTAAGTCTGCAGAGGTTACTGCTGTCTTTCTGTCTGTGCCCTGCCCCCAGAGGTGGAGCCTACAGAGGCAGGCAGGCCTCCTTGAGCTGTGGTGGGCTCCACCCAGTTTGAGCTTCCAGGCTGCTTTGTTTACCTAAGCGAGCCTGGGCAATGGCGGGCGCCCCTCCCCCAGCCTTGCTGCCGCCTTGCAGTTTGATCTCAAGACTGCTGTGCTAGCAATCAGTGAGACTCCGTGGGCATAGGACCCTCAGAGCCAGGTGCGGGATATAATCTCCTGGTGCGCCGTTTCCTAAGCCCATTAGAAAAGCGCAGTATTTGGGTGGGAGTGGCCAGATTTTCCAGGTGCTGTCTGTCACCCCTTTCCTTGATCAGGAAAGGGAACTCCCTGATCCCTTGTGCTTCCCGAGTGAGGCAATGCCTCACCCTGCTTCGGCTGGTGCATGGTGTGCTGCACCCACTGTCCTGCGCCCACTGTCTGGCACTCCCTAGTGAGATGAACCCAGTACCTCAGATGGAAATGCAGAAATCACCCATCTTCTGCGTCACTCATGCTGGGAGCTGTAGACTGGAGCTGTTCCTATTCGGCTATCTTGGCTCTTCCACTCAATAGTACTTTTCTTACAGGGTTCTGAGAGTATAAAGTGAACTTAGGCATGTAAGAGAAATTCATTCAATAAAAGTACTAAGAAAATAATTATTATGACAGATACTTAAAATCATTCTGTTTTTACATATTCAAAACATGTTACAGCTATAATTAGCCTACTCAAGGGAATCTAAGGGCAGAAGTAATGTTATTTGTCTTTGTTTTCCTTGTTTAAGGGATCAAGGACATTATAGTATATTTTGAAAGAACTGGTTATAAGAACTCTAGGAACAAATTGAACTTGGAAATATTAACTGCTATCTTCAGCAACAGGTCTGAGCTGTTCCCTTTGAGAACTTTAGCATGCATTGTGGGGAACACGTGGAGTAGGGCTTAAAGTCCATTTTTTTAATCAAGTTATGAGAAGTCCCCCAGGGTGTGTGGTGTCTCTCGGTTAATGAATTTCTGTAAAGGGCTCTGACCACAACTGGCTTTGATACCACGATGTTAGCAGGGTATGTTTATATCCCTCTGGCCAAAAAGTGTAGTGCTGACATGGTTCACCTTCTTCTGCAGGTGACCGTTAATGGCAAGTACCACATCATTGATGGTCAGTTTGGAAGCTCCTTCCAGATGTGGCAGCTTCTGGGGTTTATTTCTGGGAAGGATCAGCCTCGGGTGTCATTCATTTTCTGCTTGAGAGAGTGGATTCTGCTACCTGGATCATCTTAGAAGATGTCAGTACATTTCAAACTAAGAATTTCTTAATTCTGATCTCTGGGAAGACAAGAAATAACAACAAAAAAATCTACTCCTTTACTCTTGAATCCTGAATAATTGAAGATTTTGAGTCCGTGAGTACATACCTGTAGACATCTCCAACATCTCCATTTACAAGCACATTATTTTGTTCTGTGCAAACCCCAGAAGGGATGCACTGCTTGGTGGGCTTCACTCTCAACTGTAGGAGATTCCACTATAAGGACAACATGGATCTGGTAGAGTTTAAGTTCTGAAATAGGAAGAAGTTGAAGAATTACTGAAGAACATGTTTAATATTTCCCTAGAGAGAAAACTCATGCCCAAACATGGTGATTCATCTTTTACTATTTAGAGTAAGAAACAAAATAAATCCTTGTGTATTTATTAGCCAGCTCACTAATTATCAACTGATGTCCTATCATATATCCTCTATATCCTCACATTATTTGGAGGAAAATTCTATACATCAAATCATTTTACCAATAAAAATGCCAGCATATATCATGAAACATCATTTTAAAAAATGATAACCACACATTTTCAAATTCATGAACATAAAAGCATTTTAAGGATGACCTGTGATTATCTTGGGAACCATAGTGATTTGTGCGAGAAAATATGTAATACGGGTTTTTTTTGTTGACTTTATAGAAAATTTTTACTGGTAAATGAGTGAATAGAATATTACGGAAAAGCTAATTGTCTATAAAGCATATGAAAAGATTGTTGGATAATATAATGTGAATTCAAGTTTTTCTTTAGGAGACTTAGGCTATTATGGGACTAGGTGTCTTTTCCTCAATAAAATCTTCCCTCTCATCCTTTCTCTTGTCTCCTGGTTATATTATTTTACTTCCTTCCAAACTTTGCCATAAGAGAAAGAACATGGTTTTGTTATATAAATTCGATTTGAAATCCTGTGGACACTGGGTGAATTACTTTTTAAAACTGTAGCTCTGATTTCTCAAAGATAAAATGAGGATAATATTTATACAATTCAGTGCCAGACCTAGAGTAAACTTTCAAAAAAATATTTGCTACATGGATGAATGAATAATGTCAGTAATGTTTTAGTACTAAATCAGCATTTGATCAAAGTTCTCCTTCCATCTTGCTTTATTTCCCTACAGTTTGAAATTCTGGCTCCAGTTTCATCTGCCTGCTTCTTCCTTGATTAAATATTGATAGAAAATCAGATGCCCTGGATCTAAGAGTGTGTCTTGTGTTTCAGAATCTGAATGTTTACTTATCCATAACTCAGATTTTCTGTTTGTAGATTCCAGTATCAGGGCTATAGTTTAAACTTCAGACTGATTCTTACATTACTCTCTCTCTCTTCAACTTGTGATCATTTTAATAAGCTTATGAGAAAAGCAGGGACCACAATGGAGAAATATTCATTAAGAAAATAAGATACATTGGAGCATCAGTATTTTAGACAGCAATATAATAGTTGGGAGATACTGGCTAGTGTGAATGATATGGTTTGACTGTATCCCCACCCAAATCTCATTTTGAATTGTAGCTCCCATAATCCCTACATGTTGTGGGAGGGACCCAGTGGGAGGTAACTGAATCATGGGCACAGGTTTCTCCCATGCTGTTCTCATGATAGTGAATAAGTCTCACAAGATCTGATGGTTTTATAAAGGGCCGTTCCCCTGCACATACTCTTTTGCCTGCCACCATGTGAGATATACCTTTGCTCCTCCTTCACCTTCTGCCATAACTGTGAGGCCTCCCCAGCCATGTGGAACTGTGAGTCCATTAAACCTCTTTTTCTTTATAATTTACCCAGTCTCAGGTATGTCTTTATTAGCAGCATGAGAACAGACAAATACCGTGGATTTCCTAGGAAGAGGTGGGTATGAGACCTGGTCTCAATGAGAAGAAAGAATGAGATATATCAATATTTGAAAGCTTGCCATCTTCCTTACTGATGGGCCTTGTTCAGCTATGTTGCTGTCTTGCAATAATGCCAGGTCACTTCTGGTACTCTTGAGCAGAAAGAACTTTCTCACATTCCAACCAAGATCAGGCCAATGGAGGAAATGCTGGCAAAAAAACTCAAACCAGATCAAAATGTGGCTCAAAGAGAATGATGCAGTTTTATACAATGAGTCAAGTAAGTTATGTTGCACAATGAATATCCTGTAACCCAAATGCAATTTTTTTTCTTGAATATATCTATCACATAGGGAGAAAAGCAAAAATATGTTAAAAAAGACTCAAATATACAATTTAGTTGCAGATTGAAGACTTCTGCCTTTACTATGCAACGTTAACCTTTTTCAAATGGAATCTAAATGAATGAAGGAAAAGAATATCACCAATTGATTTGGCTAAAGATTTTGAGGTGGATGTTGATTCTTTGCATTTGTCCAAAACGTTGTCTCTCTTTCTGGTGGCCCTCCGAAGAGTACGATATGCCATGTCTTGTCAGAACCCTGAGACAAGTAAGGTAGAAGATCTAGTTGGAAAGGTTGAGGTGTTAATTGTGTATTCTAGTTCCTCTACCTTCACAGTGAAGCTGAGTGCGTATGTGTTAATCTCCCACTCTCTGTGCATTAAGCAAGGCAGATGATCCGGGACAAGCATGTATACTGGTATTCAGGTGGTAGCCTCTGACCCTAGGGAGATACCTACTGGAAGTGAGCCCACCTGTTTGTTTTCTGAGGCTTAGGGACATTCAGGAATGTAAAGCCCCACTGACTCCAATAGCTAGGCCACTGGGAGAAAGTGTCTTTAGTGGGAGCTATAGAATTTGTGGCACTTGGTGTGTGAGACAACTTCTTCAAGGAAACATGAATAGGACTAGATTTACTACTGGGGTAAGCTGGAAGAAAGGCTCAGAAAGTACCATGCTGTGACTCAGACTACAGGAGGGTTACTGTTTGTCTACTCTATTAGCTCACTAATACAAATTCATTAGAAGCCAGGCTGTCAAATAGTCACTGAAAGAATGTACGGAAAACCCCTTCTAGAAACAAAATGGGAGCTGTGCATTCCAGCCTCTTTTCTGAACAGCACTCTGGGGATGGAGCCCCCTGGAAGTGCTTAGACTCCCACTGAAAACCACCTATTTGTTCTGTAATCTAGAGAAACTCACATGTGTGTTCTCCTGTTCCTAGAATTGGAAGGTTTTTAGGATGCAGTCAATCAAGTGGTAGCTATAAGAGTTTGGGAACTCAATGCATGGCTCAAACTCCATTTGGGAATGAACAAGGAACTGCATTTTAGAGCCCCTTCTCTACATTCCTCCACTGAATGAAGTCCCTGGAAGTGTGTGCAGGCTCACATAAAACTGCCACTTTTTTCTGTGGCCTACAGAGTGTAGTATATGCCTAGTCCTCTCTACTCCCAGAGCTAGGAGGTTTAGGATGCAGCCCCTTGTGTTAAAACTATAAAAGGTGGGGCACTCAATATGAGGACAAACTCATTCCAGGTGGGATTAATGGGCCTGGATTTATCAGTAGTGTGAGTCAGGGGAGAAAGCTCTGGAAAAGCCATTGTGTTTCTGAGGCTACCAGTGGGCTGTCTGCCCCCTTTCTCCCCAGTGCACATTAGAAACCAGACCCCCAAGTAGCCACTAGAACAGTGTGCCATAAACCCATTCCAGGAAGTAACAGGTAGCTGCATTTTTAAGCCCCTTTTATGCATTGCTCCTGGGGCATGAGGTCCCTAGAAATGCTTACAAACCTGTATAAAATCACCACTTTTTCCTGTGATCTAGGGAGACTTACGTATGTCTACTTCCCTCTACTCCAAGACCTAAGAGGTTTAGGATGTCATATCAGATGGAAGTTGAAATAGTGGAATGCTCATCATGTGAACAAACTCTTTCCAGGAGGGATCAATAGACATACGTTTTTCACTAAAAAAACTGGTAGAGGCAGTTATCTAAAGTGTAGAAACCAACGCAGAAGGTCAAAGAAAATGAGGAAACAGGGATATATATTCCCATTTAAGAACAATATAAATCTCCCAAATCCAACCCAAGTGATGTGGAGATATGTGATTTACTTCAAAGGGAATTCAGAATAAAGATAATAAAGATGCTCACTGAGGTCAGGAGAGCAATGTAAGAATAAACTGAGAATTTCAATGAAAAGAGAGAAAATTTTTAAGAAGTACCAAATAGAAATTATAGCGCTGAAGAATACTATAACTGAAATGAAAAATCCAATAAAGTGGATCAACAGCAGGCTAGATCAAGCAGAAGAAAGGATCAGTGAACTCAAAAGTAGGTCAGTTAAAGTCATCCAATCTGAGCAGCAAAAATAGAAAAGAATGAAAAATACTGAAGATAAGAGATGTATGGAACAGCGTCAGGCTGTACATCATATGTGCTATTGACGTACCAGAAAAGAGAAAGTGACATTAACCATATTCAAAGAGATAATGAAAGAAAACTTCCCAAGCCTGTGGAAGGAAATAGAAATACTAACTTAAGGAGCTCAAAGCACCAAACGAGGTGACTCCAAAGAGGCATACATTGAGAAACATCATACTCAAATTGTCAAAAGTTAAAGACAAAGAGAGAGTTTTTAAAGCAGCTAGAGAAATGCAAATTGTTATATACAAGGAAATCCCAATGATAGTATCAGCAGATTTTTTATCCCAAATCTTGTAGGCCAGAAAGGAGTAAGATGATATATTCAAGACCTAGTAGGGGGAAGCCAACTAAGAATACTATTCCCAGAAATCATGTCTTTCAAAAATGAAGGATTGAAAAAACTTCGTCAGACAAGCAAAAGTTGAGAGTTTATCACCACTAGACTTGCACTGTAAAAATTTCAAAAGTAGTTCTTCAAGATGGAGAAAAATGGTAATTAGTAACATGAAAATATAAATCTTAGTGATAAAAGTAAGAATGTTTTAAAATCCAGTACACTCTAACACTGTAATGGCAATGAGTAAGTCAATCACGTCTTCAGTGTAAAGGTTAAAGGTCAAAATGATTAAAAATGACTAAAGCTCCAATAATTTACTAAGGGATACAAATGCTGAAAAGATGTAAATTGTGACATCAAAAACATAAAACATAGGAGGAAGAGGATTAAAATTGTAGAGCTTATATATGTGATTAAGATTACATTGTTATCAGTATTATTCACAATACCCAAGATATGAAATCAGCCTAAATGTCCATCAACAGATGAATGGATAAAAAAGGATGCTGTATATATTCACCATGGAATATTATTCAGTCATAAAAAATAATGAAAACCAGTCCTTCCCAACAACAATGAGGGAACCAGAGGGCAATTATGTTCAGTGAAATAAGCCAAGAACTTAAAGATAAATATCACATATTAAGTAATCCCACGAAAATAGTGAATAGAATTATGGTTACCAGAGGCTGGAAAGGGTAGGGAATATGGGGGAAGAAGAGAGGTTTGGTAATAGATATAAAAATACAGTTAGATACAATAAGTAAGTTCTGATATTCAACTGCACACATAGTAGGTTGATCATGGTTAACAATAATTATTATATATTTCAAGAGATTTGGAATGTTCCTAACACAATGAAATAATAAATGTTTAAGGTGGCAAATATCATATTACCCTGACTTGATCATTAAATGTTGAATCAAAATGTCACATGTTCCCCATAAATATGTACAATTATTATGTATCAATAAATAAATGACAATTTTAAAAAGCAATTCTCCACCCACCCCCAAAATTAAGCTGCTAACACCTAAAATAGCCTGTTACATGTATAAGATGTTTTCTGTAATCCTCAGCATAACCTCAAAACAAAGGTCTATAAAACATACACAAAACATCAAAAGAAAATATCCAACCCATATCATTACAGAAAGTCATCAAATCACAAAGGAAGAAGGCAAGAAAGGAAGAAACAAACAAAGGATCTATAAAACAACCAGAAAACAATGAACAAAATGACACTAGTAAGTTCTTACCTAGCAGTAATTACGTGAATATAAATGAATTTAATTCTCCAATCAACTCATAGAGTAGTTGAATGGATGAAAAAACAAGACCCAACTCTATGCTGCCTACAAGAGGCACCCTCTTTTTCCTGTAAGGACACACATGGACTGAAAGTGGAGAGATAGAAAAAGATATTCCATGCAAAAGGAATCCAGAAAAGAGCAAGAGGAACTTTATCAGATAAAATAGACTTTATGTCAAAAATTGTAAAAAGAGACAAAAAAGGTCATTACATAATAATAAAGGGGTCGATTGTGTAAGAGGACATATTAATTGTAAACCTGTATGCACCCAAGATCAGAGCACCTAAATGTATGAAGCAAATATTAATAGATCTGAAAGGAGAGACAGACTGCAATACAGTAATAGTGGGCAACTTCAATACCCCATTTTCAGCAATGAAGAGATATCCAGATAGAAAACCAGGAAGTAAACATCAGACTTTGTGTTAGGCTGTTCTTGCATTGTTATAAAGGAGTACCTGAGACTGAGTGATTTATAAACAAAAGAGGTTTAATTGGCTCACAGTTCTGCAGGCTACACAAGCATGGCACTGGGATCTGCTCGGCTTCTAGGGAGGCCTCAGAGAACTTTTATTCATGCTAGAAGGTGAACTGGGACCAGACACATCACATGGCCACAAGGGGAGCAAGAGAGAGATTGGAGAAAGTGTGACACACTTTTAAACAACCAGATCTTGTGAGAACTCACTCACTATTGCAAGGACAGCACTAAGAGGATGGTGCTAGACCATTAATGAGCAATCCACTCCCATGATCCACTCATGTCCCATCAGGTCCCACCTCCAATGTTGGGGATTACAATTCAACATGAGATTTAGGGGGACAAACAACCAAACTGTATCAGACTTAATTTGATACTCTAGACCAAATGGACCTACTAGACATACACAGAACATCCCACCCAACACAAACAGACTCTTCTCAAGTTAATACAGAACATTCTCCAGCACAGATCATATGTTAGGCCACAAAACAAGTTTTAACAAATTTGAGAAGACCAAAATCATATCAATTATCTTTTCTGACTACACTGGTATGAACCTAGAAATCAGTAACAGGAGGAGTCACTGAAAATGAACAAATATGTAGAAATTAAACAATACGCTCCTAAACAATGATTGCGTCAATGAAGAAATTAAAGGGGAAACTAAAAAATATCTTGAGACAAAAGTAGCTCTAAAAGGGAAGTTTATAGCATTACACCTATATGAAAAAAAGAAGAAAAGTTATCAAATGAAAAAACTAATGTTACATCCCACAGAACTAAAAAAAGAACAACCTATGACTAAAGTTAGCAGAAGAAAAGAAATCACAAAGATCAGAGAATATATAAAGGAAACAGAAAGTAGAAAAACTACAGAAAATATCATCCAAAATAAGAGTTGAGTTTTTTTGAAAAGCAAAACAAACTGACAAAATTTTAGCTAGAAAAAAGAAAGGCTCAAAATCAGAAATGTAAGAAGTGATATTATAATTGATAACACAGAAATCAAAGATCATAAGAGACAACTATGAAAAACCATTCA
Organism: Pongo abelii; assembly: GCF_028885655.2. Lineage (NCBI taxonomy): Eukaryota > Metazoa > Chordata > Mammalia > Primates > Hominidae > Pongo > Pongo abelii. The sequence continues at coordinate 20,166,036 of NC_071992.2, forward strand.
CCAACAAATTGGACACCTATGATTTCATTCTAACAGCAGGAAGGTGAGCTTCTTAATAGGAACCTATCCTATTTTTCAGAAACTTAAGGAATAGTGAGTTCAAATGCTGTTTTGGTGATCTGTAGCACCATCCAGCTGCTTTCTCTGTAAATAATTATTAGGTTTTTTTTTTTCCTATGTGTTTTTCAGAATAACTGCAATAGTTACAATTTAATCATTAGTACTAAACTTTCACTCTATCGGGCCACTGATTTGGGGGAGTTGTTATGCCATACATTCTAACAGAACCTGAAAATGCTTTCAAGTAAATCAACACTCTACAGAGCTTCATTAAAGGGGTGGAAGATATGAATCCTTGAATGGACTAATAAGTGTGGGCTTCCTGTTCTCTTTTTTCTTGGCAAATGATCTAACTCCTTTAGATTATCTCATTATTTTCCAGTGGTTTAGTCATCTTCTCTGACAAGTAACACAAGAACTAAACCAATACTGTGGTATTGTCTTATTCATCAGAGAAGATTATTGGCCAGACTGTCTAGAGACGGAGGTTTTGAAATCTCTCTTAAGCATGAAAACTTGGGGAGATGATCAAATGCCTAAAGACAATTTTTTTGTGGAATAATCAGTGTGAAAAACTTCTGGGGTCAAAATTATGTTGCCCGATGAGCACAGGCAGTCTACAAGGGGGTTCAGTAAAGATATGCAGGTCCACATATGACTCAAGAATGAATAGCGATCTGGGCAGATTATAAGCATGAAGGGAGTTTCCCTCCTCATGGAGGTTTAAACTAGCTTTACAGTAGGCAGGGACTCTGCTTCATTTTTCATTTATCCAGGAGGCATGCAGTAAATATTTGTTGGATAAATGAATGAATCATTCCAGGCTCTGTTAGCACAGTGCCTGACAAAAGTAGTGTTCAAAACTTATTATTGAATGATGGCATGAGGTATAAATATATGCTTTATTCTTGGAAGGGAACCTACATATAGCTATGCTACTGGGGTCAACGTTACCCAACTCCACACCCACATCAAGCAGGCTCATGCACTGGTGGTAGCCACCTAGTGTAAGGTGGAAATGGACATGAATAGCACTGGCCCTGGGAGAGAGATTCAACCTCCCTGTGCCATTCCCTGGCTCCTGCTGCTCCCACCCAGCTAGTCAGCCCTGCAGACCAAGGGAGAAGTGGGCATATGCCTTTAGTGATGGGGGGTGGGTGTCAGAGGAAGGGGGTGGAAATTAGTTTGGGGAAGGGAACCAGAAATAACAATGGATTTGAAAGGCACCAGTTATAAAGCAATGGCTTGACTGAATTCAACCTTTTAACAGAATAATCTAACAATGAATTATCTCATTGTTTCCTCAGTACCTGCTCTCTTTGTTGCATTCATAGAATCATAAAAAATAAGAGGGGGAAAGGAATTGTAGACACACTTGGCGCCAACACCCTCATTTTGCAAATTAAGAAAGAGCCCTTTACATTCAAGCATCCTCAAGTCACACACTCACTACTGATGGGTAGGGACTTTGTCACTCTTCCTGCCCTTTCACCCAGTCTAGTTCACCCCCAAGAAAGGGATTCTGTATTAGTCTGTTTTCACACTGCTATGAAGAAATACCCAAGACTGGGTAATTTATAAAGGAAAGAGGTTTCATTGACTCACAGTTCTGAGTGGCTGGGAAGGCCTCAGGAAACCTATAGTCATGGCAGAAGGCAAAGGAGAAGCAAGTACCTTTTTCACATGGTGGCAGGAAAGAGAGAGAGTGAAGGAGGGACTGCAAAACACTTATAAAACCATCAGATCTCAAGAGAACTTACTCACTATCATAAGAACAGTGTGGGGGAACCATCCCATGATTCAATCACCTCCCACGGGGTCTCTCCCTCAGCATGTGGGGATTATGGGGATTACAACTGAAGTTGAGATTTGGGTGGGGACACAGAGCCAAACCATATTAGATTCTGTCTGTAAACAGGTTAAAGATTAAACAAATTGAGCTGGTACACCAGGCCACACCACCATGCAGGGTGTGGCTGGCCAGCCCTGAGGGATGGGAGAAGCAAAGACTAGGAAATAACAGCTAGTGAGGGCTGTCCCTGTATTCTGTGGTCACCAGCCTCTAGCAGCCCAGCCCCAGGGTAGTGAACAAAGTCTGCTTCCTCCAGGAGTGTTGACCTCCTATGGGAGGAGCGGCTGCCAGGGTGCCTGCTAGATACGGTGAACCCAAAATTTCAAAGGGCAAGAAAAGAAGGTTCGGTCAAGGAGCAGACACCAGCGTGGCAGGCTGGCAGGCTGAAGACTGCAGATTGGAGCATAAACAAATACTGAGGAAGTCAGGAAAAAGGTCACACTGAGCCATTAGGATTGCTCTGCTTCAGTCTCTGGCGCAGGAACTATAAGCTTCCAGGAGACAGGGACATGGATGAAAACGGATGGACAGAAAGGGAGGGATGGGCTTGGCTGCTATGCGGTGGGAGGCTGTAGAGCTGGTGAGTCTGAGGAGCAGCAAAACAATTCGGACTGAATCTCACTCCCTTGCAATGCAAAGCCAATCCCTGCATTTGTTCAACACCCAGGAAACATATGCCAAGCTCCTCAGTTAGGCACTGTGAGAAATGAGACAGACAAAGCCTTCACTTCTCCTTCAGGGAAGAAACTGATATGAAAACAACTAATATTGACCTAAAAACATGTTTCTTTTACTGCTTGTTGTAATGCACATTTAGTTTTTGTCTCCTGGCAAAGAGAAAACGGGATTCTGACTGACACTTCTGAGAATGCATCATAGGGGGTGACATTTGAGCTCTTAGGATTTCTACAGGCCAAGAAGTCTGAAAAGGGTAATCAATTCAGCCCTAACCTACTTTTACATTTTTAACTCCCGTCACTCTCCTGGAAGCCACTCCTGGTCTGAAGCCCCTCCATCCCTCTCTGTGGTCACCCCAGCTCATGCTCATTCCCGATCCTAATTTGTGCTTTTCATGCCCCAAGAAAGGCAACATAGGCCTAGAGAAGCATAAACAAATTTGAATTCATTTTTATATCTCTGTTAAAATGCTCCTTTTCTGTGAAACCTTTTTTCAGGTCACCCAGACACAAATAATGGCTTCTTCATTTGTGTTCCAATTATACCTAGTATGCCTGGCCATTTCAGAGTCTGTCATGGTGTGTTATTTATTTGTTTGCCTCACTTAATCTCTGACTGGGTTGTGAATGCATTCAGTTAATCAGCACTTATTGGATACTAACCATGTATCTAGCATCTGCTTGATAGAAGTATATAGAGATAATACATTTTTGTTAAATGAACCTACAATATAATATGTTGAGGCTACAGAATTCACTGCACTCAGACATACAGATAAGAAAAAATGGGGTTCAAGAAATGGCTACTTTGGTGTGGCTAATGCAAAGAATTACAGAATTATGCAGAGAGTTGTAACAGACAAGAACCAAAAGTCAAAAGGCAAGGTAACAAAATTGACTTAACTATCAATTCCATGCATTGAGCTACTGTCATGGTTTTAGTTACATACTTACAGCAACTAGGTATACAAAACATAGGCATCCTGTTAAGACCATTTAAGCTAAGTTTGGAGACTTCTGTTGTGCCACAATGCTTTTTGCAGCCTTTTTAGTAATTTGTTCTAAGGTGGCTGACTAAAAAAATTGTATACATCTATCTGCATAAACCTCATAACTGGGGGCATTATACCCAGGAGGCTTTGTAACCAGGTATCTTGATATCTTCTTAGTAATTGTCTTTTAATTCTGTGAGAAGTAGGAAATTCTTTATGGTTTGGATGGCTAAAAAGGGGTCACACAATGACCCAGGAAGCAAAGTCCCTTATTTTGCCAGCTACTTAGGCATCTGTATGCCTGTCTTTGATTTAGAGGATCTAACTTAATTAATTTTTCTTTCACCAACCAAGAGGCAGCATCAATAATTTTTATCCCTCAAATTTGGCCCTTACATTCTCACATTTCCACCTCTTCTGTGATAGTGGCTGGGCCTAGAGGGAAGGTGTTCATACAGTTTTAGCAGGGGAGCATTAGCAATGAAAATAGATCAAGCTCAGTGGATTCTAAATGGTTTTTAAACTTCAGAGATATCAGATAGAGAGGAGAAAGGTAATCTTTGTTGTCCTACCCAATTTTGTAAGCCATGTATAGAATAAGCAATGTTTTAAACAAAAAGGACATAAGCACAGCCTAGCTCTGACAATGACAGGAAAAGAAAACTCACAGGTATCTGGAAAATTTAAATTATCTAGCATTAAGGCATAGAACAAAGTATATTAATTTAGATGAAGGAAAAATTACTAAATCAATAGTTATGATTTAACTGGCCGAGTGTCATATGAAAGCAGTTTATTTTGACTGTCATCTTCTCCCAGGTCTGAAGATAAAGCTTTGGTTAACTTGAATTTAGTGTCAGATAACAGGGTTGACATTTAAGATTCAATAGAAGTCAAGTGTCCCTTTTTAGATGAGATAGGTGTACCCAGGGGTCAAAGCCTCGTAATTTAACAGCACAAAGATTAGTTAACGAGATTTGATAGAGTTTTTTTTTTTTTTTCTGGTAGCAGTAGAGTTCATTCGAATGTGCCTTAATATAGGCGCTGGGGCTTGCCCACGGTGCTTTTGATATATAAGGCCCAGACATTCTGCCAGTTTTTCTTGAGCAATGACACCAGGAAGTTGACAGCCAGGTGAATGTTTTACACAAACTCATCGTCTGTCATCTTCACAGTGGCCAACAGTCACAGCCAGATACAACACCTTCTTCATTTGGAACTTGATTGTGGACTTCGCCTCATCCCCTCTGGCCACCATGTTTTCGTGGTGTGTGAGCAGAGAAGGGAACTTTCCTACCTTATTTAGGCCTGGGCCGAGGATTCGTGGGATCTGCTTGATCAGAGACTCTGAAGCCAAAAATGCATCATACTTCTTGGCCAGCTTTTTGACCAGTTTCTTATTCTCGTTGAGTTTTTTCATCATCTCGATGTTCACGTCGGGGATACCCACGGCCTTTGCGTCGTCACAGTGCTGCTGGTCCCCCAAGGAACAGAGGGAGAACTTGGAGTGCGGAGTGGACTTAAGACTGAGAAGCATTTGTCCTTCTGGGGATCATAGTTCTTCAAGCTGATCTGCAACTCCACCGTCTCCAAAAACATCCGGCACTTGTGCTGGTTCCCTCGCAGGACTCTCTGCACTGCCTGGTACCAAGTGTCGCCAGAGACCCTGCTGTTCATGGCTTCTCGCACAGCACTAACCAGAAAAGAGCAAGACCTCTTTTTCATGGAGGGAATCTCTCAAATGATATCTAATCATCCAGCTGAAGGTGGTGATATTGGAGTTTATGACTCATTTGGAAGCTGTAGAAAGATTTTGTAACCTCAGGGTGATTCATTTTTATAATTTTTTGGGGGGCACTACAATCTTTGTCTCTTTGGAGAGTCAAAAGACTTTTATTTACAGCTTTATTATTATTTACATGCCACCAAAATTCATCTGAGTTTAATCAATTTGCATTCATGCTGATTGCCCATAGATTTGGATTTAATTCTTCCAACATAGTTTGTATCTTACATTCACCTCACTTAGTTCCTAGGTTTTATTCTTTCTTTCTCTCTGCCCTCCTGATGGATTGAGATCTTTCCACCTCATTCCATGTTTTTCCCTTTTAATTTATACTGTTTCTATCTTTTGGTGGTTATCTTAGAATACCCATATTTAAATACTAATTTTTATTCCTTACAAATAAAACACCTGAGAATAATTCAATTCCAGCCACTTCTATAACTTACGTAACATATTGTCCAATATTCTAGATATACCTTGATTTTTAAGCCAACAAATTACAAAACATCGTTTTACACCAGCATTGACCAATAACTTTCTTTGATACATAAATGTTCTGTATCTGTGCTATCCAATAGGTTAATCACTAGGGCTACTGAGCACTTAAAATGTGGCTAATACAACCCAAGAACTGAGTACTTAATTTAATTAATTCAATTTATTAAGTGATAAATAATTTATTTATTTTGAGATGGAGTTTTGCTCTCTTGCCCTGGCTGGAGTGCAGTGGTGTGATCTTGGCTCACTGCAGCCTCTGTCTCCCAGGTTTGTGATTCTCCTGCCTCAGCACCCCAAGTAGCTGGGATTACAGGCGGCTGCCACCACATCCAGCTGATTTTTCTATTTTTAGTGGAGATGGGTTTCACCATGTTAACCAGGCTGGTCTCAAACTCCCGACTTCAAGTTGATCTGCCTGCCTTGGCCTCCCAAAGTGTTGGGATTACAGGCATAAGCCACCGTGCCCGGCCAATTTTATTTAATTTAAATAGCCACTGATGGCTGCTGACTACCAAAATGAAGACCAGTTTCATGCAATGGGCATGTTTAAATTCAAAACATCCCCCTTGTCTGTGCTCACCATTTCTTTGTAAAATCATCTTCCTTCTTAAGTTTCATTTTCTTAAGAGATAGGATGACACAAAGGGATTTTTCAGCAAGCAAAAATAATTAACAACTGACACTCAAAGTGAAAAATATTTACAGGGGTATTGAATTCTAGACTTCTTGCTTCCTCAGTAATTTTCATTTTTCCAGCTTTCATTGTTGCTGTTGAGAAATCAGCTGTCAATCTGTCTTCCTTCTCAAGGTACCTGTTTTTCTTCTCTGGCTAAGGATTGTAAGATTATTTGATCCTGTTTTTATGTTCTGCAGTGATGTGTAGATACCCCAGGGTGTGTGTTTAAAACTTACTTGGAAGTTGTTGGAAGCTTGTCACTTTCATTCCTCCAGATTCAGAGACTAAGTGACGAGTGTAAAAGGGCTATCAAGGGCTAACACCTGTGAAAGACAAGGGCAGGAAGCAGAATGGCTCACACCATGATGCAGAGTGGACAGTCTCAAATAACTCACGGGGAACCATGGAGCAGTCTGCCTATTAAAGGAGCGCTTAGTAGCTGGGTGGAGGCCACCCACACAGTGCATGTCCTTAGCTCAATGGCTGAAGCAAATGCAGAAGGCAATGGTCTGGACTGTCAACAATCTACACTCCTTGTAGCTGAATGGCCAGTTATTTCTCAAAAAAGATCAAGAGGTGCACCTCCATGGCTGCCACAGGTTTCCCACATCTCAAGACTGTTGTTCTCTTTCACCAAGCTGGGAAAGTCTCAGCCCAGTCATGTCTTCATTTCCCACCAACCCAGTCAGTTGTTAAATAAATTCTATCAAGCATTTTCAGTTCAGCCACACCAGAGAGGCTTCTGAGAACATCTAGCATGCTACAATGCCAATTAGAAGTCTGTTTTAAATTGTGTACCCTGGGAAAATTACCCATTTTATTAAATATTTAAGGAGTGACGGGCCTCATGTGTGAATAGCTGCTCAACAAGTGTGATTTCCTCACTCCAAGACACTTAGAAAACACCAGCTACAATGGACCACTTCTGCAACAAAGCACTCACCTGGGACAGAAGCCATCTGACATCCGCTGTCTGTCCTCACCTCTATCCCTCTCATTAGGTAACAGCAAACTTCCCTCTACCCCCACTCAGCTCCACCCTCTGCCAGGAAACTTTTCCTTCCTGACTCCAGGAGGGTAGTGAGGCATGACAGTCACTGCCCCACAATTGGAGCCAGCAACAGGTTCAGAGGTGGCCATGTGGCCCAACTTACATCCACGATCTGGAAAGGTACAGCTCCCTTCCACCCTTTGAATTTTGAGCTGCGGAATGCTGCCCCGGGCTACTAAGGCAGAGAAAAGAATGAGACTCAAACAGGCAGAAGTAGCCATAGTGTTCTGTCCCGGACACACGGTGCCTGGATGGGCTCCAGCTTCTCCCGAGTGCCAGGTGAGCATGCACCCCACCCCGGGGTTGTCCTCCCTTCCAGTGAGTTTTGGACTAAGGCGGATAATTGGCAAAGGACATTCTCTTCCTGTCCTGTGACCCCTGTGAACACGGGCAGGGGAAGAAGGGCCAGTGACGGTCTCACCCCAAACTCCTTCCAGCCACCCCTACCAACGTTCCTCTTCTCTAACTCTGCAAACCTCTGGGAAGCTCTCAGGCCTCACAGAGAAGACGGAAGGGCCGGATCTGGTTCACTCTTTCCCTAGGGTCTGAAGGATCTGCACCCTGTGTTCAAGGACGACGCTGAAACATTCTTTTCTGCGTGCCTGATCTGAGGCCTCACAACTCAGGTAAGCAAGACTGTGTCCCTTTCACATGGAGAAGCCGAGTTCCACAGAGGCTGAGTGAGGAGCCGGCATCACACAAGGACTCGGAGGGGCTCCTCGAGACTCTCAGGACAGAGACGGCAGCCCCAGGTGGGAAAGGCCCAGGCCAAGGACACGCTGGGCCTGGGGTGGGGGAAGGGGGAGCCCTCGGGCGCCCCCACGAGGCCGGCGCGCTCCAGGTCCTGGACTGGATCGGACGCTCCTTGCAGGCCCAGTGCAGGGAGCGCGGGGCGCTGGCCGCCTTCTTCCTGCGCAGGTTTTGGCGCCGCCGCTTCTTCTCCACCTCGTCCGCCCCGCGTTCCTCCCGCGCTTCTCCCTGCGCCTCAAGTCCTAGGGCAGGCGCTAGACGTTCCAGATTGTCGCGCCCTCCGCCTGGGTCGGCAGGTCTGCCCGCGGCCGCTTCACATTGGCCTCCAGCTCTCGCGCCTTCCGCTGGTCCCGGCCCCGGAGTTCCGCAGCGTCCGGAGTTCCGCAGCGTCCGGAGTTCCGCAGCGTCCGGAGTTCCGCAGCGTCCGGAGTTCCGCAGCGTCCGGAGTTCCTCCCTTTCGGCTGCGCGAGGCTCCCCCTTCAACTCCTGCCTCTTCCTCCTCTTTGCGCCTTGCTGGCCGGCTCGTGCTCATTCACCTCCACCTTGTGGACGACCAGCCCCGACGGCTCCTGCGGCTCCTTGCAGGCCACCTCTGGGTGGGTTTGGTCGCTGCCCTGGCCCTCGGCCCTTTCGGCCTTGGCCTGTGCTGCCTTCCCTTTTTGCCGCAGCTCTTTCGCTTCTTCTTCCGGTCCCGCTCCTTCTGTCGTCGCCTTTTCTCCAAAGCGCTTGGCCTCAGCTCCTTAGCATTGTCCTGGCCCCGGGCCTCCTGTATTTTCTCCTGCAGTCGCAGTGGTTTTAATGTATGGGGGAAAGAGAACCATTCTATAGTCCTTTGATGAGGTCGCTATCTTCTAGTGAGCATTTGCCCTGGGATGGGACCTTCGAAAGTGCTTCTCAGCATCCATTCCCCCCTCGCCTCCACTTAGGTCTGAGACAGGAATGCTAGAGGGGTTGGAGTTGAATGTTTCTCTTACCTCACTTCAGTTAGGCCCTTGTAATTTCCCTTAAGGGAAGGAGGACCAGAATGCTCTGGACTTATATCACAATGGTTATTTTTCTCCACCTTCTGCCAGGAGCATGAAGAGACTCTTCTCCAGTATGCACAGTGAGAACTTGGTGGGCATCCTGGAGGTAAAACACAAAAGCGTGAAGACCTCCTGAGACCGAGCACCCAAGAGTTTTAAACTGTCAAGCTTGTCTACACTGAGTCTCAACAATTCATGAATTATTACGTGTTTGTATGTTGCTAAAAATACTGGCTTCATCTGTGGTCCTCTAAACCTGGGCTTTAGTTCCTAGAATTGAGAATAAATTGTGATTATCTGTCTTTAACTGTTTGTCTCTTTTCAGGACAGCACTTTGCTGTGTTACTTCAATTCTGTCATGGATCTGAGAGGATTTATTTTCAGTTTGTTTAGTTTTCTCATTGATGAGAAGATGGGAGGGATTATCCCAAACTTTACTTGTTAAAGTGAAAACCAGAAGTTATGCTAAATGTTAAAATAGATCATAAGCAAAAAAAAAAAAAAAAAAAAAAAATTAGCTTGGATATAGAGCCCTTCTTCAGAGAAGATCAGGAAAGGAAGAAGATTTATTTCTTTCTCTGCAAAAATGTAAGTTTTGTTGTTAGCAAGGAAACAGAGTCAATTATCAAACTTTAGAATCTTGACATAAAAGTGAGTTAGCACATGTGAGAATCTGTAAACTGGACATAACTAACTCTAATGCTTTTCTTTAAAGACACAAACCACATGCTTTCTACGTGTATAAGTCACAGTGAAGAAGGAGCTTTTCTTTATGGTATCACTATTGTTGCCCAGCCCATCTCTGTATCTCTTACTTGTATGGTGAGGAAGTACTCAATGACAGCTCAGGTATTCCCCAATTCTGCTCTTCTTCCACGTAAAAAACTTTGATGAAGTCGCATTTTGGCTTGAAGGTCTTGATGACCACCCTGTGGGAGGCTGTAGGGTACTGTCAAACTCTCTGACATCTCAAACCCCCAGCCTCAGGTGTTTCTTCCCTTGGCCACCAGGATCCTTGACTCTGGTCTTACTCTCCCTTAGTCACAAGTCTCCTCATCTCATAGTTTCCCATGATGGTTCTTGCTGGACATCCTCAAGGATCTCTGTCAAACTGACAATAATTAGAGGCAATCTCAGAATTACACATGTGCCAATCTGGATTGTAACATTTTAATTCCAGGTCTCAAGTTTCCAACAATCAAGGAGAAAAATGACCATAATCTATTGACAATTCTTCTCCCATACTCGGTCAAAAATGGTCCAGATCACAGTCCTACATGCTGGAATTATTTCCTCTGCTTCTCTCTCACCCCACCTTGGCCAAAGATTTTCTAGCAAGATCTGAATTTTAATCCATCTCTCTTTGCCTGTGTGTCCTGACTAATTTGGCAGAAGGAGTTCTTTCTTAAAACCTTGCCATTTAATTCACAAATGGAAATGTGAAGGGTCAATAGGTATGCGAAAAACCTATTCACCCGTATTCACTGGGAATCAGAGAAGTGAAAATGAAAAGAACACTGAGCAATCATCTTAGATACATAAAACTGTCAAACATTTGAAGGTGGCTAACACCAAGTGTCAATCAGGATATGAGGAAAGTAGGAATTCTTCTACACAAGAGGACAGAAATCTGGCAGTGCCAAAAGAAAAAGTACATCTATGATCTGCCCCTCTGCAGATCCCATTCCTAGTACATATATCCCAGCGAGTTCTGCTAATCTACAGAGGATGTCTAGAAAGGCATTCATCACATCAGTGTTTATAATAACCAGGAGTAGGAGGCAGTCAAATGTCCTTCACAAGTGGAACTGGTAAGTTAAAGAGACTTAGGTTGGGTTTCTCTAAAACCAGGCCCCAAGACAAAGATTTGTATTCCAGTGGCTTATTTTGATTTAGGAGATGATTTAAGGAATCACCAGTGCAGGAGTATAACAGTGAACCCAGGACACCTTGAGAATCAATAAAAAGGTGCATTGTTGGCAGGTTGCCTGCAAAGAAAGGGAGCATAATCCCAGTAGACAACATCAGGAGGCAGTTTTGTACATGCCTAAGAGTGATCCCACCTTAGCATGCAGAACACAGGATATTTAGTCTCCAATTCCCATCATGTGGGCTGAGTGGTGGTCCCAGGTGCTTTAATTTGTAGTCCATCTGCCCAAGCACAGGCCAAAAGAAAGCTTCCCACAGAGAGTCCCGACTTCATATGGCAGGATGCCAGAGGTATGTACTGGAACAGTAGGTGCTGAAGGCAACAATTACATCATGAAAACTGCAGATCTCATACGTGGAATCTAAAAATAATTGATCTCATAGAAGTTAAGAGTAGAATAGTTAGAGTAGTAGAAAGTTAAGAGTTGTTACTGGAGAGAAAAGAGGGTATGGAAGCTAGAAAAAAAGCTAGAAGGAAGGATTTTGAATGTTCTCATGACAAAGCGATGATAAATGTTTGAGGTGACAGACATGCTAATTACCATGATTTGATCTTTACACAATGTCTGCATATATCAGAACATCACACTCTACCAAATAAATATATACAATTGTTATGTGTCAAAAAACATTATATACAATGTTTATATTTTAGATTAATATTAATGTAAATAAAAATTTACACAAATCTTTTCATTGAAAATGGTGTGGATAATTATATTATCTGATGATACCCATGCCACAGGCTAGGAGAAATAAAAATTTACATTAATGTTAATGTCAATTAAAAAACAAGCAGAAACAAAGCCATATGATACATGTGACACTTATACCACATGCATAGAGTTATTTCAGACACATTGTGTGTTACCTTTGGGTAGAAAAGTGAATGAGAGCAAGGATGAGAGATGAAAAGAGGCAGAAGAAAAAGAGAGGCCTTACAGGAACTGATGAAAGTGTGCCGTAAACTGAGAGTGTGACTAAAACCTTTCATCTTCCTCTTCTGCCTCTTCTAAGTTATTGGTTCTGCTTTTCCTTGACCTATTTCAAGCTCTCACCTTCCATATCACACATGGGAAGTCTGGCATCAGACTTCCAGAGAGCAAGAACTAGGTGAAATACAAGGGCACAGCTTGTACCATAGCATGTGGCATGGGTATCATCAGATAATATAATTATCCACACCATTTTTAATGAAAATATTTGCGTAAGACATTCACAGAGGCAACCTGAGGCCCTGCAACTACATTTCCCAGAGATCCCTGAGGTGATCCTAACTAGACTCTGGGGTCAGGGTGATAAGGAATTCCAGTGAGATCACTTCCCTTGCAGACTTTGGAAGGGAGAGCACTTTATTACAGACCTTGGAAGCAAGAGGGTTGCATTCAGCCTAGTTCCTGGTTGCTGGCCAAAGTAAGTAGAACTTTGAAAGTAATTTGTGGTGTGCTTTGAAAGTAGGGTATAAATCAAAAATAAAATCAAGTCCCCCTACTGACTGAATGGATCCCCTCTTGTCCTAGGCGACCCCAGAGAAACCTGGAAAACTAAATTCCAGGCCATAATGGAAAGGGAGGTCAGACACTCCTCATTATACACTCCCTTTTGGAGTTCAGGCACAACTGACTGGCATTAACATTGAAACAGTGATCATAAGACTGGCAAAATGGACTGTTTGTGGGAACAAGATACCAAATTCCAATCTGACTCTGGTTTAGCATCACATGACAAGAGCAGACCCTGAAGGAAATCAATATATTTAATCCCCAAAATATAATTCTTTGACACATATTGAAATGGTCTTGCAAAACCATCTTTTTGGGGAAATTTGCTGGTTTCTGGCTCTGCTCTGATTGAGGAGAGATTAAATGAGAGTCTGACACCTTAAAAATCTGAAAAGAGATATTTACCATCTGTTTTCTCTAAGGCTGCTAGCTGGAGGTTTCATCAACATGACATAAACCATGGTTCCCACAAGCCCCTTTAACTCAAGCATTTCATTGTACTGACTGCAAGTCTGTAGACTTAACTCTTCAACAAATTGCCAATCAGAAAATCTTTGAATCCACCTTTGTCCTATAAGCTCTCGTACTTCAATATGTCTGATTTTCAGGCAGAGCCAATGTATACCTTATGTGGGGGCCACAGGCTGTTGGCCCCCTAACGCTTCACTAAAAGTCACTGACATGTGACAGGTTGATTAATAGGAGAAAGGGAGTACAAATTTATTTAATGTATATACATGGCCTATTAGCCAGGACCCTTTAGAGGGCCAGAACTAATAGGATAGATGTATACATAAAGGGGAGTTTATTAAGGAGTAGTGGGTCACATGATCACAAGGTGACATCCCACAACAGGCCGTCTGCAAGCTGAGGAGCAAGGAAGCCAGTCCGAGTCCCAAAACCTCAAAAGTAGGGAAGCCGACAGTGCAGCCTTCAGTCTGTGGTCAAAGGTCCAAGAGTCCAAAAGCTGAAGAACTTGGAGTTAGATGTTTGAGGGCAGGAAGCATCCAGCACAGGAAAAAGATGTAGGCTGGGAGACTAAGCCAGTCTAGTCTTTCCACATTCTTCTGCCTACTTTCATTCGGGCTGTGCTGGCAGCTGATTAGATGGTACCTACCCGGATTGAGGGTGGGCCTCCCTTTCCCAGTCCACTGACTCAAATGTTAATTTCCTTTGGCAACACCCTCACAGACACACCCAGGAACAATACTTTGAATCCTTCAATCCAGTCAAGTTGACACTCAATATTAACCATCACACTTGGGAAACTTGAGAATGAAGACCCAACTTCCTAATAAGTTACAGAAACTCATGTACTATTCCGAGGCCACAGTAAAGAGTGGAGACTCAAAGCATGGCCAGAAACACGTAAATTAGTTTTAGTGGCAACACAGGTTAAGAGAGAGAGGAACGAAGAAGCTTGGCTAGCAAAGGTGGCCTTGTTATGTGGACGAACCTTTTCTCAGAAGCAATAGATGGTAAATGTTTCTATCCAGATCTTTAAAGGTGTCAGACTGTCAATCTCTCTGGATCCTGGGAAAGGCTTAGAAACAGGAGGGGGCATGGCTGCATTAATAGACATTGTCCACAAACACAAATTTTCCTCAGTTAAGACAGTTCTGCAATGCCACTTCTGCTTGTTGGCCAGTGGCAACCATTTTTAAATATGTCAAAGAAATATATTTGAGGGTAAAATATTCTGATTTTCTTCAGTCCCCACTTTGAAATTTAAAACAAGTTTCACATACTAAAAGCCAAAGTAATAGCTTTGGAGAGATTTGGGTTAGAGGTATTTAGATAGAGACAATCACAGCAGTGGAAAAACACATTTGGGATATATATAAATGAGCAAATTTAAATATATCATTCCATATCTTATTTAGGCAGTCTCTTGGTTTTGAGGTGAGATCAGTTCAGTTAAATATCTATGTCCCATTCCAGGAGGTGGCACTGAAAATGGTTTAGGCCTCTAGACATAATGCAGGCAATCAGATTTCTAGTAGGAGGCATTTCTATAGAAACAGGAAAAATAAATAAATACACGTTACTATCTGGAGTAGTCTATATATCTAGAAAAGCTAGTCTATAGTTTTTTCTCTGACGCATCTTCATATTGCAGTGGCAAACTCCCAGATTTCCCTGGAAGTTCAAACCAAGTGTTCAAGTGAACTTTCTGAGAAGGCCTTGCATCACCAGATATGCATGAAGGTTGTTTATAAGTTACTGTTACTTTCTCCTGATACCTTCAGTTTGCAAGACTTTAAGAAAACCCCAGTTTTAATTTCTAGTAAATTCAATTAAGAAAAATGGGAGAAAACATTGAAAATGTTATTTTGGAGACGTAGCCAGAAAAAAATTCAGGATTTGATCTAACTTGTAAAAAATAATAAAAACTGAAAAAACAATGGACAAGGCTAGAAGATAATAACAGATATATTTTAGTTTTTGAAATAGATTTTTTCTGCTTCCAGTTCTTCAATTTTATGAAAGACATAGTTTCATGCACGTCCGTGTGAAGAGACCACCAAACAGGCTTTGTGTGAGCAACATGGCTGTTTATTTCACCTGGTACAGGCGGGCTGAGTCCGAAAAGAGAGTCAGCGAAGGGAGATGGGGTGGGGCCGTTTTATGGGATTTGGGTAGATAAAGGAAAATTACAGTCAAAGGGGGGTTGTTGTCTGGAGGGCAGAGTGGGGGTCACAAGGTGCTCAGTAGGGGAGCTTTTGAGCCAGGATGAGCCTGGAGAAAGAATTTCACAAGACAATGTCATCAGTTAAGGCAGGAACAGGCCATTTTCACTTCTTTTGTGGTGGAATGTCATCAGTTAAGGCAGGAATCGGCCATCTGGATGTGTACCTGCAGGTCACAGGGGATATGATGGCTTAGCTTAGGCTCAGAGGCCTGACACATAGTAGAACTGATTTATTTGCAAAATAAGTTTTGTTACTATACTTGGTCTGATTATTTGCATAAAGTGCAGCAAGAATAATTATTTACTATATAGACTCCTTTTTAAAAAATGGCTTTGCTGGAACATTCTTTTTTATAAAGAATCTCAGATTAGACCTCTTAAAAGCATCCTGAGCCCAACCAAGGATTTATCTGTTTCTACGAGATACCTGTATGAATTAAGTGAATTCCCCCTCAAGGTCGCAAAATAACTTGGGGCTCCTGGGCCTGTCAGAATGTGACCTTCTTTTACCCATTACAGGCCAGAATCCTGTAAAGGAACCTGTAAAGGAACTGCATAGACAAGGTGTGAGGCCAGTTTTATCCACAGGGCTATTATCAGCTTTATAAAGTCCCAATGTCAATTTCTTAAAAATATGCCATTCCTGTCAAATCCTTGATTTTTGTCTCCACTTGTGTCCTGTTACAAAAGAAAATAGATTCTAATTGAATTTATGCAAATAATTATATTCCCATAAATTAGCAATAATCACTAAGAGTTTCCAAATTTCAGAGAAATCAGGCAGATAGAAGGAAATATGCTTCAAATTTTGCTCACAAGAGTATACTTTACACAAATATTAAAAGCTGTAAAAGTCTAAAAACAAAAAAATTTTCTTGAAAAACAAAAGTAGCAATGTCTCAACAAAACCCATAAAAAGATTATTTCAGTCTTCTATTAGTTCAGTCCATGCAATTAACTCCTATTCTGTTAGATATTGGGTGAGCAGTCCTCATGAACGTATTAGTTGTCCATGAGAGTCCTGGGAGTTTTTCTTTCTCTATACCAGTGGCACAATCTCCAAAGTTATCATAAAGCTTCATTCAAAAGCACCCCTTAGAGTCCTATAGCTAATTGCAAATCACCTTTTTAAAAGCATCAAAGTAGAACAACTGTCAGTGACAGAAGTCTTAGGACAGCCATGGTCAAGGACACACTTAACAAGGAAATTTGGTTATTTCTGTGGCATATAACAATTTAACTATATGTTATATATGTTATTATAATACTAATAACATATATGAAGACATCAGAATGATAGGAATATCACACGATGTTGAAAAACATACAAGTAACAGGTTTGATATAAATGTAGCCCAAATAAATTTGAACACCATTTCGTATTTGACAATGTTTCCTATATGATTTTAACATGCCAAATACACCGAATGTGTCTGTTTTTGGCTTCAGGGGACTTAATATCAAAAAAGATAATGAGGTCAACAAGACTGAATTTAGAATTTGATTTTGGAAAGTTTGATTTTCTTCAATCCCTACTTTGAAACTTAAAACAAGTTTCACATATTAAAAGCCAAGGTAATAGCTTTGGAGAGATTTGGGTTAGGGGTATTTAGATAGAGACAGATATCGCGGTGGAAAAACAAATTACAATCACCAAACAGGTCATTGTAAAATAAGTCATTCATTTAGGCAAAGTGATAACTCAAAGATTTCAAAAAGTAAAAATCTTCACTCTTTGAGAGAGAAGACTCACTTTCACAAACAATAAGGCCTAATAAAGACAGCGTGAGGCCAACTAAATTTGTCTCTCTTCCCCAACCCCTCTTTTTTTTTGCAGTTTTCTCAAAAGGTAAGCAAAAATCTTTCACTATCTCTTAATATTAAAAGAAAATCTTATTCAAGAGAAATCTAAATTTTATCATTGCATAGCTTATTATTAATGCTAAAGTTAACATTAATAAAATCTTACAAACAAATTTACTTACTTTTAATTAGTTGTAACACAAACTAAGATTTTTATAAATCTTTTACAACATTTTATAATGTTCTATAAAAGAGCAGATTAGTACTCTAAGAAAACCCTAATATTTTGACATAAGGGCCTAGATTCTGGCCCTGCATTAGTATGCTTTTTATTTTAAGGTTTAATTTATGCAAAAACTAAATAATCCCTTTCAAATTTTAGCCAGCTGGCTTATATATATAATTCCTTTTACAAGATCAGTGATCAATCTTTCATAAACCTTTAGTTTTGTCCACATTTTTAACTTAAAACAATCTTTAAAATCTAAAAAGCTTTTTTTGTTTTGTTTTGTTTTTTGTTTTTTTGAGACCGAGTCTCACTCTGTCAGCCAGGCTGGAGTGCCTGCCTCCAGGGTTCAAGTGATTCTCCTGCCTCAGCCTCCTGAGTAGCTGGGATTACAGCTGTGCACCACCACACCCAGCTAATTTTTGTATTTTCAGTAGAGACGAGGTTTCACCACGTTGGTCAGGCTGGTCTCGAACCCCTGACCTCGTGATCCGCCCACCTCGGCTTCCCAAAGTGCTGGGATGACAGGCATGAGCCATTGTGCCCAGCCTGTAATTTTTTTAATAAACAAGACTAGCTTAATATTGTTCGTTTCATAAAAACGGCTAAATCTTGAGCTATCTGTAAAAAAAATATGTTTAACATTAAGGTTTATACTTGGGTGAACATCTGATATTCACAGGCTATAAAATAGCAAGGAAATAACTTTAAATGTGACTACTTTTGTCTAATGTCTCAGTTCTCAAAGCAATCTAGGTAAACTGCTAACAATGAATAAATTGAATAAATATAAATGGGATGGATAAATGCTTGTTGGTAAACTTTTATGTAATTTAAAATCTTAAACTTATTTCGGATTAAAGAATAGCTACTCATTAATAGTTTGGCTCATTTCCAATTAACTAGAGATATGGAGAAACCTAAAAATTGTAGAGTGATTTCATCTATAAAGTACTAATACCTGACATGCAGTTTAGGATTTCATGTTTCCTAGGTTTAAGGTCACTAAAAATAAAAATTCCACTTAATATATAATTCTGTATATAAAGTCTGTCAAAGACATGTTTTTGATGAAAAAAATAATATAAGACAAATAGAAAAATGTGTTCTAATTAAAAAGAAAATCATTTTTGTCTAATTCAAAGGTTATTTATGAAACAAAGTAAAAAGGAACCAGTAAGTAGGGGAAAGAGATGTAAAGAAAGTTATAGATATAAAGATGTATTTGTGATAAGAGAGATTAAAAAGAAAAGAGAATTATTTTGTATGATAAATAATTTTATATTTTTTTCTGAAGTAAGATGACTGGTAATCTAAGAAAGAGGGAAATTTAGGATACAACAGACAGTCCAATCATGTTGGAAGTGGCATATGATTCTTTTAATCAAATTCATAAAAGAAATTTTGTTTGTGGTTATGTTGGCTTTAATTAAAATTGAACTATTTATAGTCGTCTTTCTGGAAACTGAGCTTTGACCAAAAAAACACAATACAAAACCAAAACATTGATTAGAACAATAAGGGTTTCTTAAAGTATTGATTTGCTCTTCATTAAATTCCAAGAAGTTTTAATGTTTAACGCTATTTTTTTCTTTTTGAAACTTCTCAGATAGATATCTCAGAAGTTCAACTTCTGGTGTATCCTGCTGCTTTTAGCCTTTTCTTCATTTGAGAGAATAGCTGAGATGTTAACTCTCTCTTTCAACTTTTTGTTGGCTCTGGCAACTTTTTTTTTCTTCAGGTCTAAATCTGTTGCTATAGCCTGATGCTGAAGTGTTTCATCTTAAAGCTTCAAAAAAATCAATGTTTTCTTCCATTATAACTTAATTCTGTGCTGTTGGCTTTTCTTCCTATGAGTAAGGGCCAGAAACCCTCTGAAGGATTACTGAAAAATCAACTCACAAAAGATAGATCAATTGAAGAGAAGGCATGCAGATTTGTTTGGAGTGTGTATGCTGGAGTCTTCAGAATAAAGATTCAAACACACAGGGGAAATTGTCCTTTTTATGCTTAGGTGCAACAAGGTATGGGCACATATAAAAATATGACTGAGCCGAAAGGCATAACCTAATGCCAATAGACTGGGGAAACCCAGCAAGACCTGTCTGTCTAGATTCCTCTTGACCTCTCTGAGCATGTACTCCTTCCTTCTGGGTATAGGGATCTTATGATCTACAATCCAACAAGGTAAGTTGGATAATTTCTTTACGGCTAATTCATACACAGAAAAGGAGACAGCAAATTAGAGCAATATTTTTAGGCTTTGTAGCTGGTTTTGAGAAAAAGGAGTTATGATTTCTAGGTTCTGCCTTGGGCAAAGAGATTCTAGTTTGTATGGCCAGCTTTGAGGAATAATGGGACTGAGAGGAGGCCAGGAGAAGGCCAAAGAAAAACTGACTTCTGAAGCTTTTACCTTGTGGCACTGTCTTCTGAGCTACAACATATATTTAAAGTCTTCAACAAAACCATGAAACTTCCTATGCTGTTACTAAGAGTCACATATTCCCCTGCTCAAGCTACTAGTAAATTCTTTGTTAGTGTTGTTCTTCAGTGGATTCTCCCCAGTAGCTTTGGGTTGATATCCTCCCAGCTTCTAGCCTTGCAGCAGAATATATGTGCTTAGATTTAAGCAAAAATGCCTCAATAGAGTTTCATTGATCTACTTAGGTCACATGCCACCCATCGGCCAAGCTTTGGTCGTAGAGCTGTTATGTTTGAATTGGTCCTACATAGTTCATGTGACTGCCTGTAGAGCTCAATATGGGCAGCCTATTGTCCACACAGTAGCTAGACAGATCACTTTGATTAGGCAAACACTGTTCCCCTTATAACCCTTTTCTCATCCTGTCTCACTTTGATTTCTCATCTCGTTTGGAATAAAAGCCAAAATGTAAGCATTGGCTCCAAGGCCACTGTTACTTGTCAGATCTCATCTCAATCCAGTCCCCTTCTCACTGACTGTGCTCCAGTCACCCTGGCTTCCTGGATGTTTCCTGAACACTCGGGACAGGTTCCCGCTAAGGATCCTGGTACTTTCTGTTCCACTGCATGGAACAATCCTCCTCACACATATCCACAGAACTTATTCTCTAGCATCCTTAAAGTCTTAGTGAGCCTTTCTTTAACCACCTTATTTGAAATCAGTGCTCTCCCTGTGCACCCACTAACCCCTTTTTTTGTTTTCACCAGGCACTTACCACAATCTAACAGACTGCATGTTTTATCCATTTATTCAGTTTCCTATTTGTGTCACTTCAACTCCCATTAAAATATAAGATTTTTGAGGGCAAGCAAGCACTAGATCAATAGGAAACACATCAAGAGTATTCTGTAAACTATTTCTTGAATGAATCAGTGAATGAATGAGTTAATCAATATATTTTTTGAGTGAGGAGCTTTGTGTTAGGCACAGCTAAATGGGAAATCAAGTGGGTCATGTACCATGAATACCATATACTCTATTGTATAATTCTCCTGCTTATATCAGAAACTGTTTATAAGCCTATTATAATTGATACCAATTGGAATCTCTTTTTTACTCATCACCAAGAAAACCACAAACAAGTTGTTTACCATTTGGCTCCTTATTTAATCTGGATTTCCAACTCCTCATGCTTGAAAGATGGAAGATACAATAATACTTTCCTTAGAGGGTTCTGAGACTACTAAGTGAACTTATGCATATAAAAGGGATTCATGTAGTAGAAATACTAACAAAAGAATTACTATGACAGATACTTATAACCATTGTGTTTTTACGTATTTAAAATACATTATACCTATAATTAGCCACACAAGGATATCAAGTGCTAAAGTATGATATGTTTTTATGTTTTGTTTTTCTTGCTTAGGGGATCATGGACATTGAAGCATATTTTGAAAGAATTGGCTATAAGAACTCTAGGAACAAATTGGACTTGGAAACATTAACTGACATTCTTGAGCACCAGATCCGGGCTGTTCCCTTTGAGAACCTTAACATGCATTGTGGGCAAGCTATGGAGTTGGGCTTAAAGGCTATTTTTGATCACATTGTAAGAAGAAACCGGGGTGGGTGGTGTCTCCAGGTCAATCAACTTCTGTACTGGGCTCTGACCACAATCGGTTTTCAGACCACAATGTTAGGAGGGTATTTTTACATCCCTCCAGTTAACAAATACAGCACTGGCATGGTTCACCTTCTCCTGCAGGTGACCATTGATGGCAGGAATTACATTGTTGATGCTGGGTCTGGAAGCTCCTCCCAGATGTGGCAGCCTCTAGAGTTAATTTCTGGGAAGGATCAGCCTCAGGTGCCTTGCATTTTCCGCTTGACAGAAGACAGAGGCATCTGGTACCTGGACCAAATCAGGAGAGAGCAGTATATTCCAAACGAAGAATTTCTTAACTCACATCTCGTGCCAAAGAAGAAACACCAAAAAATATACTGCTTTACGCTTCAACCCCGAACAATTGAAGATTTTGAGTCTATGAATACATACCTGCAGACGTCTCCAACATCTTCATTTATAACCACATCATTTTGTTCCTTGCAGACCCCAGAAGGGGTTCACTGTTTGGTGGGCTTCATCCTCACCTATAGAATATTCAATTATAAAGACAATACAGATCTGGTCGAGTTTAAAACTCTGACTGAGGAAGAGGTTGAAGAAGTGCTGAAAAATATATTTAAGATTTCCTTGGGGAGAAAGCTCCTGCCCAAACCTGGTGATGGATCCCTTACTATTTAGAATTAGGAACAAAATAAACCCTTGTGTATGTATCACCCAACTCACTAATTATCAACTGATGTGCTATCACATATCCTCTCTACCCTCACATTATTTTGAAGAAACTCCTACACATCAAATAGTTTCATCCATAAAAATGTCAGCATTTATTGAAAAACAATAACCTTTTAAAGAAACATAAGGACACATTTTCAAATTAATAAAAATAAAGGCATTTTAAGGATGGCCTGTGTTTATCTTGGGAAGCAGAGTGATTCATGCTAGAAAACATTTAATTTGATTTATTGTTGAATTCAGAGTAAATTTTTACTCTAAATGAATAAAGAATATTGCGGAAAAACTCATCGTCTCTAAAGTACATGAAAACATTGTTGGCTAATAGATTGCGAATCAAAATTTTTCTTTAGACGACTTAGGATATTATGGGGCTAGGCATTTTTTCCTCAATAGAGTCTTCCTCTCATCCTCTTTCTTGTCTCCTAGTTACGTTCTTTTACTTCCAGTACATACTTTGCCACAAGATAAGGAACATGAGCTTTGTTGCGTAGATCTGATTTGAAATCCTGTGGACACGGGGTGAATTACTTTTAAAATCTGTGGCTCTGATTCCTCAAAGATAAAATGCAAATAATATTTATATAATTCACTGTCAGATATAAATTTTCAAAACTATTTATTATATGGATGAATAACATCATTAATATTTTTGTTATTGGGCCAGCATTTACTGAAAGTTCTCCTTCCATCTTGCTTTATTTTCCTGTAACTTGAAATTCTGGTCCTACTGTCATCTGCCTGCTTCTTCCTTAATTAAATATTGATAGGATGTCAGATGTCCCGGATCCGAGAGTGTGCCTTGTGATTCAAAATCTGAATCTTTACTTATCCATAAGTCAGATTTTCTGTTTGTAAATTCCAGTATCAGGGCTATAGTTTAAACTGCAGATTTGTTCTTAACAGTATTCTCCCTCTTCGACTTGTGATGACTATAATAATCTTAAGAGAAAAGCAGACATTAGAATGGATAAATATTCATTAGCAGAATAAATTACATTGAAGCACTAGTATTTTAGGCAGCAGTGTAATAGTTGGGAGATACTGGTGAGTGTAGATATCTTAGGAAGCGGCGGATAGGAGATCTGGCCTCAGTGGGAAGGACAAATGAAACACATATATCAATATTTGAAAGCTTGTCATCTTTCTTACCTATTGGCCTTGTTCAGCTCTGCTGCTATCTTGTTGCAATGCCAGGCCACCACTGGTGCTCCTAGGCAGACCCAATTTTCTCACATTCTGACCAGGATCACCTCACAGGAGGATGTGGTGGCAAAAAACAAAAATGAAAACAAAACAGTCAAACAAAAACCAGATAAAAATGTGGCTCAAGTATGATGATACAGTTGTATACAAATGAGTCAAGTAAATTATATTGCGCAGTAAGTATCCTGAAACCCAATTCAGTTGTTTTGTTCTTGATTATATATAGTACATAATGGAAAAAGCAAAAATATGTTCAGAGAGATTCAGAAATATACAATTTCATCATTCTCAGTAAACTATTGCAAAGACAAAAAACCAAACACTGCATATTCTCACTCATAGATGGGAATTGAACAATGAGAACACATGGACACAGGAAGGGGAACATCACACTCTGGGGACTGTTGTGGGGTGGGGGGAAGGGGGAGGGATAGCATTAGGAGATATACCTAACGCTAAACGACGAGTTAATGGGTGCAGCACACCAGCATGGCACATGTATACGTATGTAACTAACCTGCACATTGTGCACATGTACCCTAAAACTTAAAGTATAATAAAAAAAAAAAAGAAGTATACAATTTCGCTTCCAGGTTGAAGACTTCTGCTCTTGTTATGCAATGTTACCTTTTCTCTAATGAAATCTAAATGAGTGAAGAAGAATCTCACCAATTGATTTGGCCAGAGATTTTAAGGTGCCTCTTAATTCTTTGTGTTTGTCCAAACCCATGTCTCTGTTTTTGGTGGCCCCCTGGAGAGTAGGATGTGGCATGTCTTGTTAGAACTCCGAGATAAGTAAGGTAGAAACCAAACCTTCTAGACCTAACTGGGTAGGTAGGGTGTTGGATGTATATTGCAGTTCTTCTGTTTTCAAAGTGAAGCTGAGTGTGTGTGTTTATCTGCCACTCTCTCTGCTGTAAGCCAGGGAGATTATATGGGGCAAGTACCTATACTGGTGTTCAGGCGGCAGCCTCTGATCCTAGGGAGATACCTATTGGAAGTAAGCCTATGGCATATCCACCTATTTGTTTTTTGTGGCCTAGGGACATTCAGGAATGGAAAGCCCCACTGATTTGCAGAGCTAGGTCATTAAGAAGATAGTGCCTTTGGTGGGAGCTATATAAGTTGTGGCTCTTGGTGTGTGACCTAACTCCTTCAAGGAAAATGAATAGGCCTAGATTTATTACTGGGGTGAGCTGGAAGAAAGGCTCAGGAAGTGCCAAGCTGTGGCTCAGATTACTGGAGGGCTACTATCTGCTCACCAATGCAAATTTATTAGAAGCAAGTCTGTCAAATAGTCATGGAAAGAATGTGCAGGAAAATCCTTCTGGAGGGAAAAATGAGAGCTGTGCATTCCAATATTTTTTCTGCACTGCACCCAGAGGATGTAGCCCCTGGAAGTTCTTAGATGCCCATTGAAAAGCACCTCTTTGTCCTATAATCTAGAGAGACTCACACGTGACTTCTTCCATTCTTTGAGCTAGAAGGTATTTAGGATTCAGTTAATCATGGTTGCTATAAAAGTTGCAGCACCTAATGCATGGCATAAATCCTTTCTGGGAAGAAACATGGAGCTGCATTTTTAGAATTCCCTCTCCACACTCCTCCCATAGTATGAAGTCCGTGGCAGTGCATGCAGGCTCATATAAAACTGCTTTTTCTGTGGCCTAGAGAGATTTGCATATGCCTAGTCCCCTCTACCCCAGAGTTGGGAGGTTTAGGATGCAGTCCTAAGAGTGGAAAGAGTGGACAAACTCTTTTCAGGTAGGATTAATAGACCTGGAGTTATCACTGGGGTTAGCTAGGGGAGAAAGCACGGGAAGAGCCATCCTGCTTCTCAGGCTGCTAGTGGGATATTTGTCTGTCTCCTTTCTCCCCAACGCATGTTGGAAATCAGGCCACCAAGTAGCCACTGGAACAGTGTGCCATAAACCCATTCCAGGAAGTGACAGACAGCTGCATTTTAAAGCCCCTTCTGTACATTGCTTCTGGGGGATAAGGCTCCTGGAAATGCTTACGCACTGTATAAAATCACCTTTTTCCTGTGGTCTAGAGAGACTTGCATATGTCTAATTCCCTCTCCTCCAAGAGGTAGGAGGTTGAGGATGTAGTCTTAGGTGGAAGCAGTAATAGTGGGAAGCTCGTCATGTGGACAAACTCTAGGAGGAATCAGTAGACACAAAATTATAGCTGACTAGATTGGGAGAGGCAGTTGTCTCATCTAACATACAGAAACTAACATAGAAGGTCAAAGAAAATGATGAAACAGAGATATATATTCCAATTAAAGCACAAAATAAATCTCCGAAACTGTACCCAAGTGATGTGGAGATATGCAATTTACCTGACAGGGAATTTAGAATAAAGGTCATAAAGGTGCTCACTGATCAGGTGACCAGTGTAGGAACAAAACTGAGAATTTCAACAAAGAGATTTAAAAAAAGTTTTTAAAACACCAAACAGAAATTATAGAACTGAAAAATACTCTGACTAAAAAATCTAATAGAGATGTTCAACAGCAGGCTACATCAAACAGAAGAAAGAATCAGGGAACTCAAAGACAGGTCATTGAAAGTTATCAAGTTTCTGTTTCAAGAACCAGAAATACCATTTGACCCAGCAATCCCATTACTGGGTATACACACGAAGGAATATAAATCATTCTGTTCTAAAGACACATGCATGGGTATGTTCACTGCAGCACTATTTGCAATAGCAAAGACATGGAATCAACCTAAATGCCCATCAATGATACACTGGATAAAGAAATGTGGTACATATACACCGTGCAATACTATGCAGCTATAAGAAAGAATGAGATCATGTCCTTTGCAGAAACATGGATGAAGCTGGAGGCCATTATCCTTAGCAAACCAATGCAGAAACAGAAAACCAAATACCACATGTTCTTACTTGTAAGTGGGAGCTAAATGATAAGAACACATGGACACATAGAGGGGAACAACTAACACTGGGGCCTACTGGAGGGTGAAGAGTAGGAGGAGAGAGAAAAGCAGAAAAAATAAATAATGGGTACTAGGTTTACTACCTGCGTGACAAAGTAATCTGCAAAACAAACCCCCATGACACAAGTTTATCTGTATAACAAACCTGCACATGTACCCCTGAACTTAAAATAAAAGTTAAATTAAAAAAATAAGATTAATATCTGCATATAAATCTTTGTTTACAGCTTGTTATATACTGAATTATGTCCGCTCCCCCAACATTCATATGTTGAAGCCCAAAGTTATTGTATTTGGAAATAGGGCTTTTAGGAGATACTTAAGGTTAAATAAGGTTATAAATGTGGAGTCTTAATCTGATAGAATTGGTGGTTTTTTAAGAAAAAGAGATTGCTCTCTCCCCAGTGCAGATACCAAGGAAAGGCCATGTGAGAACACAGCAGGAAGGCAGCCATCTGCAACCTAAGGAGAGATATCTGTCAAAGGACAAAATTACAACAAATGTAAAGATCTCAATTGGCTTTACTTGTGATTCTGGAATCAGGCAACACTTCATTTCATAAAATAGAATTAGTGCTCCAATGGGCTGAGCAAAAGGGGTTGTTAATTTTATAGACAGAGAAGGACAGAAGAAAGCAGAACTAAAGAATGGAAAGTAGATTGGTCAAATTTACTTTCCTTTTAAGGCAGAAAAATAGAACAATAACTATTCAAGTAATCTTAAGGTTACTTCAGGTTAAGGGTTAAAATAGAAGGAACTTTATCATCATGCTGATTGAAGATTCAAACTGGCCTGTTTGAGAAATTGGCTGTTATCTCTTTCTATCTTTTGTTTTAAGAGGCTTCCTCAGATACCATGCTGGTGGAAGAAGGGGAGTGCCACCTTTCTACTGCCAGGTGGATATAAATATCCAAGTTCCCCATTCAATCTCCTTGCCATTCAAGGCAAGGTGACTTGTTACTGCTCAGTGGAGATGAAAATTTCTGATTTCTCAGAAGGTCAGGTAACAACTTAGTTTTAGTTTAGTGATGTTGATCCTCAGCCTGAGTGACTCCATTGTGATTTTTTAGTCTGGTCTGTTGGGGTGTGGTGTAGAATCTTAGTCCAAAACAGCTGCCTCCTATAATTTTTAATTTAACAGCCCTCACCAGGTAGTGACTCTGCTGGCACATTGATTTAGACTTTTTAGCTTCCACAACAGTGAGAAAATAAGTCTCTGTTGTTTAAGTCAAAAAAAAAAAAAAGTCACCCAGTTTGAGGAGAGAAAATAGAAAATAGTGAAGCCATTTTAAGAGACTAATGGAATACCATCAACTGACCATCATATGCATTATCGACGTTCCAGAAAAATACAGAAAGTCACATTAAGCCAGAAACTTCTCAAGCTTTTAGAAGGAAACAGAAATCCTGATTTAGTAAGCTCAAAGATGCCAAGTAACATTAATGCACTGAGAAACATCATAATCAAATTGTCAAAAGTTAAAGAAAAACAGAGAGTTGTGAAAGCAGCAAGAAAAAAACAAATTGTTATGTACAAAGGAATCCCAATGACATTATCAACAAATTTTTCAGCAGAAACCTTGTAGGCCAAAAAGGAGTAAGATGACATTTTCAAAACTTTGTGGGGCGGGGTGGAGGCGGGTAGCGGGGTGGGAATCCAATTAGGAATACTCTACCCAACAATTCTGTCTTTCAAAAATGAAGGGTGAAAAAGACTGACAAACAAAGGCTTAGATTATCACCACTAGACATGCATTGTAAAAATTCCAAAGGCAGTTCTTCAAGATGAAGGAAGGGGATGCTAATTAGTAGCATGAAAGTATAAAGCTTACTGATCAAAGTAAGAACATTTTCAAATCCAAGACACTCTAATACTGTAACGGCAATGGGTAGGTCAATTTAGTATATGTTGAAACGATTTAGTATATGCTCTGCCATTAATCTTTATTGTTTTAACATATACTAAATTGACCTACTCATTGCTGAGGGTTAAAGGTTAAAGGCATAGCCTTTAAACTTAGTATAAAGACTAAAACTCAAAACTATTAAAAATAACTAAAGCTGCAATAATTTAAGGGATATGAATTACGAAAAGATGTAAATTGTGACATCAAAAGCATAAAACATGGGGGGAAGAGGAGTAAAACTATAGAGTTGGTGTATGTGGAGAGATAGAATGCAAGACAAGAATAGTAGGAGACTTTCACATGGCTTTATGGCAGAGCATGTGATCAATCTTAAAGAATATTCCATGTGCAGATGAGTAGAATGTATATTCTTTGTGTTTGTTGGCTAAGGTATTCTGCAGATATCTATTAGTTCCATTTAGTCAATTATATAGTTTAAGTCCAGAAGAAAGTTAAAACTGTCAAAAGTTAAAGACAAAAAATAGTCTTGAAAGCAGCAACAGAAATGCAAATTGTAATGTACAATGGAACCCCAAAGACATTATCAACAGATTTTTCAGCAGAACCCTTGTAGGCCAGAAAGGAGTAAGACGATATATTCAAGACCTTGTGGAAAAAGGCCAGCTAAGAATAATGTAACTATATTAAATAAGAACCAAACAGAACTGCTGGAATTGAAATATTCACTACAGAAATTCCAAAATACAGTTGAAGGTTTTTAAAATAGACTAGACCAAGAGGAAGAAAAACACTAAACTTATGACTTATTGTCATTTCTAGTAGAGAATAAGAAAATGCTACTTGGAAAACATATTTGGGGGTGTAATTCAGGAAAATTTTTCCAATCTTGCTAGAGAGGTAGACATGCAGATACAAGAAATTTAGAGAACTCCTGTGAGATACTATACAAGATGACCATCTGCAAGGCACATAGTTTAGTATCTGATATAGTGTTGGCTGTCCTCTCCAAATCTCATGTTGAAATGTATTGCCAAATGTTGGAGATGTGAGGCTTCTTGGGAGGTGATTGGATCATTAGGGCAGATTTTTTCATAATGCTTTTGCACCATCCCTTTGGTGCTATCCTCATAACAATGAGTGAATTCACACAAGAGTTGGTTTTGTAAGTGTGTGGTATCTTCCCCCTTACTCTCTTGGCCACACTTTCACTGTGTGACATGCATTGTACTGCTTCCAACATGAGTAAATGCTCCCTGAGGCCTCCCCAGAAGGAGAGCAGATGGCAGCACCATGCTGGTTCAGCCTACAGAACTCTGAGCCAATTAAATCTCTTTTCTTTATAAATTACTCCATCTCAGATGTTTCTTTATAGCAATGTAAAAATGGCCTAATCCACTATACAAGGTAAATGAAAGAGAAAAAAAAAACTTAAAGACAGCTGAAAAAAGGGTCAAATTACCTATAAAGGGAATCCCATCAGAATGACAGTGGACTACGCAACAGAATCATTTCTTTCTTTTTTTTTCTTCTTATTATTTATTTTTATTATTATTATTATTATACTTTAGGTTTTAGGGTACATGTGCGCACCGTGCAGGTAAGTTACATATGTATACATGTGCCATGCTGGTGCGCTGCACCCACTAACTCGTCATCTAGCATTAGGTATATCTCCCAATGCTATCCCTCCCCACTCCCCCCACCCCACAACAGTCCCCGAAGTGTGATGTTCCCCTTCCTGTGTCCATGTGTTCTCATTGTTCAATTCCCACCTATGAGTGAGAATATGCGGTGTTTGGTTTTTTGTTCTTACGATAGTTTACTGAAAATCATGATTTCCAATTTCATCCATGTCCCTACAAAGGACATGAACTCATCATTTTTTATGGCTGCATAGTATTCCATGGTGTATATGTGCCACATTTTCTTAATCCAGTCTATCATTGTTGGACATTTGGGTTGGTTCCAAGTCTTTGCTATTGTGAATAATGCTGCAGTAAACATACGTGTGCATGTGTCTTTATAGCAGCATGATTTATAGTCCTTTGGGTATATACCCAGTAATGGGATGGCTGGGTCGAATGGAATTTCTAGTTCTAGATCCCTGAGGAATCGCCACACTGACTTCCACAAGGGTTGAACTAGTTTACAGTCCCACCAACAGTGTAAAAGTGTTCCTATTTCTCCACATCCTCTCCAGCACCTGTTGTTTCCTGACTTTTTAATGATTGCCATTCTAACTGGTGTGAGATGGTATCTCATTGTGGTTTTGATTTGCATTTCTCTGATGGCCAGTGATGGTGAACATTTTTTCATGTGTTTTTTGGCTGCATAAATGTCTTCTTTTGAGAAGTGTCTGTTCATGTCCTTCGCCCAATTTTGATGGGGTTGTTTGTTTTTTTCTTGTAAATTTGTTTGAGTTCATTGTAGATTCTGGATATCAGCCCTTTGTCAGATGAGTAGGTTGCGAAAATTTTCTCCCGTTTTGTAGGTTGCCTGTTCATTCTGATGGTAGTTTCTTTTGCTGTGCAGAAGCTCTTGAGTTTAATTAGATCCCATTTGTCAATTTTGGCTTTTGTTGCTATTGCTTTTGGTGTTTTAGACATGAAGTCCTTGCCCATGCCTATGTCCTGAATGGTAATGCCTAGGTTTTCTTCTAGGGTTTTTATGGTTTTAGGTCTAACGTTTAAGTCTTTAATCCATCTTGAATTGATTTTTGTGTAAGGTGTAAGGAAGGGATCCAGTTTCAGCTTTCTCCATATGGCTAGCCAGTTTTCCCAGCACCATTTATTAAATAGGGAATCCTTTCCCCATTTCTTGTTTTTCTCACGTTTGTCAAATATCAGATAGTTGTAGATATGTGGCATTATTTCTGATGGCTCTGTTCTGTTCCATTGATCTGTATCTCTGTTTTGGTACCAGTATCATACTGTTTTGGTTACTGTAGCCTTGTAGTATAGTTTGAAGTCAGGTAGTGTGATGCCTCCAGCTTTGTTCTTTTGGCTTAGGATTGACTTGGCGATGCGGGCTCTTTTTTGGTTCCATATGAACTTTGAAGTAGTTTTTTCCAATTCTGTGAAGAAAGTCATTGGTAGCTTGATGGGGACGGCATTGAATCTGTAAATTACCTTGGGAAGGATGGCCATTTTCACGATATTGATTCTTCGTACCCATGAGCATGGAATATTCTTCCATTTGTTAATATCCTCTTTTATTTCATTGAGCAGTGGTTTGTAGTTCTCCTTGAAGAGGTCCTTCACATCCCTTGTAAGTTACATTGCTAGGTATTTTATTCTCTTTGAAGCAATTGTGAATGGGAGTTCACTCATGATTTGGCTCTCTGTTTGTCTGTTGCTGGTGTATAAGAATGCTTGTGATTTTTGTACATTGATTTTGTATCCTGTTTGTACATTGATTTTGTATCCTGAGACTTTGCTGAAGTTGCTTATCAGCTTAAGGAGATTTTGGGCTGAGCCAGTGGGGTTTTCTAGATATACAATCATGTCATCTGCAAACAGGGACAATTTGACTTCCTCTTTTCCTAATTGAATACCCTTGATTTCCTTCTCCTGCCTAATTGCCCTGGCCAGAACTTCCAAAACTATGTTGAATAGAAGTGGTGAGAGAGGGCATCCCTGTCTTGTGCCAGTTTTCAAAGGGAATGCTTCCAGTTTTTGCCCATTCAGTGTGATATTCGCTGTGGGTTTGTCATAGATAGCTCTTATTATTTTGAGATACGTCCCATCAATACCTAATTTATTGAGAGTTTTTAGCATGAAGGGCTGTTGAATTTTGTCAAAGGCCTTTTCTGCATCTATGGAGATAATCATGTGGTTTTTGTCTTTGGTTCTCTTTATATGCTGGATTACATTTATTGATTTGCGTATATTGAACCAGCCTTGCATCCCAGGGATGAAGCCCACTTGATCATGGTGGATAAGCTTTTTGATGTGCTGCTGGATTCGGTTTGCCAGTATTTTATTGAGGATTTTTGCATCAATGTTCATCAAGGATATTGGTCTAAAATTCTCTTTTTTTTGTTGTGTCTCTGCCAGGCTTTGGTATCAGGATGATGCTGGCCTCATAAAAATGAGTTAGGGAGGATTCCCTCTTTTTCTATTGATTGGAATAGTTTCAGAAGGAATGGTACCAGTTCCTCCTTGTACCTCTGGTAGAATTCGGCTGTGAACCTGTCTGGTCCTGGACTTTTTTTGGTTGGTAAGCTATTGATTATTGCCACAATTTCAGCTCCTGTTATTGGTCTATTCAGAGATTCAACTTCTTCCTGGTTTAGTCTTGGGAGGGTGTATGTGTTGAGGAATTTATCCATTTCTTCTAGATTTTCTAGTTTATTTGTGTAGAGGTGTTTGTAGTATTCTCTGATGGTAGTTTGTATTTCTGTGGGATCGGTGGTGATAGCCCCTTTATCATTTTTTATTGCATCTATTTGATTCTTCTCTCTTTTTTTCTTTATTAATCTTGCTAGCGGTCTATCAATTTTGTTGATCCTTTCAAAAAACCAGCTCCTGGATTCATTAATTTTTTGAAGGGTTTTTTGTGTCTCTATTTCCTTCAGTTCTGCTCTGATTTTAGTTATTTCTTGCCTTCTGCCAGCTTTTGAATGTGTTTGCTCTTGCTTTTCTAGTTCTTTTAATTGTGATGTTAGGGTGTCCATTTTGGATCTTTCCTGCTTTCTCTTGTGGGCATTTAGTGCTATAATTTTCCGTCTACACACTGCTTTGAATGCATCCCAGAGATTCTGGTATGTTGTGTCTTGCTTCTCATTGGTTTCAAAGAACATCTTTATTTCTGCCTTCATCTCGTTATGTACCCAGTAGTCACTCAGGAGCAGGTTGTTCAGTTTCCATGTAGTTGAGCAGTTTTGAGTGAGATTCTTAATCCTGAGCTCTAGCTTGATTGCACTGTGATCTGAGAGATAGTTTGTTATAATTTCTGTTCTTTTACATTTATTGAGGAGAGCTTTACTTCCAAGTATGTGGTCAATTTTGGAATAGGTGTGGTGTGGTGCTGAAAAAAATGTATATTCTGTTGATTTGGGGTGGAGAGTTCTGTAGATGTCTATTAGGTCTGCTTGGTGCAGAGCTGAGTTCAATTCCTGGATATCCTTGTTGACTTTCTGTCTCGTTGATCTGTCTAATGTTGACAGTGGGGTGTTAAAGTCTCCCATTATTAATGTGTGGGAGTCTAAGTCTCTTTGTAGGTCACTCAGGACTTGCTTTATGAATCTGGGTGCTCCTGTATTGGGTGCATATATATTTAGGATAGTTAGTTCTTCTTGTTGAATTAATCCCTTTACCATTATGTAATGGCCTTCTTTGTCTCTTTTGATCTTTGTTGGTTTAAAGTCTGTTTTATCAGAGACTAGGATTGCAACCCCTGCCTTTTTTTGTTTTCCATTTGCTTGGTAGATCTTCCTCCATCCTTTTATTTTGAGCCTATGTGTGTCTCTGCACTTGAGATGGGTTTCCTGAATACAGCACACTGATGGGTCTTGAGTCTTTATCCAATTTGCCAGTCTGTGTCTTTTAATTGGAGCATTTAGTCCATTTACATTTAAAGTTAATATTGTTATGTGTGAATCTGATCCTGTCATTATGATGTTAGCTGGTTATTTTGCTCGTTAGTTGATGCAGTCTCTTCCTAGTCTCGATGGTCTTTACATTTTGGCATGATTTTGCAGTGGCTGGTAGCGGTTGTGCCTTTCCATGTTTAGCGCTTCCTTCAGGAGCTCTTTTAGGGCAGGCCTGGTGGTGACAAAATCTCTCAGCATTTGCTTGTCTGTAAAGTATTTTATTTCTCCTTCACTTATGAAGCTTAGTTTGGCTGGATATGAAATTCTGGGTTGAAAATTCTTTTCTTTAAGAATGTTGAATATTGGCCCCCACTCTCTTCTGGCTTGTAGGGTTTCTGCCGAGAGATCCGCTGTTAGTCTGATGGGCTTCCCTTTGATGGTAACCCGACCTTTCTCTCTGGCTGCCCTTAACATTTTTTCCTTCATTTCAACTTTGGTGAATCTGACAATTATGTGTCTTGGAGTTGCTCTTCTCGAGGAGTATCTTTGTGGTGTTCTCTGTATTTCCTGAATCTGAATGTTGGCCTGCCTTCCTAGATTGGGGAAGTTCTCCTGGATAATATCCTGGAGAGTGTTTTCCAACTTGGTTCCATTCTCCCCATCACTTTCAGGTACACCAATCAGACGTAGACTTGGTCTTTTCACATAGTCCCACATTTCTTGGAGGCTTTGCTCATTTCTGTTTATTCTTTTTTCTCTAAACTTCCCTTCTCGCTTCATTTCATTCATTTCATCTTCCAGGGCTGATACCCTTTCTTCCATTTGATTGCATCAGCTCCTGAGGCTTCTGCATTCTTCACGTAGTTCTCGAGCCTTGGTTTTCAGCTCCATCAGCTCCTTTAAGCACTTCTCTGTATTGGTTATTCTAGTTATACATTCTTCTAAATTTTTTTCAATGTTTTCAACTTCTTTGCCTTTGGTTTGAATATCCTCCCGTAGCTCGGAGTAATTTGATCGTCTGAAGCCTTCTTCTCTCAGCTCGTCAAAGTCATTCTCCGTCCAGCTTTGTTCCATTGCTGGTGAGGAACTGCGTTCCTTTGGAGGAGGAGAGGTGCTCTGCTTTTTAGAGTTTCCAGGTTTTCTGCTCTGTTTTTTCCCCATCTTTGTGGTTTTATCTACTTTTGGTCTTTGATGATGGTGAAGTACAGATGGGTTTTTGGTGTGGATGTCCTTTCTGTTAGTTTTCCTTCTAACAGACAGGACCCTCAGCTGCAGGTCTGTTGGAGTAACTGGCCGGCCGTGTGAGGTGTCAGTCTGCCCCTGCTGGGGGGTGCCTTCCAGTTAGGCTGCTCGGGGGTCAGGGGTCAGGGATCCACTTGAGGAGGCAGTCTGCCCGTTCTCAGATCTCCAGCTGCATGCTGGGAGAACCACTGCTCTCCTCAAAGCTGTCAGACAGGGACATTTAAGTGTGCAGAGCTTACTGCTGTCTTTTTGTTTGTCTGTGCCCTGCCCCCAGAGGTGGAGCCTACAGAGGCAGGCAGGCCTCCTTGAGCTGTGGTGGGCTTCACCCAGTTCAAGCTTCCCGGCTGCTTTGTTTACCTAAGCAAGCCTGGGTGATGGCGGGCGCCCCTCCCCCAGCCTCGCCGCCAACTTGCTGTTTGAACTCAGACTGCTGTGCTAGCAATCAGTGAGACTCCGTGGGCGTAGGACCCTCTGAGCCAGGTGCGGGCTATAATCTCCTGGGGCACCGTTTCCTAAGCCCGTCGGAAAAGCACAGTATTCGGGGGGGAGTGGCCCGATTTTCCAGGTGCTGTCTGTCACCCCTGAAAAGGGAACTCCCTGACCCCTTGCACTTCCCAAGTGAGGCAATGCCTCGCCCCTGCTTCGGCTGGCGCACGGTGCACTCACCCACTGACCTGCGCCCACTGTCTGGCACTCCCTAGTGAGATGAACACGGTACCTCAGATGGAAATGCAGAAATCACCCGTCTTCTGCGTTGCTCACGCTGGGAGTTGTAGACCAGAGCTGTTCCTATTCGGCCATCTTGGCTCCTCCCCGCAACAGAATCCTTTCAAGCCAGAAGCAATTGGAAATCAATTTTTAGCTTTTTTTTTTTTTTTTTTTTTTTGAGACGGAGTCTTGCTCTGTCACCCAGGCTGGAGTACAGTGGCGCGATCTCAGTTCACTCCAAGCCCTGCCTCCCGGTTTCACGCCGTTCTCCTGCCTCAGCCTCCCAAGTAGCTGGGACTACAGGTGCCTGCCACAGCACCCGACTAATTTTTTGTATTTTTAGTAGAGACGGGGTTTCACCATGGCCTTGATCTCCTGACCTCGTGATCCACCCCCCACAGCCTCCCAAAGTGCTGGGATCACAGGCGTAAGCCACCACACCCAGCCTTTTAGCTTTCTTAAGGAAAAAAAAAAATGCCAGCAAAGAAATTCATATCCCACCAAAATAAGCTTCAGAAACAAAGGAGAAATAAAGTCTTTCACAGAGAAGCAAATGCTAAGAGAAGTTATTACCACCAGACTGACCCTACGAGAAATGCTAAACATGGAAACAAAATAATGGTACTTGCTAACAAAAATGCACATGTGAGTACAAAGCCCATAGACACTATAGAGCAACTAAGCAATAGAGACTGCAAAGCAGTTAGCTAACAATGCTATGACAGGAACAAAACCTCTCACATCAATATTAACTGTGAACGTAAACAGCCTAAATGCTCCACTTAAAATTCAAAGAGCGGCAAGTTGGATTTTAAAAAAAAAAAAAAAGCCAAGCCTGCTGTCTTTAAGATACCTGTCTCACATGTAATGACACCCATAGGCTCAAAATAAAGGGATGGAGAAAGACTGATCAGCAAATGAAAACAAAAAAGAGATCACTATTCTTGGGTTAGGTAAAACAAACTTTAAACCAACAACAGTAAAAAAGGACAAAGAAGGACATTCTATAATGATAAAAGTTTCAATTCAATAGATTTATCTATCTTAAAGGTGTATGCACCCAACTCCAGAGCACTGAGATTTATAAAAACTTACTACTGGATATAAGAAAAGATATAGGCAGCCATACCATAATAGTGGGAGACTTTAATACCCCATTGACAGCATTACCATTTCAGTCCAGAATTTCTTTGTTGGTTTTCAGCATTAGACACTGTACAAATTAAAGAAAGACGAAAGAAACATGAAGGGTGGCTCGACAGCCAGGTTTATTTTAGAAAACAGGTTTATTTTAGAAAACAAACCACAGAGGGGCTTCTGGCCAAGTTAGGTCAGAGCCACACTTTCTTAAAGACTAAGAGTTTTTAAGGATTCATGGTGGGAGAGTTTATCATAGGCTTGGACTCTTCTGTGTCTCTTTGTTGTGCTTGTCTGGGAGGGAGAGTTGTGTGTCTGTTCCCATACATCTTCCTGCAGCTGCAGGCATACACCCTACTGCCTACCCTGAGTCTGCTTTTAGCTTCCCTATCTTAGTGCACCTGAAGGGAAAGGAATGTGCTTATTAAGGCCATTGTATGAGAGTGAAGTTTGGCAGTTACCCAAGAGACTTTGCCCCCACCTCCCTCTGTGCCTGAGCTGTCTTATCTGTGTTTTACTGTCTGCTCTTACTGGATGCTTATAGTTAGAAGAGAAGTGATTTCCTTGAAATACATGAGGCTAGAAAGGGAGCAGGAACTTAAAGTGGCAGTGTTTGTCCGAGATGTTGGTGCTCCTGCCCTGTCAGACAGATCATCAACTTTAACAAATTCTGGACTTAAAGCAGACACTTGACTAAATGGACCTAATAGACATCTGCAGAATACTCCACCAGACAACCACATCGTATACATTCTTACATGTGCATGAGAAATTCTATAAGATTGACCACATCCTCTGACATAAAGCAAGTCTCAATACGTTTTTAAAAAATCAAAACTATTTCAAGCATCTTCACAGACCATGGTGGAATAAAATTAGAAATCAATAACAAGTAGAGCTCTTAGAAATACACAAATACATTGAAACTAAACAACTTGCTGCTGAATGAGTTTTGAGTAAACATCAAAATTAAAGCAGAAATCAAAAAATAATTTGAAACAAATGAAAATAGAGACATAACATACAAAAATCTCTGGGATACAGCAAAGGTATTGTTAAGAGGAAAGCTTGTAGTGCTAAATTCCTGCATTGGAAAGATAGAATGATCTGAAATTAAAGCCTAATATTTCCCCTAATGGAACTAAAATAATAATAACAACTTAACCCAAAGCTAGCAGAAGAAAAAGAAACAACTAAAATCAGAGTACAACTAAACGAAATTGTGATTTTAAAAATTATGCAAGGGATCAACAAAATGGAAAATTAGTTCTTTGAAAGGGTAAACAAGATTAATTGACAGCTAGATAAACAAAGGGAGCCAAGATGGCCGAATAGGAAGAGCTCCGGTCTACAGCTCCCAACGTGAGCAACGCAGAAGACGGGTGATTTCTGCATTTCCATCTGAGGTACCGGGTTCATCTCACTAGGGAGTGTCAGACAGTGGGCACAGGTCAGTGGGTGCGAGCACCGTGCATGAGCTGAAGAAGGGCGAGGCATTGCCTCACTCGGGAAGCCCAAGGGGTCAGGGAGTTCCCTTTCCTAGTCAAAGAAAGGGGTGACAGACGGCACCTGGAAAATTGGGTCACTCCCACCCAAATACTGTGCTTTTCTGACACGCTTAGGAAACGGCGCACCAGGAGATTATAGCCCGCACCTGGCTTAGAGGGTTCTACGCCCATGGAGTCTCGCTGATTGCTAGCACAGCAGTCTGAGATCAAACTGCAAGGTGGCAGCGAGGCTGGGGGAGGGGAACCCGCCATTGCCCAGGCTTGCTTAGGTAAACAAAGCAGCCGGGAAGCTTGAACTGGGTGAAGCCCACCACAGCTCAAGGAGGCCTGCCTGCCTCTGTAGGCTCCACCTCTGGGGGCAGGGCACAGACAAACAAAAAGACAGCAGTAACCTCTGCAGACTTAAATGTCCCTGTCTGACAGCTTTGAAGAGAGCAGTGGTTCTCCCAGCATGCAGCTGGAGATCTGAGAATGGGCAGACTGCCTCCTCAAGTGGGTCCCTGACCCCTGACCCCTGAGCAGCCTAACTGGAAGGCACCCCCCAGCAGGGGCAGACTGACACCTCACACGGCCGGCCAGGTACTCCAACAGACCTGCAGCTGAGGGTCCTGTCTGTTAGAAGGAAAACTAACAAACAGAAAGCACATCCACACCAAAAACCCATCTGTACATCACCATCATCAAAGACCAAAAGTAGATAAAACCACAAAGATGGGGAAAAAACAGAGCAGAAAAACTGGAAACTCTAAAAAGCAGAGCACCTCTCCTCCTCCAAAGGAACGCAGTTCCTCACCAGCAATGGAACAAAACTGGACGGAGAATGACTTTGACGAGCTGAGAGAAGAAGGCTTCAGACGATCAAATTACTCCGAGCTACGGGAGGATATTCAAACCAAAGGCAAAGAAGTTGAAAACTTTGAAATAAATTTAGAAGAATGTATAACTAGAATAACCAATACAGAGAAGTGCTTAAAGGAGCTGATGGAGCTGAAAACCAAGGCTCGAGAACTACGTGAAGAATGCAGAAGCCTCAGGAGCCGATGCGATCAACTGGAAGAAAGGGTATCAGTGATGGAAGATGAAATGAATGAAATGAAGCGAGAAGGGAAGTTTAGAGAAAAAAGAATAAACAGAAATGAACAAAGCCTCCAAGAAATATGGGACTACGTGAAAAGACCAAATCTACGTCTGATTGGTGTACCTGAAAGTGACGGGAAGAATGGAACCAAGTTGGAAAACACTCTGCAGGATATTATCCAGGAGAACTTCCCCAATCTAGCAAGGCAGGCCAACATTCAGATTCAGGAAATACAGAGAACGCCACAAAGATACTCCTCGAGAAGAGCAACTCCAAGACACATAATTGTCAGATTCACCAAAGTTGAAATGAAGGAAAAAATGTTAAGGGCAGCCAGAGAGAAAGGTCGGGTTACCCTCAAAGGGAAGCCCATCAGACTAACAGCGGATCTCTCAGCAGAAACTCTACAAGCCAGAAGAGAGTGGGGGCCAATATTCAACATTCTTAAAGAATTTTCAACCCAGAATTTCATATCCAGCCAAACTAAGCTTCATAAGTGAAGGAGAAATAAAATACTTTACAGACAAGCAAATGCTGAGAGATTTTGTCACCACCAGGCCTGCCCTAAAAGAGCTCCTGAAGAAAGCACTAAACATGGAAAGGCACAACCGCTACCAGCCACTGCAAAATCATGCCAAAATGTAAAGACCATCGAGACTAGGAAGAGACTGCATCAACTAACGAGCAAAATAACCAGCTAACGTCATAATGACAGGATCAGATTCACACATAACAATATTAACTTTAAATGTAAATGGACTAAATGCTCCAATTAAAAGACACAGACTGGCAAATTGGATAAAGACTCAAGACCCATCAGTGTGCTGTATTCAGGAAACCCATCTCACGTGCAGAGACACACATAGGCTCAAAATAAACGGATGGAGGAAGATCTACCAAGCAAATGGAAAGCAAAATAAGGCAGGGGTTGCAATCCTAGTCTCTGATAAAACAGACTTTAAACCAACAAAGATCAAAAGAGACAAAGAAGGCCATTACATAATGGTAAAGGGATCAATTCAACAAGAAGAGCTAACTATCCCAGATATATATGCACCCAATACAGGAGCACCCAGATTCATAAAGCAAGTCCTGAGTGACTTACAAAGAGACTTAGACTCCCACACATTAATAATGGGAGACTTTAACACCCCACTGTCAACATTAGACAGATCAACGAGACAGAAAGTCAACAAAGATACCCAGGAATTGAACTCAGCTCTGCACCAAGCAGACCTAATAGACATCTACAGAACTCTCCACTCCAAATCAACAGAATATACATTTTTTAAGCACCACACCACACCTATTCCAAAACTGACCACATACTTGGAAGTAAAGCTCTCCTCAGCAAATGTAAAACAACAGAAATTATAACAAACTGTCTCTCAGATCACAGTGCAATCAAGCTAGAGCTCAGGATTAAGAATCTCACTCAAAACTGCTCAACTACATGGAAACTGAACAACCTGCTCCTGAATGACTACTGAATACATAATAAAATGAAGGCAGAAATAAAGATGTTCTTTGAAACCAATGAGAAGCAAGACACAACATACCAGAATCTCTGGGATGCATTCAAAGCAGTGTGTAGAGGGAAATTTATAGCACTAAATGCCCACAAGAGAAAGCAGGAAAGATCCAAAATGGACACCCTAACATCACAATTAAAAGAACTAGAAAAGCAAGAGCAAACACATTCAAAAGCTAGCAGAAGGCAAGAAATAACTAAAATCAGAGCAGAACTGAAGGAAATAGAGACACAAAAAACCCTTCCAAAAATCAAACAATCCAGGAGCTGGTTTTTTGAAAGGATCAACAAAACTGATAGACCGCTAGCAAGACTAATACAGAAAAAAAGAAAGAAGAATGAAATAGACGCAATAAAAAATGATAAAGGGGATATCACCACTGATCCCACAGAAATACAAACTACCATCAGAGAATACTACAAACACCTCTATGCAAATAAACTAGAAAATCTAGAAGAAATGGATAAATTCCTTGACACATACACGCTCCCAAGACTAAACCAGGAAGAAGTTGAATCTCTGAAGAGATCAATAACAGGAGCTGAAATTGTGGCAATAATCAATAGCTTACCAACCAAAAAGAGTCCAGGACCAGAAGGATTCACAGCCGAATTCTACCAGAGGTACAAGGAGGAACTGGTACCATTCCTTCTGAAACTATTCCAATCAATAGAAAAAGAGGGAATCCTCCCTAACTCATTTTATGAGGCCAGCATCATCCTGATACCAAAGCCGGGCAGAGACACAACCAAAAAAGAGAATTTTAGACCAATATCCTTGATGAACATTGATGCAAAAATCCTCAATAAAATACTGGCAAACCGAATCCAGCAGCACATCAAAAAGCTTATCCACCATGATCAAGTGGGCTTCATCCCTGGGATGCAAGGCTGGTTCAATATACGCAAATCAATAAATGTAATCCGGCATACAAACAGAACCAAAGACAAAAACCGTATGGTTATCTCAATAGATGCAGAAAAGGCCTTTGACAAAATTCAACAACCCTTCATGCTAAAAACTCTCAATAAATTAGGTATTGATGGGACGTATCTCAAAATAATAAGAGCTATCTATGACAAACCCACAGCCAATATCATACTGAATGGGCAAAAACTGGAAGCGTTCCCTTTGAAAACTGGCACAAGACAGGGATGCTCTATCTCACCACTCCTATTCAACATAGTGTTGGAAGTTCTGGCCAGGGCAATTAGGCAAGAGAAGGAAATCAAGGGTATTCAATTAGGAAAAGAGGAACTCAAATTGTCCCTGTTTGCAGACAACATGATTGTATATCTAGAAAACCCCATTGGCTCAGCTCAAAATCTCCTTAAGCTGATAAGCAACTTCAGCAAAGTCTCAGGATACAAAATCAATGTACAAAAATCACAAGCATTCTTATACACCAGCAACAGACAAACAGAGAGCCAAATCATGAGTGAACTCCCATTCACAATTGCTTCAAAGAGAATAAAATACCTAGGAATCCAGCTTACAAGGGACGTGAAGAACCTCTTCAAGGAGAACTACAAACCACTGCTCAAGGAAATAGAAGAGGATACAAACAAATGGAAGAATATTCCATGCTCATGGGTAGGAAGAATCAATATCGTGAAAATGGCCATACTGCCCAAGGTAATTTACAGATTCAATGCCATCCCCATCAAGCTACCAACGACTTTCTTCACAGAATTGGAAAAAACTACTTTAAAGTTCATATGGAACCAAAAAAGAGCCCGCATCGCCAAGTCAATCCTAAGCCAAAAGAACAAAGCTGGAGGCATCACGCTACCTGACTTCGAACTATACTACAAGGCTACAGTAACCAAAATAGCATGGTACTGGTACCAAAACAGAGATATAGATCAATGGAACAGAACAGAGCCCTCAGAAATAACACCGCATATCTACAACTATCTGATCTTTGACAAATCTGAGAAAAACAAGCAATGAGGAAAGGATTCCCTATTTAATAAACGGTGCTGGGAAAACTGGCTAGCCATATGGAGAAAGCTGAAACTGGATCCCTTCCTTACACCTTACACAAAAATCAATTCAAGATGGATTAAAGACTTAAACGTTAGACCTAAAACCATAAAAACCCTAGAAGAAAACCTAGGCATTACCATTCAGGACATAGGCATGGGCAAGGACTTCATGTCTAAAACACCAAAAGCAATGGCAACAAAAGCCAAAATTGACAAATGGGATCTAATTAAACTCAAGAGCTTCTGCACAGCAAAAGAAACTACCATCAGAGTGAACAGGCAACCTGGGAGAAATGGGAGAAATGGGAGAAAATTTTCACAACCTACTCATCTGACAAAGGGCTAATATCCAGAATCTACAATGAACTCAAACAAATTTACAAGAAGAAAACAAACAACCCCAACAAAAAGTGGGCAAAGGACATGAACAGATACTTCTCAAAAGAAGACATTTATGCAGCCAAAAAACACATGAAAAAATGCTCACCATCACTGGCCATCAGAGAAATGCAAATCAAAACCACAATGAGATACCATCTCACATCAGTTAGAATGGCAATCATTAAAAAGTCAGGAAACAACAGGTGCTGGAGAGGATGTGGAGAAATAGGAACACTTTTACACTGTTGGTGGGACTGTAAACTACTTCAACCCTTGTGGAAGTCAGTGTGGCGATTCCTCAGGGATCCAGAAGTAGAAATACCATTTGACCCAGCCATCCCATTACTGGGTATATACCCAAAGGACTATAAATCATGCTGCTATAAAGACACATGCACACGTATGTTTATTGCGGCATTATTCACAATAGCAAAGACTTGGAACCAACCCAAATGTCCAGCAATGATAGACTGGATTAAGAAAACGTGGCACATATACACCATGGAGTATCATGCAGCCATAAAAAATGATGAGTTCTTGTCCTTTGCAGGGACATGGATGAAATTGGAAATCATCATTCTCAGTAAACTATCATAAGAAGAAAAAACCAAACACCGCATATTCTCACTCATAGGTGAGAATTGAACAATGAGAACACATGGACACAGGAAGGGGAACATCACACTTCGGGGACTGTTGTGGGGTGGGGGGAGTGGGGAGGGATAGCATTGGGAAATATACCTAATGCTAGATGACGAGTTAGTGGGTGCAGCGCACCAGCATGGCACATGTATACATATGTAACTTACCTGCACATTGTGCACATGTACCCTAAAACCTAAAGTATAATAATAATAAAAAAAGGAAGAAAGAGAGAAAATCCAAATAAGTATAATCAGAAGTTAGAAAGTTGACATTACAATTGATACCACAGAAATACAAAAGATCCTCAGAGCCTACTATGAACATCTGTATGCAAACAACTGGAAAACCTAGAGGAAATGGAAGAATTCCTGGATACACACAGCCTTCTGAGA
The DNA here is from genome assembly GCF_028885655.2 of Pongo abelii. Taxonomy (NCBI): domain Eukaryota; kingdom Metazoa; phylum Chordata; class Mammalia; order Primates; family Hominidae; genus Pongo; species Pongo abelii. The sequence continues at coordinate 20,210,524 of NC_071992.2, forward strand.
TTGAACCAGGAAGAATTTCTAAACCTGGACAGACCAATAATGAGTTATAAAGTCAAATCAGTAATTAAAAAACTGCCAACCAAAAAAGCCATGGACCAGATGGATTCACAGCCAAATTTCACCAGATGTATAAAGGAGAGCTGACAGCAATTCCACTGAAACTATTCCAAAAAATCAAGGAGGAGTTCTTCCCTCATTCTGTGAAACCTGTATTATCTGGTATTAAAATCTGCCAAGGACGCAAAAAAACTACAGGCCCATATCCCTCACGAATATAGAAGCAAAAATCCTCAAAAAATACTAGCAAACTGAATCCTGCAGCATAACAAAAATATAAATCACTATGATCAAGTGAGATTTATTACTGGATGCAAAGACGGTTTAACATACGCAAATAAATAAATGTGATTCACCACATAATCAGAATTGAAAAGAAAAAACATGATCATCTAAATAGATAAATAGAAAAATCTTTAGATAAAATCAAACATGCCTTCATGATAAAAAGCCTCAACAAACTAGGCATTGAAGGAATACACCTAAAAATCCTAAGAGCCATCTACGACAAACCCATGGCTAACATAACACTGAAAGGGGAAAAGTTGGTAGCATTTCATCTAAGAACTAGAACAAGACAAGGATGTCCACTCTCACCACTCCTATTCAACTTAGTATTGGAAGTGCTAGCCAGAGAGCAATCAGGTAATCAAAAGAAATGAAAGGCATCCAAATAGGAAAATAGGAAGTCAAATTATTCTATTAACCACTGACATGATTCTATACCTAGAAAACACTAAAGATTCCTCCAAAAGACTCAGACCTGCTAAATGATGCCCAGAAAGTTTCAGGATACAAAATCAATGGACAAAAATCGGTAGCATTTCTATATACCAATAATGTTCAAGCTGGAAACCAATTGAAGACTGCAATCTCATTTACAATAGCCACACAAAAATAAAATACCTAAGAATACACCTAACTAAGGAAGTAAATGATCTTTACAAGTACTAAAAAACACTGCTGAAAGTAATCATAGATGACACAAACAAATGGCAAAATATTCCATATTCATGGGTTGGAAGAATCAGTATCATTAAAATGGCCATACTGCCTAAAGCAATCCTCAGATTCAGTGCAACTCCTATTAAATTGTAAATGTCATTTTTTCACAGAATAGAAAAAAAGCTATTCTAAAATTTATGGGGAACCAAAACAGAACCCAAATAGCCAAAGCAATCCTAAGCAAAGAGAACAAATCTAGAGGCATAGCATTACCTGACTTCAAACTATAATATAATGCACTATAATTCAGTTGCACTGAAGCCTCAGATTCAGTGCAACTCCTATTAACTTGCCTATGTCATTTTTTCACAGGATCACAACGAAATTATTCTAAAATTTATGTGGAATCAAAAGAGAACCCAAATAGCCAAAGCAATCCTAAGCAAAGAGAACAAATCCAGAGGCATAGTATTACCTGACTTCAAACTATAATATAAGGCTATTCTAACACAAATAGCATAGTACTGGTTAAAAACACACACACATAGATCAATAGAACAGAATAGAGAACCCAGAAATAAAGCTGCACACTGATAACCAATGGATCTTCAACAAACTCAACAAAAATAAGCAATGGGGAAAGATTCAATAAGTAGTGCTGGGAAAACTGGCTGGCCATATGCAAAACAATTTAACTAGACCCCTACCTTTCACCATGTGCAAAAATTAACTCAAGAAGGTTTAAAGACTTAAATATAAACCTCCAACTATAAATATCCTAGAAGAAAATCTAAAAAAACTCTTTTGGACATTGGCCCAGTGAAGAATTTACGAGTAAGACCTCAAAGGCAAATGTGACAAAAACAAAAATTGGCAAATGGGACTTAATCAAACCAAAGAGCTTCTGCATGGCAAAAGAAATGATCAACATTGTATACAGACAACCTACAGAATGGGAGAACATATTTGCAAAATATGCATCTGATGAAAAACTAATATCCAGATTCTATAAGGAAATTCAGTCAACAAGCAAAAAACAAATAACCTCATTAAAAAGTGGGTTATAGACACTTATCAAAAGAATACATACATATGTTTGTTGGCATACAAGTGGCCAATAAACATATAAAAAATGTTCAACATCACTAATCACCAGAAATATGAAAATTAAAACCCCAATCAGATACCATCTGATATAGTTTGGATATTTTTCCCTGCCCAAATCTCATGTTAAACTGTAATCCTTAATGTTGGAGGTGGTGACTGGTGGGTGATGTCTGGGTAGCGGGGGCAGATTCATCATAGATTCATGTTTTCTTACCATAGTGAGTGAGTTCTCATGAGATCTGGTGGTTTAAAAGTGTGTGGCATCCGCCTGCCTTCCTCCTACTTTTGCCAAGTGACATGCTTGCTTCCACTTTGCCTTCCAACATTAGTTAAAAGCTTCCTGAGGCCTCCCCAGAATCTGAGCAGATGCTGGCACCGTACTTCTTGTCCAGCCTGCAGAACCATGCACCAATTAAGCCTCTTTTCTTTATAAGTTACCAGCCTCAGGGTTTTTTCTGTTTGTTTGTTTGTTTGTTTTTGAGACGGAGTCTTGCTCTGTCGCCCAGGCTGGAGTGCAGTGGCGCGATCCTGGCTCACTGCAAGCTCCACCTCCTGGGTTCATGCCATTCTCCTGCCTCAGCCTCCCGAGTAGCTGAGACTACAGGTGCCCGCCACCACGCTTGGCTACATTTTGTATTTTGTGTAGAGATGGGGTGCCACTATGTTAGCCAGAATGGTCTCGATCTCCTGACCTTGGGATCTACCCGCCTCAGCCTCCCAAAGTGCTAGCATTACGGGCGTGAGCCACTGCACCCCCGCCGGTTTTTTTTTAATAACAATGCAAAACAGTCTAACACATCATCTCATACCAGTTTGAATGGTAATTATTAGAAAGCCAAATAACAGATGTTAGAGAGGCTGCAGATAAAACAGAATGCTTACACACTATAGGCAAGAATGTAAATTAGATTAACCTTTAAACAGCAGTTTGGAGATTTCTCAAATAACTAAAATTAGAACAACCATTTGGTCCAGTAATCCCATTACTAAGTATCAACTCAAAGGAAAAGAAATCACTCTCCCAAAGAAACACATGCACTCGTGTGTTCGTCACAGCACCTATTAATAACAGCAAAGTCATGGACTCGACCTAGGCACCCATCGAAGATGGACTGAATAAAGAAAATGTTGTACATATACACCATGGAAACTACCCAGCCATAAAAAAGAATGAAATTACGTCCTTTGTAGCAACATGGACACAACTGAAGGTCATTATCCTAAGCAAATTAATGCAGGAACAGACAACCAAATATTGCATTTTCTTACTTATAAATGAGAGGTAAGCATTGAGTACACACTGATGTAAATGTGGAAACAGTAGACACTGCAGATTCCTAAAGAGGAGAGAGAGGAAAGGGGATGAGGGCTGAAAAACTACTTATCATGTACTGTATTCACTATTTGAGTGATGGATTCAATAGAAGCCTGAACTCCAGCATTATATATATAATATATAATATATAATATATAACCATGTAACAAACCTGACTTGTACTCTCTGGATCTAAAATAAAAATTTAATTTAATTTTTTAAAAGGAAAGAGAACAATAGAAAAAACTGATTGGTTAACATCAGACTACTTCAGGTTACTTTTTTTGTAAGGGTTAGAGCAGAGAAGACTTTCTTATTATGATGGAATCTCCTGTTGCCAGAAGAAAAAAGTCTGTTTTGGGATCTATGTGCTAGCTTAAAGCTTCAGGTTGATTATGTGGTATGTAGCATGAGTGACTCCATTTTGGTTTGCTCCAGTCTGTTCAAGCCTAGTACATAATCTCAGTCTAAATCAATGGCCTTCCATCATTTTGTTTAACACAAGTAAGATCTTTAAACTACCTGCTATGCCAGAGCCTCATTGGACCTAATTAAAGACTCTTTCCTGACCAATGAACAGTAGAACTTGTTTTAACCAAGATGCAAACTTATGTAATTATTTGTTTCCAGGTAGTCAGAAAATGTCAATGTTAATTCATAGGGCTACCACCAAACTCCCCTTCCTAGCAATAAAAACTTCTGACTTTTCCTCTCCAGGGAGCTACTTGGTAAATTCTTAACTCATATGAGTTCCCTTGTCTGGCAAGTAAATAAACTCAGTGCCTGCTTGCTTTTTCAATATTTGGATTTAGTCTTCCCTTTACAGAAAATAAAGAAACGTTGTATTGTATTCTTGCACACTGAAGTCTGGGGACTACGATTCATTCAGCGCATTGCACAGCGCATCAGGCCATGAGGTGCCTGCTGCTAAAACGACCAGATGCCAATCTGAAATCCGAATATCAGCATGTATGAAATGCCTATTGATGGAAGGAGTTGCTTGCATTCCTAAAGCAAAGTCTTAGTTGTTGTTGTTGTTCCTATCCCCACCATCTCTCGAAATGCTGAGATTCCAGTAATCCCTTGGCTCAGCTTTATTGTTTGCACTGAGAAAAAAACCCATATGAACCTTTTAGCTTTGCAAATGTGAGGCAAAGCTATCTTCCAGAAAGTAAATGTGGAACAGCAGTTCCCTAGGCACAGCAGCTTTGGGATAACAATGGGAACGTGGGAGACCCTCAGAGGAGCCTCTCTCAGGAGAGGAGCAAAAATCAAAAGCTGAAGGATGATTTTCATAATAATGTGGGCATTCACAGTAGCTTCAGGGCCTAAGGGACCATGTGAGGCCCCATATTAAAGAAGCAATGCCCCTTGCTCTCAAGAGCTTTGCTCTGACAACATAGAACTAGTGGCTGTTTTAAATGATAGTTATCCATTAAATTTTCTAACTGGTTGTATTACTTTGCTAGGGCAGGATACCACAGACTGGAAGGCTTGAACAACAGAAATTTATTTTCTCACAGCTCTGGAGGCTAGAAGTCTAAGATCAAGATGTTGGCAGTTTTGATTTCTCCTGAGGCCTGTCACCTTGGCTTACAGATGGCCACCTGCTCACTGTACCTTCACAGGGCACCCCTTTGTCTGTGTATTGTCTGTGCCCCAATCTCCTTTTCTTATAACGACACAAGTCATATTGGATTATAGTCCACGCACACATATTACCTCATTTTACCTTAATTCTCTCTTTAAAGGCCTCGTCTCCAATAGAGTCACATTCTGAGGTAGTACAGGTTAGGACTTCAACATATAAATTTTGGAAGGGGCACAATTCAATACATAACATTCTGCCCCTCGGCCTCTAAAATTCATGTTTTTCTGTATGCAAAATGCATTCACCTCATCTTAACAGCACCAAAAGTAGCTAAGACTTTCCAGCATCAACTCTAAGTCCCAAATCTCACCTAAATACCATCTAAATTAGGTATGGGTGAGATTGGAGATATGACTCATCCCCCGGCAAAATTCCCCTTCAGCTGTAAACCTGTAAAACCAGACAAGTTATCTGCTTCCAAAATACAATGGTGAGACAGGCATAGAATAAACATTTCCATTCCAAAAGGGAAAAATCAGAAAGAAAAAAGAGGCCGCAACCACGTCTAAAACCAAGGCAAATTTTATTAGATGTTAAAACTCAAGGAGAATCCTCCTTGGCCCCAATCTCAATCCTCCAGACCCACAAGGCTGGCATCCCCAGCCTCTGGGCCCACCAGAGTGATGGCCCCACCTTCTCGGCCTGGAGGCAGCAACTTGACCCAGTGAAACCGAGGAGGTAACCTGCCCTCTGGAACCAAGGAGCAGACAACTCTGTCCCCCTAGGCTCTGCCCTCTGGGCTCATGGTGGCAGCGGTAGTCCTACTAATCTCTACATCACTTTCAGGGTTATTCTTCCCTTTCTTGAAAAATAATGCATGTTTGCAGCCAGATAGCTCTATTGGCCTGTCCTGTAGAAATCCCAGAAGTTAGACAGAATTATTTCATTTCATTCTTTGTCCTCTTCAGTTCAAGCTGATAGCATTTCTGCTGAGATTACTGACTGGATCCATGAGTCACACGCATAATTTCTATATCAAAGCGTGGTCCAGCCACACACTCGGTGTTCTCTCCAGAACACCCTTTCTCATCTTTTTCAATATGGATAAGCTGACATAAAAAAGAATGAAATCATGACCTTTGCAGCAACATGGATGCAGCTGGAGGCCATTATCCTAAGTGAGTTAATGCAGAAACTGAAAATCAAATACCATATGTTCTCACTTATGAGTGGGAGCTAAACCCTGAGCACACATGGGCACAAACATGGAAACAACAGATACTGGGGATTCCAAAATCGGGGAGGGAGAGGAGAGGAAAAAGGTTGAAAAAACATGGAAACAACAGATACTGGGGATTCCAAAATCGGGGAGGGAGAGGAGAGGAAAAAGGTTGAAAAACTACCTATGAGGTACCATGTTTACTATTTGGGTAACAGGACCCAGAGAAGTCCAAACCTCAGCATCCTGCAATGTAACCTATGCAGCAAATCTTCACAAGTATCCCCAAAATTAAAATTTTTAAAAATACAATAATTTTTTTTTTTTGGAGACAGGGTCTCACTGTGTTGCCCAGGCTACAATACAGTGGTGTGATCTCGGCTCACTGTGCCCTCCGCCTCCCAGGTTCAAGCGATTCTCCTGCCTCAGCCTCCTGAGTAGCTGGGATTACAGGTGCACACCACCATGCCCAGCTAATTTTTGTATTTATAGTAGAGACGAGGTTTCGCCATGTTGCCTAGGCTGGTCTTGAACTCCTGACCTCAGGTGATCCGCCCGCCTCAGCCTTCCAAAGTGCTGGGATCACAGGCGTGAGCCACTGCACCTGGCCAATAAATATTTTTAAATATGAAAAACAATATGCACAGGCTGAGAACTCTAAATCTTCAAGCTCTGGTTCCTCTTTGCCTGACCATTTCTTTTTCTCAATTTCTCTCTCTCCTTTCACATTTTACTATAAGCAGCAAGGAGAAACTAGGCCTCCCCTTTCCCCTTCAGCACTTTGTTTGAAATCTCCTCAGCTAAATATCCAGGTTCGTCACTTACAAGTTCTTCCTTCCACAAAACACTACAATACAGTTCATCCAAGTCTTTTGCCACATGATAGCAAGGCTTGCCTTCCCTCCAGTGTTTGAGGCCTTGCCAGAAGCACCCTTAATGTTCTTTTTTTTTTTTTTTTTTTTGGAGACAGAGTCTCACTCTGTTTGCCTAGGCTGGAGTGCAGTGGTGTGATCTCAGCTCATGGCAGTCTCAACCTCCTGGGTTCAAATGATTCTCCTATTTCAGACTCCCGAGTAGCTGGGGTTACAGGTGCCTGCCACCACACCTGGATAATTTTTGTATTTTTAGTAGAGACAGGATTTCACCATGGTAGCCAGGCTGGTCTCAAACTCCTGAGCTCAAGTGATCCGCATGCCTCCCAAAGTGCTGGGATTACCGGCGTGAACCACTGCACCCAACCTAATGTCCATATTGCTAGCAACAGTCTCTTCAAGGTAATGTAGGCTTTTTCTAATGTGCATGTCAAAAATCTGCCAACCTCTACCCAGGACTCAATTCCAAAACCAACCACTTCTATATTTTTAGATACTGGGAGTTAGGACATCAACATATGAATTTAGAAGTGACATAATTCAGCTCATAAGGATGGTTATTGCTGAATTATTTTTAAAGCTTGATTTTTTTGAGATTAATTTGAATTTAGTTATTTTACTAAACTCATGTATCACTTCTAATGGTCTTTCAGTGAATTATTGGTACTCTAGGTGTATGACTATATCTGCAGTGTAGATTCATACTTTTGTTCCTGTGTTTCAGTAATAATCTGAGTACTAGTCTAACTGCTTTATCTAAACCCATTTAACCCTCACAAAAAACCCTATGAGACAAGGTACATGGTCCCTTACCTGAAAAAAATTAAATTAGAAAAAATCTATGAGGCCAGGCATGGTGGCTCATACCTGTAAACCCAGAACTTTGGGAGTTCAAGGCAGGAGAATTGCTAGAGACATGGAGTTCCAAACCAGCCGGGGCAACAAAGTGAGACCTCATCTGTACAAAAATAAAATTAGCTGGCCATGGTGGCACGTGCCTGTAGTCCCAGCTTCTTGGAAGACTGAAGTGGGAGAAATGCTTGAGCCTAGGAGGTTGGGGCTGCAGTGAGCTATGACTGCTCCACTGTACTCCAGCCTGGGTGACACAGTGAGACCCAATCTCAAACACAAAACAAAACAAAAAAAACCTGTGAGGTAAATACCACTATTATCTTTACCTGCTACAGGTGAGGAAACTGAGGCACTGAGAGGTTAATTGCCTTGCCTAAGCTCAGAGTGAATAAGGATAGAACCGGGATTGTAATGGAGTCACTCTGCTGTATACACAATATACTCTTTCCTACATCTTATTTCCATTTTTGCTTTTTCACATTAGTGCCAGTGTAGATTCTTTCCCAGTTGGAAAAATGAAAATAGTGCAGAGTTTGTGAAGAATTATAAGAAGAGCCAGGTGAGCTGGCTTGCGCCTATAATCCCAGCACTTTAGGAGGCTGAGGTGGGCGGATCATCTGAGGTCAGGTGTTTGAGACCGGCCTGGTCAACAAGGTGAAACCCCATCTCTACTAAAAATACAAAAATTAGCCGGGTGTCTTGGCAGGTGCCTGTAATCCCAGCTACTCCGGAGGCTGTGGCAAGAGAATCACTTGAACCTGGGAGGCGGAGGTTGCAGTGAGCTGAGATTGCACCACTGCACTCCAGCCTGGGGGATAGAGAGAGACTCTGTCTCCAAAAAACAAACAAACAACAACAAAAAACAAAAAAGAATTATAAGGAGGATGAGATGGATTTAGAGGATTTTTTTTGTTACCACCCATGAGTTATTAAATTGTAATGTCTTACACCTCTGATTCAGGAATTTACAGAACTATTCTGTGAGCATTATATGTAAAATCATGTAAATAGGAAATAATTTCATAAAATATATATTCAGATTAATTCCAATAAGCATATATTCTTACTGACACAAATTCCTTAACTTGGAAAGAGGGGCAACAGTTGAAAACATTTTGAACTTGGCATATACACTGGAGACTGAGATAACAGTACAGAACTGTGGGAACCTTCTACCACGGCAGGATTCTCAGAATACAAAGGAAGCCGGTGGAGGTCGCCACGGGGCAGGTAGAGAGGCGGGCAGAGTCACACCTGGTGCCAATAACCCAAGCCTCTAGTTATCATTGCCTCACAACTACCTTCCCGGCAAAATGCTGAAACAAGCCACTTCAGGATCAAGCCTCTCCATGGACAACTTGCATTTCTGAATCTCCCCACTCTCCTCCCTCCTGTCGGTGATGAACTGTGCAGGTGTGACTCTGCTAAAACAAAACAAGTGCTTGAGATTACAGGCATGAGCCACTGTGCCCAGCCATATTTTCATATCTTATTTTACCCATCCCTGGGAAGCAAGGTGGAACATTTAACAATAGGCATCTCTGAAGGCTTTGGGGCTGGGGGTAATGTGATAAGATCCAGGAAGAGGCATCTGGCTGTGGGAAGATACTGCAGTCCACTCCAGTATCTATGTTGGTACCACTGGTACCAAGTAGAGAGCCTCCAAATCTTTATCCTCTTCCTTCTCTTCTTTCCTGGACAGAGTAGTGAAAGGAAAAGAGCAAAGAAGATGTGTAGAGTCTTCCGGTAACCAGCCATGTGAAGCCATGATTACAAGAACGGATACTGGAACCATACTGTCTGTGCTCAAAGCCTAGGTCCCTAGTCCAAGTTGTGTGGGACTGGACAAGTCATTTCTGTGCCTCCATTTTGTCACCTGTAAAATGGGAATAAAACAGAATATACACCTCAAAGGTTTTAGTGTGTATGTGTGTGTGGTAGGGGATGTAAGTGAGTGTGTGTTTATAGAGTGTGGCATTTTGAGGATTCATCAGCCCTAGTGCCAACCCAAACATCAAGATGCTGATGTAGTTCTCATTTCAATGGTGTCTTTTCTGAGTCTTCCTTAGGGGTTCACTTGAAGGAGCACTAGCTCTTTCAATCCACTCAAGGATTACTAAATGGTTCTATAGCTTCATGACATCAAGGATAAGAGACTCTCAGAAAATATCATCTTGGGTGATCTCTCTGTTAATTAGGATTCCTCCGAATCTGAATGAACCTAAAATACGACTAAGCAGAGTGAAAGAGCCGTCACATGTCTGAACTCTAATTGAACACTAAGTCAAAGGATGTTACATTCCCCCAGGGAGTTAGATGACCCTTAGGCAAGCTTATTAGAAAAAGTTCCTCTGCCCCCCGAATAATTTGCAGTGATCTAGCAATATTGCTGGATGCCAAAGTAGGTGAACATGGAGTCTTTGTAGAGGTCCTCAATTTTGGAGGGGTCCTGCTGCTCAAAAACGTCAGAAGCATCCACAGAGAAGTAGAGAGAGAACCTTATCATGAATTTGTTTGGGGGCCCAGGTATATGACTTTGGTCAGAAACTAAGGAGGCTGCACCTAAGCCACACTAAGAATTCAACTGACTTAGAGTTTCTCTTTAGGGCAGAAGGAGAAACTACACTGGAAAACTGCCCTAAATAAATTCTGAATCTGGCAAAGCCAGACTCCTGCAGATATATCCCCTCTGTCATCACTTCAGCTTTGTCCTTCATGGAGACCCATGAAGCAGCCCCAGTGACTCACGGAAGAAATTTTCAATTTGCACTAGGTTTCAGTAACATAATGTTGGACTCAGGAGAATTTGCAGGCTTCTGTAATGGGGACATGTTTTCTGAAAAGGAATAAATTGCTGATAATAGTATTTCTAGCCCTGCACTAGGTTCCAGGGGAAATCTTTTTAGTGGGCTATTTTTACTCCTCAAATTGCACCTTGTGATCCCTAAATTGCATTTTTTTAAAAAGTCTATAACCAAGGATACCTACTTGTACAAGAACTTTATTTGACACCTGTCTGATTTTTTTATATTTGAAATAGAATTCTCTCAGGCTTATTTGTACCTTGGGAAGACATGAATGTTGTAGAAGAAATCAGAATGTACTTATTTCTTATCAAAAAATTTTATGTGATATATAAATGGAGTTCAGGTCAATTTAATGAAGGCAAATTAATCCTCAGGGCTCTCTCATTTTCTACCCAAATATTGGCTTTCTTGTTCCCAGAGGATACATCTGTCCCCTTATCAGAGCCCAAAGTCTCTGAATTTATCCTGAGATTGTTTCAGGGAAGCCATTTAATCCCTGCCTCATCCATCTAGTAAACCTGAATCAGGGTCCTGATGATGTTCCATGCTTCATTAGGAACCACAATGAACAACAAACTCATGAAGCTACAATAATAGTCAATGCTTACTATAGACACTGTTCAAAGGGCTTACATGTATCAAGTCACTCAATCCTCACAATACCCTATGAAGTAGGTGTTATGAACTGAATGTATTCCCCAAAACTTATATGCCATAGCCCTAAGCCCTGTGTGGCTGTATTTGGAGATGGGGGTCTCTAAGGAAGTAATTAAGGTTAAGTGAGGGCATAAGGGTGGGGCCCTGATCCCTTAGGATTACTGTATTAGTCCATTCTCACACTGCTATAAAGAAATGCCCAAGACTGGATACTTTTTTAAGAAAAGAGGTTTAATTGGCTCACAGTTCACAGCCTGTACAGGAAGCATGGCTGGAAGGCCTCAGGGAGCTTTTACTCATGGTGGAACGCAAAGCTGAAGCAGGCATCTTCACATGGCTGGAGCAGAAGGAAGAGAGAGAGGCGGGAAGTGCCACACAGTTTTAAACAACCAGATATCATGAGAACTCCATCACAAGAACACCACCAAAGGGATGTTGCTAAACCATTTGATATGGTTTGGCCATGTCCCCACCCAAATCTCACCTTGAATTGTAGCTCCCACAATTCCCACATGTTGTGGAAGGGACCCTGTGGAAGGTAATTGAATCATGGGGGCGAGTATTTCCTGTGCTGTTTTCATGATAGTGAATAAGTCACGTGAGATCTGATGGTTTTATAAGGGGGAGTTTCCCTGCACAAGCTCTTTGCCTGCTGCCATCCATGTAAGATGTGACTTGCCTTCCTTGCCTTCTGCCATGATTGTGAGGCCTCCCCCACCATGTGGAACTGAGTCTATTAAACCTCTTTCCTGTATAAATTACCCAGTCTCAGGTATGCCTTTATTAGCAGCGTAAAAATGGACTAACACATTATTCACTCCTTGCCTCTTAACTACAGAATGAGGATTAATTCTTTTTCTCTGTCAAAGTCTCCTACAATCTGGCCTTAAAATGATGTAGTGAAATAAGAAACAGACTGAGAGTGGGGAGACCATGATTTAAGGGAACGGCCCAGAGCTTGTCCAACTTTCATGGATCTCAGTTTTCTCATGATCAGAGACTAGCCTCATTCAGCTTTAATCTCCTCCTCGTTAAGTTCAACAAATGACTGTGAACCAAACAATGTCATTGATTCAGCTGAGTCTACCTTCTACAGACAGAGACGACATCCCAGATCATTTAAACACATGTAATATTAGGGCTAGGAGAAATCTTAAGACACCTGAATCAACTTCCTTATTTTAACAATAAAGAAATAGACGTTTGATGTGAGGATATGACTTATTTGAGGTCCTGTGGCAGGTTATGGTCAGCTCTAGTATATATTTCTCTACCCAACCCTATTCTCATCTATCATTCCATGCCATCTCTGAGAAGTACCTATTTACTAGCTAGTGGTATGTCAATATCCCACTCATATTTCAAGTGACCCTTCTTTCAAGAAGTCTTCCTAAATTTCTCCACTTGAAATTAACCTAGCCTCTACTCTTTCTGACTGGCCCTAGCACTTCCATTCATTAGATACGTACTGGATACCAACTCTTGTTCCAAGCGTTGGGAATAAAACAATGAAAAGACACTCCTAGTTCCGACCTCATGGTGATATACACACAAAATCCTGAGAGACCACCAATTAATCATCAACACCTTCAGTAGCCTTTAATTGTAGCTCAAATCTGTTGTTTCTATTCCATACCCATTACCACTACCGTGTTTCATGTCCATTTTATTCCACCTAGATGACTTTCACAACCTCCTTACCAGGGTTCCTCCCTTTAATTTTAACTCTCCTTTCCATCCTTTGTACCACTCCAGAGGGATCTTGGTGAAATATCAAACTGAATATTCATTCTCTAAGTAGTGAACATCTATTTGGTTGTCCAGTTTTCTTTCTGGTAGCTTTCACCCTCAGGATATTTGGCTCTGTAGGGCTGACTCTAGCCGCAGGTATGTAAGCACCTGATCCAGGCCTGGAAAATCACACTTATTTATCCACATAATACTGTGATTGCTGAGCCATTTGAAAGTAATCATTGTGACACTTTGCCCTTAAATACTTCAGCGTGTATCAAGAACAAAGACATTCTCCTATGGATCAAACTCAAGAAAGTTTACAGTAATACAGTAATATTGTAGTCTATGTTTAATTTTCCCTAACTGTCCCAATAATGTCTATTACTGCTAAGGTGGGTTTTTTTGTTGTTTTTTATTTTTATTTTTTTTGAGACGGAGTCTTGCTCTTGTTGCCCAGGCTGGAGTGCAGTGGCACAATCTCGGCTCACTGCAACCTCCACCTCCTGGGTTCAAGCGATTCTTCTGCCTCAGCCTTCTGAGCAAGTGGAACTACAGACACGTGCCACCCCACCTGGCTAATTTTTTGTGTTTTTAGTAGAGACAGGGTTTCAACGTGTTAATCAGGATGGTCTCGATTTCCTGACCTCATGATCCACCTGCCTCGGCCTCCCAGAGTGCAGATTTTTTTCTTTTATTTTCTTGCCTTTCTGATCTTTTCATGACTTTATATTTTTGAAGGAAAAAGCCAAGTTTTCTTATAGAAGATCTCATATTCTGGATTTGTCTGTTTTCTTGTGATTAGATTCAAACTAAATGATTTCTTGCAACTACTTAGGTTGATGTGGTGTCTTTCTCAATGCTTCACATTAGAAGGCGCTAATAGAAGGCACTGGTTTTCTTACTGGTGATGCTGTTTAATTACTTGGTTAATTTAGCATCTACCAGCTCTCTCCATTACAAAGCTATGTTTTCCCTTTGTTCATTAACTAATATTCTGTGGTATAGTACTTTGAAAAATATGTGAATACCGTGTTGCCCATCAAGTTTTAACCCAATGTTTTTTTTGTTTTGTTTTGTTTTGTTTTTTTGAGACAGTGTTTCGATCTTTTGCCCAGGCCTTAGTGAAGTGGCACTATTTCACCTCATTGCAATCTCCGCCCCTCAGGTCCAAGCAATTCTCCTGCCTCAGCCTCCCCAGCAGCTGGGATTATCGGTGCCTGCCACCATGCCTGGCTCATTTTTGTCTTTTTAGTAGAGACGGGGTTTCGCCATGTTGGCCAGGCTGGCCTCAAACTCCTGACCTCAGGTGATTCACCCACCTCGGCCTCCCAAAGGGCTAGAATTACAGGCATGAGCCACTGCGCCTGGCCATTAACCCAATGGTTTTAACATTTATTAATGAAGTTGCCAGAGTCAATTATTACATTAGTAGCTGAAAATGATAATTTTCAAATTCTATCATTTATTTCACATTTATCAACCATCATTCTTCTGTCAATAAATGCTTACCCTCACTCCCCACCCCCACCCTTTTCTTTTAGTATTGCCATGAATTCACGGATTCTTCTTTTATTTTATATGTTAAAACCAATTATCATCATTATTGTTTGTGATGTCCAGATTGTCTCAAATTTGGGACAACCCAGTGATAGCTCTTTGAAACTGGCTGTGTGTCCTTTTGATACGTTCCATTCATTCTTGAGTGCTTCTTACTTTGGGGAAGACACCAAGAGTACCACGATCACTTCGTAGTTTCTCTGCCTCAAATCTGGAATCAGACATTTGTCCAAGGAACTCTGTTTTGTTTCTTTTCTTTTCTGCCATTGTTGTTGTTTTTTACTGAGAGTGATATTTAGAAAAGAGAATCTGGGCAATAACCATGTTCATTGCTACTGGGATGTCATTGCTTTTAGACCCTTAAAATGGACAGAGCTAGGAAATATTACATGTTATATACATATTTGGCTTTTAGGTATGAGGGAGTATATTAGGCACTGGAGTTACCTTCACACTTGAAACAACTAGAAAACTGGAAAAAAAAAATACAAATATATAAAATATGGTTTCCCTGTGTCCCCACTGAAATCTCATTTTGAATTGCAGCTCCTATAATTTCGACGTGTTGTAGGAGGGACCCAGTGGGAGATAATTGAATCATGGGGGAGGTTCCCCACATGCTATTCTCATGGTAGTGAAAAGTCTTGCTAGATCTGATGCTTTTATAAGGGGTGTCTCCTTTTACTTGGCTCTCATATTATCTCTTGTCTGCCACCATGTAAGATGTGAATTTTGGCTGGGCACAGTGACTCATGCCTGTAATCCCAGCACTTTGGGAAGCCAAGGTGGACGGATCACAAGGTCAGGAGTTCGAGACCAGCCTGGCCAACATGGCGAAACCCCGTCTCTACTAAAAATACAAAAATTAGCCAGGCGTGGTAGTGTATGCCTGTAATCCCAGCTACTCAGGAGGCTGAGACAGGAGACTCGCTTTAACCTGTGAAGCAGAGGTGGAAATCAGCTGAGATCATGCCAGTGCACTCCAGCCTGGGTGACAGAGCAAGACTCCACCTTGGAAAAAAAAAATTAAAAGATGTGCCTTTTGCATTCCACCATGATTGTGAAGCCTCCCCAGCCACGTGGAACTATGAGTCCATTAAACCTCTTTTTTTAAATAAATGACCCAGTCTCAGATATAGCTTTATCAGCAGCATGAGAACAGACTAATACAATATGAAACCACTGTTTTCAGGTATTGAACCACAAGCAACACAGGACTGAGATCCCTGCGGGAAGTGAAACAAATAAGGTGAGTGCCATGATTACCTCGGCTCTCTGCCGGGGGCATGTTGTAGACCATGAAACGGTGAAGGGAATCCCAAACACAGCACTGTGGGCTTGCCAAGCAGAGACAGATTTCAGAATTCAGGGAGATGACTGGGAGTTATAAGGCAGATTTTCAGAGAAGAAAGAAACAGCCAGGAAAAGAGATCCAATGATCTTCACTGGAATCCTCTCTAATCTTTTGCTAATACCATGATGTATATAAATAGAGTAAAAGCCCACAAGGCAAAGAGTAACCCCAGCTGGGTTGCTGGGAGTTCCATAGCTCTCAGAGATTACACAGGGCTGGGAATCATTTGAATTCCCACTGGCCATAATGGAGAGTCATCGTGATCTCTCTGATCATTCAGCAGAATAACCAGAGGACCATGCCTAAGTAATAGGGCTAAACTATCTCTACAGTAAAGGCTAATTTAGATATGATCTACCAAAGCATAAAAACAAGCCTCAAAAATGCTCAAACTGGGCCAGGCGCGGTGGCTCACACCTGTAATCCCAGCAATTTGGGAGGCTGAGGCGGGTGAATCACTAGGTCAGGAGATCAAGACCATCCTGGCTAACACAGTGAAACCCCGTCTCTACTAAAAATACAAAAAGAAAATTTGCCGCGTGGTGGCAGGCACCTGTAGTCCCAGCTACTTGGGAGGCTGAGGCGGGAGAATGGCGTGAACCCGGGAGGCGGAGCTTGCAGTGAGCCGAGATCGTGCCACAGCACTCCAGCCTGGGTGACAGAGCGAGATTCCATCTCAAAAAAAAAAAAAAAAAGGCTCAAACTGGAAACTTAACTACCTAGCAACAAAAACTAGCACTCTTTAAAGGAAGACAACAAAATTAGATGATCAACCATTCAACCATGTAAGTTTCACAATGCCCAACTGAAAATTACTAGACATGCCAAGGAGCAGGTAAATGACTCCAAGATGACAGAGATGATGGAATTATCAGAGAAAGTGATGGAAATGACCATTTTGTTTTCTTATAGCAAAGGGAAAATGCATGTGTAGTTTATTAGATAGAACCGAATTCCCCTCCATAAGGGCTATATCACTTTGCACTCCCAACAGCTTCTTATAGGAGTACCTGTTGCCCTATAGCCTTGCCAGCAAAGTGTGGGTTGAGCTTTTAAATTTTTGCTAACTTGAAGAAATGAGAAATTATACATCATACCCTAGTTTTAAAACTAGTGATTTATACCTTAGTTTTAACTTGAATGCAACTCTGCTTCTGAACATACCATGAAGAAAAATCTAGAGTCTAATTTACTAATTTTGGAGATATTTACCCTCCCTCATATGCATATCCTAGTTCAAGACTGGCTCTGCCGGCCAGGTGCAGTGGCTCATGCCTGTAATCCCAACATTTTGGGAGGCTGAGGTGAGCAGATCACCTGAGGTCAGGATTTCAAGACCAGCCTGGCCAACATGGTGAAACCCCATCTCTACCAAAAACACACACACACACAAAAATTAGCCAGGCATGGTGGCGGGTGCCTGTAATCCCAACTACACAGGAGGCCAAGGCAGGAGAACCACTTGAACCCTGGAGGCGGAGGTTGCAGTGAGCTGAGATCACACCATTGCACTCCAGCCTGGGTGACAAGAGCAAAACTCTGATATTATATAGAGATATATATATATACACACACACACACACATATATATATACACATATATATACACATATATATATACACATATATATACACATATATATATATACACATATATATATACACACACACACACACACACACATATATATATAGTCCTGCCCTGAAGAATATTTACCTAATGCTGGGTGTATGGTGCTCTACAACCTTTTCAGGCTGTAGTTGTGCTCCACAATGAGCATTGAGGTCTAACTATTTTTTTGGTTCACATTCCCTCCCTCAGCCATAGTTCCCCAAAGCACAATCACTGCGTTGGAATGGGTGCACCCACAGGTGCTTTTGACAGCAGCCACATATGTACCCGAACCATTCCTTTGGCAGGGACCCTCAGGCCATGAGTGTTTGCTTGAATCACCAACTCGAATTCCTCATTGTTTCCTTCAAGTTCTTTGGGGTTCTTTTCTACCAGCAGTTGTTGACAAGACTCCCATCCAAGAAGGCTCCCATCACTGACTTTAAATTGCAGGGGTGGGATTTGTGTTCTACACCCCTAATCTTTGAGAAGTCCCTCAAATGTGAGGTCAAATTTCCACTGGAACTCCCGGACCCCTGTGCCTCCCAAGAGGCTGTGTGTGTGTGTGTGTGTGTGTGTGTGTGTGTGTCCATGTATGTGTGTATAGCTGTGTTTATCAAGTCACAATTACATACCCACTATATTTTTTCTCTAAGGCCTACTTGCCTGATACTTGCATGTCTAAGGAGGGTCACAGAAACAATTCTTCTGAGAACAGACCAGTGTTAGGGAACATTTCCTCATTATTAGATCTGAAGCAGCTTACAGCTTAACTCTTCTAAAAAATTTAATCTCTGCCTTATTCAATGTGTTTTTCCCACCAGATTACTCTTGTTGAATATGTGCCCTGTGCAAAAAAAAGATGATTAGAATTCTGAGGAGCACCCAGCATCCCCAGAACCAAGTATAGAATCTCTCCGGCAATCAGCTTTCAGTGAATGCTCATTAAATGAACACACTCATTCATCAATAAACAAAATCCCCAAGCTCCTTAAAAGCTAGAACCATAATCACTGTCGTTTTAAGATATTGCCCCAACTAAATTATAAGCCCCTTGAGGACAACAAATATGCCTTGTATTTCTTCTGTCTAATCTAGGAGTATTTGATAAAGAGCCGAACACACAAAAGAGTTTCAGGATTTCAGATATTTCTGAGTTATTCCCACTACTTAACTATAAACTGACTGAGGGCGAGAACTAGGTCTTATTCATCTTATCGATATCTTACCCGGCACATTCATTCTCTTTCTCTCTCTCTCTCTCTCTCTCTCTCTGTCTCTGTATCTGTCTCTTAATTTTCCTCTCCCAAGTCTACTTCCAAGGTAAAAAGCAAAAGCTTTTTAAAAATCATGAAAACATCTTCTTGGAGTACTGAATTGCTCCTTGACAGAAAAGAAATGAGCTTATAAACAATCCATGGTATTATTTTTCTTAAAGGAGCAAGGGACAATTTAATAGCTCCCTTAATGACTCATAATTTCTAAAAATTATGAATCTATTCATTGCTTTAGTTCATAGATATTTTGTGCCTATTTTGTGAATGAAAGATACACATACAAATTTTCTTTTCATTGAGGGAGTGAGATAGGAAGATAGAATGTGAGGCCAATATCAGGAAAACTCATACAGTATAGTTTGGATATTTGTCCCTTCCAAATGTCAGGCTGAAGTTTGATCCTCTAAAGAAAATGTGGTACATATACACCATGGAACACTACGCAGCCATAAAAAAGGATGAGATCATGTCCTCTGCAGGGACATGGATAAAGCCGGAAGCCATCATCCTCAGCAAACTAACACAGGAACAGAAAACCAAACACCGCATGTTCTCACTTATAAGTGGGAGCTGAACATTGAACATACACGGACACAGAGAGGGGAACAACACACAGCAGGGCTTGTTGTGGGGTGGGGAGTGAGGGGAGGGAACTTATAGGATGGGTCAATAGGTGCAGCAAACCACCATGGCACATGTATACCTATGTCACAAGCCTGCACATTTTGCACATGTATCCCGTTCTTTTTTTAAAAAAAAGAAATAAAACAAAAACAAAAAAAATCTTTTTTAAAAGAAATTTGATCCTCAATGTTGGAGGTGGTGCCTGGTGGGAGGGATTTGGATTGCAAGGACAGCTCCCTCATGAATGGATTAACACCCTCCTTTGGAGGTGAGTGAGTTCTTACTCTAATAGTTCCTCCAAGAGTGAGGTGTTTAAAAGGGGCTAGCATTCCTCCCCTCTCTCTGCTCTATCACCAAGTTACACTTCTGCTCCCCCTTTGCTTCCTGCTATGATTGGAAGCTTCCTGAGGCCTCACCAGAAGCAGATGCTGGTATCATGCTGCTTGGAGAGCCTGCAGAACAATAAGCCAGATAAACCTCTTTTCTTTATAAATGACCAAGTTTCAGGTATTCTTTTATAGCAACACAAAATGGACTAAGAAACCATACACACACCAAAAAAAAGCACAGAGGAAAAGGTGTACACAGAGACACACATAGTCATAGGGAGACACAATCCAAGGGAAGAAAATGAGACACAGAATTTAACTGGTTACAAGTGAAACCTTGAAAAACCACAAGATGAACATACTAGACACTTAGACTTAGTTTCTCTTTTGCAAATCTGTGTTCATTGGCATTTACCTTTTTGGGTAGAGAAAATTACGTTTAGTGCTGTCAGAGCTGATGGGTTTTCCTTCAGAGGCCCACGCTCTTATCCCAGTTAAAGGATTCAGAAAGAGAGAAATCATATTAATAAACCAAGACATCTGAGATGTCATATTGTATCTGCTACTGATTTTGTGACCTTGAGCACTGTATTTAACATTACCTGGCTAAGTTTCTTATCTCTACAAAAGGAATAGTGGAAAGTGATGCACCTAACTATAGGAATACTGTAAAGGTAAAGTGAGATAATGTATATGAATGTGCTTTGTGGGATACCCGTACCTTTCCTCGAGACCTGCTATGACAGACACTGTGCCAAGAATTTTGTAAGTGCAAACTTATTCATCCTTCAAAACCATCCTGGGAGGTATCAGTACACCTAGTGCAAAGGTGAGAAGATTGAGGGCTAGAGAACCTGAAAGCTTGATCTTAAACCAGCTAGTAAACTGTAGAACAAGGTTTTGAACTGACCGCAAGTTCCCTCACCTGCCCATTGTTCGGGAAGCCTCAGCAAGGTAAAAAGGAAAAGCTTTTTAAAAATCATGAAAACATCTTCTTTGAGTACTGAATTGCTCCCTGACAGAAAAGAAATGCGCTTATAAACAATCCATGGTATCCTTTTTCTTAAAGGAGCGAGGGAGAATTTAATAGCTGAGCACATGTGATCTGGGTTAAGACATATTTCACCAAAATTTTAGGCAAAGCAGAGGAGGCAGGAAAAAAAGCCACTGAGCCTACAGGTAATGGATGGCCCTCAGCAACTTCCTTGAGTTCTCACGAACCTCATAAATCTTTACCCAAAATGAGTTTCTTGCTGTTTCCTTAGTGTAGGCAATTTGTGATATTTGTGATCCTGTTCATCCATTTTTCTAACAAACCCAAAGCAATGGGGAAAGAGGTGATTTTCAAATTTTATATTTTTGCCTTCATATTCCAAAAATGGACCTGAAATTAAAAGCATTTTGGTCAAATAGGTATCCTTTCCACAAAGCAGCACTGTTAGAAATTCCGAATGTTCCAGACATTGGCCTGTATTCATCTAAATCCAAACTTAAGTAGAGATGATCTATTAAAATAGAAATTGGGCAAGTCTGCATGCTTTGGTAACTTGTTTTGTGAAATTAAATAGATTTCCAGAAACAGTCAAGCACTGGGGATGTGGAGTTATTGTTTAAATCTGAGATAAAAAGACGCCCACTTGCAAAAGGAAAAGAACTATGAAAAACCTTGTATCTTGAAAGATGAATATGAATCAGAAGAATGAGACAATCTTACCCTTGAGGGGGAGGAAAGGGCTTTTCCTTTCAGGGCTGGAGATGAAACATTTAAAAATAAGAATTCAAAGCTCCAATCCTCTTGCAGGGCTTTGTGACTCAAAATTGAATTTATTAGTCTGACAAATTGGCTTTTACAGATGCCTTGATTTGAAAACCAAATATATTATTTGGCTGATAACCTCACAGAGGCCACACATCTTGCTGAAATGCCTGAGAGCAGCTTCCACTGTGTTTGTTTATACAGGTGACAGAGGACATGGGGGTGCGGGGGGTGCTGCCTCCCAGGTAATACAGTCCATCACCACTCTTAGTTCTTATCAATCAGGGGAGGACTGAATCATCCCTACTGCTGTGCACTGGGAACCTCCTTACTGAATTGGCACTTGCTCTATCTCCAAACAAAATGCAAGACAAAAGGAACATGGTAGCAAGACATCATAGAGATTGTGAGATGGAGTCTAAGCCAGAGCTGGAAGCTAGAACACAAAGTCTGTACATATTAGCCATATAATTCTAGAGCTATCACTCTCTCATGCTTCAGCTTCTCATGAGGCCAAAGAGAAAAGTGAGTGAATGCTTAGGCTCTGAAGCCAGGCATATCTGGACTTGAACTTGGATCCTCTCTCTCCCACATGCTGACTGTGTGTCTTCTCTGAGCCCCAGCTTCTATATATACATATACATATATATAAATGTATATATATATACATAGAGAGAGAGAGAGAGAGAGAATTGTGATAAGGAATTGGCTCACATGACTACAGAGGCTGGCAAGTCTGAAATTTGCAGGGTGGAGATTCAGAGAACAGAGTTTAAGTCCAAAGGCAGCTGCTGTAGAGCCAGGAAGAGTCCATGTTTCAGCTGAAGTCTGAAAGCAGTGTTTGAAAAATTTTCTCTTGCAGGAAAGAGGCCGGACCCCTTGTCCTATTCAGGCCTGATTGGATGAGCCCACCCACATTATGGAGGGCAATCTGCTGTACTAAAAGGATTAAAAGTCCACCAATGTAAATGTTAATCTCGTCTAAAATATCGTCCCAGAAACCCCCAGCCCAGCCTGCTTACCTTACCCCTGGTGTCAATTCCTGCACTTTGTGTAATAAAAAATCCCTTCCAATTCTTTTCAGCTTGGTGGGGGCAGCCAGGGGATTCTCTCTCTCGTGCTGTCTGCCTTATGGGCTCCAGTAAAGCCTTATCTGGGAAAACTCTCTTGGCCTCATGTCAACTTTTAATTTTTACTGCATTGACATCCCAAGAACCTGTTGTCGGTAACAAACTCAAATATACACATTTGGTGAATAAAATCCAGGAGAGCACTCGTGTAACAGGTGGAGGAGGTTCCCTTTAGAGAAATAAATACAGAGATCTAAGATGTAGGTACCTGAAAATGAAAAACTGTAGTGAGGGACTCATGGGTGTGGTCAGAACATCCCCTTCATGTCATTGATGTGGTCGTCATGAAGGACTTAGATGTCCCATTTTTTAAAAGATAGTGAAAAAAGTATTTTTGAAATTTTCAAATCTCGAATTTGGAAAATCTATTTATTATTTAAAAGAAACCCTAAGTTCACATGGATGTATGTGAATCTTGGAAACTTCAAAGGAATCTAAACGCTTCTTTGTACCAGGCAGATTAGGGGTTAACTAATAGAGATCTAAAAGACTGTCTTCTGCCATCTAAACTGGAGCATTTTGACTGTCACGGATGTAATCAGGCAGAAACAGTCACTACGCCAGGAGAAATAATGGAGGAAGAAATAATGGGAGGAAGAAACCGTAGGAAACACAGTCCATCACAGTCTTCACAAAGCTGGTATCCAGGCATCCTCTAAAGAGGTTTGTCTCCTAAGATCCTAAAATGACTGGTGAGACACAAAGAAATAAAGCTTATTACACAACAAAATGAAAATAAAAGCTGTCATCATCATAAACCTTCAATGTATTTTGATCTATGGATTTAAAAAGGTAAAAAACTTCTAACGTTCAATTACAAATGTCAATTTTTAATGCTTTTCCCATAAGATTAGAAATTTTATTGTCTCCAGTAGAACTCACATTCTTCTTGTTACACAAATATGGGGAGAATCTTAACACAAAGACCAAGGATTTAAGAGAACTGTCATGAGGGATTCTTAATAGGAGAGGCATGCCCTAGGGAGCTTAAACAAACACACGTTTCGATTCAGCTAATATTTTATAGGCAATATTTTAGATTTGTTTTCATCCAGTGTAAAAAAATCAATTCTACAAACACTGAATTTTTCAGCTACAACTTTGCCAAAGGACCAGTTTTAAAGAGTAAAAAAACGTAATCAGGGGAAATGTTGCTTTTAATTTAATTTTAACTAAAAAAAAAATAAAAAAGCAGCATTGAGTTGAATAGAGAAAATGAAGATAAAGGGATCACAGAAAAATCTCATGTTAAATTAATTGTACTTGTTTCATGGCTTACACATCTTTGATTCATGCCAGGCCCCACACTCGGATATTGGTTTATTCTTTTTTGCACTTGGTCTCTAATTCCATTCCCCTTCCCTACCTTTGCAGACCACCACCCTAATGCTTTCAATATGCATAAATGAATCTTTAGTTAGTATTTTAATATGCATAGTGTTATGTGTATGTACATCATATTCGCATAAGTTCTATTTTGCTGTATGGAGACATACAGAATGTGCATCCCATGACATGGAACTTTTTTATCTCTATTAACTCACAGTGACAGACAACTATGTTGCTTGCTTCCAATGCCCACTAAATGCTGCAATGAGCATCCTCATGTATTTGCTTTCAGTTTGAAAATTTCTTTGGGGTACAGACCCATTAGTAAAACTCCCAAGGCACAGGGCATGCACATACTTGATTTGACTAGCTTCACCAGATTGTTCTTCAGAAGGTTGCTCCAGGCTGCACACCCACCAGCCTGTGCATCCACCGGCAGTACATGGAAATTCCTGTTTCTTCCCATGTCCACAGAATAACTTTTCGTTGGGTGGGCATTCTGATGGGTGTAAAGTGATGTTTTCTTGTTTTATTTTGCATTTCTCTGGTAATGGTTTTGGGTTTGAACATCTTCTAATGGAAGTGATGGTAATTAAAGTTTCTTCTTTTATTAATTGCATGTTTAGATCTCTTGCCAATTTAGCTATGGATTTTCAATCTTTGATTTATAGGAGTTACTTGTACATTATATTATTTTTAGTTGTAGATACAGATATTATCTTTCCTCAAATTCCTCAAAGACCTAAAGACAGAAATACCATTGAACTCAGCAATCCCATTACTGAGTATATACCCAAAGGAATAGAAATTGTTCTCTTATAAAGACACATGCATGCATATGTTCACTGCAGCACTATTCACAATAGCAAGGACATGAACTCAACCTAAATCCCCATCAATGATAGACTGGATAAAGAAAATGTGGTACATATACATCCTACTATGCAACTATAAAAAAGAATGAGATCATGTCCTTTGCAGGAACATAGAGGCCATTATCCTAAGCAGACTAACACAGGAACAGAAAACCAAATACCACATGTTCTCACTTGTAAGTGGGAGCTAAATGATGAGAACACATGGACACATAGAAGGGAACAACACACACTGGGGCCTATCAGAGGGTGAAGGGTGGGAAAAGAGAGACGATCAGGAAAAGTAACAAATGGATACTAGGCTTAATACCTGGGTAATGAAATAATCTGTACAACAAACTCTCATGACACACGTTTACGTATGTAACAAACCTGCACATCTTGCACATGTATACCTGACCTTCAGATAAAAAATAAAAAAATAAATAAGATGTTTTCCTTGTATAGCTTTTGGGCACACAGACCTCAAACAAACAAAATCACAAATTGATAGGAATAAAATATTTGTGATTCCCATTAGAGCTTAAGTATAATGTAACTAGAACTCTTCTGCCTTTTGCCACAACTTTTCATGAAGTACAAATTTAAAAACAAATAAATTATCTTTCTTCGATCTGCTGTTTGTTAACTTTGTCTATAGCATCAATCGTTGAATACAAATCCTTAATTGTGGTGTAATCAAATCCATAAATTTTTCACAGAACTTCTGTTTTGTTTTTGGTTCTGTTTTTAAAAAATCTGTGTATATCCTTAAATTGTAAAATCTATTCTTCTGTGGTTGTTCTCATTACCTTTGTAATTCTTCTGCTCACATCTATGGATAAGGATCCAATTTTAATTTTGTCTGTATAGTGAGTCTGTTTTGCCCAATTCTACTAACTAATAATCTACCCTTTCCTCATTGGTTTGTAGCATCTTATTTATTTATTTGATACAGACTCACTCTGTCACCTAGGCTGGAGTGCAGTGGTGTGATCTTGGCTCACTCCAGCCTCTGCCTCCCAGGTTCAAGCAATCCTCACGCCTCAGACTCCCGAGTAGCTGGGAATACAAGCACACGTGTGGCACCTTCTTTAACAATATAACAAGTTGCATTTATATGCAAGTCCTTCCGTGTACTACTTTACTGCATTGATATTTTTGACTGTTTCTATAGCAGTACCAAATTTATTTTCATTTCTATTGCTTTATAATATGTCTGAATCTATGGTGGGATAAACCCTCCTCCTTGTTTTTGTTATTTAAGTTAACTTATTCACACCTGGATATATACTTTAGAATGATTTTACAAGTTGCTAACATGAAAGTGGAGTTTTAATTGGCATTGCATTGAATTTATAGATTACATTGGGAAGAAATGACAGCCTTACAATGTTGTCAACTCAACTATGAACACAAATTTTCCACTTATTCAAATATTTTATATTAGTTAATAGGCTTTATTTTTTCTTATGCATTCTTTGTTTAGAATGAATTATGTGTATTTATAGCTTTCATTACTTTTGTGAATGATATCATATGTTGTAATTTCTATTTTGTTATTGTTGGTGTTGAGAAATATTAATTTTGTAAGTTTATCTTCTATCAACAAATTTGAAAATCTCTCTTACTTGTCCTGAATGTTTTTCGGCTGATTCAGTTAATTTTTCAATCTAAATGATTACACCAAGTACAAATATTGCAAACTTAATCTCCTCTTTCGAGCCTTACAAGCCATATACCTCTTCCTTATTTTTTTTGTTTTAGAGCATTATCTAAGTTTAATTTAGACCACTAAGGTCAGAAATACAGAAAACATTTGAAGAAAAGTGATCACTTTATCATAAAGTTTAAAAACAGACTTATATGTATTCTGGATTTTAGTTGTAACCAGATATAAGTTGAAAACACCCTGTACTTTGAGATTTATACATTATCAACTGAAACCTCTCAGCTTGTGGGAAATCCAATCGATTCTCCAAGATTTCTATGAATTTTCAGGGGATTACACTCTCATGGCTTTCAGGTCCTTCGCCCCATGAACGTCACTCGCATTCCATTTCCTGCCACTTTACTCTTCTTTCTATTAGCACCAACAATGACACGGAAGTTGGTTCCCATTCTCTGACATCCTAAGGAAGTCATGCGTGTAAGAGGCTTTACTCAAAGTGTGGAGGAATCAAAGATACTTGCATTAGAGTAAGACAATTAATTTAAAATAAAATATTAACATTCTTGTACTTAAAAGTACTTCAGTACATTTCTTGTAAGAATGTGAAATGATACAGCTACTCTGAAAAACAGAGTTTGGCAGCTTTTAAAATAAAACTAAATGTGCAAATACCATAAAGCCCAGTAATTTTACTCTTGGCATTTGTCCCAGAGAAATGAAA
Organism: Pongo abelii; assembly: GCF_028885655.2. Lineage (NCBI taxonomy): Eukaryota > Metazoa > Chordata > Mammalia > Primates > Hominidae > Pongo > Pongo abelii. The sequence goes on from NC_071992.2 coordinate 20,237,895, forward strand.
CGCACAAAAACTTGTACATAATGTTCATAACAGCTGTATTCATAATAGGCCAAACTGGAAATAACCAGGTGTCCTAGATCAAAATATGAAAATGGGGCATAGCAGAAAGGTGAGTGAAATGGTGAAGGCTTAAAGGGTGAATGATTTGAAAAATTGTGGGACATTTACGGCATGGAGTACTATTCAGAAATACAAAGGAACAAACCAATGATGCATGTGACAACTTGGTTGAATCTCCAAGTAATTAGGTTGAATGAAAAAAGGCTAGTCCCCAGTGGTTACACACTGCATGATTCCATTTATATAAAGTTATTGAACTAAGAAAAGTATAGAAGCGGAGAATAGATTTACGGTTGCTGGAAGTTAGGGACAGTGAGGTATGGAGTGTGCGAGAGCTGTGTGTGGTTATAAAAAGAAAGATGAGGAATCCTTATGGTCTTGGAACTGTTCTGTATCTTGACTGTGATGGTGGATCTAGAAGCCCAACTGTGTGATAAAATTGCATAGAACTAAACACACACACACACACACACACACACACGAGCAACACACACACACAAGAACACAAGGAGAACTGGGGAGTCTGAATAAGATTGGTGGTGTCCATATCCTGACTGTGAAATTGTACTGGGGTTTTGCAAGGTGTTACCACTGGGAAAACTGGTAAAGGGTACACATGATCTCTCTGTATTCTTTCTTTCTTTTTTTTTTTATTAGATACGGGAGGCTTCACTATGTTGCCCAAGCTGGTCTTGAACTCCTGGCCTCAAGTGATCCTCCTGGCTCGACTTCCCAAAGTGCTGGGATTATAGGCATAAGCCACTGTGCCCAGCCTCTCCCTGTATTGTTTCTTACAACTGCATGTGAATCTTCAATTATTTCAAAATCATAATCAAAAAAAAAAAAAAGAATACTTGAACAATCTCAACACCAAGAAGTACTCATTAGCTGTCTTTCTCTACAGACTTCAGCCCAGCCTTTCCCTCGTCGTTTCTACTCCCTCATTTTCAAATCCTGGCTGGTACCCAAAGCAGCATATCAGGCACTTTCCTAAGCAGTCATAACCTGTATGTTGGCCTCCACATGCAGTTTCTATTTTCACTCTTGCATTTAACATAAAGAGATCACTTGTCCCAGAATATTGGCTAGCAACAAATATATCTGAATGAAAAATTAGGGAGAAGTATGAAGGATGATGCACAGTGTTCATTCCAAGAATCCACACTAGACATCTCTTCCTAATTCTCTTTTCTCATTCTTAAAATGCCCAGGTCTCCTGTCTTTTCACCTTCCACCCAAAGCTTGGCCTGCTCTCTCTCAGCTCCCGCCTCTCCCTTCCTGGTGAGTAATCCCATCTTTGCCTCCGTCCTCCCACCCCTTCTGCCTGATCTCTTCAACTTTCGTCTGCAGCCCAATTTAACTTTCTTCCAGTTTCCAAAAGATGAAGCTGATGAGGGCACCAGATGTCAAAGAATTTAGGGACTGAACACATTTATTCCCTTTTAAAGAAGGCTTAGGAGTGCTAAAGCTGTCAAGAAGCTCACTTTGTATTGTTCCAGAGGGAAGAATTAAGTAGAAATTAGAGACAGCTAGATTTTGAGTTAGTAGAGGAAATATGTTCTAACAAAGATTACTGCCCAGGTGTACCACTTGATGATAGACAAGAGCTACCTCTGACATTGTGAGCATTCTGTCACTTAAAATCTTCAACCAAAGACTAAAAGAATAGTTGAGAGGGTGATGGAAGTATAAATCACTGCAATAGGAAATTGGCATAGATCCAACAAGATGATTCTAAATATAACCTTGAGTCACTGAAATGAGAACAAGAAAAGGGGAATAGAATCATCAACTAACACAGTGATGTCCAATCTTTTGGCTTCCCTGGGCCACACTGGAAGAAAAAGAATTATCTTGGGCCACATAGAAAATACCCTAACACTAATGATAGCTGATGAGCTTTAAAAAATCACAAAAGAAAATCTCACAATGCTTTAAGAAAGTTTACAAATTTGTGTTGGGCTGCATTCAAAGCTGTCCTCGGCTGCATGCAGTCTACAGGCCACAGGTTAGGCAAGCTTGAGCTAACATTTATCCAGTCCTTCCTGTGTTCTGGGCACTATGTTGCTGTCATTATCATTCTTCTTATTGTTGTTATTAAGTAATTGCATGTTAAGTAAAATTTGCCAGTAAACTTGTGCAATGTATAAGCAATATCTTTTGCCAAATATCATATGCATTATACTTCATTTTTAACCTTTTTAAGTGGTTACCCAGAATTTGCAATATACATTTACAAGGAATCCAAGTACATTTTCAAGTAACACTATTTGACTTCAAATGATATGTCACTCTAAATGTGAGTATGTTATAATAATAAAATCATCCTAATTTCTTCTCCTATCCCTTGTATCATTGCTGTCATTCATTTCACTTAAATATAAGGGCATATATGTATTTTTCATAGATAGGAAGACTCAATATTTTCAAGACGTTTATCTTTTCCACCTTGGTCTATAGATTCAATGCAATTCCAATAAAAATCCCAGCAAGTTGTACATAGAAGTAAACCAATTCTAAAGTTCATATAGAGAGGCAAAAGATCCACAATGCCAAATACAGTATTGAAGAACAAAGTCAGAAGACTGGCATTATCCAACTTCAAAATTTACTATAAAAGTACAGTAATCAAGACATGATATATTGGCAAAAGAAGAGACAAATAAATCGGTGGAACACAATAAAGGACCCAGGAATAACCCACATTAAGTAGTCACGCAGCACATAATAACACTTTGGTCAATAATGGATTGGATAAATGACAGTGATCCCATAAGATTATAATGGAGCTGAAAAATTCCTATCACCTAGTGACATCACAGCTGCCACAGTGTCATAGCACATGCATTTTCTGTGTTTATGGTGATGCTGATGTAAACAAATCTACTGTCTTGCCAGTTGTATAAAAGTATAACACATACAGTTTTGTACAGTACACTGTACTTGATAATGAACATAAGTGACTACAGTAGTGGTTTATGTATTTACTATGCTATGTTTTTCATCATTATTTTAGAGTGTACTGCTTCTACTTCTTAAAAAAAAAAGTTAACTGTAAAACAGCCTTAGGCAGGTCCTTCAAAAATATTCCAGAAAAAGGCATTGCTATCATAGGAGATGATAGCTCCATGCATGTTATTGCCCCTGAAGACTTTCCAGTGGGGCAAGATCTGGGAGATGGAAGACAGTGATATTGATGATCTGACTCTGCGTAGGCCTAGGCTCTTGTGTGTGTTTGTGGCTTCATTTTTAACAAAAAAGTTATAAAATTAAAAAATTAGAAAGTGTGTAGAATAAGAATATAAAGAAAAGAATTTGGACAGTTGTACCAATTAAAAACTTCATTAAGTAAAAAATTAGAGTAAGGTAAGATTAATTTACTATTAAAGAAAGAAAAAAAATTAACTAAATTTAATGTAGCCCAAGTGTGCGATGTTCATAAAGTCTACAGGAGTGTACAGTAATGTCCTATGCCTTTACATTAATTCACCACTCATTCACTGACTAACTGAGAGTGACTTCCAGTCTTGCAAGCTCTATTCATGATAGGTGCCCTATGCAGAAATGCCATTTTTAATCTCTTAATGCCATATTTTTACTGTACCTTTTCTCTGTTTAGATACACAAATACTTTCCATTGTGTTACAGTTGTCTGCAGTATTCAGTAGAGTAACATGCTATACAGGCTGGTAGCTTAGGAGCAATAGGCTAGATCACATAGTCTAGGTGTGTAGCAGGCTGTACCATCTAGGTATGTGTGAGATCTCTCTATGATGTTCACACAATGACAAAATTGCCTAATGAAGCAATTGCCTAATGATGCATTTTTCAGAATGTGTCCCCCTCACTAAGTGAAGCATGACTGTATAGTCTACTAATTGTTGACAAAGGAGCAATGGCAATCCAACAGAAAAAAGATTTTCAACAAATAGTGCTGAACAATTGGATATCTACATGCAAAAAGAAGAGAATCTAGACAGATACATTACATGCCTCACAAAAATTAACTCAAAATAAGTCACAGACCTAAATGTAAAGTGCAAAACTATAAAACTCACGGACAATAACGTAGAAGAAAATTTAAAGACCTTGGGTTTGGCAATGACATTTTAGTTACAACACCAAAGGCACAAGTCATGAAATAAAGAGTTGACAAGCTGGACTTAATTAAAATTAAAATTTTCTGCTTTGCAAAAGATACTGCTGGCTGGGCGCAGTGGCTCATGCCTGTAATGCCAGCACTTTGGGAGGCCAAGGCAGGTGGATCACCTGAGGTCAAGAGTTTGAGATCAGCCTGACCAACATGGTGAAACTCCCTCTGTGCTAAATATACAAAAATTAGCCAGGTGTGGTGGCAGATGTCTGTAATCCCAGCTACTCAGGAGGCTGAGGCAGGAGAATCACCTGAACCCGGGAGGCAGAAGTTGCAGTGAGCCAAGATCACGCCATTGCACTTCAACCTGGGTGACAGAGTGAGACTCTGTCTCAAAAAATACATAAATAAATAAAAGATACTGTCAAGAGAATGCAAAGACAAGCCACAGACTGGGAGGAAATATTTAGAAAAGACATATCTAATAAAGGATTGTTATCCAAAATATACAAAGACCTTTTAAAACTCAACAATCTGAAAACAAACAACTCAATTAAAAATTAGGTAAAAGACCTGAACAGATACCTCACCAAAGAAGACATACAGATAAAAAATAAGCATATGAAAAGATGTTCCACGTCATGTGCCATTAGAAAAATGAAAATTAAAACAGCAATCAGACACCACCATGCACCCATTGGAATGGCCAAAATTTAGAACACAGACAACACTAAATGCTAGCAAGAATGTGGGACAACAGAAATTCTCATTCATTGCTGGTGGCAATGCAAAATGGTACAGATACCTTGGAAGACAGCTTGGCAATTTTTTACAAAACGGAACATACTGCTACTGTAAGATCCAGCAATTTTGCTCCTTGGTGTTTACTCAAAGAAGTTAAAAACTTATGTCCACACAAAACCTGCATAGAGATGTTTATAGCATCTTTATTTATAATTCCCAAAACTTGGAAGCAACCAAGATTTCCTTTAGTAGGCAAATGGATAAGTAAACTGTGGTTATTCAAGACAGTAAATAACAACATGAAATATTATTCAGCACTAAAAATAAATGAGTCAGCAATCTATGAAAAGACATGGAGAAAACTTAAATGCCTACTGCTAAGTGGAAGAAGTAATCTGAAAAGGCTACATACTGTAAGATTCTAAATATATGACATTCTGGAAAAGGCAGAATTGGACACAGTAAAAAGCTCAGTGGTTGCCAGAGATTAGTGAGAGGGAGCGATCAATAGGATGTATCACAGAGGATTTTAGAGCAGTAAAACTCTTCTGTATGATGCTATGTGGTGGTTACGTGTTATTATAAATTTATCTAAACCCAAAGAATGTGCAACACCAAGGGTGAACCCTCTTGTAACTATGGACTTTGGGTGATAATAACCTGTGAACGTAGCTTTATCAATTGTAACAAATGTACCACTGGGGTAGGGAATTTTGAACATGGGAGAGGCTGTGTATATGTGGTGGCAGGGATATATGTCAAATCTCTATACCTTCTGCTTAAATATGCTATGAACCTAAAAGTAATTGGCACTTCTTAAATGTAAAAGAGAAACTCTCATCTGGTTCTGACCAGCATATTTTGGAGCTTTCTGTTAATTGCAGCCAAATCTGACCTAATTTATACAGTCCCTAGCATGGGCTAATTTTCATCAATATTGGCCACTTTGAAATTATTTTTCCTATACCAAAAATAAAAGCAATGGGCATTTATTCCTATTTTTTTAAATAGAAATAAGTAAATTACCCTAGATGCTACAATGCTTACATTCTAGTAAATATAGCTAAGGTCATGTTACATAATCATGTTTACAATCTGTTTTAAAATTTAACATTATTTGATACATTTCCATGTTTCTATTATTTTTTGAAAAAATACTCTGCAAACTGTTCAGTTAATTGGGTGACTTATCATTTGTTTGATGATGCTAAGCTTGGTTCTTCTTTTCCTCTATAAGTAGATATCATTGCAATAAAAGTGTTTATATTTCAACGGCAGATTTTTACTTTTATTATTTTATTTATTTTATTTTTTTTGTGATGGAGTCTCACTCTGTCACCAGGCTGGAGTGCAGTGGCACAATCTTGGCTCACTGCAACCTTCGCCTCCTGAGTTCAAGCGATTCTCGTGCCTCAGCCTCCCAAGTAGCTGGTATCACAGGCACACACCACCACACCCACTATTTTCTGTATTTTTTACTAGAGATGGGGTTTCACCATGTTGGCCAGGATGGTCTCGATCTCCTGACCTCGCTGTGATACTCCCTCCTTGGCCTTCCAAAGTGCTGGGATTACAGGCATGAGCCACTGTGCCCAGCCAGATGTTCTTAATATTAATGTATATTAGTGTGTCAGTCAGGGTCCAGCTAGGAGACAGAAACCACATCACTAATTGAAACAGAAAAAAAATTAATATAAAAAATCATTAACAAGCAACAAGGGAATTAACTACTAAAAAGAGATACAAGAGAATGCTAAGGAATGAGAACAGCCCAAGAAGGAACATGGAAGGGGCCCCTTCTCCAAGGCTGGGTTTGTTTCAGACATCCTTAAGAGGACAGCTGTGGTTCAGCAGATAGTGAGAAAGCCTGAGTGGCACTGGGCCACAGCAGGCAGGTCAAGGATGATGAGCAGGAAACCACTGGCCAGCAAACAGAAGCAACACTCGCTGGCTGAGCACCCTCATGTGCCCTACAGGCAGGCAGCTGAACCAAAAAAAACAAGAAATGAGAAAGCCCACTGAAACCCGGATGAGAAGCCCCTTCCTCCAAGAATGTACCTCCAGTGGCCCCTACAGGCAAAGCTCAGCATTGTGCCAGCTGGATAATGAGAAATGTTGACAGGGTTCAGCTCTAGTAACACAAAGCAGGGAAAAGAATGGCAGACATGGACCTGAAAGACTATACACAATAAATTGATAACTTACGTAACCACCAACCATTTATTCTTCTTCTGATAATTGTACCCCAATTTTTCATATCTACTTTTTTGCTCTCTTTTTTTTTGAAATGGAGTCTTGCTCTGTCACCCAGGCTGGAGTGTAGTGACTCGATCGTCACTCACTGCAACCTCCACCTCCCAGGTTCAAGCGATACTTGTGCCTCAGCCTCCGGAGTAGCTGAGATTATAGGTGTGTGCCACCACACCTGACTAATTTTTGTATTTTTAGTAGAGGCGGGGTTTCACCCTGTTGGCCAGGCTGGTCTCGAACTCCTGACCTCAGGTGATCCTCCTGCCTCGGCTTCCCAAAGTGCTGGGATTACAGGCATGAGCTACTACACCTGGCCCTATCTACTATTTTAGTCAATATACTCCAACCAGATTATCACATCTCCTTAGCCATGGTGATTGGTGCAAAGATGATATGGGACACAGGCAGAGATATCTACCTGTCTCTCTATCTGTCTATCTGTCTGCCTGTCTGTCTGTCTTTGCATCAAAGCTTATTCTGAATCCATAGACTGAGTCATTTGCTGGTTGAACAAGGAATAATGTCAGTCTTTTGCTGCTGGGTGCAGCACAGAGAGCGATGCAGCAGAAAGTATGACACCAGAGGGTCCTCATGAGTTTGTTTAGGCCTTAAAGCCAGCCATCCATGGACTTTTTAGTTACATGAGCCAATACATTTCCACTTTTCTTTAGCTCAGTTGAATTAGGTTATTATGCTTTCTGCTACTGGCAGTGGAAATAGCCTTGACTAATACAGTTCCTCAAGTGTCCACCCATATTAGTCATTTTCAAAACTCTTAATTTATGTGGTCACAATTTTTCCCAGTAATGTTTGGACATGGCCTCTCAAATACATCACTGTCAACATAGGGTATAGGTACATATGACTCATTACTCGTTTCATAATACATTAAATCATTCATTCAGAAAATATTGATTAAGTGACTGATATATGCCACATGCTCTGCTAGGCACTGGGAATTGATGTGTAAACAATAAAGATATTTTCCTTATTTTTCTGGGGTGTATATCTTGTGGGGATTATGGAAAAGCAACCAGCCAATAACAATACAGCACGAATGTCATGCTGGGAGAGCCCTAGGTGCTCATGGTAGCATAGAAGTGGGACATCCACCCAGACTAAGGAGTGAGGGTGAGAGAGAGGTTGAACAAAAACTTCTCAGAGAAGATAATGTCTCAACTCAGACTTTGAAGGTGCATTTTACTCCTTTAATAAACACTGATGTAGTCAGCACGACTCTAAGCACATTACAGATATAAACTCACTCAAATCCTCATAACAATATGTGAAAGGAAAATAAATCTTGGGGCTCCCAATTCACTAAGCTAAAGGGAAAAGTCAAGCCAGGAACTGCTTAGGGCCAACCTGCCTCCCAGCCTATTCAAAGCCACCCTCTGCTCACTGAGATAAATGCATATCTGATTGCCTCCTTTGGAGAAGCTAACCAGAAACCCAAAAGAATGCAACCATTTTTCTTTTATCTACCTATGACCTGGAAGCCCCCTCCCCACTTCAAGTCTTCCCGCCTTTTCTTCGAGTTTTCCCACCTTTCCAGAGTGAACCAATGTTCATCTTGCATATGTTGATCGATGTCTCATGTCTCCCTAGAACGTATAAAACCAAACTGTGCTCTGACCACCTTGGGCACAGGTTGTTAGGACCACCCGAGGCTATGTCATGGGCATGCGTCCTCAACTTTGGCAAAATAAACTTTCTAAATTTCTAAATTAACTGAGACCTGTCTCAGATTTTTGTGGTTCACAAATCCTATGAGGTATAAACTATTATCTTCATTTTACAGATGAAGAAACTGACGCATGGAAAAATTAAGTGGCTTACCCTAGATTACACAGCCAGTAAGTGGCCAAGTAATGGTTCAAGCCAAGGGAGTGTGAACTCCAGAGCTCACGCTTTTAATCAGTTCCCCATGCTGCCCTTCAGAGGAGGATGAGAAGTATTTAATAATCAGTAGAATGAAGGAGAAAAAAAGGAATAGTATGCATGTCATCCTGGTAAGAAAAGAGAGAATGACATGACTAAGAAGTCAAAAGAAGGACAACAGAACTGGACCTAGAGGTGGTAGGCAGCACAGGAAGGTAGTTAGAGGAGAAGGCAAATGATGCATAGCTTTGTAAGTAAGGTTAAGGAATTGTGGATGTTATCCTAAAAGTGAGGTGACCTCCAAATTCTTCATAAAAGGGGAGCAGCATGATCAGATATATGTTTAAGATGACTCTGGCTAGTGTGAAAGGAAATGGGGGTGTTCTATTGGGAGGCAATTCTGATAATCCAGGTACCTTAGGCTGCCCAGGCTGCCATAGCAAAATATCATGGACTGGATGGCTTAATTTATTTTCTCATAGTTCTGGGGGCTGGGAAGTCCAAAACAAAAGTACCAGTAGATTCAGTTGCTGGTAAGGGCTCTTTGCCTGAATTGCAGGTGGCCACCTTCCTGTGTCTTCATATGGCAGAGAGAGAGACAGAGAGAGAGAGAGCACCATGGTGTCTCTTCTTAAAAGGGGACTAATCCCACCATAAAGGCCCCACCCTCATGATCTCATCTAACTCTAAGCCCCATCTCCAAATACCATCATATTGGAGGTGAAAGCCTCAGTATATGAATTTGTGAAAGACACAAACATTCAGTCCTTAACACCGGGTAAGAGATTCCAATGTAATCAATGAGAAGTATCAGGCCCCTGGGGATGAGGTGACAGATTATGGTTGCCCAGATTTGAGACATATTTAGGAAGTAAACTTGACAGAACATTGAAATGGTTTGATGTATTCCTAAGGAAGAAAGAGAATAAGGATACATAGATTGGCTTGGCACCATTCACTAAGGTAAGGAATAAAGAAAGATGAACATGTTAATGACTTCTGTCTCTGATCCACTGGACATTGAGAGTACCTGGAGGAAATTCTAGTAAGAAGATAAGCACATGACTCTGAGGTTGAGGGTGTCTTGCATGGGAAAAAAGATATGAGGCTCATAAGCAGATAGTAACTTTAGCAGTGAAGGAACAGGATGTCATTTGTAAAATTATTACTGAATAAAAAGAGAAAAAGGCCAAAGGCAATCAAAAAATGCTTGCAAAATGGTCAGATAAAGAGGAGCTCATTAAAGAGACTGAACAAGCAGGGATAGAGGTGGAAAGAAAGGGTATCAGTGAAGGAGATGGGCAACAGTTGTCAAATCCCACTGAAAAACATACATTTAGGACTGAGCCTTGAAAAGTAATTCAGCCATAAGAAGTTCATAGTTGATGTCAGCAAGGACAATTTCACTAAAGTGAGGTGAGTGGGATCCACATTACATTCATGTGAAGAGTGAATAGAAGTAAAAAAGTGGAAATAAGTTAACATTTTTCTTTCAAGAAATTTCTTGTGAAACAAAGGAAGACGTACCTAGGAAGACTTGAGTTTGAAGGGGACATATTTAAAATACGTGTTGGACATATTTAAAAGTTAACAGGAAGAAGCCAGTTAATAGGGAAAGGTTGGATTTATAAGAGAAAAAGAAGGCAATCAATTGATAAGATCCCTGAGAAGACAGAGCTAGATGGGGTCCAGAGCAGAGATAGAAGGATTAACCTGGAACAGGAGGTGGGACATGCCCTTTGTGATAAGAGGGGGAAAAGGGAATGAGGGGGAAAGGAAGATGTCTGCAGTTTGGAGGATAAGAGATTGAAGATATCTGAGGACTCCTATTTTCTTTGTGAAAATGGAGGCAAGCCCATCTACTACACGTAATTGGAGAGGGGGTTTGAGAAGTGTAGGGGAGTTTTAGGAGTGCAGGGAAGGCCTGAAATAATCCCTGAGGAAAATAAGCAAGAACTGATTAGAGAAACAATGGAAGGGATGCACTGAGGACCCAATTGCAGTCAGGCCCACAGTTGTTGAGAGGCACAGGGAGCGCTAAGTCGAGGAATTTCCTCCAGCAGTACTCACCAGCCTCCGTGCAAATGCAAAGAAAACAGGCAAAGCATGTTAGTGCCATCTTTAGGTTTCCTACTCTTTGCTCAGTGTGATCATTTGTATTTTTATAAAAACTCAATCATCCATTTCAGTGAGATTTTAAAACTTAATTAGCATTAAGTCTTTGTAGTTACTCTTTATGAAGTTATAATGCTGTCTTTTGCAATAGTTTTGCTTTTTTTCTAATTTCCTTTGACAACATTTCTGAAAAGCTGGGATATCCTGTGCATCATTTCCCTATGGCTTTTGTAACAAATCACCCCAAACGTGTTAGCTTAAAACAACACAAACTGATACTCTCACAGTTACCTAGGTCAGAAACCTGGAAGCAGTTTCATGGGTGTCAGCAGGACCATGCTCACTGCAGGGTCAGTAGGGAAGAATCTTGTTTCCTTGCCTTTTCTAGCTTCTTAGAGTCCCATCCCCTGCATTCCTCAGTGCATGACCCCTTCCTCATTCTCCAAAGCCAGCAGTGTAGCATGTTGCTGGAGTGGTCCCGTTGCCTTCTTCTGTCTAATCGAATCTCCCTCTGCCTTCCTTTTGTGATTGTACTTAGGGCCCACCTCGAAATTCCAGTGCAATTTCCCCAACTCAAGACTTAATTGGATCACATGTGCAAAGTCTCTTTTATGATATAAGAGTCACAGGTTTCAGAGATTAGGGCCTGGGTGTCTTTGGGGGTCATTATTCAGCCTTCCACATTCCATGGTCTGTGTAGGACCTGCCAGTTCTTCCCAGCACTAGAAGATGTCTGGAAACGCTAAGACCAACAGGAAACAGCTACTGATGGCAACCTGTCACCCTCTGAAGTCCTCGGGTGGGGACAAGGGACAGGTCATCAGGCTAGCATGCAGATTCCAAGAAGGGAGATGACTAGAAAGCTTGAATCCTATGAACTCATTTTGAGCTTTGTTAAAGCCAACTCAACATGGACTGAGAATGACTCTGAACTTCTTGAGACCTTGTGTATGAACTGCAACCTAGCTTAATAGGTAGGCAAGGCTGAAAAACTAACTTAGGAGTATGTGTCTGTAACAACAGCTGAGTCTTGGCCAATCCCGGCGGCCATACTTCAACCATTCATACACTGGGGACTGTTCAAACTGTGTTCAAATAAGGCAAACGCAGAGCTGTAACCAGTCGAGCTATACTGTACCTCACTTCCGATTTCTGTGTGTCATTTCCCTTTTTTTGTCTATAGATCTTCTTCCACCACGTGGCGTGCTGAAGTCTCTCTGAATCTACTGTGATTCTAGTGGCTGCCCGATTTGTGAATAGGTCACTGCTCAATTAAACTCCTTTAAATGTAATTCGGCTGAAATTTTTCTTTCTATCAGCTACCTAACGGAAATTAAGATACATCCTCTTGCGGGTGGAAGAGTGAGCTTGAGAGATGAAGAGACTGAGACATGAGAGGAAAATAGTCACCCACACCCAGTAACGAAAACTACACCCCAACCTTTTCCTCTCAGTGCCTCTAAACAGTCATGGTTTATCTGCACCTTGGCTATTCTAACATTTCATCCTTTTGAAACCGCCTTTGCAAAATTATAACTGAGGAAATTATGACAGTGAAAGAAATCAGACCTAACTGACTCCATCTTGCTTCTAACCCTTCAGCCGTCCTTATTCATTCCTGGCTGTAGGCCAAACTAACTTTGGGAAGGAATTCAGTTTACGGTTTGAATCTGAAACAAAACTGATAACAGACCTTTCCGGAAAAGACCTCCTTCTTGTCTGGGGTCGAGTCTGCCTTTGCAGGACTAACAAATTAGCTTAGAAATTACAGTTCAGGGGTCACGCAGCCTCTGGCTCTAAGACCCTGAACCTTCCCAAATTGCTCCTTGGGGTAACATCACTATTGTAAAGCCTAGCATCAGTGCTTGAGATATTTTGCACACTCTGCACTGGATGGATCAGCTGACACCACCCAGACCAGTAATGTGGCCCAACCAGTACTGCCATCGCACCCAGGAACAGAAGAACCAAGAAAAACTCACTTCCACCCCTTATGATTCCATCTCCAACCTGACCAATCAGCACTCCCCACTTCCCAAGCCCCTACCTGCCAAATTATCTTTAAAAACTCTGATCCCCGAATGCTCAGGGAGACTGATTGAGTAATAATAAAACTCCGGTCTCCCGCACAGCCAGCTCTGCCTTCATTACTCTTTCATTGCAATTCCCCTGTCTTGATAAATTGGCTCTGTCTAGGCAGCAGCCGAGGTGAACCCATTGGATGGTTATGCCCTTTTGACTTTCTCTCATGAAACTAGTAATTTTCTGGGACAAAGAAGGTACTTGACTGGCATTACCACACAGTGGCTCTGAACCAATTTCAGCTTCCCTTCCATGTCACAGCACCCTTAAAATCATGCAGTTCAGCTCTGTGTAATCCTTTACCGAGGGCATATGACAGCAGAGCACAAACCCAGAGCATTACAAGAAACTTATCCTGGGCACAAGAAGAGCTGGAAATGAAAATTATTTTGATTGATGAACTCTGATGTCATTGTCATTCTTATAAAAGTATCTGCTTTCTGTTCAATGGTTTACAGAGCAGAGAGGACTGGAGAATTGCCAGAATCACGCCTTCTTTCTGTTGTTCTTACTCCTAGACAACACCAATTAGGAGACCCCAACATCTTTCGTTTGTATTCAGAAATTTAGAGAGAACAATCAGGGACAGTAATGTTTATATCTCAATCAACAGCTTTCCAAAAATTATTAATGACATATGCTTATGTGTTATATAAACATAGATGTGGGCCATGCGAGGTGGCTCACACCTGTAATCCCAGCACTTTGGGAGGCAGAGGTGGGCAGATCACCTGAGGTCAGGAGTTCGAGACCAGCCTGGCCAACATGGCGAAACCCTGTCTCTACTAAAAATACAAAAATTAGCTGGGTGTGGTGGAGGGCACCTGTAATCCCAGCTATTTGGGAGGCTGAGGCATGAGAATCACTTGAAACTGGGAGGTGGAGGTTGTAATGAGCTGAGATTGCACCACTGCCCTCTAGCTTGGGTGACAGAGTGAGACTCTGCCTCAAAAACAAAAATCAATAAAAATATGCTAAACATAGATGCGTAAAGAGGTGGCTATTGACATAGAGGCAGGAGACCTGTGTTCTAATCCAATTCCAGCCCTGGCCCTAGCACTGTACTGTGCCATTTTGATAAAAATATTTTCTCCATCAGGACTTTACTTTTCTGGGTTGTAAAATAGATGAGTTGCACTAAATTATTTGAATGGTTTATCTCTCATAGCCCACTATTGCATGATTTTGCCTATGTGTCAAAAGGCATTAGATTCAGGACAATTTAAAGGTCTGTAAAACATTTAGCTGGAACTTTCATAGAAAAAGTAGCTATCACTCAGATACCTCTGCACAGTCATTTGATTCTTACTTTGTGTTTGTTTGCATTAGTGAATATGAGCAAAACAGGCATTTCCGAAGCCAAAATCTAAGCATATTTTTCTTTTACAAGCCTTTTTATAATCAAAGTTTGCAAATCTTCCCAAGGTTTGTTTGCTACCTAGGGCATTTTTTTGAAACGTTTTTGAAAATGCTTAAATACTTAAAAAAATAAGGCATCATGTCCTATTAAAGCAAGGGCAATATTGTTTCTATAAAATAAATTTCATCTCCTTAGAATTGAAAAAGTTATCTTGAAGACAATAGCAAAAGAATATATATCATATACTTAGCTTGAAAAATATCTCACAGGATTTCACACCAATGGCTATTTAAACATTTGAATTATGACAAGGTTTTCAAGTTTGTCAAGGATGAAGAGATGGCTAAAATCAGAGGTTGGAAACTGCAGGTCAGATCCGCCTGAGGTTATTTTAGTTTGGCCCACATAGAATCTTAAGAATTCAAAAATTTCACCAAAAAAAAAATTACATTTGGGCTGCTCTTGAAAAATGGAAAAATCAGGCCACCCTGGGGATGTTTTTCCTACTTATGCCAGTCAGCAGCCTGGGTAGTGGGTGTTCTTGTTATTAGAAGCAGACAGACCAATGCCACATTCTGCATTCCCAGCACTCCCAACTGTACCACCCCGTTTATTTCTTTTATTCAGATAACTTTCTGTTCCTGGAGATATTCAGGTTTTCTCTCCATGCTTTGAACATACAAACAAGAAATAAACATTCAATTTTTTTTTTTTTTTGAGACGGAGTTTCGCTCTTGTTGCCCAGGCTGGAGTGCAGTGGCGCGATCTCGGCTCACAGCAACCTCCGCCTCCCGGGTTCAAGCCATTCTCCTGCCTCAGCCTCCGGAGTAGCTGGGATTATAGGCATGCGCCACCACGCCCGGCTAATTTTGTATTTTTAGTAGAGACGGGGTTTCTCCGTGTTGGTCAGGCTGGTCTCAAACTCCGGACGTCAGGTGATCCGCCCGCCTCGGCCTCCCAAAGCGCTGGGATTACAGGCGTGAGCCACCGCGCCCGGCCAAACATTCAATTTTTATGAACGTGATCCATAGATGAGAACACAGGAATTTCTCCCCTTTCATCACTTGTGGCTAGCTCTTTTAAGCTGAGAAATGCCAAACGGCCAGGGACAAACTACAGCAAGACCTCCCAGGTGGCATGAGGAGGAAGGGAAACGGCAGAACAGCCTCAGTATGGCAAGTGCCGAGGAATGACTGCATTCAGGGGAGGTAGCTTAACTACCACCCTAACATGAACTTCTCTGAGCCATGCATTGCAGAGATGCTTATGAAGACTGCAGTGGGAGTTTGAAGATCGCACGGAAGGCCTGACAGAGTCTCTGAGGAAAATAAGCAAGAACTGATTAGACAAACAGCGGAAAAGCTGCAGTGAGGACCCAACTGTGGTCAGGCCTACGATGGTTGGGAGGCACAAGAGCCTTAAGTGGAGGAACCTTCTCCAGCAGCCCTCACCAGCCTCAATGCAAGTGCAAAGAAAACAGGCAACGCAAGTTAGTGCTGCCTGGAATGACAGCACTTGCAGAAATGATTCCCATTCCTTTATTTTTATTTTATTTATTATTTTATTTTATTTTATTTCATTTTATTTTATTTTTGAGACAGAGTCTCACTCTGTTGCCCAGGCTGGAGTACAGTGGTACGATCTTGGCTCACTGCAACCTCCGCCTCCTGGGTTCAAGTGATTCTCTTGCCTCAGCCTCCCAAGTAGCTGGGACTACTGGCACATGTCATCGCACCTGGCTAATTTTTTTATTTTTAGTAGAGATGGGGTTTCACCATGTTGACCAGGCTGGCCTCGAACTCCTGACCTCAGGTGATCTGCCCGCCTCAGCCTCCCAAAGTGCTGGGATTACAGGCGTGAGCCACCGTGCCTGGCCTCAATCCTTTAGTTGTCTCCAACTGGATGGGCCACAATCATGATGAAGCACTGATATCAGTTTCTCCTTCTGGAAAAGTATGAAGACATGTGCTCCAGGGGCTACAAAATGGATCTTTGAGTGGCTACAATTCCTAAGTAGAAGCTACAATAATTCTGGAAAGATAGACTCTCATGTGTTTGAAAATATACGGCTTAAAATGAAACAGGTCCAGATTGCAAACGCTAGAGGAAGGGTAAATTACATTTCCATGTTTTTAATAGCTTTAGCACAATTGGGCATAGATGTTTTACTTAATGTTTTGGATAGGTAATACAGTTATGTGATTCAAACACCAAAAAAAAAAAAAAAACCAAATCCCCCAATCTCCTTTCTCCCACTACACACACATGGTTCTTGTTGGTTTTTTTGTTTGTTTCAGAGAAACTTTATGTATATAGGAGCAAATAGAGATATATATTTTTTTCTTTCCCCTCCTTTTAAAAATAATTGATACCATAATTTATACTTTGCTGTACCTTGCTTCTTTTCCCCTATCAATATGTCTTGGAAATTGTTCCCCGTTAACACACAAAGAATCTACTTATTCCTTTTTACACTTATAAAGTAGCCATTGTATAAACGTATCATAATTTATTTAGTTATTTCCTTTTGATGGACATTTGGATTGTTTCCAATCAATCTTCTGCTACTACAAATAATGTGGCAATAAAAAACATTAATATGCCTGGCATGGTGGCTCATGCCTGTAATCCCAGCACTATGGGAGGCCGAGGCAGGCAGACTACCTGAGGTCGGGAATTCGAGACCAGCCTGACAAACATGGAGAAACCCTGTCTCTACCAAAAATACAAAACATTAGCCAGGCATGGTGGCACATGCCTGTAATCCCAGTTATTCGGGAGGCTGAGGCAGGAGAATCGCTTGAACCCAGGAGGCAGAGGTTGCAGTGAGCCGAGATCGCGCCATTGCACTGCAGCCTGGGCAACCAGCAAAACTCCATTTCAAAAATAAATAAATAAATAAATAAAACATCAATATATGCCATTATATTATATATAAATTTACACATATATGTGTATATATATATAATTGTGTATATAAATACACAGACATATACACACACACTGGCATTACTATAGAATAAAATTCTAGAATGAAATTGTCAGGGAACAAGATACGTGCATTTGCTGTGCTACATATACACCATGGAATACCACACAGCCATAAAAAAGAAAAATATCATGTCCTTTGCAGCAATATGGGTGGAGCTGGAGGCCATTATCCTAAGCAAACTAACGCAGCAACAGAAAACCAAATACTACATGTTCTCACTTATAAGTGGGACCTAAAAATTGAGTACACATGGACACAAAGAAGGGCATGACAGACACCAGTGCATACTTGAAGATGGCAGGTGGGAGGAGGGTGAGGATCGGAAAACTACTAGGCCTATTACTTGGGTGATGAAATAATCTGAGCACCAAACCCCAGTGACATGCAATCTACTTATATAACAAACCTGCACACGTACCCGTGAACCTAAAAGAAAAGTTGAAAAAAGATATATGCATTTGTGATTTTCATAGCACTGCCAAATGGCCCTTCATAAGGCTGACAACAACATATCCTCTCACCACTAGTGTTTGAGAGTGTCTGTTTCCCCACTGCCTCACCCAAACACATGAACAAACTTTTGAAACTATCTTGCTCCAGCAGTCTGTCCTGACTACGTATTCATGCACTGTTAATTTGTGGTTTCCATGATCAAAAGTCAAGAGGTTTTTTGGCTTTTGTTTTTGTTTTTTTGAGACAGCGTTTTCGCTCTTGTTGCCCAGGCTGCAGTGTAGTGGCATGATCTCGGCTCACTGCAACCTCTGACTCCCGGGTTTAAGTGATTCTCCTGCCTCAGCCTCCCGAGTAGCTGGGATTACAGGCACGTGCCACCACGCACGGCTAATTTTTTTGTATTTTTAGTAGAGACGGGGTTTCACCATGTTGGCCAGGCTGGTCTTGAACTCCTGACCTCAGGTGATCCGCCCAACTCAGCCTCCCAAAGTGCTGAGATTACAGGCATGAGTCACCGCGTTCTGCCCAGGAATCAAGAGTTTATTGTTTGTGTATTTGGTAAGACTAGTCCCTACTCATTGCTCTTCATTTACAGAACTTTTAAGAAAGTCTCAATTATTTCTTTTTTCTGTAGAAAGCTAGGCATCACCTTGACTGGCTCTTCTGGTTGGATGGGTTCTTCACTTCATGCTAGCTGTGGTGAAATCCAAACTTGGGTTGGCTCCTGAGGAACAAGGAGGCAGTGGAGAGCCACATCCACTCACTTGTGTTCTTGATCTTACGGTGTTCTTCCACTGCTTGTTTATGAGTTTGCTATAAACTGAAGTAAAAGCAACCTAACACCAACTTTCAATCCCTGTGCAGCGATGCCCTAAGGTGAAATTCACAAACCTTCCACAGTCCAGAAGGTTGGGTTAGGTCTCTCTTCTAAGCTCCAATAACACTCTTGAATTCAGCACTTCTACCTGTAGTTATCTCTAATGTCTGCCATCCTCACTAGACCATAAGCTTCTAGGTCTGTCCTGGTTACAATTATATTCCCATAGGGCTTCCCACACTATAGGTGCTCAATAAATATTTGTTGACTGACGTCCCCTCCCAAATCATAAAGCTACCAAATAGGAGAAATAGGGACTAGAAACCCAAAATTTCCACTCCACTTCAGCACTCTCCTCACTAAACCTCACTGCAACCCTACACCTCAAAAATCACCTTAAACATAATTAGGAGAGGTATGGGAACTGGTTTCTCTGGAGATTCCTGAGAGCTCAAATTTGTTAACATTCAAAAAGCAGTATCTTATTGGATTTTCAATGAAAGAAAGTAAAGAAAGGATGGCAGAATGCACGTACCCTATATAGAATGTCTTTTTTTTAACTAGTGATTCTTTGCAAGAAATCTAGGAATTCATCCAAAAGGCTTCAATGATGGGCTACCCAAAATTGGAGAATTGAGAAAAGCTCAAAAAGCTCTGAAATGAAATGATACTATTGTGATACTGTTCACTTAAAAAAAAGAACTGCTTCAGCTACATTGATTTAAAGCATTTGAATGCATATCTAATCACTAATTGATAAACTATCATTTTATAAGTTTCATCCACAGTGAATGAATCCTCAAGAATACAATGGTTTATATTATCACATCACTAGAAAAGAAAGACTGCATTGCAAGGGAAAGGGGAAGAAGTCTTCTGAGAATAATGAAGCATCCTAATGAAATTCAGAGGCTGAGTGTGGTGGTTCACACCTGTAATCCCAGCACCTTGGGAGGCCAAGGTGGGTAGATCACGAGGTCAGCAGTTCGAGACCAGCCTAGCCAACATGGTGAAACCCCATCTCTACTAAAAATACAAAAATCATCCGGGTGTGGTGGTGCATGCCTATAATCCTAGCTACTCAGGAGACTGAGGCAGGAGAAGCCCTTGAACCTGGGAGGTGGAGGTTGCAGTGACCTGAGATCATGCCACTACACTCCGGTCTGGATGACAGAGCAAGACTCTGTCTCAGAAAAAACCAAAAAAACCAAAATACAGGCTGGGCAGGGTGGCTCACACCTGTAATCCCAGTACTTTGGGAGGCAGGCGATCACCTGAGGTCAGGAGTTCGAGACCAGCCTGGCCAACATTGTGAAAGCTTGCCTCTACTAAATATACAAAAAAAAAATTAGCTGGGGGTGGTGGCGCAGACCTGTAATCCCAGCTACTCGGGAGGCTAAGGCAAGAGAATCACTTGAACCCGGGAGGCAGAGTTTGCAATCGGCCAAGATCATGCCACTGTACTCCAGTCTGAGTGACAGAAAGTGACTCTGTCTCAAAGAAAAAACAAACAAACAAAAAAACACAGTGCCATTGTGTTGGCACTGAGGGACCTCGAAAGATTAATATTAATAAGTGATATTCTCTGCCCTCACAGCTTGCAGGCTGTAGGGAAGAAGGGTGTGCCTGTGAATAACTATGATAAATAGTAAAACATGATAAGTTCTATGATTGCACTGTTGGAGCGTGCAAGGGAGAGATGAAACCTGGGAGTCCCAGGAGACCCTGAGGAGAAAGAGGTGGCATCGGCTGGGCACAGTGACTCACGCCTGTAATCCGAGCACTTTGGGAGGCCCAGGCAGGCGGATCACGAGGTCAGGTGATTGAGGCCATCCTGGTTAACATGGTGAAACCCCGTCTCTACTAAAAATACAAAAAATTAGCTGGGCATAGTGGCACGCGCCTGTAGTCCCAGCTACTCAGGAGGCTGAGGCAGGAGAATTGCTTGAACCTGGGAGGCGGAGGTTGCAGTGAGCGGAGATCGTGCCACTGCACTCCACCCTGGGTGACAAAGTGAGACTCTGTCTCAAACAAAACAAAACAAAACAAAACAAAACAAAACACAAAAACAAACAAAAAAACCAGAGGTGGCATCTGGGCTGGTGTTTTATAGTAAATGATTTGTCTGGTCTTTGTCTCAGGTTCCTGGAATGGAGTTTCTAAAGCCCCTTGGAGAGGCTGAGGTGGGAGGATCACCTGAGGCCAGGAGTTCAAGACCAGCCTGGGCAACATAGCAAGACTTTGTGTCTACAAAAGAAATTTAAAAATTAGCCAGGTGTGGTGGTGCCTGCCTGTAGTCCTAGCTACTCAGGAGGCTGAGACAAGAGGACTACTTGAGCCCAGGACTTCAAGGCTGCAATGAGGTATAATCATGCCACTGCACTTCAGCCTGAGCAACAGAGTGAGACCTTGCCTCTCTTTAAAAATAAAAATTAAAACAAGAATTAAAAAGTAAATAAATAAAACCCTTGGCATACCCTGAGTGATGGGAGTGTCTTTGTTACCCACGAACCCAATGAAACGTGCCTGTATTTATGCTAACAAGATGATTCAAGAGGCAGCTATTCATCAGAAAGACCAACTATGTGATTAGAGGGTTGGGGCTTTGAACCACATGATATCAACCTGACCTCCCAACCTCCAAGGTATGGGGGTTGGAGGTTGAACTGAGTCACTTGGCCAATGAATCAATTGATTATAAGGGAAAAAAAGGGTTTTTCTCAACCTTCTTTGGGTCAATGATGGATCTGAAAATCAAACTGACAAAGACAGATTAACAGGAATAAAGCATACAATTTTATTTAATATGTTTACATAAGGAAATGAAAGCCTAAAGAAACAGTTAAACTTTAGTGTTTTTTAATAGGGTTGATGAAGAGTGGACAATTGTGGAGACATATAATAGAGCAAAAAAGGGTGTGATCTAATGGTAATGAACTGGATAACGCGGTTTTTTGTTTTTTGTTTTTTTTTGAGACGGAGTTTTGCTCTGTCACCCAGGCTGGAGTGTAGTGGCCCAATCTTGGCTCACTGCAACCCAGGGTTCAAGCAATTCTCCTGCCTCAGCCTCTTGAGTGGCTGGGATTACAGGCGTGCACCACCACACTCGGCTAATTTTTGTAGTTTTAGTATAAATGACAGGGTTTTGCCATGTTTGCCAGACTGGTCTCCAACTCCTGATCTCAGGTGATCTGCCCACCTTGGCCTCCCAAAGTGCTGGGATTACAGGTGAAAACCCGCACACCTGGCCTAATGGTAGTAAACTGGAGGAAACTGAACAAGGCCTGTTTGTTCAGAATCTTCTCTATGACCTTTGTCTTCAGAAATAAGACTGTTCTTTTCTTTTTGTACAGAAAGCAGATCAATGGTTGACCATGGATCAAGGCGGGTTGGGGGACTGACAGGAAAAAATTACAAAGGAGTATAAAAACTTTTGGATGTGATGAAAATGTTCGAAATGTTCATTACCATGAATGTGTTTTTCAAACTGTATACTTTAAATAAGCACAGTTTATTTGCCACAAATTATATTTCAATAAACCTGTAAAAATGTAAAATAATTTTTTAATTACAGAAGACATTCTTTGGCGGCAAAAGAACATTATAATACTGTAATACTATAGGAACTGTAGGCACGCCCCTGTAATCCCAGCTACTTGGGAGGCTGAGGCAGGAGAATTGCTTGAACCCGAGAGGCGGAGGTTGCAGTGAGCTGAGATCACACCATTGCACTCCAGCCTGGGCAACAAGAGTGAAACTCCATCTCAAAAATAAATAAATACATAAATAAATAAAAGCTCTGAGGTACAGAAACTTCCTGATTCTCATGGAATAAGAGCAGCAGTCTACACTGAAATATTTCCTACATTCCTACATCCTACAAAAACTATACAAATCAGCAAAAAAGCACAAGTTAAACTACCCCAAATATGTTTACAGTGTGCTTTTCTCTACAAGGGAAAAAAAGTCTTAAAATTGTATTCAGATGCAACCAGGAAAAGAAATATCTGAAATGAGCCAAGCCGATTCTAAAGTTCATGCAAAAGTAAAGATGAAAGTACAGAGAAAAGAGAAGACAATAATCGGTGTGGGTGGGGGAAGAAAGTATAACATTTCCATATACCATCTTCTTCAAGTTGTTCACGTTTTTGCTAGATTTTCTTAATCATTCTTTTTCTCTTCCCTCCATATTATTTTTATGAAAATTTTTAGTATAGAGTACATGTATCACGAATCATTACCCCTTAGGTTTCACTGTGTATTTTCATAGAATAATGGTATTTTCTTTTATGACTAGAGTATAATTTTAAAATACAGGAAATGTATATTTGATTCAATGACAGCATCTAATCATTGACAGTTATAGTTTGAGTTATATATGTCACTTCATAGTAATGATAATAATGTCCTTTAAAGTAATTTTTTATCCCAGCACACATTCAGGTCTAGAATACTTTACTACATTTAGTTGTCATTCTCTTTAGTTTCTTTTTCCAAAAACTTTTAAGTTCAGGGGTACATGTGCAGGTTTGTTTTACATGTAAACCCGTGTCACAGGAGTTTGTTATACAGATTATTTCATCACTCAGGTATTAAGCCTAGTACCCACTAATTATTTT
Organism: Pongo abelii; assembly: GCF_028885655.2. NCBI lineage: Eukaryota > Metazoa > Chordata > Mammalia > Primates > Hominidae > Pongo > Pongo abelii. The sequence continues at coordinate 20,261,361 of NC_071992.2, forward strand.
TCCTTATCCTATTTCTCCTACCACCCTCTAACTTCTAGTAGGCCCCAGTGTGTGTTGTTCCCCTCTATGTGTCCATGTGTTCTCATCATTTAGCTCCCACTTATAAGCAAGAATATGTGGTATTTGGTTTTCTGTCCCTGCATTAGTTTGCTAAGGATAATGGCCTCCAGCTCCATCCATGTTCCTGCAAAGGACATGATCTCACTTTTTTGTGGCTGCATAGTATTCCATGGTGTACATGTACCACATTTTCTTTATCCCGTCTACCATTGGTGGGCATTTAGTATGATTCCACGTCTTTGCTATTGTGAATAGTGCAGCAATGAACATGGCGTTCATATCTCTCTATGACAGAATAGTTACTATTCCTCTGGGTATATACCCAGTAATGGGACTGCTGGGTTGAATGGCAGTTCTGTTTTTAGGTCTTTGAGGAATCGCCACACTATTTTCTACAATGGTTGAACTAATTTACAGAAACTAAAAAGCATTCCTTTTTCTCTGCAAGCTCTCCAGCATCTGTTATTTTTTGACTTTTTAATAATAGTCATTCTATTCTGACTGGCGTGAGATGGTATCACGTTGTGGTTTTGATTGGATTTCTCTAATGATCAGTGAGGTTGAGCTTTTTTTCATATGCTTGCTGGTTGCATGTATGTCTTCTTTTGAAATGTATCTGTTTCAGTCCTTTTTTTACTTTTTAATGGGGTTGTCTGTTTTTCACTTGTAGATTTATTTAAGGTCCTTATAGATGCTAGATATTACACCTTTGTCAGATAAATAGTTTGTGGAGATTTTCTCCCATTCTGTAGATTGTCTATTTAATCTGTTGATAGTTTCTCTTGCTGTGTAGAAGCTCTTTAATTAGATCCCATTTGCCAATTATTGCTTTTCTTGCAATTGCTTTTAGTGTCTTCATCATGAAATTTTTGCCTGTTCCTATGTCCAGAGTTGTATTGCCTAGGTTGTCTTCCAGGGTTTTTATAGTTTTGGGTTTTATATTTAAGTTTTTGGTCCATTTTGAGTTGATTTTTGTATATGGTATAAGGAAGGGATCCAATTTCAGTCTTCTGCATATGGCTAGCCAGTCATCCTAGCACCATTTATTGAATAGGGAGTCCTTTCCCCATTGCTTGTTTTTGTCAGTTTTGTCAAAGATCAGATAGTTATAGATGGACAGCCTTATTTCTGGGCTCTCTATTCTGTTCCATTGGTCTACGTGTCTGTTTTTCTGCCAGTACCATGCTGTTTTGGTTACTGTAGCCCTGTACTACAGGACTATGCCAGCACCATGCTGTTTTGGTTACTGTAGCCCTGTAGTATAGTTTGAAGTCAGGTAGTGTGATGCCTCCAGCTTTGCTCTTTTTGCTTAGGATTGCCTTAGCTATTTGGGCTCTTTTTTTTTTTTTTTTTTTGTTTCATTTGAATTTTAAAATAGTTTTTTCTAATTCTGGGAAGAATGTCATTAGTAGTTTGATAGGAATAGCAGTGAATCTATATGTTGTTTTGAGGAGTGTGGCCATTTTATTTTAAGAATATTGATCTTTCCTATTCATGAGCATGGAATGTCTTTCCATTTATTTGTGTTATCTCTGATGTCTTTGAGGGGTGTTTTGTAGTTCTCCTTGTCCAGGTCTTTCACCTCCCTAGTTAGCTGTATTCCTAGGTATTTTATATTTTTTCTGGTGATTGTGAATGGGATTGCATTCCTGATTTGGCTCTCAGCTTGACTGTTGTTGGTGTATAGAAATGCTAGTGATTTTTGTGTGTTGATTTTATATCCTGAGATGTTGCTGAAGTTTTTTATCTGCTTAAAGAGCTTTTGGGCTGAGACTGTGGGGTTTTCTAGATATAAAATCATGTTGTCTACAAATATGGATAGTTTGAGTTCTCTTCCTATTTGGATGCCCTTTATTTCTTTCTCTTGCCTGATAGCTCTGGCTAGAACTTCCAATAGTACGTTGAATAGCAGTGGTGAGAGTGGGCATCCTTGTCATGTTCTGGTTCTCAGGGGGAATGCTTCCAGCTTTTGTCATTCAGTATGATGTTGGCTGTGGGTTTGTCATAGATTGGCTCTTATTATTTTGAGGTGTATTCCTTCAATATCTAGTTTATTGAGAGTTTTTAACATGAAGAAGTGTTAAATTTTATTGAAAGCCATTTCTGCATCTATTTAGATGATCATGTGGTTTCTGTCTTTAGTTCTGTTTATGTAATTAATCACATTTACTGATATGTGTATGTTGAGCCACCCTTTCATTCCACGGACAAAGCCTACTTGATCTGGTGGATTAGCTTTTTGATGTGCTCCTGGATCCAGTTTGCCCGTATTTTGTTGAGGATTTTTGCATCAATGTTTACCAAGAATATTGGCTTGAAATTCTTGTCGTGTTGTTGTGTCTCTACGAGGTTTTGGTATCAGAATGATGCTGGCTTCATAGAATGAGTTAGGGAGGAGTCCCTCTCCCTCAATTTTTTTGAATAGTTTCAGTAGGAATGGTACCAGCTCTTCTTTGTACATCTAGTAGAATTCAGCATTCAATCTGTCTGGTCCGGGCTTTTTTTTTGTTTTGTAGGCCATTTATTTTTTATTCAATTTCAGAGTCCATTATTGGTCTGTTCAGGGATTCAATTTCTTTCTGCTTCAGTCTTGAGAGGGTGTATGTATCCAGAAATTTATCAATTTCTTCTGGATTTTCTGGTTTGTGCATATAGAGGTGTTCATGATGTTCTCTGATAGTTATTTGTATTTTTCTGGGGTCAGTGGTAATATCCCTTTTGTCATTTCTAATTGTGTTTATTTGCATCTTCTCCCTTTTCTTCTTTATTAGTCTAGCTAGCAGTCTATTTATTTTATTAATTTTTTCAAGAAACCAACTTCTGGATTCGTTCATCTTTTGAATTTTTTTTGTGTCTCAGTCTCCTTTAATGCAGCTCTGATTCTGATTAGTTTTGTCTTCTGCTAGCTTTGTGGTTGGTTTGTTCTTGGTTCTCTAGTTCTTTTAGTTGTGATGGAAGTTTATCATAACCCCAGAGATAATGACCTAATGGTCAGTTTTGTGTATATTCCTTCATTCCGATTATTTTCTATGTATATACCAACTCACACATTGTCAAGGTTCATTATTAGATTTCACTAATGTGATTCTATTTTATATCTTGTTTTGCATACTTTTACATTTAGCCAATAAAACTTAAATGTGTTTGAAAATATAGCAGAGTAAAAGTGTCCACTACTCTAAGCAATCAGATTTACTTCTTAAGATTCGGAGTTATGGAGCCAAAGTAGTTAAGCCAGCCAGGAGGAGAGGCAGGAGTTTAAATGGAGCCATAAGTCAATTTAAAAATAAAACAGATTAAAAATGTTGATGTCAATTGCAATAAAAAGTATAAAGTATCTAGAAATAGGGGTCCATTCCAAGATGGCCAAATAGGAACAGCTCCAGTCTGCAGCTCCCAGCGTGATCGATGCAGAAGACATGTGATTTCTGTATTTTCAACTGAGGTACCCGGTTCATCTCACTGGGACTGGTTGGACAGTGGGTGCAGCCCACAGAGGGTGAGGCGAAGCAGGTTTGGGCATCGCCTCACCTGGGAAGTGCAAGGGGTCGGTGGATTTCCCTTTCCTAGCCAAGGGAAGCCATGACATACGGTACCTGGAAAAACAGGACACTCCCGCCCAAATATGGCACTTTTCCAGTGGTCTTAGCAAATGGCACCCCAGGAGATTATATCCTGCGCCTGGCTCAGCAGGTCCTACACCCATGGAGCTTTGCTCACTGCTAGCGCAGCAGTCTGAGATCGACCGGCAAGACAGCAGCCTGGCAGGGTGAGGGGCATCTGCCATTGCTGAGGCTTAAGTAGATAAACAAAGCAGCCAGAGAAGCTCAAACAAGGTGGAGCCCACTAAACCTCAGCAAGGCCTCTGCCTCTACAGACTCCACCTCTGGGGGCAGGGCACAGCTGAACAAAAGGCAGCAGAAACTTCCGCAGACTTAAACATCCATGTCTGACAGCCCTGAAGAGAGAAGTGGTTCTTCCAGCACAGCGTTTGAGCTCAGAGAATGGACAGACTGCCTCCTCAAGTAGGTCCCTGACCCCTGTGCAGCCTAACAGGGAGACACCTCCCAGTAGGGGCTGACTGACACCTCATATAGGTGGGTGCCCCTCTGGGATGAAGCTACCAGAGGAAGGATCAGGCAGCAATATTTGCTGTTCTGCAATATTTGCTATTCTGCAGCCTCCACTGGTGATACCCAGGCAAACAGGGTCTGGAGCGGACCTCCAGCAAACTCCAACAGACCTGCAGCTGAGGGACCTGATTGTTAGAAGCAAAACTAACAAACACAAAGGAATAGCATCAACATCAACAAACAGGACATCTACACCAAAACCCCATCTGTAGGTCACCAACATCAAAGACCAAAGGTAGATAAAACCAAAAAGATGGGGAGAAACCAGAGCAGAAAAGGTGAAAATTCTAAAAACCAGAGCACCTCTTCTCCTCCAAAGGATCACAGCTCATCACCAGCAATGGAACAAAACTGGACAGAGAATGACTTTGACGAGCTGACAGAAGTGGGCTTCAGAAGGTTGCTAATAACAAACTTCTCCAAGCTAAAGGAGGATGTTCGAATCCATTGCAAGGAAGCTAAAAAGCCTTGCAAAAAGATTAGGTGAATGGCTAACTAGAATAAACGGCATAGAAAAGACCTTAAATAACCTGATGGAGCTGAAAACCATGGCATGAGAACTACGTGATGCATGCACAACCTTCAGTAGCCGATTCAATCAAGTGGAAGAAAGGGTATCAGTGATTGAAGATCAAATGAACAATATAAAGTGAGAAGAGAAGTTTAGAGAAAAAAGAGTAAAAAGAAACAAACAAAGCCTCCAAGAAATATGGGTCTATGTGAAAAGACCAAATCTACCTCTGATTGGTGTACCTGAAAGTGACGGGGAGAATGGAACCAAGTTGGAAAACACTCTTCAAGATATTATCTAGTAGAACTTCCCCAACCTAGCAAGGCAGGCCAACATTCAAATTCATGAAATACAGAGAACACCACAAAGATACTCCTCGAGAAGAGCAACCGCAAGACACATAATTGTCAGGTACACCAAGGTTGAAATGAAGGAAAAAGTGTTAAGGGCAGCCAGAGAGAAAAGTCGGATTACCCACCAAGGGAAGCCCATCAGACTAACAGTGGATCTTTCAGCAGAAACCCTACAAGCCAGAAGAGAGTGGGGGCCAATATACAACATTCTTAAAGAAAAGAATTTTCGACCCAGAATATGCAGCCAAACTAAGCTTCATAAGTGAAGGAGAAATAAAATCCTTTAGAGACAAGCCAATGCTGAGAGATTTTCTCACCACCAGGCCTGCTTTACAAGAGTTCCTGAAGGAAGCACTAAACATAGAAAGGAACAACCAGTACCAGCCACTGCAAAAACATGCCAAATTGTAAAGACCATTGATGCTAGGAAGAAACTGCATCAACTAATGGGCAAAATAACCAGCTAACATCATAATGACAGGACCAGATTCACACATAACAATATTAACCTTAAATGTAAATGGGCTAAATTATCCAATTAAAAGACACAGACTGGCAAATTGGATAAGAAGTCAAGACCCATCAGTGTGCTGTATTCAGGAGACCCATCTCACATGCAGAAACACACATAGGCTCAAAATAAGGGGATGCAGAAAGATCTACCAAGCAAATGGAAAGCAAAAAAAAAAAAAAAAAGCAGGGGTTGCAATCCTAGTCTCTGATAAAATAGACTTTAAACCAACAAAGATCAAAAGAGACAAAGAAGGCCATTACATAATGGTAAAGGGATCTATTCAACAAGAAGAGCTAACTATCTTAAACATATATGCACCCAATACAGGAGCACCCAGATTCATAAAGCAAGTTCTTAGAGACCTACAAAGATACTTAGACTCCTGCACAATAATAATGGGAGACTTTAACATCCCACTATCAATATTAGACAGATCAACAAGACAGAAGGTTAACAAGGATACCCAGGAATTGAACTCAGCTCTGCACCAAGTGGACCTAATAGACTTCTACAGAACTCTCCACCCCAAATCAACAGAATATACATTCTTCTCAGCACCACATTGCACTTATTCCAAAATTGACCACATAATTGGAAGTAAAGCACTCCTCAGCTAATGTAAAAGAACAGAAATCACAACAAACAGTCTCTCAGACCACAATGCAATCAAATTAGAACTCAGGATTAAGATACTCACTCAAAACTGCACAACCACATGGAAACTGAACAACCTGCTCCTGAATGACTACTGGGTACATAACGAAATGAAGGCAGAAATAAAGATGTTCTTTGAAACCAATGAGAACAAAGACACAATGTACCAGAATCTCTGGGACACATTTAAAGCAGTGTGTAGAGGGAAATTTACAGGACTAAATGCCCACAAAAGAAAGCAGGAAAGATCTAAAATTGAGAACCTAACATCACAATTAAAAGAACTAGAGAAGCAAGAGCAAACACATTCAAAAGCTAGCAGAAGGCAAGAAATAACTAAGATCAGAGCAGAAGTGAAGGAGATAGAGACACAAAAAACCCTTCCAAAAATCAAACAATCCAGGATCTGGTTTTTTGAAAAGATCAACAAAATTGAAAGACCGCTAGCAAGACTAATAAAGAAGAAAAGACAGAAGAATCAACTAGATGCAATAAAAATTCATAAAAGGGATATCACCACCGATCCCACAGAAATACAAACTACCATCAGAGAATATTATAAACACCTCTATGCAAATAAACTAGAAAATCTAGAATAAATGGATAAGTTCCTGGACATACACACCCTCCCAAGACTAAACCAGGAAGAAGCTGAATTGCTGAATAGACCAATAACAGGCTCTGAAATTGAGGCAATAATTAATAGCCTACCAACCAAAAAGTCTGGGACTAGACGAATTCACAGCCGAATTCTACCAGAGGTACAAGGAGGAGGTGGTACCATTCCTTCTGAAACTATTTCAATCAATACAAAAAGAGGGAATCCTCCCTAACTCATTTTATGAGGCCAGCAGCATCATCCTGATACCAAAGCCTGGCAGAGACACAATAAAAAAAGAGAATTTTAGACCAATATCCCTGATGAACATTAATGCAAAAATCCTCAATAAAATACTGGCAAACCAAATCCAGCAGCACATCAAAAAGCCTATCCACCACAATCAACTTGGCTTCATCCCTGGGATGCAAGGCTGGTTGAACATATGCAAATCAATAAACATAATCCGTCATATAAACAGAACCAACAAGAAAAACCACATGATTATCTCAATAGATGCAGAAAAGGGCTCGACAAAATTCAACAGCCCTTCATGCTAAAAACGCTCAATAAACTAGGTATTGATGGAACATATCTCAAAATAATAATAGCTATTTATGACAAATCCACAGCCAATATCATACTGAATGGGCAAAAACTGGAAACATTCCCTTTGAAAACTGGCACAAGACAGGGATGCCCTCTCTCACCACTCCTATTCAACATAGTGTTGAAAGTTCTGGCCAGGGAAATCAGGCAAGAGAAAGAAATAAAGGGTATTCAATTAGGAAAAGAGGAAATCAAATTGTCCCTGTTTGCAGATGACATGATTGTATATTTAGAAAACCCATCGTCTCAGCCCAAATCTCCTTAAGCTGATAAGCAACTTCAGCAAAGTCTCAGGATACAAAATCAATGTGCAAACAAGCATTCCTACACACCAATAACAGACAAACAGAGAGCCAAATCATGAGTAAACTCCCATTCACATTTGCTACAAAGAGAATAAAATACCTAGGAATCCAACTTACAAGGGATGTGAAGGACCTCTTCAAGGGGAACTACAAACCACTTTTCAATGAAATAAAACAGGACACAAACAAATGGAAGAATATTCCATGCTCATGGATAGGAAGAATTAATATCTTGAAAATGGCCACACTCCCCAAGGTAATTTACAGATTCAATGCCATCCCCATCCAGCTACCAATGACTTTCTTCACAGAATTGGAAAAAACTACTTTAAAATTCATATGGAACCAAAAAAGAGCCTGCATTGCTGAGACAATCCTAAGCAAAAAGAACAAAGCTGGAAGCATCATGCTACCCGACTTCAAACTATACTACAAGGCTACATCAGCCAAAACAGCATGGTACTGGTACCAAAACAGAGATACAGACCAATGGAACAGAACAGAGGCCTCGGAAATAACACCACATATCTACAACTATCTGATCTTTGACAAACCTGACAAAAACAAGCAATGAGGAAAGGATTCCCTATTTAATAAATGGTGCTAGGAAAACTGGCTAGCCACATGTAGAAAGCTGAAACTGGATCCCTTCCTTACACTTTATACAAAAATTAATTCAAGATGGATTAAAGACTTAAATGGTAGACCTAAAACCATAGAAACCCGAGAAAAAAACCTAGGCAATACCATTCAGGACATAGGCATGGGCAAGGACTTCATGACTAAAACACCAAAAGCAATGGCAATAAAAGCCAAAATTGACAAATGGGATCTAATTAAACTAAAGAGCTTCTGCGCAGCAAAAGAAACTACCACCAGAGCGAACAGGCAACCTACAGAATGGGAGAAAATTTTTGCAATCTACTCATCTGACAAAGGGCTAATATCCAGAATCTACAAAGAACTTAAACTTACAAGAAAAAAGACAAACAACCCCATCAAAAAGTGGGCAAAGGACATGAACAGACACTTCTCAAAAGAAGACATTTATGCAGCCAAAAAAACACATGAAAAAATGCTCACCATCACTAGCCATCAGAGACATGCAAATCAAAACCACAATGAGATGCCATCTCACATCAGTTAGAATGGCAATCATTAAAAAGACAGGAAACAACAGGTGCTGGAGAGGATGTGGAGAAATAGGAACACTTTTACACTGTTGGTGGGACTGTAAACTAGTTCAGCCCTTGTGGAAGTCAGTGTGGCGATTCCTCAGGGATCTAGAACTAGAAATTCCATTTGACCCAGCCATCCCATTACTGGGTATATACCCAAAGGACTATAAATCATGCTGCTATAAAGACACATGCACACGTGTGTTTATTGCGGCATTATTCACAATAGCAAAGACTTGGAACCAACCCAAATGTCCAACAATGATAGACTGGATTAAGAAAATGTGGCACATATACACCATGGAATACTACACAGCCATAAAAAAAGGATGAGTTCATGTCCTTTGTAGGGACATGGATGAAGCTGGAAACTATCATTCTCAGCAAACTATCGCAAGGACAAAAAACCAAACACCGCATATTCTCACTCATAGGTGGGAATTGAACAATGAGAACACTTGGACACAGGAAGGGGAATATCACACACCAGGGCCTGTTGTGGGATAGGGGGAGGGATAGCATTAAGAGATATACCTAATGTAAATGATGAGTTAATGGGTGCAGCACACCAACATGGCACATATATACATATGTAACAAACCTGCACGTTGTGCATATGTACCCTAGAACTTAAAATATAATAAAACAAACAAATGAAAAAAAGAAAACATACTTCAGAATATCATTAGTGTAGCTGATTAAAGACATATTAAAGACATATGCAAAACCCAAAGTATCAAAGGATGTTTAAAACGTGTAGGTATATTTATCACCTTTAAGTAGAAAGGATTTCTCATATAGCTTACAGAAATCAAACAAGCCATGAACCTAAAGACTAACTAGATGATGAACAGAGAGTGGGAGAAAATATTTGCAGTGTATACAACAGAGTCAAAGTTTTTCCCAGATCATGTAAAAGGCTTCCATCGGAAAAGAACACAAAAATTCTGATAAAAGTATGAACAAAAGAAAGGAAATTTACAGAATAAGTAACTACAGATGGCTACTAACATGTGAAAAGACATGCAATATTGCTAGTAATTGGGAAAATGCTAATTAAATGAATTAAATGATTGAATGAAATTAAAACAGTAAGATATTCTCACCCAACAGATCATCAAACTGGCAAAATTACAAGTCTGATACAATAGTATTGGGAAGATTCAGTGCTGGTGGACATGCAGACTGGTACACATTTCATTATACTGACAGTGCTTATGATCCCAAATTATATTTCTATTTCCTAATTCATCTATATAGGTGCTTCTTAGTCGCACTCATATATTCAAGGATTCAGAGAATTAAATTTCTAAAAAAGCAGGAGGCCATAAGCCTGAGGCTGTCTCTGTATTTTGAGTTCCTACATAATAAACTGTAATGTAACTTAGTATGTAAAAAAAAAAACAAAACAAAAAAACCTGAAACCTAACATGGAGTATATATTTTTTGTAACAAATAGCTGTATTTCAGTCAATCTCAAATAGCCAAGCTTCATTCAGCCAATTACAGGCAGCCAGCTGATCACACTGTGCCCAAATAAGGTGGATGCCCAATTGTAGCCAATCAGGTGATATCTGTACTTTGCTTCCATGTTTGGCCTCTAAAAGCTCATGCTGCTAGGCAGAGCTTTGTGAATCTCTTCTGGTTCTGAGCTGCCCTCTGTTCATTAACTAAATTGTCATTTACTCATATAAATTCTGTTAAATTTAATCTGTGTAAAGTGTTCTCTTTTAACAATGGCTAAAGATGTTTATGGCAAAAATTTAGCAAAAGTTTAGAAAGTGTACAAATACTTACCAATAAAGGTAAATTATAATGTACCTACACCATGCAATAATAAGCAGCATTTTTTAATGGAGATCTTCATAGACTCACATGGAAACCTGCCAAAATGTATTGTTGAGTAAAATGTACAATATGATACCTTTTATAGAAAACAGTGAAGATACTATACACTTCTATAAGTGCACATACTAAATGCATTTAAATGCATAGAAAAAACTGTGGAAGACACTATGCCAAATTTATCATGACGGCTTTATCTGAGAAGGAAGGATTAGCAACTGAGGAAGATAGTTAAAGGTCAATTTAGCTTGATCTAAATGTCTTAATATTCTACAAACAAAAATTATTTATTACATATGTAACTAAATATTAATTTTAAAACATTACCTACAATTATAAGCCAAGAAACATATGACCACTATCATCACTCTAACTAGTCCCTGTAAGTGTATGAGGGGATACAAAAGCCCACTCAGAACTTTTTAGAGGGCTCTGAGAGATGTAGTAGGAAGGCATTAAATCCACCCTCAAAACATGACATCTCAGTAAAGACTAATTTGGGGTCGGTTGTTATTTTCTGTGAGAGCCTATAAGCCTCATATAGCCCTGGGGATGGGGATGGGTTGAAGGGCAAAGATATAGAGGAAAGGTAAGGAGCAACAGATGGAATATTAGTTATCCATTATTGCATAACAAGACAAACGTAGTAGCTTAAAACATTTATTACCTCAAAGTTTCCGTGGGTCAGGAATCCGGGTCTTCTCCAAGGCTGAAATAAAGGTGTTCCTTTGGGCTGAAGCGTCATCTGAGGCTCAATGAGGGAAGCCTCTGCTTCCAAACTCAGGTGCTTGTGGGTAGAAATCAGCTTCTTACAGCTGAAGAACTGGAGACCTCATTTTCTTCCTGGCAGTCAGCGGGAGACCACTGCAGGCTTGAGGCTGCCCTCAGCTCCTAGAGGCCACCTGTAGTTCTTTGTCACTTGGGGGTTCTCTAACATGGCCACTTTCTTCCGCAAAGCCACTGGGAGTGGGGAGAGAGACTCCAGCAGGATAGGTGCTTTAAGCTTATGTAATATGATTACAGAATCCCATGTACCTTATCAGTTTTACTGTATTCTGTTTATTCGAGTTGAGTCAGAAGTCACATCCACACTCACGGAGAGGGGATTATACAAAGGCATGAATACCAAGAGGAAGGATCATTAGGAGACTTTTTTTTTTTTTAATTTAAAGAAAAAAATTATTGAGAATCTGTAAAACAATTCCTGAAAGATCAAGTTTTCCAGAAAACTAGCTACAAAAATGCATGTTTATTACGTTAAAATGTGCATTAGACCAAACAAAAACCATGAAAGAAGCAGCTGTTCTTCAACAATGTAAGCAAAGACAAAATGCCTAAGGGACAACATGGATGGCTTGCAAAGGATGAGCTCTTTAAGCACTACTTTTCAAAAAAGGATCACAAGTAGATGAGTGTGTTCAGTTACATACACTGAATTGAACTTTTGGCACAAAGAATCAGAGCATTTTGTTATATCGCACTAACTCATATTACAGAAGTGCATAGTGTGGCCCGGCACAGTGGCTCACGCCTGTAATCCCAGCACTTTGGAGGCCAAGGCAGTGGAATCACTTGAGGTCAGGAGTTCAAGACCAGCCTGGCCAACATGGCGAACCTCATTTCTACTAAAACTACAAAAATTAGTTGGGCATGGTGGCACTGTGCCTGTAATCCCAGTTACTTGGGAGGCTGAGGCAGGAGGATCGCTTGAACCTAGGAGGCAGATGCGGAGGTTGCAGTGAGCTAAGATATTGAACAACTGCACTCCAGCCGAGGTGACAGAGTGAGACTCTGTCTCAGAAACAAAAAAAAAAAGTGCATAGTGCATTGGGAGCCATTTTTAAAGCAACCTACAGCACACGTCTTCTCTTTTGCTCTGGCATAAACCTAGATATTAATCCTAACATTCAGAGCCATGGCCTATAGAAAACTTCAGGACCGATAGGAGGGAGCATGAGTGTGGGTCCTTCAAGATGATCATGTTTAGGAGAGAAATGAGGCAATGGAGAGGAGTATCTTTTAAAAGAAATTGGGGCAGGTAATGCAGACGACATCTGTTGTCTTTGCCTGTCCTTTCCATTTTATCTTCAGTTATCAGCTCCCTGATCTTTTCCTTGGAAATCACACTTCCCTATTCTCAACCCATGTAGTTCAAGTAGGGAAGACTCAAATGCATAGTCTTCCAACCAGAGTTACAGTGATGGGTTTAGAGATGGGAATGTTCTGGCAAAATCAGCGTGTACTACAGCCCAGGGCATTCTGACTCAGGACTGGAACTTTGTCTGGTATTGCAGAGAAAAAGGCTCTCAGCGTTCTGGGGTGGCTGAGTTGGTAGAATAAAAGACTGGACCTGCTGGCCACCATCTCTGCCACCAATTGGTGTGAGGAAGCCAAAAATAGCTATGGAGGTGGAAAGAGAAATATTTTCAATTACATCATCTGGGTACCTGGTTCCACCTGTGTCTGAAGTTAGCATAAGTTATGTAAGTCAATCTCTCCATTACTACTTTGCTTGAGCTAATTTAATTTAGGTTTCTGTCCTTTGCAGCAGAGATGACATTCTCCAAACAAAAAGAGCAATGTCAGGAGACAAGGAGATTGTCCTACTGGCAACATCCACTTCTCACCATTTTTATTTGCTCCTTGGAGTCCGAGCTGCCTTTTTGTCCACTTACGGTAGAATCTAAGTGGCTGGTCCAAGCTTAGTTGATCTTGATTCTAAGAGTTTATCACCACAGCTATTGGTACCAAGTACTAGCTCTTGTTTGGAATCCAGTCTATAAGTTAACAGAGTTGGAAAATGAAGTCAAAGAAGTAGGAGAAGATGTGAAAAACAGGAAGTCAAAGGAAAAGGGGATGTTCAACAGTGTGAAGTGCTTCCTACAGAATAAACAAGAACTATGAAAAAAAATCACCTTATCTTGGCCAGGCAGGGTGGCTCATGCCTGTAATCCCAGCACTTTGGGAAGCCAAGGCGGGTGGATCACATGAAGCCAGGAAGGAGCTCAACACCAGCCTGGCCAACATGGCAAAACCCCATCTCTACTAAAACTACAAAAATTAGTTGGGCGTGGTAGTGTAGGTCTGTAATCCCAGCTACTTGGGAGGCTGAGGCATGAGAATTGCTTGAGCCCAGGAGGCGAGGTTGTAGTGAGTCAAGATCGTGCCACTGCACTCCAGCCTGGGTGACACAGTGAGACTCTGACTCAAAAAAACAAAAACAAACAAACAAAAAAAACCACTTTATCAACGATTATTAGGAGGCTGTTTGGCAACTTTGAGGAAATGTTTTCACTAGAGTACTATGGAGTCTTTAGCAGAAATAAAAAATCTGATATGTGGTAGCAAGTGTATATTTCTCTTTTCTTTTTGCAAAAAAGGAAATGACAGAGATGGAAAAGTGGCTCAAAGAGAAGTATGAGAAGAAAAAGTGTTTTTGCTTGAGAGAAATATTTGTACAAGTTTATAATCTGAAGGAAGAGGAAGGATGGAAGAGCTAGGATAATGGATGGAACAAGGTCATCTATGAGATGAGGTCCAGGGAAACAGTTAAACGTTTCCCCTCAGTCTGGTATTCTCAAACCTGTCTGCACTTAGAATCACCTGGGAGGTTGTAAAAAACAAACAAAAACAATGTCCATGCCTCATTCCAGACAGTGTAATAAGATTATCTGGGGTGGGACCCAGACAGAGATGTTTTGATGTGCAGCCAAGGAAAGAGCATTCCTTACACAAACACGTCATTTCCTGGGTCAGTGGGAATGAATACAGTGTGGGTGTGAGACACTTAGAAACAAAGAGAGCTTAAGACAGATGGCATTGATCTCTTCAATAAAAAAAAAAATACAAGGTCAACTGTTAAGAACAAGTGGAATAATGGCCAGTTTGGAGCCAAAAAGGACAGCGTAAAAGGTTTAGAATGGTCATTAGGTTAAAAACAAATGTCCATGGAAATAAAGGCCTCTGTAGTGTTTCTGCTTATGTGCAATTAAGTCATGTAATGAATAGTCCTCAAAATGAAATACAGCTACTGCAACTGGAAAACAATTCAATAACTCATCAAGGTTGCAAACTTTAAAACTTAAGAACAAGGAAAGCGAAATGGTTACATCAACTTTGGAAAATAAATCACACAGAGGGTAACATTAGCTGTGAGGATTAAACAGTAGAAATATGTAATATCCACTCAAGCAGTCATTTAAATATAATGCTTTTTTTTTCTTCTAAGGAGCTCTGTGGATGAAATTACATTTCTATGTTACATTTTTATGAAGGGCTTTAATGATTCATTTTTTTCATTTTTGAAAAGACTGTGGGAGTGGGTAGATGGGTACAGAAAATATGAGTTAATTTGTCCAGGTTTAAAAGAAAGAAAACATAATTCTATAAATTCAACTCAAACTTTTTCAGGGCTTAAAAAAAAGAAGAGGACACAGTGTCTGACCATAAAATGCATTTAATCTATAGAGGGTTTAAAATATAACTGTAGAACATAATGAAAGCCATGAAAAAGATACAAGTGTTATGAAACCACAAAAACAACTCAAAAGACGTTGCTTGCATCTGTCCAGTTTACCAGATTTTCCTGTGCATGAGGATAATTCACATAGGCCTTGAAATGTATGGTGTATAAATCAAGGAGAGTGCGGAAGCTGAGACTGCCAAGTATGCTGTTGTGGAGTCAATTTAAGGAGCGTAGGGACCAAGAAAAATCTTCTCCAACCTCTAATGGTTCACTGAAAATAAACTGACAATGGGCAGACTAATAGGAGAAAAAGGCCTACAAATTTATTTAACATGCATAAACATAGGGGAATAACAGGAAGACAATTACCCAGTAATGCAATGAGGTTCAGGTACTGATTTACCCTTCTTCATAGGGAAGGGGAGATGGGGGAAATGTGGCCATTTTGAGGGGTAGTAAATAATTTTTAGAGGAAATGAATAAGCCCAAAGAACAATGGCCTGGGACAAAGTTCCTCTGAGCTCTAAGGGAGGTAGTGGAAAGGTGAGGGGTGGAACTTCACTGTGAGCAAAGGTTATCTTATTGTGGAGATAAAGTCTCCCAGGTGATTTCTCAAAAGCTGCCTTCAGAAGAAAAGATGAAAAGTCTTAGCATGGTACAGTTTTTTGCCTCTTCTCTTCTGAGTGCTTAATCTTTCCAGATTATTTGATAAGAATCTTGGAAAGGGTGCAGGCAGATCTTAAGACAATTGTATTTCTTTTAGAAAGAAGTTTCCGTAGTCACCTAAGGGAATTTCGCCAAGAGTCCCTGCCTGCCCTTTGGAGGTGGGGGGAGAAACAAGAGAAGACTAGTAAATTTTTGGTTCTGAGGCAGTTTCTAAGCCTTTCTGATTTCTTTTAATTTGAAGGGCTCAGCATGCCAAAGCACCATACTTTGGGGTATCACTCCTTGCTCCCCAACAGGAGAAACTAGGACGTCATGTCACGGACTCTGTAAGCAACAGGGGGCCACGAAGGCAGGTGAGCAGTGAAGCCATGAGATTGGAATTGTTACACTCGCAGGAATACTAAGTGAGGCTATTGCAATGTTTGGGTGAGAGATGAAGAAGAGTTAAACTAGGGTAGAGGACTGGGAAAAAAATCCTTGTGAATGACTGCAAGAGGCATTGCAGGTATAAAATGAGTCAATGATTGGATATGCATAAGAAAGAAGAAGGTGGAGTCATGGGTGGTTCTGTGGTTTGAATGAAGGTTTAGGTTGTTCCAATTTTCATTATCAAAATAATATTTACTCATTTTTTAAAAAATTGGAAAATATAGGGAAGTATATTTTAAGAAAGAAAGGACAAATCACCTGCAATCCTATTATCCAGGGATAGTCACCATATTGTATTTTCTTAGTTTTTTCCTATGCATATTTCTTTTTAATTTTTTAAAGTTTTTGTTGAAGTATAATAGATATACAGAAAAGTGAACAAATCCTAAGTGTACAGCTCAATGAATTGTTAGAAAATGAATACAACGGTGTAATTACCACTTAGATTAAGAAATAGAATATTAACAGCATTTCAGAAGTCTCTCCACCACCTCTCCCTAAGCACCCTACCAATCACCACACCTCTTCTACTTCAAAAGTAACCACTACTTGGACTTGTAACATTTGTGTGTTTTTTATATAAATGCGCTCAGAATATTATCATTACATCTTTGTCTTCTTTTACCCAGTATTATTGACATAAAATTATCAATGGCTTTGTGTGTACTTGTAGTTTATTTTTCTTGCCATAGTATTCCATTGGAAGTATGAATATAGCATAATTTATTCCTCCATTCTACTACTGATGAACATTTGAGTTATTGCCAATCTGTGGCTATTATGAATAATGCTATCTGTTCCTGTGCAAGTCTGTTGGAGCACAACTACATTCATTTCTCTAAATATAAACTGGAAGTAATATTGCTGGTCATAGGGTATTTTTCACCTTCAGTACACACTAACAGTTTTTCAGGGTGGTTGTACCACCTAAACTCCCACCAGGATATAAGAGCTTTCCATAACCCCCATTCCATACCCTCATCAATACCTGGGCATGTCAGCCTTCTTAATTTTTGCTATACTGTGAATTCTGTAGTGGTATTTATGGTGGTTTTAATGATCATTTTATGTATTTCTAATAAAGTAAAGCATTTTTCATAAATTTAATGACCATTATGTTATTCTCCTTTGTGAAGTTTCTGTTCACATCTCTTGCCCATTTTTTTCATTAGGCTGTCTCTTACTTATTGGTTTGGAGGGAATCTTTCTATATTCTGAATATGAGCACATTACCAATTCTACCTGCTGTAAAAATTTTCTTCCACTCTGCAGCTTGCCCTTTTATTCTTTTCATGCTGTCCTTTGAAGAAGAAAGTTTCTTGATTTTAAATACTGTCCAGCGTGTTGATCTTTTCCATTATGTTAAACATTTTTTGGCTCTTGCTTAAGAAATCTTTCCCCCCAGCCAAAGCTTAAATTAGATTGTTCTAGCAAACTCTGACGCTCTGCAGAATCAAATCACTACTCTCATTGATTAGTGATGCCTCTGGCAAAGGATCCCAAGCTAGTAGGTTCAGCTTTAACCAAGTGTCAAAAAAATGCATAAGTGCTATAGCTTAGTGTTCAATATTTTAAGTAATAATCAAATCTAAGAAAAAAATTCCAAATAAATCTGGGAGTAAAAAATATATATGAAGATATAAATTTAGTTATATTAAGAACATAGAAAGGGCAAAGATAAAGCAAGCAAATAAACAAAACTGTGAAAGAAGCACCATAAGAGAATTTACCCTGAAAACATGATCCTCTGAATTTGAATTTGAACTCAGGAAGAAAAAACAGTAAGTTTTTTATGTGTGTTTTTTTTTCCCCTTCTTGAGTTAATATTGAGTCATTACTAAAGTGGTGTATGTCTCCAGGTATTTTTTTTTTCTGAATTGTATTTTCTTAATGCCTTGCATCTTTGAGGATGTCTTTCAATTGCCTTGACACACCACATGATTAAGTGATATATTCTTGGATCACTATTGTTTCTCCCCAAACTCTATAGATAGCCCTATTTTTAACATGCTAACTGTTGCAAAGTTGTCCGAAGTTAGTGTGATGTTTTTTTCATTTACTGCTAAGTTTTTTTTTTTTTTTTCTGGATGTTTACAGGGTTTTCTATTTGACATTATCATTGAAAAAGTCCACCACACTGTGAATCTACATGGTCATTTTTGGTTGATTTTTGCCTAGAACATAGTGAATACACTTCTGATCTATATACCAAATTACTTTATTCAAATCCAGAACATTTTCTTCAACTAAGCCTTTTTTTTTTTTTTTTTTTTTTTTTTTTTAGGTTTTAATATCCTGTTTATGTGAATTTCCACAAGAACTGGAAAAATGTCATTAAAATGGACAGGCAATCTGTATGAGTCAAGATACCTGCTACAACTAAACACACACACACACATACACACATTGTTTCCCATCCTTAACCCATTACCCCAAACATAATCCTACAATTTCTTTTGACCTCAATTGTAAGGGAAAATGTATTCAGGTTTTGCTTTTTGCTTCTTTGACAATCTAAAAATGCTATACCTAAAGTTTTACACTATATATATATATACACACCCACAATATTATGTTATCATTTATATTTTAAAAATAATTATATGTGCATATGTTTATATATTAGCAGAACATCTTTGCGATGATTCACAAGAAATTGATAATAAATACAAGATAATAGATGTGGGAGGGAAGCTTGCTTTTCTATATATATATATATATATATATTTTTTTTTTTTTTTTTTTTTAAAGAGAGACAAGGTCTCACTGTGTTTCCCAGGCTAGTTTCAGACTCCTGAACTCAAGCAATCTTCCAGTCTCGGCCTCCCAAAGTGCTGGGATTATAGGCATGAGCCACCCCACCTGGTCTCCCTGTATATATTTTTGTGCTTTTGAGTTTTTTTTTTTTTTTTTTTTTTTTTTTTTTTTTTTAATTTATGAAGTATTTATTGATGATTCTTGGGTGTTTCTCGGAGAGGGGGATATGGGAGGGTCATAGGATAATAGTGGAGAGAAGGTCAGGAGATAAACACATGAACAAAGGTCTCTGGTTTTCCTAGGCAGAGGACCCTGCGGCCTTCTGCAGTGTTTGTGCCCCTGGGTACTGGAGATTAGGGAGTGGTGATGACTCTTAAAGAGCATGCTGCCTTCAAGCATCTGTTTAACAAAGTACATCTTGCACCGCCCTTAATCCATTTAACCCTGAGTTGACACAGCATATGTTTCAGAGAGCATGGGGCTGGGGGAAAGGCCATAGATCAACAGCATCCCAAGGCAGAAGAATTTCTCCTAGTCAGAACAAAATGGAATCTCCTATGCCCACCCCTTTCTACACAGACACAGCAACAATCTGATCTCTCCTTCCTTTCCCCACACTTCCCCCGCTCTTCCTTTCAACAAAACCGCCATCGTCCTCATGGCCGGCTCCCGATGGTCGCTGTCTCTTCGGAGCTGTTGGGTACACCTCCCAGACAGGGCGGCCGGGCAGAGGCGCTCCTCGCTTCCCAGACGGGGCCGCCCGGGCAGAGGCGCTCCTCGCTTCCCAGACGGGGCCGCCCGGGCAGAGGCGCTCCTCACTTCCCAGACGGGGCCGCCCAGGCAGAGGCGCTCCTCGCTTCCCAGACCGGGCCGCCCGGGCAGAGGCGCTCCTCACTTCCTCCCAGACCGGGTGGCAGCCGGGCAGAGGCGCTCCTCACCTCCCAAACGGGGCGGCCGGGCAGAGGCGCTCCTCACTTCCCAGAGGGGGCGGCCGGGCAGAGGCGCTCCTCACTTCCCAGACCGGGCGGCCGGGCAGAGGCGCTCCTCACTTCCCAGATGGGGCGGCCGGGCAGAGACGCTCCTCACCTCCTCCCAGACGGGGTGGCGGCCGGGCAGAGGCACTCCTCACTTCCCAGACTGGGCGGCCGGGCAGAGGTGCTCCTCACTTCCCAGACTGGGCGGCCGGGCAGAGGCGCTCCTCACCTCCTAGACGGGGTGGCCAGGCAGAGGCGCTCCTCACTTCCCAGACGGTGTGGCGGCTGGGCAGAGGCGCTCCTCCCTTCCCAGATGGGGCAGCCAGGCAGAGGCGCTCCTCACTTCCCCCCAGACGGGGTGGCGGCCAGGCAGAGGCGCTCCTCACTTCCCAGAGGGGGCGGCCGGGCAGAGGTGCTCCTCACTTCCTCCCAGACGGGGTGGCGGCCGGGCAGAGGCACTCCTCACCTCCCAGACGGGGCGGCCGGGCAGAGGTGCTCCTCATCTCCCAGACGGGGCGGCCGGGCAGAGGTGCTCCTCACTTCCCCCCAGACGGGGTGGCGGCTGGGCAGAGGCACTCCTCACCTCCCAGACGGGGCGGCCGGGCAGAGGTGCTCCTCATCTCCCAGACGGGGTGGCCGGGCAGAGGTGCTCCTCACTTCCCCCCAGACGGGGTGACGGCCGGGCAGAGGCACTCCTCACCTCCCAGACGGGGCGGCCGGACAGAGGCGCTCCTCACTTCCCATACGGGGTGGCAGCCGGGCAGAGGCGCTCCTCACTTCCCAGATGGGGCAGCCGGGCAGAGGCGCTCCTCACTTCCTCCCAGATGGGGTGGCGGCCGGGCAGAGGCGCTCCTCACTTCCCAGACTGGGCGGCCGGGCAGAGGTGCTCCTCACTTCCTCCCAGACGGGGTGGCGGCCGGGCAGAGGCGCTCCTCACCTCCCAGACGGGGTGGCCGGGCAGAGGCGCTCCTCCCTTCCCAGACAGAGTGGCCAGGCAGAGGCGCTCCTCACCTCCCAGAGTGGGCGGCCAGGCAGAGGCGCTCCTCACTTCCCAGAGTGGGCGGCCGGGCAGAGGCGCTCCTCACTTCCCATAGGGAGTGGCAGCCAGGCAGAGGCGCTCCTCACTTCCCAGATGGGGCAGCTGGGCAGAGGTGCTCCTCACTTCCTCCCAGACGGGGTGGCGGCCAGGCAGAGGCGCTCCTCACCTCCCAGACGGGGCGGCTGGGCAGAGGCGCTCCTCACCTCCCAGAAGGGGCGGCTGGGCAGAGGCGCTCCTCACTTCCCATATGGGGTGGCAGCCGGGCAGAGGCGCTCCTCACTTCCCAGACAGGGTGGTGGCCAGGCAGAGGCGCTCCCCACCTCCCAGATGGGGCAACCGGGCAGAGGCGCTCCTCACTTCCTCCCAGACGGGGTGGCGGCCAGGCAGAGGCGCTCCTCATCTCCCAGACGGGGCAGCCGGGCAGAGGCGCTCCTCACTTCCTCCCAGACGGGGTGGCGGCCGGGCAGAGGCACTCCTCACCTCCCAGACGGGGCGGCCGGGCAGAGGCGCTCCTCACTTCCTCCCAGACGGGGTGGCGGCCGGGCAGAGGCTCTCCTCACCTCCCAGAAGGGGTGGCCAGGCAGAGGCGCTCCTCACCTCCCAGACGGGGCGGCCGGGCAGAGGTGCTCCTCATCTCCCAGACGGGGCAGCTGGGCAGAGGCGCTCCTCCCTTCCTCCCAGACGGGGTGGCAGCCGGGCAGAGGCGCTCCTCACATCCCAGACGATGGGCGGCCGGGCAGAGGCGCTCCTCACTTCCCAGATAGGGCGGCCGGGCAGAGGGGTTCCTCACATCCCAGACGATGGGCGGCCAGGCAGAGATGCTCCTCACTTTCCAGACGGGGTGGCGGCGGGGCAGAGGCTGTAATCTTAGCACTTTAAGAGGCCAAGGCAGGAGGCTGGTAGGTGGAGGTTGCAGCAAGCCGAGATCACACCACTGCACTCCAGCCTGAGCACCATTGAGCATTGAGTTAGCGAGACTCCGTCTGCAATCCCAGCACCTTGGGAGGCCGAGGCAGGCAGATCACTCGAGGCCAGGAGCTGGAGACCAGCCCGGTCAACACGGCGAAACCCCGTCTCCACCAAAAATACAAAAACCATTCGGGCGTGGCGGCGTGCGCCTGCAATCCCAGGCACTCGGCAGGCCGAGGCAGGAGAGTCACCGGAGCCCGAGGCAGGGAGGTTGCAGCGAGCCGGATCATGGCAGTACAGTCCAGCTTCGGTAACAGCGGGAGACCGAAAAAAGAAGGAGAGGGAGACCGAAGAAAGGGGAGACGGAGAGGGAGAGGGAGAGGGAGAGGGAGAGGGAGAGGGAGAGGGAGAGGGAGAGGGAGAGGGAGAGGGAGAGGGAGAGGGAGAGGGAGAGGGAGAGGGAGAGGGAGAGGGAGAGGGAGAGGGAGAGGGAGAGGGAGAGGGAGAGGGAGAGGGAGAGGGAGAGGGAGAGGGAGAGGGAGAGGGAGAGGGAGAGGGAGAGGGAGAGGGAGAGGGAGAGCAACTAAGCCTTAATTATTCCTGCTTTGCGTTTACTTTGGCCTTTTCATCCTAAATACTCATAGTTCTTTGGCTGATCCTCTCTTACCTGTGCTCTTGACTTATCATCATTTCTCTGATGATTTCAATTTTTGTGTCTTTTTGTTCTGTGTTCTGATCTCCAGGTATGCACTTAACATCGACTCAAAGGTTCTCCAGTGTTAATTTTGTATTCTTGCCTCCATTGAGGGCTTTAATTCTGCTACACCTTTTTATATTTCTTTACAACCCTAGAAAAATCTTACCAATCTTATATTTTGTCTCATCTTATTGTTTTTTGTCTTAGCCTGATATCTGTTTCACAACGGCTATATATAAAATATATAAAAATTAAAATATATATTTTTTTGTTTTATTTTTAAATTTCCATAGGCTATAGAGGAACAGGTTGTGTTTGGTTACAAGAATAACTTCTTCAGTGATGATTTGTGAGATTTTGGTGCACCCATCACCCGAGCTGTATATGGTGCACCCTATTTGTAGTCTTTCATCCCTCAGCCCCTTCCCACCATTTCCCCTGAGTCCCAAAAGTCCATTGTGTCATTCTTATGCCTTTGCATCTTCATAGCTTAGCTCCCACGTATGAGTGAGAACATATGATGTTTGGTTTTCCATTCCTGAGTTAATTCCCTTAAAATAATAGTCTCCAATCTCAACTAAGTCACTGTGAATGCCATGAATTCATTCCTTTTTATGGCTGAGTAGTATTCCGTCATATATATATATATATATATATATATATGCCACAGTTTCTTTATCCACTCGTTGATTGATGGGCATTTGGGTTGGTTCCACGTTTTTGCAACTGTGAATTGTACTGCTATAAATGTGTGTGCAAGTATCTTTTTCGTATAATGACTTATTTTCCTCTGGGTAGATACCCAGTAGTGGGATTGCTGGATCAAATGGTAGTTCTACTTTTAGTTCTTTAAGGTATCTCCACACTGTTTTTCAAAGTGGTTGTACTAGTTTACATTCCCTCCAGCAGTGTAGAAGTGTTCCCTATTCATCACATCCATGCCAACAACAATTATTTTTTCGTTTTTTTATTATGGCCACAATGTCCATACATTTTTATGTTCCATTAAAGATGCCAAATAGTTTCCATGAGTTTCTTTTGGTTCTTGTAGTCAATCATTTTAAGAGACTCATTATTTGTCAGAGTTTTCAAGACGCTCCTTCCTTTCCTTGTCATTATTTGTCAGAGTTTTCAAGACGCTCCTTCCTTTCCTTGTCCTGACTACCTTTTCATAAACTCTGTGTTGTTCTTTTCCCTCGTTGTTCTCATCCTTGAACATGGAGAGACTTTTCTCCTTCTTCAAAAGTTTCAAGAGTTATAACTGAATAGAACACAACTGTCTGACCTTATAAATCTAAAGGGTTATGGTTTCAGGCCAGTAATAGAGGGAGCTCGTGCAAAATAATTTAGGCTCTTACACATAATAAAATTTTCCACCAGAGTATCATTATAACTAACTTTTGCATAAGGCATTGGAAATGTAAAAAGCTCTTTAAATATTTATTTAATTGCATCTTCAACAAGTCTGTGAGGTACAGATTAGCATTGGAATTTGATGAACAAGAGAACAAGCTCAAGGATATTTTGTGATTTGCTGAAGATTACATAGCCAGCAAGTCCTAGAACCAGGATTCAAACCCAGCTCTTGGGAGTCCCCCAAACTCTTATCCTTTTGCACGGGATAAAGATATTCCCTTTTATATGAGATCTGCAAATTTTATAATTTTAATAAGAATAGCTTATTTTTAAAATCACAGGTGGGGAGAAAGCCAGGTCATTAAGATCATGAGCCCATAACCTAGGCACTTTCTCGTGATGGTTACCTGAAAAATGATCTCAGTGATTGTAAGGCAACTCTCAGAGCAGCAGCGCTGCAAACCCAAACAAGACAAAGACAGAAGGTTGCTATTATAAAAATCAACCATTTAAACGGATCAGGGTTAAGAAGTCATTCTCCATCTTACAGGTTTGGGGTCATCAAACATGCTCACTTCACACTCCCAACACGGTCTCCCAAAGTATCTGATCAAGCAAAACTGAGATAGCAAATAAATAGATTTACAATCCCGGAGTCTGTGTTTGACAGAAACAGTGAGCACACAGGAGAATGAGGCTGTGATATTTTCTAACAGTCCTCACAGATTCCTCCAGAATCCTCTCACTGGCTATCTGCCTCCCATCTTGTGCTGTATCTGAATGCCCCTGAACCAGGCAAAACGTGCCTCACAGTCTAAGCAGACCAGGCTGCACCATCACAGCCAGCTCCTCCCTGGATTTGCTCTCATGCTTGCTGTACCATCTCCCTCTTCTCCAGCCATTTTCTACCTTTCTGATTTGTTTAAAAACAATGAGATTGATTTTAGGAAATAATATTCCTTTACATTTATCAAGTGTTCCGCTGTTTACATATTGCTTTCATGAACATAATTCCCTGGGGATGTGGGTACATTCCTTTGGACATTAAAGAAAACTTGCTGGCAATCAGAAATTGCGTGTTTAGAAAGAATGACTTATGGTGGTGGTCAAATATTTTTGGAAAGAAACAAACAAAAGATAACTCCTTAACCATGACCTCATCAGTCCCAGAGCTGTCTACCAGTCTTTACCTATCCTCCCAGCAGTTATATTTTGCTTTTAACAACAACAAATGGGAAAAGGCTGAGATGATGTTTATTTGAAATTCCTTCCAGTACAAAGCCAAGAAGATGAAAAAGATTAATTTACACCTGAATTTTAACTTTTTTCTTGATGTCCAATGTCTGACCCTGTCTATTGAGCAAATCTGCAATATTTTGCTCACCCCAATAGGATACATTTAAGACATGAATGATTTCTTAAACAAATACAAATCCAGAAAATAGTCAGATTGCTCCTTTTGTCACAGAAAAGAAGAAAAACCCAAAGGCTCATAATGTGTAAAGTGATGCTTCTCTTCCCATTAGGTACAAACTTTTGATTTCTGTGATCATTGACAACATTAAAATTATTACACGTCAGTTTCAATATATAACAAAAAATATACCAGAATATTTAATATATGTCATCCCTGGTACATACAATACAAATTTTAGGGTGATGACAATTAGAAATTGTTTATCTAATGTTATTATAAACATTAGAAATGTTTATAATATTCCATAGTTATAAGAACATAAGTTTCCAAGTTCTGTGTTACTGATTATTTTTCTTTAAAT
The DNA here is from genome assembly GCF_028885655.2 of Pongo abelii. Classification (NCBI taxonomy): domain Eukaryota; kingdom Metazoa; phylum Chordata; class Mammalia; order Primates; family Hominidae; genus Pongo; species Pongo abelii. The sequence continues at coordinate 20,287,191 of NC_071992.2, forward strand.
TCATATCCAACTGCCTCCCAGTCTCTCCTACCACTTATACATCAAAAGTATCTGATATTAACACATTGAATTATTTGTAGCTTCCCACATGTTCAAGAAGGTAGTAGAAAATAGGATGTTTCCTCCAGGTGGTAATTGCAAACAACAGAATTCCAACATACAAATGGTTGGGCTCTGACATTACAGAAGTTTCATTTCCAGGCAACATAGCCTCGGCCATAATATTTCACCCACAGTCCCAGCAGGGTCAGAGTGGAGCACTAGGTGTCTGGGTGAAGAGAATAGTCTCTCCTAAGGGGTGGCTGTAAAGGGATTTCAGCAAAGACAGGGGTTAGACTAGCCAATGGCCAACACTGAAAACTGCCTTCAGTCCTGAAATTTTGTGATTCCGAGGACAGTAACGGAAGTGCCCTCACTGCATGTTGGATGCCTACTGCCTTCACATACGCCTTCCCCTCATTCCTCTCAGGAATTTCCTGGAGTGAAGTAGAAGGCGCAGAGGTGAACGTTCCTTAGCTCCTCGCCTGAGCTTCTAGGGGAGGAGAAGAATGAACAAAATGGGATTTATTTCTGTGCTTCTATAGGTATAGAAGAGATCTTGGAAGAGGCTCATGGAAGAAGGAAATCGAGGATGAGTGGTAGGAGCACTGGGGGATTTTGAAATGGCAAAATGAAGAGCTGGGTCTTATATAATGAGAAACCAAAATAAGGATGTGAATCACAGGAAATGGAAAAGTTCATGTCTGTGGGAGCGCTCTGCCAGGCATTGCTCCCATGCAGGTTTAGAGGCATGCTGGAGTGGAGCAGTTCTTCCTCCTCATTGTCATCATCGTCATCATCATCATCATCACGGTGAACGCTGACATGCACTGAACATTTGCTGTGTGCCGCCTTTCCCATCATGATTTCACAGTCACCATAAGTACTGTTATGTCCTGTGCCCAATTCACACAAGAAGTGGTGGGGCAGGAATTCAGCGCAGATGTGTCTAATTCCAGAACTGACGCTCTTAAATGGCTGTGCTTGGTCGTGCTCCATCCTTTACCAGAGGTACCCTTCCCCCAGGCTCCAAGCCAACACATCACCCACAGTCCCTGAATATACACCTCTTCTCACCATACTTGTCACAATTCTAGAGCAGGGACTGTGGTCTCAGTCACTTCTGTATCCCCACTGATAAGAAAAGTCTGGGAAGTGTTCAGTAACTATATGAATGGAATTCAATTGTGATATGGTTTGGCTGGGTCCCCACCCAAATTTCATCTTGAATTGTACTCCCATAATTCCCATGTGTTGTGGAAGAAACCCGGTGGGAGATAATTGAATCATGAGGGGGGTTTCCCCAACACTGTTCTCATGGTAGTGAATAAGTCTCACAAGAACTGATGGTTGAATAAGAGTTTCCTTCACTTGGCTCTCATTTTCTCTCTGGTCTGCCACCACGTAAGATGTGACTTTTACCTTTTGCCACGGTTGTGAGGCCTCTCCAGCCACATGGAACAGTGAGTCCATTAAACCTCTTTTTCTTTCGAAACTACACAGTCTCAGGTATGTCTTTATCTGCAGTATGAAAACAATCTAATACAAATAGAGAGGAAGAATTAGAAAGGATCTAGGAGACTGCCAGGACCAGGGCATAGGGATGGAGGGGAAAATATAAATGTCAGAAGGGGGAAGCAAGGCTGCTGCATACAAGCAAGCAAATCAGTGATTTTAAAATGTTGATTCTCACAGATAGACCAAAAAAAAAAATGAAAGTCCGTTTAGCAAAGAAGTACAATGGTTCCTCCGAACACTGCATATCCATTTCTCCTTTTGTTGTTGTTAATTTTTACTTTTAATTGCAAATTGACAAATTGTAGTTGTACATATTTAAGGAGTACAAAGTGATGTTATGATTTATGAATAAAATGTAAATAATTACATCAAACTAATTGCATATCCATCACTTTTTCAGAGAGACACTGTGGAAGATGATATTCATAGTTGCGTCTGCCTATTTAATGCTATTCTCATTAACTGCAAATTTCAAGATCTATTTCAAACTGGTTTTGAAATTACATACTTCTGAAAGACAGACTAATAATAAGACTAATTTTATATCTGCCCAGCTGTTTGAGATGGAATCTCCAAGATCCTGCGAGGAGAAAACTCACAAGCTCACTGGAGGTGAGAATCATGTTCCTTGACTGACAGCATCTCTTCTCTGTCTAATGTGCTTCCAGGGCCATGGTCCTTCTGTTTTGATGACCTTTCAGTACTATTCTTGAAAATACCAGATGGCCTCACATCTATCAGAATGGCTATAATCAAGAAACAAAGGATAACAAGCGTTGGGGAAGACGTGGGGAAATTGAAACCCTTGTACCCTGTAAGTAGGAATGTAGGATGGTGGAGCCACTATGGCAGACAGTATTTAGGTTTCCAAAACATTAAAATTAGAATGGCCATATGTTCCAGAAATCCCATTTCTGGGTGTATATCTCCAGAAGAATAGAAATCATGATCTCCAAAAAAAATATCTGCACCCCCATGTTCACTGTAGCATTATTCACAATAACCAAGACATAGAAACAACCTCAATGTCCATCAACAGATGACTGCATAAAGAAAATGTGATATATATATGTGTGTTTGTGTGTGTATACATGTAATAGATGTGTAACATATACACACATGTATTACATATATATACACACGCATACATGCACAACGGAATATTATCCAGCTTTTTGAAAAGAAAGAAATCCCGCCATTTGTGACAACACAGCTGAACCTGATGACATGATGCTAAGTGAAAGAAGCCAGTCGCAGAAAAACACTGCATGATTCAACCCACAGAAAGTATCTAAAATAGTCAAAAAGAAAACTTTAGGTCAATATCCTTGATAAAAATAGACACAAAAATCCTCACCAAAATACTAGCAAACTGAATCCAGCAGCACATCAAAAAACTAATCTATCACGATCAAGTAGGCTTTATTCTTGGGACAAAAGGTTGGTTTAACATACACAAATCAAAAAATGTGATTCACCACATAAATAGAACTCAAAACAAAAACCACATGATCAACTCAATAGATGCAGAAAAGGCTTCTAATAAAATTCAACGTCTCTTCATGTTAAAAACACTCAGCAAACTAGGCATAGAATGTACATACCTTAAAATAATATGAACCATATATGACAAATCCACAGCCAACATCATACTGAGTGGGCAAAATCCAAAAGCATTCCCCTTGAGAACTAGAACAAGACAAGGATGCAATATAAGTCTTGGTTGCAGTTTTAAATAAACCTAGATTAAATAACCCCTCATTCTATCCTATTTGCTTTCTATATATATAATAAATATGCATATATATAGCTACATGTATATGCTTGTGAGTATACATATGTATATGTGTATCACACACACAAATTATGCCACTCTCACCACTCCTATTCAACATAGTACTGGACGTTTTAGCCAAAGCAATCAGGCAAAAGAAAAAAAAAAATAAAAGGCATCCAAATAGGATTCTATACCTAGAAAACCTCATAGTCTCTGCCCAAAGGCTCCTAGAGAGAAGAGAGAGAAGAGAGAGAGGAGAGAGGGAAGGGAGAGGAGAGGGGAGGGGAGGGGAGGGAAGGAGAGGGGAGGGGAGAGGAGAAGAGAGAGGAGAGGAGAGAGAGGAGAGGAGAGAGAGAAGGGAGAGAGACTAGAGAGAGAGAGGAGAGAGAGGAGAGACAGCAGGACAGGAGAGAGGAGAAGAGAAAGAGAGAGAGAGAGTGGGGAGAGAGAGGAACAAACAAGCAGGAAAGAATTAATCAAAACAGGTAACCTGAGTGAGGGCACCCATAACAATATCAGAATGAATAAAATTTCCCTACTAAAGAGACAAAGCCCCTGTAATTGGTGGGAAATTCCAAGAACCACTATAAATCAGAGAGACAGTGATTCAAAATAAAAGGATGGACAAACACAAATTGAACAAATAAGATTAAAAAGAAAGTGGGAGTGCAACATATGTTAATGCATTCATTTGTTCAAAACTATTTCCTGTGTGGATACTATGTGCCCAGCCCTACTCGAGGTGCTGGTGACATAGACAGAATTTTCGCCCTTGACAAAAACCATGTAAACATATTAACAATATAATTTCAAAAAATATAGCTTCATATATGAAGAAATATTATTCATGGAAATAGGATTTAAGGCAAATAGCATTAAATTAAGAAGTAGTAGTATAACTTCGTTGGGTATAGTATTTTAAAAGCAAAAGATCCTGCAATAGCTGAATTTTAACATTATAAAAAGAAAACAATTTTGTTTTTCTGTTTAGCATATGACCCAACAATTCTACTCCAAGCCATTTAACCAAGTGAAATGAAAGCGTATGTTCACCCAAAACCCGTACACAAATATTTATAGCATCTCTATTTGCAATAGCTCAGAACAGAAAACAACCAACTACCTGTTAATTTGTGAATGGCTAAACAAATTGAGGAGCATCTACAGACTGGAATACCATTCATCGTTAGAAATGAATGAAGCAGTTATAGGTGCAGCAACTTGAATGAATCTCAAAGGTGTTACGCTAAGTGAAGGAAGCCAGGCTCAAAGGATTGTAAGCTGTATGACTCTATTTCCATGGCATTCTGGAAAAGGCAAAACTATAGGGATAAAAAGCAGATCAGTACTTGTCAGGGACCCAAGGACCTTTTTTGGGTGACAGAAATCTTCCACCTTGACTTCCATCAAAGAAATGTTTACATGACTGGACACATGGATTTGCAAATGACGGTATTTTCACGCCTGCACATGTTTTTTCAAACTCCTTCAGACTAAAAGGGTATATTTGCCCAGGCACGGTGGCCCACGCCTATAATCCCAACATTTTGAGAGGCTGAGGTGGGAGGATCGCTTAAGGCTAGGAGTTCAAGATAAGTCTGGGCAACATAGTGAAACCCTGTCTCTACTAAAAATACAAAAAATTAGGTGCACATCTGTAGTCTCAGCTACTTTGGAGGGTGAGGTGCAAGGATCACTTGAGCCCGGGAAGTCAAGGCTGACAGCATGCCCCTGCACTAAAGCCTGGACAAAAGAGTGAGACCGTGTCTCAAAAAAATAAAAATAAAAAATAAAATAAATAAAATAAAAATTTTAAAAGGGTAAATTTTAATAAACCTACATTTTTTTACAAACTGGAAAACTATATTACCCAAATTTAATGAGAAAGACTGAGTTGTGCAGGAGAAAGTCCTGAAGATAAATCAGAACATTTCGCATCTTCGTCTTTCTTGACCATGAAGCAGCAGTTGGCAGGACGGACCACAACTCTCCTCTCGAAATGCACGTCTTCTGGCTAATGCCATTTTAGAGTCTCCAGGTTTCAGCTCCACAGTGAAGCTTACATTTCCTGCCTCCAGGATTCAGCCAAGCAGGAGGTGTCTGGAATTCATGCTTCTGCATGGCATCCATTTATCTTCCACTGAATTTTCCACTGCTTGCCATTGTGCACATAAACTGTAGCTTGGCCTGAGAGTGGACCTTACCACTTCTCAAAAGGTACGTGTTGCTATGAAGAAGAAATCCAAGTTGCATGGAAAAGTCCTGTCCCCAGAAACCATCAATTCGGTTTTGCTTTTTGAGCCTTCATTTGCGCAATCCATTGATGCTATAAATTACTGGTAAGGCTTATATGTCCCCTCATCTCCTCATTCAACAAGGAATTTGCATACCAGAGGAAAGAAAACTATAAGATAAAAGAATAGAAGAATGGCAATGAATTGCTGCATTCTTCTTAGCAGTGAGAGGGAAGAATTGGGGATACTGAGAGATCCCCCAAACCATGCCATTTGGATCATAGCAGAGGTGATATCCAAAATATTAAACTACATGTACATGATGGACATAAACAATCAGACAGATACCGTCTGAAACCTCCACTACAGCCCCATGATATGCGTCCTGGCTGCCTATCCCCTCCGGACATTGGCTGGAGCTGAGGAAGTTTAAGACAGCAACGTGCCCTCTGCTTACATTCACTCCAAACACTCTGCTCTCAGTAACAAATAATAATAGAGCTAATTGTTAGAAGTGGAATACCAATAGTAAAGCATCCCACTGCTAAAATCACAAGCAAACGATTCCAAACTCTACAAGTTATCAGCTACCAGGAATCATAAAAAGCAAATTGCATCACTCCTTTCTATCCAAAGTTTTTAGGTGCTTTAAGAAGCAGCCCAGAGCTTCCGGGGGCCCCCAGTGACCATAAGCTACTACATTGTTGTTCATCCAGGATTTGCAGAGAAGAGAGCCCCAGGGGGAGAGTTCAAGAATTCTAAAAACTGGAGCTTGTGTGTGGTGGCTCCTGCTTGTAATTCCAGCACTTTGGGAGACCGAGGCAGGCAGATCTCTTGAACCCAGGAGTTTGAGACCAGCCTGGGCAACATGGCGAAACTTTGTCTCTACAAAGAATACCAAAATTAGCTGGGCATGGTGGTATGCACCTGCAGTCCCAGCAACTCAGGAGGCTGAGGTGGGAGGATCACTTGAGCCTGGGGAGGTCGAGGCTGCAGTGAGCTGCAATTGTGGCACTGCTCTCCAGCTTGGGCAACGGAGTGAGAACCTGTGTCAATAACATTTTTAAAGTTAAAAAAAAATTCTGAAAACTGGAAGCGGGGAGTGGGCAGACCATTCGAAACTCAACGAGGAGGCAGTGAAAGACAACCTGGCTTGTGCAATCAGGCACCTTTGCTGCCTCTTTTCCTTCTAAGACTGGCTGACGATGTGTCTATCCCCAGGACACAGGCCCAGCGTCAGGCTTCCAGAAATGCTCTACATCCCGAGATGTTGGTAAAAGGGAGGGGAAGGGTCAGTCCATTCCCACTTCCACCTCTGGCCAAGAACATTTGCAGTCCCCATCAAAAGCCAAATGGAAGGAGAATGCAAGCTCGTGAGCTTCCTTTTGCAAAGGGTTTGGTGTACAGATTATTTCATCTAGGTAATAAGCCTAGTACCTAATCAGTAGACTTTTGATCCTCACCCTCCTCCCACCCTCCACCCTCAAGCAGGCACTGGTGTGTGTTGTTCCTATCTTTATGTTCATGTGTACTCATTGTTTAGCTCCCACTTATAAGTGAGAACATGTGATATTTGGTTTCTGTGCCCGTATTAGTTCACTTAGGATAATGTCCTCCAGCTCCATCCATGTTGCTGCAAAGAATGTGATCTCATTCTTTTTTATGGTTGTGTAGTATTCCATGGTATATATGTACCACATTTTCTTTATCAAGTCCAGCATTGATAGGCATCTAGGTTGATTCTATGTCTTTGCTAGAGATTTAGAAGGTAGAATTGTCAGGACATTGGATGTGGTAAGGAATAAAAGAGAAAGAAAATTTTACATGACTCAAAATTAGATGGTGGATTACTCAGCAAAAAATAAGAATGAATCACCAACACAGTAACAAAGATGAATAAGCTACATAGTGTACAATTCTATTTATATAACATTCTGGAAAAGACAAAACTACAGGGACAAAAAACAGATCAGTTGTTTCCGTGCATAGGGGCTTGGGACACAATTTGGGTACAAAGGGCATGAGCGAAGCTTTAGGGTGGTGGAACTGTTCTGTACCCTGAGTATGGAAGTGGTTACATGACTATAAGCTTTTATTAAAACTCACAGAGCTGTGCACTAAAATGGTGAATGTTAATCTATGTCAATTATATCTCAATAAATCTGACCTAAATAAATTTCTGTCTTGGGCAAATGAGTAGGAAACGATGTCACCCATTGATAAAGAAAATACTAGGGGAGGAACAGGTTTTAGCTGTAGAAAGACAGGCAGAAGAGGCTTTCTATTTGGGTTGTTTATTTAAAAATAGAGACAGGGTCTTGCTCTGTTGCTCAGGCTGGAGTGCAGCAGTGTGATCATGGCTCACTGTAGCCTTGACCTCCTAGGATCAAGTGATCCTCCCACCTCAGCTTCCCAAGTAGATGGGACTGCAGGTGGGTGCCACCTTGCTTAGGTGGTGTTGGCTATGTTGAATTTGAACACCCAAGAGATTGGGAGCCATCAGCAGCTGGACAAATGGATGTGGAAGAGGTAGTGAGGGAGGTCAGGAGCCATAATACAGAGTGGGCAGCCATCAGCTCACAGGGACACAGCCATGAGAGTGGAGAGCTGGACCTGGGAGAGAGGGTCATGCTTGGGGGCATTCAGCAGCCAGCTGTCTTCCCTCCATGTCTTCCCTGAAATACCTCCATCCTATGCCTGTATATCCTTAAATAATTTAATTTCAATTTTTCCATTAGCATCTTTAAAAGCAAATATTCCTGGGGAAAGGTAATGCAATGAAAACAAACCCCTAATGTAACGATGCCTTAATGTACATTATTGAGGTCAGATCCTCTTATGAAAGTTGAGTTTGAATTTAGGGTGGTTGGCCAGGCACAGTGACTCACACCTGTAATCCCAGCACTTTGGAAAGCTGAGGTGCAAGAATTGCTTGAGGCCAGGAGTTTGAGAGCAGCCTGGGCAATATGGCAAGACCTCATATTTACAAAAAATTATTTAAAAAAAAATTAGGGTGGTGCCCTTAAATACTTCAAAATGTACAGCATATTTATCAAATTTGTCCAATGATTGTGATGTATTATCTTTCCAAACATAGTTGAAAATGGAACATCTCTTACCCTATATAATATGTTTTTTTCTTTTTTTGAAACAGAGTCTCACTCTATCTCCCAGGCTAGACTGCAGTGGCACAGTCTCAGCTCACTGCAACCTCTGCCTCCCGGGTTCAAGCGATTCTCCTGCCTCAGTCTCCTGAGTAGCTAGGATTACAGGTGCCTGCCACCACATCTGGGTAATTTTTTGTATTTTTAGTAGAGACGGGGCTTCACCATGTCGGCCGGGCTGGTCTCAAACTCCTGGCCTCAAGTGCCTACCTCGGCCTCCCAAAGTGCTGGGATTACAGGCGTGAGCCACCGCGCCCTGATACGCTATATAATATCTGTTAACCTCCTAGAAAGGGTTCTTCTAAACGGTAGTTTGGGAAATTCTGCCTTATCTCAAAGGATGAGGATTGAGGCTGGCAGGCATTCCCCATGAAGTGCTGAGTCCTGGGATAGACAAAAAAGCATGCATGCAAGACCCGGGCATCCCCTTGTCCTCAAACTTGGCATCAGACAGAAACCAACTATGGCGGCAGAGCAGAGAGGGGAGCCAGCCCTCTCCCAGGTCTCCCAGCCAATGCTCGCTTAGCCATATATCAGCCCAAAGGGTAGTTAGCCCTGACTGCTGATTCTGGAATTCTAACCTCAAAGGTTTTGGGTTTCACATTCAGATAAGGAAGAAAAAAGAAACCAAATCATTAAATTCAATGGGAAACCAAGTAAAAATAAATAGATAAGTTTAAACTTTTATAGCATTTACATGATTAAACAAATGATGTTCATTGTAGTTGGTAATATTTTCCATACATAACTAATCAAGTAACAATCCAGTAATCTATAATTTAATTTAAAAGAATTATATATAGATATATATACATACATATAATATAGATAGATAGATAGATAGATAGACAGGTAGATAGATAGATGATAGATAGACACAGATAAAGTGAAAAGGTTAAAGGTTTATTGTGAGAAATAAAGTAACAAAAGAGAATGTGCCTGTTGTTTCTTTTCCTCCTTTCTTAGTGGTTTTTTTCCCTGGGAGACCAAGTAACAACATGGGAGTGAGCTGACAGATGCTGACATGAAGAAGTGGTGACATTGCCAGTTAGCAATTTGTAAACGCCAGGCAGTGGCAGGTGCTTAATTATAATTGTACAAACTAACAATGTACATATTCCAGTTATTTTTAACTCAGTATTCTGAAATAATTGTAGACTCATAGGAAGTTGCAAAAATAATACAGAGAGGGTCCTGTGTACCCTTCACCATCCTGATTCCTGCAATGCTAACTGTACAGTACAGAATACAGCACATCAGCAAGAAGCTGCTAACTGGTCTATAGATCTTATTAAGATTTTACCACTCTAGGCTGGGCACGGTGGCTCACACCTGTAATCCCAGCACTTTCGGAGGCTGAGGAAGGCAGATCACCTGAGGTCAGGAGTTCGAGACCAGCTTGGCAAACATGGTGAAACCCTGTCTCTACTGAAAATACAAAAACTAGCCAGGCATGGTGGCAGGTGCCTGTAATCCCAGCTACTTGGGAGGCTGAGGCAAGAGAATCGCTTGAATCCAGGAGGCGGAGGTTGCAGTGAGCCAAGATCATACCACTGCACGACAGAGACTCCGTCTCAAAAAGAAAAAAAAAAAAAAGATTTTACCACTCTAAAGGGGAAATTGGAGTTTTCTTATTCTGATTTGCTTTGGTTTATTTCTCCTTCCCCTTCAGAAATACTCACTTCAGGGACTACAGGTACAATGCCAGACAGACCTGCAAAGCTGCATTGTTACCTAAATTTTGACCTTACATACACAAGGAGTCTTGGGGACAGAATCCAGTTAACCCCACCCAAATTTGGCTCCAGCCTCATTTATATCTAAATGCCTATGAGAAGCTCAGGAGTTTCCTGAGCTAGAACAGGAGAATTCTGATTATTCACTGGGCTAATATCATTGTAATGACTTGGCTTTTAAGGCAGTTTCCTTGTATATGGGGACATGTGGAAGCTGGAAGGCAAAAAAGGGCCCAATTTTTATCCTTCCCTGAATCACACCCTCTGCAATGTAACTTTCTCCTACCATCAAGGGGTAGCATCTATGTCCCATCTCTTGAATTTGCACTGGCCCTGCAACTTGAGTAGGTGAGTGGTATGTGAAGAAGTAACAGGGGTGCCAGGCAGTTCTGAGCCCAGACCTCAAGAGGCTATAACTTCTGTACTTCTCCTTGAAGTCCTGCAGTCCCCATATGAACAAGGCCAGGCCAGCCTGCTGGAGAAGGACCATGAGGAGCAGGGCTGACAAAACCCATCTGAGGCACCTTCGATCATGCAGCTGACAGCAGATGGCTGAGCCAGCCCAGCCGAAAGCAGCCATGCCTAGCCCAGCAATAAACACCTCACCAGCCCATAGACTTGTGAAACTTATTTTGGTAAGTTACTGGTTTTGCAATTTTAGATAACTGGTACAGGCAAAGACTTACTTGAGTGGGGTACAGAAATGTCCAAATGGAAGAGGAATGAGTTTTTAGCTAAGAGCTGGACTAGCCAGGTTGCTCACTGGAGTTCAAGTGACTGTCATGAACACCCCGGAAGAGCAAATCAGTTGTGAACTAAATGTTTACTGCAGGCTGAAAATAAGAAAGAAGTGGGAGGACCCCAGTGGTCCCTAGAGCTGTCTGAATGGTTTTCTCCAGGGAAGAAAGAAAGTTCATTCAAGCGCTTTTACACTGGCCTCATGCTAGCCCCTGAGAGCCAGGAAGAAAAGAGCGAGCAGGAGACTGCTGAGCTATAAGCAGAGGGAAGCTGCATGGGTCCTTGGGGCTGGGGAAGTTTTCCTAGGGTAAAGGGATTTCCAGCCTAAAGGTAATAAAGCTTTTACCTCTCTTGTCTTGAGGTTTCATGCAAACAACAAATATTTGTTGAATGTCTACTGTGTTCATTGCGCTCACCACTGCCCTCCCTCATGTCCTGTGCAGTGATTGGCAAGCAGTTTCTGCCTCCAAGACTCAGTCTAGTGAGGTGCCACCAGGAGTCTAGACAGGGAGCCAGGTTGGGGTAAGGCCCTACTGGTAGTGGCGCTGGTGGAGGGGACGCAGAGAAAAGGCAGGGCCCTCTGATTACTTTATCTGACTCTCATGGTCAGAGGGCTGTTGCTAAAGTTCCTATTGAACAGAGAATGCAAAATCCTTTATCATATGGTCATGCAAATTATTACGTCAATACAGAGCATTCAAACAAGTGTCAACAAGGCAAAGCTTCCATGAAATGAATCACATGGAGGGACCTCCAGGTGTCTGGCTGCAGGGCCCCTTGGGGGAGAGGCAAGCATCCAACACGGACACTGATCCACCAATACAAGCCGGGATCACACCTCCTAGGGAAAGTGAAGGTGCTCTGAGCACATTGAGGAGCAGAAAAGCCTACTCAGAAAAGACTTCCCATGAAACTGGCATTTAAACACATATCTGAAGGATGAGTTACTTGGGGAAGAGAGGGGATCCTCCAGGAAGGGCATAGAATGAGCAAGACTAAGAGGTGGAGAGGTTGTTAGGAGAACAGCAAGATCAGAAAGTATAGCCGTGAAGCTGGACAGAGAGTTGGGGGAGCCCGGTGGGCTCAGTCAAGAATATTTGGTCTTAGGCCAATCACACCTGTAATCCCAGCACTTTGCAAAGGAGGCTGACACAGGAGGATCACTTGAGCCCAGGAGTTCGAGAGCAGATTGGACAATGTAGTAAGATGCTGTCTCTACAAAAAATAAAAAATTAGCCAGGCCTAATGGCAGGCACTTGTAATCCCGGCTACTCAGGAGACTGAGAAGATGATCGCTTGAGCTCAGGAGTTCAGGGCTGCAGTGAGCTATGATGGCACCAATGCACTCCAGCCTGGGCAAGAGAGCAAGACCTTGTCTCAAAAGAAAAAAATAAAAATAAAAAAATGGTCTTTATTCCAAATGCAGTGGGAAGACTTAGAAGGGGAATCATCATCATGTCAGTTTGAACCATATGAAATTGACATTTTTGCTGGTCAAAAATGATCAACACTGGCAGTTTTATATGGTTCAACCTAATACAGGTTTGAGCATCCCAAATCCAAAAATCCAAAATGTTCCAAAATACAAAACTTTTTGAGGGCGGACATGATGCTCAAAGGAAATGCACGTCGGGACATTTTGGATTTCAGATTTTCAGATCTGAGATGCTGAGCCAGTAAATATAACGACAATACTCCAAAATCTAAAAGTCCAAAATCCAAAACACTTCTGGTCCCAAGCATTCTGTTCTATCCTCCATCTATATTTCGAAAAGAGTCTTCAGCCTGACCCTTCCAAGGTTGACTATTTGTTATTGGTCTTTTAATTCCAAGGTGATTTTCTCATTTCCTTTCACAGGCAAGTCAAGCCTTGGCACCAAGAGAGCAGGGAGTGAGAAGTGTGGGGGCTGAGGCCAGATGGGCCCCGCATCCTACTCTCTGGAGCAGCAGCGACACTGTCATCTCGCTCACCTTTCTTCACAGCCTGCAGTGCCCCACGCGGAGGTGTGGGCTCACCAGGGAGGACTCTCACCTCGGACAGCTGATCCCCGTCCCCCGTGCCCAGGGACATTCTTCTTGCCAGGACTTGATGAGCTCCCAGTGGAGGTGGTGGACTCCTAAGCTTTTCAAGGGATGGGCTCAAGTAATACAATGCCCCCGCACACCCAGCCATCGGCGGCCCCTCGTTCTCAGCTTTCAGTTGCTTCTGTGTATGCGAGACCAGAATCCAGGTCACAGCTCAACTGGACATCACGGCACTGACATTGTTCATTTTCATTTTGGCAGCACTCACGGAGCTGTTCAAGAGAAGGTCACAGCAAGATCATATAAACCAAATTTAGCCATCTGGGTACAAGGAGAGACTTAGGTGATTCGTGTCTGATAAGGAAAACCAGGCTTTCACAAAGCATCCTTTAGTGGGAGCCTTTTAGAAACCCGAGATGACACCTGTCAAACCTCACAGCGCACTTGGGCTTGAGGGGATCGCAGAGTGCACAGGCTCCCTGTGTAGACGAGACCCTGAGGAGATGGTGGTAGTTTTCTCATCTTAGACTAACTCGTACATCCCAGAGTCCCAGAGCACTTTATGCTCCCTGGTCACACGTTGAGGGAGGCGGTTTTAAACTAACTGAAGCAGAGGGGCTGGGGCGGGGCCTAGTTCACCTCCACTCATGGTCTGTGCTCACTCTGAAGTCACACCTGGCACTAAACCATTTCCCTAGAATAGGTGCCCCACTCTGCCACATGTTAATCATGAAACTAAACAAGAGATTTGGCTGACTACGGTGGCTCACGCCTGTAATCCCAGCACTTTGGGAGGCCAAGGTGAGTGGATCACCTAAGATCAGGAGTTCAAGACCAGCCTGGCAAACATGCTGAAACCCCATCTCTATTAAAAATACAAAAAGTAGCCAGGCATGGTGGCAGATACCTGTAATCCCAGCTACTTGGGAGGCTGAGGCAGGAGAATTGCTTGAACCTGGGAGGCGGATATTGCAGTGAGCCGACATCGCACCACCACACTCCAGCCTGGACGACAGAGCGAGACTCCATCTCAAAAATAAATAAATAAACAAGAGATTTGGCAGGGGTAGAGTGGGGTGGAAATCAGGAAATCACACACTGGATAACAAAATCTCACACAACTTTTCTTTCAATATCTCTCTTCATTTCCTGAAGACCCTTCCACCAAAACCCATCCCATATTTCTTCCCCCTCTCCCCCCCACACAGTTCCTCAGATCACCTCCAACTGCCACAGCGCACTCAGTAAGGCAGATGCCAGACATGTGGCCTTCTCATCCTCATTCTCCATCCTTGGAAGCCACTTAATGAGGAATTGAGAGAGATGGGGTGGTGTGGGATGGGGACAGGGGGAGTTTGATTTATCAAGTATTCACTCTCCAGCATTGGCCTCTTCTTAGAGGAGAGAATTTAAAATGTCCTATATTACTATTATTTCCCATATTATAATATTATTAGTAGGAAGCCAAAGAAAGCAGACTCAGGGAGACAAAAGGACAAAAATTTCAGTGTGCAAACAATCAAATAACCATTAAGTGAGAATTGTTCACGGTCCAGGGTGACTTTGAAAATGGCCTCTTCAATGACAGAGGAAAATGAAGTTATCGGGAAAGCTATCATGTGTCACACGCCGAGATTCTGTGACTGTTAAATTTTAATACGTTCAGTGCAAGGAAAATTGAAATTTCTGAAGAAGAGAAAAGCCAAAGGGCAAAGAGAAGAGAAATGAAACCAGCCTGGAAGTGGGGGCGTGGAAGCTGGGGGTGTCACGAGGCCCTGGCACCATGCCCTCTTTCTTGTAAGGGAGATAGACGTGCTCTCAATCACTGTGGGCCCGACCAGGGGGTTATGCCTTTGAAAAATGACAAAAACTACTGAAATTAAGGGGAAAACACAGCGCAAAGGCAGTTAACTCTCAGTTGTTCAAGGGCAGATGCTAAACTTGGGAATGATCTAGACTTTGCCTTTCTTCCTCCTCCTTTCCTGCACGTTGGCAAATTCATTGCTCATAACCACCTTATCCTGATGGTGAACAACCCTGCACCTAGCATCTCTGATTAAATATTAGCATCTTTGATTAACGTTCTAGAGAGCCAGAGAAGAGTGTTTAAATTTTCAATATAGCCACGAATTTTTGACAAATTTGAGAACTAACTCCATAGGAGTGAATGTACTATTCCCAGGAACCCACACCATGACAGCTGAAGATCGACAACACAGCTATTAAGTTCTGCCTTAAGGAATTCTCACCATCAGCGTGGAAGGAGATGTCCAGAAAAAAATGTGGGGGGATTAGAATCGTGCCAAGAATAAAAAGGAAAATACTGATAACATCTAACTACTTCTGTAGAGGCCCTCCCTCCAAATGTTGCACCACTTTCCCCAATACCCAAAGAAAAAGATTTTACTTGGGGAAAAAAGTCAGCAGCAGCACACACAAAAATGACCACACCAGAAGGTGCAAGCATTAAAACCACTAAAAACGTTAATGTGTATGATTGAGAACACAACTGAAATAATCAGTAACAAAATATTGATCACCTCGTCCGGGATCTGATAGGTAAATGGTCGAGTGAGTTGCGCCAGCCCTCAAAGAGTTTATAACTGTATTGTAGGCTGTACAAAAAGACTAACACCCAGGAAGCAAAGAGTATTTAGGACAGAAGGTCATTGCCAACTAAACTGTTTCATGCCAATTGTAAGTTGCTGTAGCCCAGGGGCAGGGGTGGTTGATGGGGTTTTCTAGGCAATAAAGGGCTCAGCTTTGATTGGTGAACAGAACAAGGGCCGGTCAAGAAAAGAGGGGAAGGAAATTTAAAGTAGAACAGCCAAATAGAACATCAGATAGGGGCTAGATATAGCTCCTCTACTTCTAGACAAGAAGTCATTACCAAGTAAGGGGAAAGCAGATGCTTGCCCGTGGACATACAGAAATTAAACACCCTGCCAGGTGGAGTGGCTCACACCTGTAATCCCAGCACTTTGGGAGGCCAAGGTCAGAGGATCACTCGAGTCCAGGAGATTGAGACCAGTCTGGGCAACGTAGTGAGACCCCGTTTCAAAAAAAAAAATTTAATTAGCTGAGTGCAGTGGTGCTGGGACCGCTGTAGTCCCAGTTACTCTGGAGACTGAGGTGGGAAGATTTCCTGGGCCTGGGAGGTCAAGGCACTGTGGGCTGTGATTGCACCACTGCACTCCAGCCTGGATGACAGATCAAGACCCTGTCTCAAAAAACAAAAGACAATGAAGAAAATAAATTAAACAATCAGCTAAGTCTCACTCTACAGAACAATCTTTTTGGAAACTGAGGACGGAGGTGGAAAAGAAAGACCTTTTTTGGCTCTATTTTAGCCTATCCAGGTAAAACAATCTCCGCACTTCAAGTTTCTATTGAAAAGAAGATCATTGAGTTTGTTTATCCATCCTCAGAAGGGGAGGATGGGGACATCATAGTTTTGAGCAATGCTCGCCTCATTGGAAAAACAATTACCGCAATGAAGATCTGCACAACAGGAACTTATGATAATAGCACCTACTACATGGAGTGATTGAGAGTACTGCATGGAGTCATTTCTCTGAACTTTGCATCTTCCTCTGCAAAGTGAAAAAGCAGGTCAGGAAACTCACTGGAGGCCACGTAACAGGAAAGTCTTGTTGGACAAAAGTCTAATGATAAAGCTTGTATGTTGGGGCTGGGTGCAGTGGCTTACCTCTATAATTCCAGCACTTTGGGAGGCCGAGATGGGAGGGTCACCTGAGGTTAGGAATTTGAAACCAGCCTGGCCAACACGGCAAAACCCCATCCCTACTAAAAATACAAAAATTAGCTGGGTATGGTGGCGCGTGCCTGTAATCCCAGCTGCGTGGGAGGCTGAGGCAGGAGAATTGCTTGACCCCGGCAGGCAGAGGTTGTAGTGAGCCAAGGTCGTGCCACTGCACTCTAGCCTGGATGACAGAGTGAGACTCCATCTCAAAAAAAAAAAGCTTTTGTATTTCCATGGAGATACTTCTAATTGTTTCAGTTAAGAGAGGCTCTGAGTCCACAGGACTCTCACGGAGGGTAAGAAACTTGAGAGGAGAACTGCGCTGGGGTGGCTAGTGTCTCTCTGGAATGGCCTTTGGGTCTTACACGGGCCTCCTGCCTGGGACCACAGGAATAGTGGCCTGCCAGGAAGGGCCAGATGATTCAGGGGCTGCCTGAGGTGTGCAATGTGAGTATGGGTTTCTCCAACCACAACCCGATGCGTAGCTTTATCTTGGCAAATTTGTTGCTCATAACCTCTTTGTCCCAGTGGTGAACAAGCCTGCACCAAGAACATCAGTCAGATATTAGCATCTTTGATCAAAGTTCCAGAGAGCTGGGGAAGAGTGTTTAAATTTTTATGACAGCCATGAATTTTTGACTATTTTGAGAACTGACTCCATCAGGAGTAAATGTGCTATTCCCCAGAACCCAGCCCCTCCACCCCCATGAGGCTGCCTGGGTGGGAAGCCCCATACTCAGCAGAGAGCAGGCAAGGGCCAGGCTTCTGTGGAAGACTACCTGGGTCTCCGTGGGACCCCCTGGAGCACTGGGCTGCGGGCTTACAAAACCCAATCCTGGCCAGGTGGGGTGGCTCGTGCCTGTAATCTCAGCACTTTGGGAGGCCGAGGTGGGAGAATTGCTTGGGCCCAAGAGTTTGAGACTAGCCTGGGCAACAAAGTGAGACACCATCTCTACAAAAATTAAAACAATTAGCCAGGTGTGATGGTGCATGCCTGCAATTTCAGCTACTTGGAAGGTTGAGGTGGGAGGATCGCCTGAGCTCAAGAGGTCAAGGCTGCAGGGAGCTATGGTTGCACTACTACACTCCAGCCTGGGCAACAAAGCAAGACCCTGTCTCAAAAAAACAAAAAAAAATTCAATTCTCTCAATTTCCTTAGTCAGCAGGGAGATTAAACTGAAAACAACAGCCATACTACCACACTTCCACCAAATAGGTAAAGTGAAAAGATAGAAAAAACTATTAATGAGGATGTGGAGCAAACAGGAAGCTCATACACTGCTTTGTATAATCGTTTCCATCCTAGGAAACCATTCCGCAGTATCTATTAAAACTGAACAGGCCTGGGCCACATG
Source organism: Pongo abelii (assembly GCF_028885655.2). NCBI lineage: Eukaryota > Metazoa > Chordata > Mammalia > Primates > Hominidae > Pongo > Pongo abelii. The sequence continues at coordinate 20,305,540 of NC_071992.2, forward strand.
GCCCTAGAAATTTGACTCCTACGCATGCACCCAACAAAAATGCATATACAGGTTCACCAAAAACATGTATAAGAATGCTCATAGCAGCACTACTTACAAAAAACCCAAACTGGAAATGCCCAACAACAAGAAAGTGGGTAAACCCATCATGGCATCTTTAAACAAAGGGATATCATGAAGTAAAAAGGATGAACAATCTGCAACTATATACAGCAACATGGCTGAGTCTCAACAACATAATATTGAGCAAAGGAAGCCTGATCAGGTGTAGTGGCTCATGCCTGTAATCCCAACACTTTGGGAGACCAAGGTGGGAGGGATCGCTTAAGCCCAGGAGTTTGAGACCAGCCTGGGCAACAAAGCGAGACCCCGACTCTACAAAAATATTTTTAAAAATTAGCCAGGTGCAGTGGCATGCCCCTGTGGTCCCAGCTACTTCGGAGGCTGAGGTGGGAGGATCGCTTAGCTCAGAAAGTCAAGATTGCAGCGAGCCGAGATCGCATCACGGCTCTCCAGCCTGGGTGACAGAGTGAGAACCTGTCTCAAAAAAAGAAAAAAAGAAAACGAAACCAGACACAGAAAAGTATTCACTGTGCGGTTTCCCATTATGAAGTTTGAAATGGGCAAAACTAATCTATGGTATTTGAAGTCAAGATAGTACTTACCTTTGGAGGTGAGGGAATAGAAGGAAATACCAGGGGGGGAGTTAAGGGATGCTGGCAATATTCTGCTTCTTATTTTGGATACTGGTTACATGGACATGTTCAGTCCATAAAAATGTATGGAGCTGTACACTTATGATGTGGGCACTTTTTGTATATAGATTATACTTCAAAGGGTGCAAACATAAGAGGCTGGGGAGTGGGCAGGACAATCATGCTTGTAATTGGCAGGAGCAAGGGGTGGGATCGAGGGTGAGGGAAGAGCTGATGAACCAAAGACGTAATTTAGGGTGGGTACAGCATTGCAGATGGTTAGGGCACAGTCTGACTGAGAGGGCAGGTTGGGCCCTCTCTTACTGCGGAGCATGTGGCCTCCCATGCTAGCCACGCTGAATGGGGACAACAGGCATTTGTGTGTGAAGACACAAGCTGCTCACCACCATCCCACCCGGTGATGGTGTAGCTGTAGTCTCCCTTGTCACTGCCATCTGCGCTCTTCTCTTTCTTCCACCATCAGAGAAGGGATGAGATGTGTTTCTCAGGAAACGCATGTTTAGGGGAAAGCAGGAGAATGAACCTCACGGGCTGGCAGATGATATATATCTCAGAGCTGCAAGGATAAGGCAGGACGTGTAGGTAAGGCCTGGATCTAGAGGGACTCCAAAGTTAAGCAGAGGCCTCTAGACTTCATCAATGGGGAAACTGATCAAATGGAGATTTGATCTAGGAATGCTAAAACGGAAGTGGTGAAAAACCAAATATATTAGCTACTCTCAACTGAGTGGTCTCTCCAAGAACAGAGAAAACGCCCACAGACCTGCCTGCTGGGATGTTATTAAAAAGCTACCACACATACATTAGGATTTCTAGGTTTCCAAGTAAGATCCAAAACGCCCCAGCTGATGACTTTAAACCATAGTACAAAAGTTTCTAAAGTTGATGGAGAAATTCTATTTCAAAAACACTATATTATTTGAAAGAAAAATAGTGCTTTTTATAAACCAAGCTATACAATAAGCTTTTGAAATAAGCTTTTGGGAGGCTTGGCAAAATTGGAAAACGAGGTCAGATGCCCTGCAGTTCAGGTCAACAGAAATCTATGACAAGGTTTAATGTCACAGAGGTGAACTCTATCCATACATACTTAAATGAAAGTCTTCAGTTGGGAGCTCTGGAAATTATTTTTGTTTTACGTATATATTTATAAAATGCATGTTCACATAGAACACACACACACACACACACACACACACACACACACATTCTATACAGCTAGCACCAAACTTAGCCAAATTTAGAGCATCACCTATCTTTGTTGACAATGATACATTTGATAACTGCTTAGATGTGCAAAAGCCCTCAGGGAAGGGTTGTAAAGAAGATCCTTGGGTTACAGAGAGAAATGGGAAAACAAATTATTTATAGGTATTTACTTGTGCACCAGGAATATCATTTATGCTAATCTTTGGTTTGGACTTGGATTTGAGCTCTACCTTCTGCAAGTTTCTGTGGTGTCTTCCCAATGTCATGAAAGTCGCATCATAATGCAGTGTGGGGAAGTAGAAAAAGCCTTGGGCTGAGAGTCAGGAGACATGGGTCCTAACACCCTAACACCTGGGACAGTCCTAGTTTCTATGCGTTGGCTTGATATAATTCTAAGGAACATCTCCTTTCATTGTCAAAAGTGAACCAGTTTAAGAAGTGAATCATATGACAGGGAATATCACAAAAACGGCTCCTCCTCCCTGAATCAACATCTTCTCCAACGAGACTTTTCAGCTGCTTCATCAAACAGTGGGATCTGTTTCCTTTGCCTTGAATCTCAACTCATCTTATGACTTGACGTTGGCCAATAAAACTAAGTGGAAGTGGCTGGGTTTGGTGGTGCACACCTTCAATCCCAGCACTTTGGGAGGCCGAGGCAGGTGGATCACTTCAAGCCCAGGAGTTTAAGACCAGCCTGGCCAATATGGCAAAACCCCATGTCTACTAAAAATACAAAAACTAGCCAGGCGTGGTGGTACATGCCTGTAATCTCAGCTACTTGGGAGGCTGAGGCAAGAGAATCGCTTGGACCTGGGAGGTGGAGGTTGCAGTGAGCCAAGATTGTGCCATTGCACTCCAGCCTGGGTGACAGAGGGAGACTAAAAAAAAAAAAAAAAAAAAAAAAAAAAGCAATGACAAAAAAACTCATAGTGGATGTGATGTGCCACTTCCACATACCTTGCCTATTTTTACTGGTTCTCTTGGAAGTCTGCCCAGATGCCGTGTGAACATGCCTGAGCAGGCCCCCTGGAGCCTGAGAGACCATGTGGAGTACAAACAAATCCTACTGGCTGAGGCCAACACAGGCCAGCTGACCCCCAGATGACCTGGTAGCTGACTGCAGATGCCTAGATGAACTCAGTCAACAGCAGATACACTACCCAGGTGAGCCTAGCTTAAATTTACGATCCACTGAATCATTAGCTAAACACTTTTTTATTGTTTAAAACTAGTAAAATTGAGGTTATTTGTTAGATGTCAGAAGCTAACTGATACATATGGTCTCCCGAGTTCTAATGACCAACTTTGTCTCTAACCATCCCTGCAAACTTGAGCAAATCCCTTAATTCTGGAGTTAAACGTTAAGTGAAGGCTGGGCACGATGGCTCACACTTGTATCCCTCGCATTTTGGGAAACCAAGTTGGGAGGGTCATTTGAGGCCGGGTGCTCAAGACAAGCCTGGGCAACTGAGTGAGGCCCTGTCTCTACGAAAATAAAAGTTAAGTGAAAGGCAAATAAATCTTGGAAAGAGGTAAGTGCTGTTGCCTGTATTCATTTCCTATTCCTATTGTTGCCCTCAAAAAATTACCACAAACACAGTGGCTGAAAACAACACAGATTTATTATTTTCCGGTTCTGCAAACTAGAAGTCCCAAATCAGTTTCAATCAGTTTCAACAGCAGAATCTGTTTCATGCCTTTTCTGGCTTCTGGAGGCCACCTACATTCCTTGGCTCTGACCCCTTCCTCATTCCAACCTCTGCTTTAATTATTGCATGTCTTACTTCCTCTCTGAGCTCCTGCTTCTGTCTCCTAAGGATCCCTGAATTTACATTCGGCCCACCCAACTAATCCAGGATTATCTTCCCATCTCAGGATCCTTAATTTAGTCACAACTGCAAAGCCCTTTTGCTATATGAGATAACGTTCACAGGTTCCACGGATTAGGAACTGAATATCTTTGGGGACCATTATTCAGCCTACCACATTGCCCAGCAACTCTACATAGTAGGCACTCTCTTGAGAACTAGAGAAATAGAGAAACAAAGAACAGTTCCTGTGCAAAAGTAGGAAGCTGGACTGGAATGACTTTCTTGTATTCTTGAGCAGTAATACTTAAGTGTTCTTCATTTCTGTGTTGCCACAATTGCCCCTTGCATAGCATAGGCCATTGCTTGAGGGGTGATACAAGAATGAACATTGTTCATTAAAGGCTTGAGATCTGAGGATCAATTTTTTCCCACTGCCTCATCCTAAGTGAGTCATATGGCCAGAATGCATAACATATATATATATATGTATTACATTCTGTTATATGTTATATAGTCCATACCTGAGATGGTGATGGTTTAGTAAGTGCAGCTGGAAAAAAGAAGAAACTGAACGAGGGACATATATTAACTCCAATCTGGGAAGAGAGATGTTGTAAATGGAAGCTATCCATACAAATTACACATGCTAGAGTAATGACCTATTTGTGGTAAAGGGTGCAAGAGAGGGTAAATGGTAACAATAGGGAGAGAGAGAGCGTAAGAAAAGAATGAGACCTCAGGAAAAGGGGAATGAAAAATGCAAAGTATAAGAAAGGAAAAGCAGCTCCATTTGGAAGAATGAATCTTATAAAATACCAAATGGCACAGCAACCACATGCAGGCAGCGCAGGCTGAGTGAGAGGCGGAGCCACCAGCCCAGCCCTCCTGCTGGGACCCATAAGGCATTTGTAACCATTACCATGCCATCTGCTTCTGTGATTAATTGCTTTTGAGGAAGCACTTATTCTCAGTGGGAAAAGATCAGAATATTACAAAAAGGATTTCTAGAAATGATAAAAATGACTGCTTGTCAAACTCGAATTGGGAAGTAAAACAGGGCTGGTATATGTGCTACTAAGAGAGAATCTAGAACTGAAACTCAGATGAGCTGTCCCTGCCAGGGGACTTTTGATGCATGAGGATCCTGTGACAGCAAGCAAAGTAGGGAAGACTCACAACATGAATCAGGATAACAATAACAACAAAATTTGCGGAGCACTTACTATGTGCTAGGAATTCCATATGCATTAAGTCACTTGGTATTAAAAATGACACTGGGAGGTAAGTTCTGCACACCCTTGTCTTAAGACAAAAGTGGCCAGGAGAGGTGGTTCACACCTGTAATCCCAGTACTTCGGGAGGCCGAGGTGGGTGGATCACCTGAGGCCAGGAGTGCGAGACCAGCAGGATCTCGAGAAAAAATTAGCCGGGCATGGTGGTACACGCCTGTAATCCCAGCTACTTGGGAGGCTGAGGCAGGAGAATTGCTTGAACCCGGGAGGCGGAGGTTGCAGTGAGCTGAGATCGTGCCATTGCACTCCAGCCTGGGCAACAAGAGCGAAACTCCATCTCAAAAATAAATAAACACATAAATAAAAGCTCTGAGATACAGAAACTTCCTGATTCTCATGGAATAATAGCAGCAGTCTAGACTGAAATATTTCCTACATTCCCACGTCCTACAAAAACTATACAAATCAGCAAAAAAGCACAAGTTAAACTACCCCAAATATGTTTACAGTGTGCTTTTCTCTACAAGAGAAAAAAAGTCTTAAAATTGTATTCAGACATAACCAGGAAGAGAAATATCCGGAATGAGCCAAGCCAATTCTAAAGTTCATGCAAAAGTAAAGATGAAAGTACAGAGAAAAGAGAAGACAATAACCGGGTGCAGGTAGGGGACCAATTGTGCAAAACGCTGAAAAAAAATCACCCCCAGAGAGATGGAGTCCCACTCTGATTGAAGAAATTCTGAAAACAGGTCTGGGGGCTGGTAGAGCAGAGCACTGGCTAAAGGAGACTTAGAGGGAAAGGAGTTGAAAGTGCTCAGAATACCTGATGGCAATTTTGGAAAAGCACCACTTCTGGAAGAGGGGGAGGCAACGTGGAGTAAGAATGCTTGTTGGTGAAAGGAAAAGAAGAACCACGTGGCAAAAATTAAGGGGCTTTTAGGAAAAAAAAAATGGAAATGACACAATCAGTTAACATTCCCTTCCCAGAGGCACTATTTATTAAAAAAAAAATTGTACCTTACTATGCCGAGAAAAAAACGACTTGAATTAAGAACCCTAGTAAGTCCAGCCTGGCCAACATGGCAAAACCCTGTCTCTACTAAAAATACAAAAATTAGCTGGGCGTGGTGGTGTGCGCCTGTAATCCCAGCTACTCAGGAGGCTGAGGCAGGAGAATTGCTTGAACCTGGGAGGCCGAGGTTGCAGTGAGCCGAGATCACGCCATTGCACTCCAGCCTGGGCGACAGAGTGAGACTCCATCACAAAAATGAAAAAGAAAAAAAGAAAAGAAAAGATAAAGAAAACTAGTAAGCCACGCAAACTCTTTACACCTACTTTTAAAATAATCAGTTGTTATTACTGGTCTACGAAAATAACGTAATGTATTTCAAATAACAGAAAATTACAGCTGTTATACATACAAAGTTACTGTAAGAAGAAAACACAGCGTGAGAATTTGAATAAGTTTTCTAGTCCTCCTCCTCCCTCTCCCCACAAAAAGCAGGGACAACTCACCTTTCTACCAGCATCAAATATCATAACTCGACTTGAACAAACATTTGAAGGTATGAAAGACATCTCAAGATGTTCCATGAAATCAGGAAATACAAAAAAACAGTTGTGAAATAAGAGTTGACCAAACTAAAGGGAAAAAAGGAATATCATCTCAAAAATTTAGATTACAAGAAAAAATACTGATTAAAAATATAAGGAACACTGAATAGAGGAGTAAAGATAGCCAAAACAAAGAAGATAAAATAAGAAAGAGGTGAAGGAATCCAAGAGAAATTAAGATAGCTATAAAAGGTCAGCAAAAGAGACTCAATATACATATAATTGAAGTTTCAGAAAATGGAAAAAGAACTGCACTAATACTTAAATATAATCCAAACAAATATTTCTGAAATTGAAGAACTAACTATACATATTGGAAGGATCTCCTGTGGACCTGGAAATTTAGAATCAGAATAGCCAACCATGAGATATCTCAGTAAAATAATCAGACTTGATAAAGGGGAAAAAAAATCCTTTAGTTTTCAAGGTTAAAACTCAAGCTGTTATAAAAAAGGAAATCAGCTTGGCATTAGATAGCCTGACAGCAACATCCAAAGCAAAACAAAAGTAAAGCATTTTTTTTTAAACTCAAGAAAATGTGAGCCAAGGATTTTATATTTAGCCAAACTGTCCTTCCAATATTAAAGGTATACAAAAAGTTTTGAAAATGCAAGACATAGTACAACATTTGGGAACCCCACCTAAGAAATTTACTTGAATATGAGCTTTATCCAACCAAGAGAAAGTCATGGAAACGTTAACAAAACATCTCTTAGTGAGCACCGAATTTATTAATCTTTAAAGACTAAGACAAGCATGAAGACAAGAATGGAGAAACAATATGAAACTTACACATTCAAAGAAACAGCAAAGCTGAAAACGTGGGAGGAGAGAGAGAGAGGAAAGTCAGTGTAAAATAAGTTTAGTAATTGCCAAATAGAAAATAGAATTAAAAGATTTGACTTACAACTGACAAATCACATAGAACATGTGCAAGTAAGGAAAGGGGAAGGGTGACTTATCTTTATAAAGAACAGTAGTAGAATAAAATAAAAAATGCCATAAATATAAAAATAAATATGCATTTTCTAGAGAGTGAAAAGACAACCCACTTAATAGGATACATTTTTTTTGCAAATTATATATCTGATTAAGGGATAAAGGTTTAATACTCAGGATATATAAAGAATTCCTACAACTCAACAACAAAAACACAAACAAAATAAAAGATTTGAATAGAAATTTCTCCAAAGAACTTATAGAAATGGCCAATAAGCACATGAAAAGATGCTCAACATTATTAGTTCTTAGAGAAATGCAAATCAAAACCGTAATGAGATTACACCTCACACCTACTAGGATGGCTGTAATCAAGAACACAGAAAATAACAAGTGTTGGCAAGAATGTGGAGAAACTGGAAGCCTCATACATTGCTGGGGGGAATGTAAAATGGTGCAGCCATTGTATAAAATAGTCTGGCAGTTCCTTAAGAAGTTAAACATAGAATGACCATATGATCCAACAATTCTACTTTTAGATATATACCCAAAATAATTGAAAACTGGGACTCAAACAGATACTTGTATGAGAATGTTCATAGCAGCAGCATTATTCACAATAGCCCCAAAGTGGAAAAAACTCAAGTATCCATCACCAGATGAATGCTGAACAACATATGGTGTGTACATATGGTATATTTCACCATAAAAAGGAATGAAGTTCTGATACAGGGTACACATGGATCAACCTTGAAGACATTGTGCAAAATGAAATAAGCCAGACCCAAAGGGACAAATATTGTATGATCCCACTTCTATGAAGTATCTAGAACAGGCAAATTAATAGAGAAGGAAAGTAGAATAGAAGTTACCAGGAAGTAGGGAGAGGAGAGAATGGGGAATTATTGCTTAATGGGTATAGAGTTTCTGTTTGGGATTATGCAAAAGATTTGGAAATAATAGTGATGGTTGCACAACATTGCAAACATAATCAGTGCCACTGAATTGTACACTTAACGGGTTAAAATGGCAAATTTTGCGTTATATATATTTTACCACACACTCAGAAAAGCAACAGAAGATTTATAGAGACAGATTGCAGACTGGTGGTTGCCAGGGGCTGTGGGAAAGAAGAAAATGGGGGTCAACTGCTTAATAGGTACAGGGTTTTCTCTCTGGGTGATAAAAAATGTTTTGGAATGAGATAGAGGTGGTGGTTGCACAGCATGGTGAATGGATTAAATACCACCCAATCGTTCACTTTAAAATGGTTAGTTTTTTTTTCAGTTTTGTTGATGGAGGTATAATTGACAAGTAAAATATATAAATATTTAATGTATACAAAGTGATATTTTGATATACGTGTACATTGTGAAATGATTTCCGTCAAGCTAATTAACATTTCCATCACCTCACATAGTTACCTTTTTTCTGTCGTGAGAATACGTCAGTTCTACTCTCTCTGCAAATTTTACATATACATTATTAACCACAGCCATCAGAGTGTACATGAGATCTTCAGAATGTATTCATCTTATAACTCCAAGATTGTACCGTTTAACCAACATCTCCCCATTTTTGCTACCTCCCAGTACCTTGAATAACTGCTGTGCTACTCTGCTTCCTTGAGTTCTACATTACTACATTTCGTATAAAAGTGAGAGCATGTGTATTTGTCTTTCTGTATCTCGCTTATTTCACTTAGAATAATGTCCTCCAGGTTTATCAATGTTGTTGCAAATGACAGGATTCTTTTTTTTTTTTTTTTTTTTTTTTTTTTGAGATGGAGTCTCACTCTGTCACCCAGGCTGGAGTGCAGTGGCACCACGATCTCGTCTCACTGCAACCTCCACCTCCTGGGTTCAAGCGATTCCTGTGCCTCAGCCTCCCGAGTAGCTGGGATTACAGGCATGCGCCACCATGCCCGGCTAATTTTTGTATTTTAGTAGAGATGAGGTTTCACCATGTTGGCCAGGCTGGTCTCGAACTCGTTACCTCAAGTGATCCGTCTGCCTCGGCCTTCCAAAGTGCTGGGATTGCAGGCGTGAGCCACTGCACCTGGCTCCCACACTGCTTTTTTTAAAGTTGATTATTCCTGTGTGTGTGTGAGTGTGTGTGTGTGTGTGTAAACATCACAATTTCTTTCTTTATCCAGGGACACCTAAGTTGATTCCATCTCTCGGCTATTGTGAATAATGTCGCAGTGAACTTGGGAGTACGGATAACTCTTTAACAAACCGATTTCATTTCCTTTGGATAGATACTCTGTAGTGAGATTCCTGGATCAAATGGTAATTCTGCTTTTCATTTTTTGAGAAACTTCATAGTGTTTCCCATGACAAGGTATAAAGGATCCCTTTTCTCCACATCCTCATCAACACTTGTTACCTTTTGACATTTTGATAATGGCCATTATAACTCGAGTTAGGTTATATCTCACTGTGGTTGTGATTTGCATTTTCCTGACGATTACTAATATTGAGCACCTTTTCATATACCTCTTGGCTATTTATATATATTCTTTGGAGGGATGTTTATTCAAGTCTTTTACCCATTTTTAAATTGTCCTATTTGTTTGCATGCTATTGAGTTGTGTAAATTTTCAATATTGACTCTTTATCATATACATGGTTTGTGACTATTTTCTTCCATTCCATGGAAGAAATATTGCCTTTTCATTTTGTTGACTGTTTCCTTGGTGTGCATATATTTTTAGTTTGATGTAGTTTACATTCTTACACTGAAAATCTTTAATCCACTTTGAGTTAATATTTGTGTGCCCCGTAAGGTAAGGATCCAGTTTTTCTTTCTTTTTTTCTTTCACATTTGGATATCCAGTGTTCCCAGCACCAGTTGGAAGAGACTATCCTTTCCCCATTGTGTCTTCTCGGTGCCTTGGTTAAGGATTAATTATATGTGTGGATTCACTTCTGGTGTTTCTATTGTGTTCCAGTGGTCTATGTGCCTGTTTTTATGCCAGTATCATACTGTTTTTATTACTCTTGCTTTGTAATATAATTTGAAATCAGGCAATGCGATGCTTCCATATTTGTTCTTCTTATTCAGAGTTGATATTTGTGGCCTTTTTGGAATTTTGATGGGGATTGCATTGAATCGGTGGATTGCATTGAATCTGTAGATTGCTTTGGTATTATGGGCATTTTGATAATATTGATTATTCTGATCCATAAACACAGGATGTACTTCCATTTATTTGTGTCTTCTTCTATTCCTTTCACTAATGTTTTATAGGTTTTAGTGTACGGATCTTTCACTTCCTTGGTTTAATTTGTTCCTAAGTATTTTACTCTTTTTGATGCTATTGTAAATTGGATAGTTTTTTAAAATTTCTGTTTCAGAAAGTTTGTTTTTAGTGAATAGAAACACAATTGATTTTTTGTATGTTGCTTTTGCATCCTGCAACTTTACTGAATTTATTTATTGATTCTAACAGTTTTATGAGGGTCTTTAGGGTTTTCTATACCTAAGATTATATCATCTGCAAAAAAAAAAAATTTAAATTTTACTTTCCTATTTGGATCCCTTTTATTTTTTTATCTTGTCAGTTTCCTCTGGCTAGGACTTCCACTACTTTGTTGAATGGAAGTGGTAAGAGTGGGCATCCTTGTCTTGTTCCTGATCTTGGAGGAAAATCTTTTTATGGCAGCAGCAATGGCATTGGTGTCAATGAGTGGTGCCTGTGGAATGGCCATGGAGCTGGAATCGTGAGTGCAGGCATGTGTAGGGGGACGACAGCTCCAAGCTTTGCAGTGGCGGTGGCACTAGCATCTTGGGTGCAGGAGCCCTCATTACCTCATTGGCAACGGTATGCAAGGTGTGGGTACTCTTACAGTGGCTGTGGAGCTGGGCTCTGGAGTGCAGGCATGAGCAGGGCTACTGCTGCTCCAGGGACATGCCTGTTGGAGTGGTGGCTCCAGTGTCTGTGGTGCAGAAGTTCACGGAGCTGTCATGGGGCCAGGGGCTCCAGGGACTGGGGCATGCTTGCTGCGGCATTGTCTCTGATGTCTGAGGCACAGGAGTTCATGTTGCAGTGGTGGAGGTGGGGTCTGGAGCATGGTGTGCACAGAGCAGCCACAGCTCTGGGGTCTGGGATGGGTAGAGGGTTGGAGGGGTGGGTGGCAGTCCTGGTCCCCAGTGGCACAACAGTGTCTAATTTCTGTGGGAAGGTGAAGAGCAGCATCTCCCTCTCTGACGGGTTCATGGCAGTGATGGCTGTTGGTTACATCAGTGGTGGAAGCTTCTGCTGTCCTCTGCAGAGCAGGCCACTGGGTGCTGTGACAGAATCCACTGCACGGCTGAATGATGGCGCTTCCCAATTTCTTTGTTCCTAGCCATCTCGATGTGCCACAGCTAGGCCGTCTCTCCAGTGATCCTTCAGCGGGGTCATTCTCCATTCATTGTTCCACTGTGTTGCTGGGCACATTCTTAATTGGACCCTTGAGCTCTCCAAAGTGTTTTTTCATTTGTGGATAGCTGCTTAATTGTTGCCTTTTGTGAGGGGATGAAGGCTGGTATCTCCTACTATGTCACCTTGCTGACATCACCCTCCTAAGATGGTTAAGTTTATGTTATGTGAATTTCACCTCAATTTAACAAAGCAATTAAAGAATGTAAAAAGCCAGCTGTGGCAGCTCCAGGGAGGGTGAGGCGGGAGGATCCCAGTTACCAGGGAGGCTGATGTGGGAGGATCACTTGAGGCCAGGAGTCGGAGACTGGCCTGAGCAACACAGCAAGACCTACCTCTAAAAAAATATTTATTCCATCCTGGCTAACACGGTGAAACCCCGTCTCTACTAAAAAATACAAAAAATTAGCCGGGCGTCGTGGCGGGCGCCCGTAGTCCCAGCTGCTCGGGAGGCTGAGGCAGGAGAAGGGTGTGAACCCGGAAGGTGGAGCTGGCAGTGAGCCGAGATCACGCCACTGCACTCCAGCCTGGGCGACAGACCGAGACTCCGTCTCAAAAAAATAAATAAATAAATAAAATAAAAAAATTAAAAAATATTTATTTATTTTTTCCTTTACCAGTACCACTTGCCAATTTTTTTTCGTTTTTTTTTTTAAATTTCTAAAAGGGATAGAAATAATCCAATGAAACAGATCACATATAGAGAAAAACACAATAAATACATAATGTCATACACATGCTAAAGATAACATTAGAAAAGATTACTGATTTGAGACCAAATATACCAGTCACATCAATGAGTATAAATGGAGTTGGTTCACCTTTTAAAAGAAAGTTTTCAAAAGTGCCTCACAAACCCAATTCTATGACGCACACAAGAGACATACCTATTACAAAGTTATTTAGAAAGGTTAAAAAAAAAAGGTCTAGGCAAAGGTAACCCAAACAAATATAAACATTAAGGAAAAAGTGTTATGATTCCTATAGAGAACAGCAGAATTCAGGGGAAAACTATTAAACAATTAAAAATAATAAAGTTCAAACTTCAGAATGAAGATTTAATAGTTATTATGATCTATACACCAGTAAAATGGCAACCACCTTCATGAAGCAGAAACTATACTAATAATTGAGAGAAGCACACAAATAATAAGAGATTTGAATGTGTAACTCTCAGTCCAAGGCAGAACAAGCTAATGGAAAATACTTAAATATTTACAGACCTAAAAAACAAAAAGAGCCCACAATCACTCAGGTAGAATCTATGGATATATGTAAAACTTTAAACCTTAATATTATAGAACATACCTTCTCTTCAGGAGCACAAAGAACATTCATGAAGATTATCCATACTGTGTTACAAAGGGATGTCAATCATCTATGAAATATATATAATATAAACCATCTTCTCTGATGACAACACATTCCAATAAGACATTAATATTGTAGAGGAGGAAAATATAATTTTCTCTCTACCTTTAACAGTTCTCAGTTGGAATGGGTCCCTATAACAGAAAAGAGATTAAGAGGAGAAAAACAAATTAATTAGCATGCATACTTCATGTAAACATGGGAATATGAAAGGAAAATAAATCTTGGGACCCCCAAATCACTAACCAAACGGAAAAGTCAAGCTTGGAATTGCATCAGGCAAACCTGTCTCCCGTTTTATTCCGGAAATAAGATAGCTACAAAGATAAGCTACATACCTCCCTCACAATTTGCCCACAAAGTAATTCCCCTAAAACAGTTCTTTTGAATTTCACTTTGGCAATGTAAATTGATAGCTTATCTTCACAGGTGCAGGACAAAGGACAGAACTCAAAATCATCCCTCTGCTCACCTAAGACAAATGCATATCTGATTGCTTCCTTTACCCTATTGTTCATGGAAAAATGCAGATTCTCTGAGGCAGTCTAAGGCATAAGTGACTATTCTTCTACACTCCTCTCACATGTACATTGTGTATTCAGAGAAAGGTTGATCAAAGACTCAAAAGAGTGCAACTGTTGGTCTTTTATCTACCTATGACCGGAAGCCCCTGCTTTGAGTTGTCTTGCCTTTCGGGACCAAACCAGTGTACATCTTACACATATTGATTGATGTCTCATGTCTCTCTAGAATGTATAAAACCAAGCTCTGCCCCGACCACCTTGAACACATGTCATCAGGACCTCTTGAGGCTGTGTCATGGGTGCGTCCTTAATCTTGGCAAAATAAACTTTCTAAATTGATTGAGACTTGTTCCAGATACTTTTTGGGTTCACAGGAGACACCCAGAGAAATGAGTAAATCTCAAAGTGGTGGCTGTGTGTATTAGTCTGTTCTCATGTTGCTAATAAAGATATACCTTAGACTGGGTAATTTCTAAAGGAAAGAGGTTTAATTGACTCACAGTTCCACATGTCTGGGGAGGCCTCAGGAAACTTACAATCGTGGCCGAAGGGGAAGCAAACACATCCTTCTTCACATGGTGGCAGGAAAGAGAAGTGCTGGGCGAAGGGGGAATCCCCTTATAAAATGATCAGATCTCGTGAGAACTCACTCGCTATCATGAGAACAGCATGAGGAGAAACTTCTCCCATGATTCAATTACCTCCCACCAGGTCCCTCCCATGACAGGTGGGGATTATGGGATTACAAGTCAAGATGACATTTGAGTGGTGACACAAAGCCAAGTCATATCACTGTGAATTCCGGTTTTAATACCTTAGCCTATTGAGCAAAAAAAGAATGGAGTGGGAAAGGCCATTTACAGGTAAGTGCCCAGGAAAAGCTTGGCAAACGAGGGTAAGGTATGTTATGCAGATCAAGTCCATGCTTTCTCCATTCAGAAGACTCTCTAGTGATTCTCCTCTTCCTGGTACGGAGGGAGACACTCTTACAAATGAAGGTTTCCTTTGTACATGTAGATTTCCTCTACAAAAGGGTAACTTCTACCCGTTTTTGGAGCTTTTCCTCTGTCTGCAGTTTCTCAAAATAATCAGCTCAAAATAATCATCATGCTAAACAGGCTTATTTTGGGGTGGCATATTCTGGTCTCCTAGAGTCATATTTTGGGGTGGTATATTCTGTTCTCCCACAGTAACAAACACTTAACAAGGCCCTTCAACTTAGAAATGAAAAATATCTCTAACAAACAAGCTTGGGTTTAAGCAGAAATGGAAACCTTAATTGCAAATTTTTTTTTTCAGTTACAAGAATGAAAACATGATATAACCACTACATTTCACAGTTAAAATGGAGTTGACTCACTTATTAAAAGAAATAAATTTTTAGAGAAAAAGTCAATAATATTTATTACTGAATGCTTAATCAATTATATAATAAAATATTAAACACTTAATTCATTACATAATAACCAATATTTATTATTAAATACTTGAGAATAAAAGTAAAGGAATTAAACTTCCAATTCAAAAAGCAAGAAAAAGAAAATCCTATATAAAGAAGGCATTAAAAAAAATCGAGTTAAAACAGAAATTAACAGAAAAACCTTTGAAAAAAGAAGAGAAATATATAAACCAGAATCTAACTTAACTATGGAAAAACTGAAAAATCCACAAATACACAAAATAAGAAATGTCATGGGGAAACTAGCACAGGGGCAGAAAGGTGTGACACCTTTCCTCACCCATGGTAAAGGTCACAGCCAACACTCCTATAACAAAAGACAGGTTAAAGGACAAAAGCATAACAAATTTATGTAATTAAAATTTTAGGTGACACAGGACACTTCAGAAATAAAGACCCAAAGACCCAGAGAAAAGCTGTCTATTTTTACACTTTGGTTCAATGAAAGCTAGCAGTGTGATTGGACAAAAAGGGTATGATCTAAGAATAGTAGACTGATGGGGAAAACGCAGCAAGCCCTGTTGGGATTCTTCTTTGCCTCTCTGGGTAGCATTTCTTCCTCGTGGATGTAGGGCAGGACCCCTTCTGGAATGATGGTCTTATGATCTACTGTCAGATAAGGTAGGGAGAATTTCTTTATGGAAAGGTGGAGGAAGGGTAGAGTAATATTTCTAGGATTTTTTTGGCTTGCTTTGGGCAAGAGGGATTCTGGTTTCTATGACCCAACTTGGGGAAGAAGAATTCTGATTTTTATGGCTCAGTTTAGTGGGGAATGAGGGGAGAGAGCCAAAAGGGAAGAAGTTCAGAGAGACCTTGGTTCTGAGGCTCTTTCTAAGAGCCACACTTTGGCATATTCTCTTCTGAGCCCCAGTACTAGTCCTTGAAACACAGGGTATTGAACAAAACCCATGAGAGCTTACTTTGGACAACTTTATGTAAAATACATTTTAAAATGTAGATGGAGTGTATAATTTCTTAGGAAAATATGATTAATCAAAATTGACCCTAGTAGACGTTGACGCACCATACTGGACCAATTTCCGTAAAGGTAGAGGATATTATTAGACATCAACTCTGTAAAGAACTACTGTACTCAGATAGTTCAAAGAGGGAGCTTTTCAAAGTCTAGATAATTCCAACTTTCTGAAATATAGACTAGGAACTTCCAAATTCTTCTTATGACGCAAGAATAACACTAATGAATAAATACAAATAAAGAATCAAATCAATTTTACTTATGAATATTGATGCAAAAGTCAAAAAAATTAGCAAAGATAATCTAACAGCACATTTTAAAATAATGAATAATGACCAATTGGATTATTTCATCTAGGTGTTAAACAAAATTATGGGAAGCCAGTGTTTGGGACTGAGCTCCTGCTTTAGGCTCCAACAAACCAAACCAAAATTGGGCCACTCATGATAAGTGCCACAGAGTCAGACTGAAACTTGAAGGAATCAGGTACATCCACAAACAAAGCTGTTTTTCCTGAAAACAGGAGATTCACAGCAACCAATCAGAGAGGGCCCAGTCAACCTCAGACAGTGTCATAAGGAAGTTTCTTCTGCTTTAACCCTTACATGAAAAAATAAACTGAAGTAACCTGTTGGTAACCAACCCACTCTTTTCTGTTTCCTTGTTCCCACCTTCTAAAAACCAACTGTTCTGTCATGCCTAGCTGGGCGCTCATTCTATAGAAAGAAATGCTGCGTGATTCTAAAACGGCAAACAAAAGTCAATCAGATTTTTAAACTATATTTCTTATAATTGTGTCTTTTGACATAGGTTTGACCTAGAAATAAAAAATGGTTAAAAATTAGAAAATTTGTCCATATAATGCACCATGTCGGTAAAGTTACGTGGAAAATCATATAATTATCTCCATATAAAAAGCTTTAAAAAAATGTAATACCCCTTGCTGATATAAACACTTAATAGGAATTGCAGAAATTAAATTTACCTGACTTGAATTTAAATTGTCACATGTGGTTAGTGGCTACCACAATGGACAATGATTTTCTAGAGGATCAAGATCATAACAGAAATAGACAATATAAATGCTAAATGATAATGTTCACCTCTGTGTGCAAGCTAAGTGTTAGCAAAGTAGCCTTCTCCAAAATTCTGCTGAGTTAAATTAAAGTCAACACACAGTGGATGAGCCCAGGTATGTGCTAAAGGCATAATTCTTTCTGGGCCAGAAGCAGGAAAAAACCAGCTGACAATGACCATTAATGGAATGAATGATGTTAACAAGGTAATGTTAGTTAATACTGTTTACCTAATTATTATAGCAAGGGCTTGCTAAGGGCCACATGCTGGGCTGTTTTGTATGCACTGCCTCATTTAAGCCTCATAACAACCCTATGAGCTAGGTGTCCTCATTTTTGAATGTGAAAACAGGTACAGATCAGGTAACTTGCCCAAGATCACTTAGTCCATAAGTGGTAGAGTGGGGAGTTATAGGCAGCTTCTCTGGACTCCAAAATCTCTGTTCTAATTCTAATTTGACTTCCACTGTACATCTGCCTAAAGGAGAAAATGTTTGTCACCACAATACCTGTGTTCCAGGCCATGTGATGGTTTTAGATCCATTACTGGCATTTAGCTTTACACTTCAATCCCTTCTGAGTTTGGTCAGTGTGAAGAAGCTTCTGTAGGCGCAGAAATGGGGTGATCTGGAATTCTAGCTTCTATGATGCAGTTTGGGGGAGTGTCAGGGTGAGAGACAGCAGGGCAGGAGGTAAGAGACTTGGATTGAGGCTGCTTCTGAGGCCTTCCAATCTCCCTTAGTTCAAAGCACTCAGCATGTCAAAGCGCCATATTTTAGGGTATCATTTTCTGAGCCCCAACACCTCTGTAAGTCTGAATAACCAAAGATATTGCCAGTATCCCCTTTCTGGCTGAGAAAGGGAAAATTCATGAGGAAATGCTACCCTAGGAGGCCTCCTGGGTAGAGCTGCCAGATAAAATACAGGATGCTCAGTTACATTTCAATTCCAGATAAACAATGAGTACTTTTTTTTTCTTTCATGAGGATGTTCCAAACATTGC
Organism: Pongo abelii; assembly: GCF_028885655.2. Classification (NCBI taxonomy): domain Eukaryota; kingdom Metazoa; phylum Chordata; class Mammalia; order Primates; family Hominidae; genus Pongo; species Pongo abelii. The sequence continues at coordinate 20,323,899 of NC_071992.2, forward strand.
ATGGTGCATACTTCTGCTAAAAAAGTATCTTCTTTATCTGAAACTCAAGTGTAACTTGCCATCCTGTATTTGATCACAGCTGTATTCCCAGGAGACTACCAGGTAAGTGTTCCCTGGTTATACTCTTCCAGACCATGAGTGCATCTTGCAAATTGTAGCGGTGTGGCTAGAATTCTGTAAACGGTGTGCTTAGCCGAGAATTAACTCTAAATAGCCAGGGAAGGTTGCCTAGAAAGGAGGAACAGGTTGTCCTTAAAGCATGAATGGGAAACATGCATTGCATTCCATTTCAGGAGGGCCAGGCCAGGCCAGGTGCCTCAGGGTGGATCCATGGGGATAAGCTGCGAGGGAGGCCTACTTTTAGAAGGGAAGAATTGGCCAGGGCTGAGTCTCCTTCACTCCTACATACAGGGAAGCCCTCTGGCCATCTAAGTAGCACTCTCCAGTTAACATTTCATTCCACAGTGGGGATAGCCTGGTCTCCCTTCTTCACAAGGACAGTTAAGAGATGCAAGTGACAACGGACAGCATTGCACCAAGCACAAAAATGGCGGAAAACTCCCTGTTGCCCTTTGTGAGCATGAAGGGCTTCTGTAGCCATTGAAGTTACTCTAAACAGTGTGTCTCAAACTTTATGGGCATCAGCATTACCTGGAGGGCTTGATCAAGCACAGATGGCTGGGCCCCATCCCCAGAGTTTGTGGTTCAGTAGGTTGGGATAGGGCAGAGAAGTGCATTTCTTTGTTCTTATTTTTTAAAACTTTTAATTCAGCGGTACGTGTGCAGGTTTGTTATACAGGTGAACTCGTGTCACAGGAGTTCACACAGAAATAATCTGCTGTACAGATTATTTCATCACCTAGGTACTAGGCCTAGTATCCAATATTTATTTTTTTTGGATCCTTTCCCTCATCCCACCCTCCACCCTCAAGCAGGCCCCAGTGTCTGTTGTTCCCTCTTTGTGTCTGTGTGTTCTCATCATTTAGCTCCCACTCATAAGTGAGAATATGCGGTATTTGGTTTTCCATTCCTGTGTTAGTTTGCTAAGGATAATGGCCTCCAGCTCCACCCAGGGTCCTGCAAAGGATGTGATCTCATTCTTTTCTATGGCTGCATAGTATTTCTAACCAGTTCTCAGGAGATGCTGCTACTGTTGCTTCAAGGAGCACACCTTGGAAATGCTTTAAAGTGGGGCTTCTCACAATTGAATGTGCGTACACATCACCTGGAGAGCAGGTTAAAACGCAGCATCTATCTGACTCACTAGGTCTGGGAAGGGGCGTGAGATTCTTCTTTTCCCACAAGCTCCCAGAGATGCAGCAGGAGCAGGCTGAGCTGCCAAGCTCTAGGGAAGTGGTTTTCAATCCTGGCTGCGCATGTTACAATGACCTGGGGATCTTTTAACATTTCCAGAGAAGCAAGATGTGGAGGCTCCCACGTCATCCCAGCACTTTGGGAGCTCAAGGTGGAAGGATCGCTTGAGATCAGGAGTTCAAGACTAGCCTGGGCAACATGGTGAGATGCCATCTCTAAAAAAAAATTTGAAAATTATCTGGGTGTGGTGGCATGCACCTGTGGTCCCAGCTACTTGGGAGGCTGAGGTGGGAGGATTTCTTGAGCCCAGGAGTTCAAGGCTGTGTGAGCTATGATCTATGATGTCAGCACTGCACCCCACTCTGGTTGAGAGAGCTCACCCCAGCCACAGTTCAGGCCAATTTAATCAGAATTTCTTGGGTGAGACCTAAGTATTTGGATTTTTAAATCCATGGGATTCCAACGCAGAGTGAAAGGGACTATTTTTATTGCCAGTTCTTCCTGGATGACACCCATACATCCTACTCCCGTAAGTGGAATCATTGCTTCTTTAATCTGAAGCTGCCAAAGTTGGTGGGTCAGAGCTCTGACTTCTGTAGTTCAAAATAGAAGATGTTGAGGTGTGTTCAAATGCTGCAGCATATCTGAAGAGGGGGGCCTGATGCAGGCTTTTCCTCTCTGTAAAATGGGGTAAATAATAGAGCTGCGTCAGACTTATGCAAAAAGGTTATGCCAAAAATTCTTGCTAAGTGTTCAGCACAGTGCCAGGCTCAGAAAATATGTGTAATAATATTGTCTGTCATCATCATAATCCAACTACTTACCCAAAGCCTCACTCAGTTCTCAGTATTTCCGCCTGAGGATGCCCAAGCACGCTTGAACTTCTCCACGGGCTGACAACTTGTTTGTCATGGACAGCCTGGAATACTAGAAATGCTCCTTTCTGTTGAGCTGCTATCTTATTTTTTGTAAGTTCCAATAACTAATCTAGTTAAGCCCTTTAGATTGCTATAGGACAGTTCTCATGTCCCTCCCGAATAAGACTCATTTTGACATTGAAGACCAGTCTTCCCTGGTTTTGCGTGGGTTAACCATTTCCAGGTCATACGTTTTCCATATTCCTCTCAATTGCTCCCATTTTGGGGGCGCCCTGGCTGCTGCTTTTGCACATGCTCTGTTTCATATATGTGCCTAGTCTCAAGCAATTTACCCAGGGTTAGTCTTGGTGTCCAGGGCACTGCGACTCACCTTCCTTGTTTTAGAAGCCATACATACATCAGGCCGGGCACGGTGGCTCACGACTGTAATCCCAGCACTTTGGGAGGCTGAGGCGGGCAGATCACAAGGTCAGGAGATCGAGACCATCCTGGCTAACACAGTGAAACCCCGTCTCTACTAAAAGTACAAAAAATTAGCCCGGTATGGTGGCGGGCGCCTGTAGTCCCAGCTACTCGGGAGGCTGAGGCAGGAGAATGGCATGAACCCAGGAGGTGGAGCTTGCAGTGAGCCAAGATCGTGCCACCGCACTCCAGCCTGGGCGACAGAGTGAGACTCCGTCTCAAAAAAAAAAAAAAAAAAAAAAAAAAAAAAAGGCGCAGCGGCTCACGCCTGTAATCCCAGCACTTTGGGAGGCCGAGGTGGGCAGATCACAAGGTCAGGAGATCGAGACCATCCTGGCTAGCACGATGAAACCCCGTCTCTACTAAGAATACCAAAAAAAAAAAAAAAAAAAAAAAAAAAAAAAAAATTAGCCAGACGTGGTGGCGGGCGCCTGTAGTCCCAGCTACTCTGGAGGCTGAGGCAGGAGAATAGCGTGAACCCGGGAGGCGGAGCTTGCAGTGAGCCGAGATCGCGCCACTGCGCTCTAGCCTGGGCGACACAGAGAGACTCCGTCTCAAAAAAAGAAGCCGTACATACATCAATGTAACCCAAGATGGTACCAGTGTTTTTGGTGGCTGCATCATCTGTTGACTTTCATCCAGCTTGCTGTGGATTTCAGTTGGAGGCTTTCTTTCCCACTTGCTTGCTATTCGGTGCGACACAATGTCCTATCCTGATCTTGTATAATTGTTTTTTTTGTAACTGAAGTGTAAGACATTACACCCTCTTGCATTCTGCATTAATTTGCCCCATTTCTCTGCCTGATGAGATTTTTTTTCGAATCCTGATTCTGTCATTTAGTGTAATCATTTTCTCCTAGCTTTATGACATACCCATTTTTCATAAACTTGCCTTCTGTAGCTTCCATCAAGTTATTAATTAAAATGTTGAATGGATGGGGCCAAAAGGCAAGCTTTGCAGCAGGACAATACAAATGCTCTTCCAAGTTGATACATATCCTTTAATTAGTGTCGTTCAAGTGGTTTCACACCCACCAACTCCACTAATGTCCAGATAATATTTCTGCATTTTGCCCAGACATATTTCATTAAAGACTTTGCCAAATGCCTTGTTATGGCCCAGATATTTTGTCTCCTGCATTTTTCTAATCTACAGGTTAGTCTTATAAAATAGGGAATAAATGGAGTCTGAAAAGGTTTCTTTTTGGGAACCACACTGGCTTCCAATAATTGCTGCTGCCCTTCCAATTTACTCTAAAATTATGCCCAGAATTAATACCAAGCTCCCTAGTCTACAGCATACAGAACTCACGCTCTTCTCCACTAATATTAGAAAGATGTATGCCTGTCTGCAATATTTCCTATTGCTTATAATTTATCAATAAAAATGGACAGTGATTGAGCAGTCTCATTGATGAATCTCAGTTCTGTGGAATAGAATTGATCTAGAGATGAGACATTTAGAGTTGATTGTTGTATCCTTATTCTATTTATTCCTTATGCAATTTAATTTGCTCTAGGTTTAATTTCCCCCTATGAGTTATCAAATATCTCTATAGTCTCACTGGTGCTAATGTTATTAACTGTACAATACAGAGAATACAACAAGATACAAAACCCCCCGCCTCCAGAGGACAGGCAGCTGACAAGGAGGGATTCATATTTGAGTTTGTGATCTGAGAGACTGAAATAGACACTCTTTTATCAACTAAGATGAACCCTGAGGTTAAGGGAAGAAAAGTTATCTGCTGTGGAGGCTTCAGGGCTTGACTAGCACGGCCCCTAAATTCCTATGGCTACAAGAAAAACCACATTCTTGATAAACTCCCTAACAGTACGAGCTACGGACAAATTGTCTGACCCTTTCTAACTCTGAATGATTAATACAACTACTACGATGCTGATTGGAAAGAAGACCAGCCTTATGAACATTCTTTCCTGGTAAGAAACTGCAGAGCTCAAACCAGTTTCAGCAGGTTCTAGAGACTGTGCACAAACTTAGTATCCTATAGTTCACCTTTTAACATAAAGAGCCAAATTACACCTCATGTTAATGCTAACACCTCGCCCTAAAATGAACGTAGGGTGTATGCTATGCATATATTTACCTATTGCACATGTGCTTGGCTCCCCACATACATATGAATAGCTTTTCCTCCAAACCCGCTGCTGAATATGTATGACTCTATTGTGTAATACCGGCCCTGTGAGGCATAAAAACCAACCTTCCCTTCCTTCTTTGAAGAGAGAGGACCTTCCGTATACATCGGAGACCACTCTCCGAGTTTGTAAACTGATATGGCCAATAAAGGTCTCCTTTCTACTATTCAGCCATCGTGGTGGGTCTTTAGACACGTTTCACATTCCAAACAGGGAGCTGGAGTGAAAGCTAAGTGATGGTAAAGGATATAGCTCTCCCAACCCCCACAATGCTTTGATTTCTTTGAGATTTACACCTCATAGCAATTTTGATCTCTGCCAGGCATCATGTGCATTTGTGTTGAAGAGGCTGTAACCAGTGGCCTTGTTTCAAAAAGTCCAAATCCCCCAACATAAGACATCCTTTCTAATATTTAGCAGTGAACAGGATGGCATTTTATTTTTGATTTTCCAAGTCAACGGATCTTACTTTTAACATTAGGTTTGATGAAAAGAGCACAAAGGTACATACCAGGCAGAGTAAGGCAGTGATTTGGAGACCAGCATTTGCATTTTAGGACAATAACTAGCTGCATGGTCTCTTTGCTTTGATGAGAAATAAATGGGAATGCAAATGGCTCTTGAAATTGCTTCAAAAAGTTTATTTTCTCCTCCCCTGCTCTAAGCCCCTTAATGAAGACAACAGATCTCTGAAGTATTCAAACACAAATCTTCACAGAAATGTGCGGAGGTGAGTTGGTGTTAGTCTGATTTTCTCACCACTTTGTTCAACCACTCTGGTGACATCTTTCAACGTGGGGCTTGTGGGTGTCTTTTTATGGAGGCAGGCAGAGTGTGGTGTTATTTGATTTTTAAAGGTATTATTATAGTTGCTTAAATAAGCAAATAAAAACATTCCCTCAAATGATTGAAATTTGTTGGATTTATTTCTTTCTAAAGTTTGTACATTTACATATATCATATACATATTTTAAATCCTTCACTATTTTGCATGATTTCTATTACATAAAAACCATTTAAATGCAATAAATTTTGTTGCTGTAAAACAACAAAATATCCCCAACTTATAAAAACACAGGAACAATTATATTCATAAACATTTACACAATAAATGTACTCTATATATCACAGCTTCTATACATATCAGGTGACTCACTTGTCTACGAGGTTTAGCTTTACTTGAACAACAGTGAAATAGGGTAATATTTATATACAACTATTTTAATAAAAAATAAAGCAATTGTAAAATGTAAACTTAATTGTCAAAATATTCTTTAAACACTTTAACAATATCCACACAAATTACTGTTCCATTCAAAAGAAGACCACCATAAATGCCATCGTTTTCTAGAAGATGGCATTTCCAGAATCTGGTAGGTGGTGATGAGGAACAGGTTTCCAGTACGTGTTATAGTACCGCTAGCTTACCCAAATCTGCTAATGCCGACAGTTTCGCCATTGAAAAGGAGCAGGTTGCTATTTTGTCACTAATTACTTTCACAATTTGCAGGGGACATATGGCACCAGGACTGCAATAGAACTGAAATGATTGGTGGAGAAAACTTTGAAGGTAAAGAAATGTTCCACAATGCCAATCAGTTTGAGCCACAGTGAATATAACTCAGTTATTATAATAGGCTGGAAAAGTTAAAAGCTTCTTTATATTAACAGATACAAATTATCGCTTTTCTGCCTGTCCTATGGTAATCAAGGCCGACAATATAAATTCTCCGCTAGTGTACATTTCTGCTCTAGAAATGGGTTCCTAAAACTTGAGATAGAAGAGACTGCAGGGAGGTGGTTAGGCCTTTACCTAACAGCTCTGATCTGGACTGAACAAAGCTGCTAAGCTAGCACTTGAGTGTTCCTTGACCCTTCCCCCAGAAAGGAAATGTTAGCCATTTCCAGGAATCTGGGTGTGGAGGCAAAGATATCGTCCATCCGTGGTTAGAGCTCAGTGTGCCAGTTTGTTTTTTGCAAAGGTAAAATACGTGGTGTTAATTTCACTCAGAGAATCTTTGTCATGACGTCTGTTCATGTGCCACGCTCAGTGACTCAGTCACTCTTGGAGTTGATACCTTGCCTCAGCAGGGTCACGCTATCAGGACACCTGGATCCCTAAAGCAGGGGAAGTGGCATTTGAAACCCAGGCTGTCCTTGCTGCTCAGTAGAAGCCTGAGTGAAGTGGCGGCCGGGGGAGAGGCTCCTCTTTGCAGAGATGATGCGTTATCACCACCCTCTGCAGGGCTCTGGTATTCAGGACTCAGAGCAGTCAGCCTCAGACCTGCAGTGTGGTCCTTAATCGAGCCTTGGGCTGGGACTCTTCCAGGAGCGTCCGAAGACTTATTTATGTCGACTGATGGGAAAATATTAAGTGAAACTCCAAAATTCTCTCCATTAACCAACATTTGCAGGAATTGAAGTTAGGGTGCTTATTTCTATAACACTATTCCTAAGAGATTAGCTCGCTGCCCTGCAAAGGGAAATGCATTTTAGTTCGGTTCCTTTCCATTTCCATCCTCGCTGTTGTTGCTGATGGAAAAGTGCTCAACCGCTCAGCATGTTCAGTCGGAGCTCTCTTACCAGTAAAGCTTAGAGGGGAGTGTGGACAAGGCACATCAGTGCTCCTACAGGAAGTGCCTCCTTGTTTCTTCACTTGTACTCCTCTCTCAAAGGAATGATCTGCAGAGCAAGCAGCTCTGCCACCTTGGAAAATGATGCACACCAGCTTCTGGGACTTTACCCAGGCTACGGAGAGATGCTGGAGAGCTGCTGCTTGTGAAATACAAGAAAGTCTTCAATTTGGTGGTCCACAAGAAAGAATGTGATATGGAGCCCCTCATTTATGTCTTAAAAATATAATGCATCTCAAAGTCAGACACTAGAGCTCAAATTCCACCCTGGCCCTTGGAAAACATCTGTGATGCAGTTTCCACCCCCTCTGTTCATCACCTCTTTAGAATATTCTGGCTCTTTGCATCTTAAGGTCTTATGTTTGTATAACTTAAAACATTCACTGTGTGTGCATGTGTGCAAGCATGTGTACACATGTCAGAGGTCCCAGACATGTCAACTTTTCTCCTTATACACCTAAGGGGACAGTCAACTGGTTCTAAATCTCACGAGTAGAGGATTAACCACAAGCATGGCTACCCTAAATGGAAAGCAACCAGTTTACTGTCCCCTAAGCTTCAATTTGGTCTAATTACTCTTGTTCCTACAGTTTTACAAAAGTATCTTAACAGCATTAAAAATCAATGTGCATATATACTCTCTCTAGAGTGGATATTATTATCCATGTCAAATGGTTACTTGGCTTTATAAACTCCATGGCTTTATGTTAAAGTCCAAACATTTCAAATGGTTAAGGCCCAAAAACGAAACATTTTGTTTCTCCTACTCCTTTTCTACATGATTTTTGAATCAAATGGCTGTTTCTGCAGATCACAATAATTCTTAGAAGGAAATACTCTCGCAAAACTAAGACCCTGCCAATCATTCACAGAGCCAGTCCACTGCACGTCAAGAACCAATTAGGAAAAATGATATATTTGCAAAAATAGTTTGAGACTATAGAGTTAATTAAAAACAAAAACAAAAACAAACAAAAAAAAACGCCTCAGGTGTAACTACCAACACATTACTGCAGCCTGGAGCTGAAGTTAGTCTCCCATCCCACAATTCAAACTCTCTGAATCAGCTACAAAGACATGAGGCAGTGTGTTTAAACAAAAGACACTGCACTCAGCCACTCACTCAAACACACTCAGTCACTGCTTTAAATATACCAAACATGCTGGTTAATAAAATTTTAGTCTCTAGTTATCTATTTACACTCTATAATATAAGCAGTAAGCTCAAACAACTAAGGCCAGTGGCTCTTCTTTGGGGAGAGGCAGGAAAAAGAGACCTAAGTATAAAAATATTTAAAATAAAGTTTAAACCTGGTCCTGAAATTCTTTTACCTGTGACACTAGATGCTAATTTGTGCAACTGCAAACCTAGGATACAGTACCCAATCCTGGGATGCCCTGATATACTTTAGTGCTTGTGGTATTTCTTCCAAGTCAAGCGAGTACGGATGCGGCACCACGAGAGTGGTTTGATCTCCCGTAAAACATACACAAATACATAAATGATACGGTGGGTACTTAATTCTTCCAAAAGCTATATTTTTTATGGACTAATTACAACAACAATAAAGAACGTGTGCTTTAAAGCATCACATTTTGTAATAAGCCCAAAATTGTCAGTTTGACTTTAAGTGCTCTTAATACTAAAGTTACTAAGACTGCACAGGCTGCCTTTTTTTTTTTTCTTTTCTTTCTGTATTTCCCAAATTACAGGGAGCTATGCCCTTGGTATTGCACACAGTACACTGCAAAAGATTCACAAGGTTAGTTCAAAGTCATTTTTGCCCTGGTGATTCAAAGCTCAAGGACAGAATTTTCTAGCATAAAGTCTTATTAAAATTTTTAATCAAAATATTATTTGAATTTAAGTTGAATAAAACAATACCACTATATATACTCTCAACAACTTCATTATATAATCAGTCCTATGAGGTTGTACTTGCTTTTCATATCACACTGATTAAGGACAAAAATAATTTTGATGTACATGTACCATACACTGATACGCAATCTACACACTGATGCATTTACATACATACAACTATAAATACCCACAAATACAACAATGGCAGGTGACAGCATTTTCTTTGACGACTGACATACTACCTGTAAGAATATTCTCCAAAAGCCCGCAATACTACAGATACACACATAAATTACAAAGGATGAACTGAAGAGACTTAAGAAAACCTACTGTATATACAATTATGTAACTTGCAAAATTTTCCTGCTGTTGCATTCAAGTCAAACTGTCATGCAGATTCAAGTATTTAATGACATTCTCTCTATGAAGACATTCTGTCTGCATGCAATGGGCCAATTATTGTCATAAGCAGAAGGCTGCCCACATGGGTTCTGGATACTGTAGGTACAAAAGGAGAATGCCTTTGGATTTCAGTCCTTCCTTTATGGATGAGAGATGGAAAAGGAATCTGTGAGAAAAATCAGTGACAAAGCACCTCTCTATTGCTATCAATAATCTATCACGGGGTTATTCTGTGATGATTTGATCAGGTAAGATGCTATAAGACTGGTGGAAAGAAATTTGCTGACCTGTGGCAGAGCAGTGGCATGGCCTGGGAGAAAAGATGGCCAGAAAGCTGTGGAGCAAGGCAGGAGGCCCAGAGGTGCATCTGCCTGCAAAGCTGACTTACCATTTTCTGTCAGAGTAACTTAGATGCTTTGAGACAAAAGCAGATACTATTTAAACTCCAACTTGGACAATTCCTCATAAACTAGACTTCAGGTTTAACAACTCTTAGGATGCCACTTTTGTTCTTTGTTTTACAGTGCTAATTTTACAACTGGAAAAAATTCTGTCATTTGAAAAGTCAAGGGATGACTCACTGCTGAAATGAAGAGAGGTGGCTCCCAACCTGCTGAAAACGCAACCAAGTCCACGGGAGTTAAATTACAGAGATTCAAACCTGCAAAGCTAAACTTCCTGTGAATTCAGGATGCAACATGCTTAACTGATGACTACAAGGAAAAATGCCAAAGGAACTCAAATTCAAGGACAATTAATGAAACCCAAGAAGGTTTTGATAGTAAGACAATGGAGAAGCTTCTTTAACGTCAATTTTCTTTCAATTGTCAATGATTAGTTAAAAAGAGAAGAGTGCAACTCATGACAACCAGGCCCTGCCTCTCATCCTTCCCAGATCTTTACATGATAGAGGGAGCAATAGGCAAAGGACAGTAGAAAAGCTTAGTGTAAGTTTGTGTTTAGGCAGTAAGAGGGCCTCTTTCCCTGCTGGTTGCAAAAATTCTTGCACAATCTCAGAAGTTCTGTAGCTTGGCCACAGGGTGAAATACAAACCTATCTTAGCCTTGGAAAGCCAGCCAGATTTTTCCTCTTCCAGAGTTAATTCCTCATGTCACTTCTGCCTAGGGACCAGCCCTCATTTTCTAGATTAGGATAACAGTTGGAGACGCATAGGGGATCCTTGGCACAAGACCACTGCACCAAAAAATGCTTTCTATCCTCTGCATCTAAGAGCAATAAAAAGGTTACACATAATCCAGGGACTACATTTCCATCAGAGGACTCTCTCCCATCATGGTTTTGCTGAGATTAATTAAAATTCACAAAAGTATTGCTCAGTTTAATTAGACACTGCTGAGAGTTAGCAAAATGATGTTTCAAAAAAGTGCACTTCAGAAATGCCTATGGGCTGGCGATAAAGTAAGGACTCTGCATCCTAGTAATTAAGTTCTGATTGCTAATGAGGAATCCCAGACACCTCCCTGTAAAAGCCAGCATGCGAGGTGGGAACGAACCCCTAAAATTCAGATTTTATACATGGGCCACCTGTATGGTCAATTTCGCAACAAGACTATGACCAAGGTATTCTGATAGCTGTCAAGATTTTCTATACTAGAAATTAATATGAAGTGTATTGATGTGAAGAAGATTTATCATATGGAAGGAAGTCCCAAGGCTCCTGGGCGCTGAGGTGGGGGACGGAGGTGGGTGGCATACCTTCAGAGGAAAGGGAAGGGGTGCTCCCTTGTACCGTGAATTGGGCAACAGGCTTGGAGCAGCTGTGAAAGGAAACATCCTCAATTTCTTCTGGCTAGATACCACAGGAAATAAATTATCCCAAAAGAAAATGTGGTTGGCTATGGGCCAGACTCTCAGAATCTAGGCAAATCAGTGACTGTTTCCTCCCATAGCATAAACTCTTGGCCTCCTTCATGCGCTCATGACAGACAGCAACCTTCAGAAGCCTCAGGGAAGAGGTGTTCTCAGCCCATGCGCTAAAGATGGACAGCATCATGCTATGGCAATCTGAGATCCTGGCTCACAAAAGAACCTTTAAAATTGTTTTTAAAGATAAACTATGCAAACATGGTATAATGAAGCTTCAAAAGAGCCCTTCGTATCCAATGATCTATTAGCCTATCCAGAAGTCCCTGGAGTTAATATTAGTGAGTCATATGACACGGACAGTGCTATAGTGGTGCTGATGCTAGCCGAGTATTTCAAGACTACTCTAAATGTCAGAAATACTGTAGCAAGGTACCATTCAATGTATATTAAATAAGTAAAATACATACAGACATTCTATATACATAGACATAGACTGTGGGCAAACACATTCAAGCCACTCAGGGAAGTTCCTTTTTCTTTAGTTACTGAAGCTCGTAGATGACACGGTCTAGGTACCTCTCTCCCCTCTGCTTAGTATAAACATTTAGGCAGAAAACAAATATCCTGATAATTTAGATTATCAGGTAGAAAGACAGATAACTTGCTTGTGGATATGTTGGATTCAGTGAGAGGCTACAAAAATCAATCTGATACATGGGCCATATTGGTAACTATCCTGTTTGTTTTGCAGTTCTGAAACATAAACTTAGTTACTGCCTTTACCCAAACAAGGCAGAGAGTTAAAAGTGAGTTTTTTTTTTTAAAGGTGTGGCAAAATACTTATTACAAAGAAAGGAACTGCAACCCTAGAGAGGGGTAAGCCTTCTCTGGGCAACAGCAAATATGGACATTTACAGAGGGGAAGGAAGTAAACGTTAATAAATAATTCTGTAAATAAATGCTAGTACATCATAATAACATACCACTTAGACACTACCATGGCTTTACAGCAGGTTTTCTCTAATTCACTGGAACCATGCTATTCATGTAGAGCAGCTGATTCTTTGGTCATAGTACCTTCAACAAATAAACTGTAGAACTAGAGAAAATTTCTAAGGGAGAAAAAAGAATAATCAAAGTGATTCTATTAGTTCTGAAGTTGTGCCACTTGTGGAGATTTTAACTTTAGGGATTACAGAGTTTCAAGGTTAGGAAATCACAAAGTTCTAGATCTCAGTGGGCTAAACTTTCACTCCTTTCTCTTCCTCTACAGAGGAATATTCTGTTTATCACCCTGAATTTCAAAGGGACTGTAACTGGAACAAGCTCATGACTGCAAAGTTAATAGAACCATTTTGAGTAGACAGAAAGAAAGGACCGAAAATAGATAAAGTATTTTTAGGAGAAAGTTGAGTAGTAGCAGAGTGAAGTGGCTATCCAGGAGACTGAGATAAGAATAAACAAAGTCACTTTGCACCTGCAACCAGAAGATTCCTCAGTTTTCCAACCATAATTCATTCTATTACTTTCAGACATATTTTAAAGAACCAATATCCATTGTGGACAACTGCAGCTACATTTTCCTCCCTTATTTTGTCTTAAGGACACAAGAAAAGCTGTTTCATTTTAGTATTATTTTGTTAGGAAGGAAGAACTCAATATCACAACCAGGACACAACCCCATGCCCACACACGCACACACACACACACATATGTAGAGTAAGAGAAATCTATTCCTGGATGGAAAGATATCAACGATAGAGATGATGGATTTCTACTCTAGACCCTGTGGGAGTGAGGTAACAATTCCTGCAGACTGAGCACATGCCTACTGCTGCAGCTCCTCAAGGGCCGATTATTGCCCCCATCCTTTAGCAAACAAAATTAACTGGATATCAATCTTTCCTCAACCTTCAAAGGCAAAATGACTCCACTTCCTCTTTCCCTTGCTTGGCTGAAATGGAATCAGCACTTCAAGCAAGCTAATGTGCTTCCCTAAGTTCTCAGTCCTACGATCTTCACGCTCCTTTTCCCTGCTTCCAGCAGGGTCCGATCTCAACAACAAGTGCTAAGCTGCACATGAAGCTGCCTCATATTGGAGCAACTAGATTCCCAGCACTGTGATTCTTACTGGAGCATCTGTGAGTGCTCAGTTCTACCTCTGTGACTGGGCAAGATTTCACATATAAAGGCGTATATTAACTCCAGCTAGAATTTACTAAAACTACAGTTTGTCCAGTTAAGTGTTTCACAATGGATTAAATTCTTTAACCTTAAAAAAAAAAGTGTAACAGTTGATATGAGAATACATAAAACAACTGAGCAGACTGCAAACAAGAGAAAACCGAAAGAGAAAGGATACATAATTCATTCTGAAATCACGATCCCCTCCTCCTCACAGAAAAGGTGCATTAGCTATCAAGTTGCAAAAATCATCAAAGCAAAAGAAATCAAGAGCAAAGACAATCTGTACAGAAACTAACAAAAATATACAATAGAAAAAATTACTAATGCACCATTTTGTCACAGACTTTTTTTTTTTTTAAATATATTCACGGATTACCAGAAAGATCTTGAAAAACCCTATTTTGCTCCATGACCAGCACTTCCTGGCCGCAGATGGACTCTAAGTAACTTTTTGCTTAATGCTTGGTGTTTCAGGTCGGTGATCCTTCCTCTCTGACACGTTACGCTTGACTTTGGCAGTGATTGGAGAAGTATCCGGGTTCAGCGAAGGACTCGAGTGCGACTTCTTCAGTCCTGCAGCCTCGCTTTCGTCGTTACTCAGGAGCTCTTTGCCTCCTTCCTTGAGAATGCTGACATACATTTCATAGCGGGTTTTCTGAAGGCAAGACCAGAGAACAATGGTAGTCAGAAAACTGTTCAAAATGCACGTGTGCAGCACACTTGTGTATTACTCACCTGGAGAGTGTGAATGGCTGTTGAAGACTTTGCTTCATTTCCCAAACTGACAAATTACCTGGGCACTTACTGGGCACATGAGAGGCAACTACAGAGACTGTCTCAGGTAGATAAGAAATTAAGTTAGAATTTTAGTTCTCATTTGTTCTGGATTCTGATGGAATGTCAACTTGGAGTTGCTGGCTACCAGATGGAACACCATGAATCTAGAACACTCAGGCACGAGAAGGGTGTAAGTTGGAGGAGCTGTCACCTCTGGTTTTCGGCGGCTGCATGGCTCTTGTGGCTCTGTACTAAAGTCACCTGAGCCTCCCCAGGTAATCCAGGCTTCACATGAAACTGGCTTGGATATGGTTGTTTACTCTTTTTCCGACTCCCTGTAACCCTACAAAGGCTCGCCTTGAGGGACCATTCCATGGCGAATCTCCTGGACAGTCAGTCCCCTATGAGACCATACTACTTTCTAGAAGCTGCTCTGGGTTTCCCTCCATTGCTTTTCTGCAAGGATTACCCACTTCTCTGGTTATTATGAACAGGTGCTGCTATGAACAGTAAGAAGTTGGCAGAATTTCAAGTTATTTTCTGATGCTTTTCTCACTCAACAATATTCATTACCAACTATGTACTGAATACCTACTATGTTTCAAACAGTTCCTTGATTCCTTCATCTCTTGGATATCTAAGATTTTTTTTTTCTTTTTCCATGGCTCTGGCACTTTTTTTTTTTTCCAGTTTCTATCCCAATCAGTATATAGAACTATCATATATGTTGCAAATTGGAGAAGGGTCTCAGATTCTTAATTTGATACATTCTGGTAAAATAAGTATTCCACCACCCTGCCTCAACACATGAAGAATTTATAGAAAGCTTAAAGTGTTTTATTTCTAAACCAAAGAACATGTCAGTTATAAATTGTCCCAACAAAGGCAGGCAAATTCTGTTTTGACTATACATCCGTCTTAGGGATTTTTCTAGTCAGATTGGGGTTTTGTATGTGTCGGTTTTAAGTAAGTAATTTAGAAGTGCTACCTTTTCAAGCTGTTTGGTTTAACAATGGGAAAAAGCTGCTAGACATTCAGTATGTTCTGGGGTTGGCCAGTATTCAAGTGGGGTGTGAGCGTTGGTTGCCGATGATGACATTTATTGAGTGCCAACAGCTTAGCACAGGTCATTCACACAATATTCATATACAACTGATAACTTATCATCCCTGCTTTACAGTTAAGGCAACAAAGTTGAAGAGAAGTTCAAAGTCAAAGTAAGGAAGAAATTAAACTGGGATTTGAACCAAGGCAATCTGAGTTCTTAACCCATGGCTCTTAAGCTATATTACCTCCATTGATATGAAAATACAGATTATATGTATATAGATTTTAGGATGACTACTCTGACAGACACTGTTGGTTGGCCAATCAAAGGCCATTCTCAACCCCCTCCACTCTTATGTGCCTTTCACTACAAAGACTGATAAAACCAGAGATACTTACTTTCCCAGTCCCTCTTGTAGCTAAGTCGGGCCATGTGATATTGTGGCCAGTAAGAGGTAAGGAAGAGTCTTTTGGGGGGCTTCTGGGAAAGTGATTTTGCTTTCTGATAAAAGGGACAGAATTTAAGGAGAAGTCACTGGTGTTAACCTCTCATTCGTTTTTTTTTCTCTGAGACAGAGTCTCATTCTGTCGTCCAGGCTGGAATGCAGTGGCATGATCTCAGCTCACTGCAACCTCCGCCTCCCGGGTCCTAGCAATTCTTCTGCCTCAGCCTCCCAAGTAGCTGGGATTACAGGCGCATACCACCACACCCAGCTAATTTTTGTATTTTTAGTAGAGATGGGGTTTCACCATGTTGGCCAGGCTGGCCTCGAACTCCTGACCTCAGGTGATCCACCTGCCTCGGCCTCCCAAAGTGCTGGGATTACAGGCATGAGCCACTGCACGTGGCCTAGCCTCTTTTTCTTCTTCCGTCCTTAACATGGACATGACTCCTAAAGCTGCTGCTCTGTGACATGGGCAGTAGGTATGAGGAAATAGGACAACATGCTGCGCCTGAGGAAAAATGGAAAGACGGAGAGAGCCATGTTGACATGATGAGCTGGATCCAACCCTAAGGCTACGACCTCTGGAATCACGTTAAGTAGGAATAATAAATATCTTATGGGTTAAACCACTGTTTATCAATTATTATTATCTGCAGTTTAAAGCGTTACTAAATACACATTCCAGTTTCAATAAAGAAGTAACAAAATAAAGAATAGCATGCTAAGCATTATCTCAGAAGGTCACATGATGGTTTCATAAGGGCATTTGCTAGTAAAAAATGTCATCAGTATCACACATCAGTAGATGCACTGAGAAATCAGAGGATTGAACAAGATCATATCCACAGGACATAAAGATTCTAAACTCCTTTTCATTTTATGAATTTATTAATTAATCTACTCCTAAACTGCCTTGGTGGCAAGATTAAAAAACAGAAAAGAACTACCCCCAACAGAAACAAAGTTTAGTAAAATAGTCTAAAGGTAGTTTAAAAATAGATTCAGGAAACCAGCGTAAGGCATACGATTTCATGAAGCTGGAGCGTTTACGCAATGAAAAGAGAATGAAGAAAAATTGTTTAGGTCACTTGAAAGGGGACAAAAGGAGAGAAGGTGATAGGGACAGTTTTCCACTAGTCTTTGAAGAAAGTGATACTACTGGGAAAATCCACCTGAAAAATACATGAAGGAAAGCCATCTCATCCACTCATTTTACAGCTCCAGCTGCAAAGCTATTGTCTTAAATAAATTACATCTGTGTGCCAATCAACAAACAAAAGGCACAGCACAGAGGTGTGGCAGTGCATGAGCCATCAGACCAGAAGAAAAGACAAAGCAGAGAAAACGGGGTAAGTGGGGCCGGAAAACAAAGCCTGCCCTGCTAAGGAAGCCTTCGAGGGTTGATGAGTTTGCAAACGCTGCGCTCCATTTCTGACTTAAAAAAGGCTTATAGGGACAGAGGTTACAAAACCCAGAAATGTAGCTTTGCATTTTACCAATCTCTGAGTCTAGATTTTACAGAACCAAACCAAATATGCCTCTTCAAAACATTTTAGGAAAACATAACTTTAATCTCAGGACTAACCAGCAGGTATTAGTTTTAGCCAAGTATCTCTAGGATTACAGACTCAACCACATATGTAAATGCTATCCAGAGGATTTGAGGACAAAATAAAATTGTCTCAGAGTAAAGAAAAATAACTCTGAATGATGCTCTGGAGAGCAACGGCAAGAAACATAACTTTGAAATTTCTCTCTTCATTGATTTCTCCTCATATTCTCTTTCTGGGCAGTAGGAAGGTCATATTTCTTAACTATGCAACAGCATCATTGGGAGAGTTTATTTCCTTTCTTCCTTTCAGAGAAGATGTGATTTGCATCTTTTTTCCTAAGACCGATTGTGAAATTTAAGTTTTAAATGAAAGCTGGTGTGTAAGAAAAAGTAAAGGAGCAGCAAGAAGTATATTAGTAAATTACTTTTTCTTTTTGAGATGGAGTCTTGCTCTGTCTCCAGGCTGGAGTGCAGTGGCGTGATCTCGGCTCACTGCAACCTCTGCCTACTGGGTTCAAGGGATTCCCCTGCCTCAGCCTCTGGAGTAGCTGGGACTACAGGCGCACACCACCAAGCACGACTAATTTTTTTTGTGTTAGTAGAGACAGGATTTCACCATGTTGGCCAGGATGGTCTCGATCTCCTGACCTCATGATCCGCCTGCCTCGGCCTTCCAAACTGCTGGGATTACAGGCGTGAGGCACCACACTCGGCCAGTAAATTACCTTTTAAAGGTTTGACGCACCAGCTCAGAGACTGAAAACCATGATCAGTGTTCAAGAGGTCAACTTGGACCCAAGAAGCTCATCAATCACATTGTGGCAGACGGTGTTTCCTGCTTCCTGAACAGCCTCTTCTTTCGTGCTAATGGAACTGTGCTCTTTATTAAGAATGCCAACATGCCCAGTCCCATGAGAGGAATTATGGTTTAAAGCAGGCGTGATGACCCTTGTCTCTGTTAGTTTCCACTGCTGCCCTGTGGCCTAGATTTGGCCCCTGACATGTAAGTACAAGTCTGCTAGGACAGTTTATGAAAGCAGCTTCTTTTGCTATTCTGATAGAAGGTGGGAGGCAATAAGGTATTTTAAAATGAAGGTACATACATTGTTTTTTAAGACATAATGCAACTGTACACTTAACGGATGACTGTATGCTGTAAACATAACTTTTATATGCACTGGGAAACAAAAAAATTTGGGTGACTTGCTTTATTGTGATATTCGCTTTATTGCAGTACTCTGGAACTGAACCTGCAGTAACTCAGGTACGCCTGTATCTGTAACCACTTTCAGGTTCTAGGAAATGATTAGCACTCTAGTACTTAGGGAGAAAGCTTAGGGATAATTCTTAAGTGGTGAAGAAGGAAATTTGACAATAAAAGCTTTGCTCCTTCACTCTTCTTTTTCTCTAATGTCTCACATCCTTTCAGTCAGCAAGTTTTGTCCATCTATCAGAACTGCACCATTTCTCACCACCTCTCCCATTTCCAGTCTGGACCGAGCTCATCACCTTGTGCCCGGGTTCCTGCCAGTCGCCTGACTGCTCTCCCTGTTCCCTCCTTGCCCTCCACGTGTGCTCCTCTCAAAAGACACTGCCCTGTTAAAACGCAAGACAGAATGTGTCAGCTCTGCCCAAAGTACTCTAATGGCTTCTCATCCTTAAAATCCTTCTCAACCAGGAATCCTTAAAATGCCCTAGAAAACCCATGCGCCACCCCTTTCCCATGGCCCAGTCTCTCAGTTCTGTCCCTGGGCTTGGATCTGCCTCCACGGCACACACTCTTATTCGAGGGCCTGTGGAACTTGCTATTCTCTCTGTCCAAAAAGCTCTTCTTCCAGAAGCCCACAGGACTTCCTCCCTCCCCTCCCTCACCTCTTTCAGGTGTGCACTCTAACGTCACCTTGACACTGAGGCCTTCCCTGGCCATCAAAATCTAAAACTGGAACACCTACTCTTACTGCTTTATTTTTTCCTTAGCATTTCTCCCCATCTGACAGCCTTATATTTTACTTGAAAAAAAAAAAAAAACCTTTTGATTTCCTCCTTTTCCCCCCAATACTAGATACCATCACATGAGGGTGAGGACTTTGAGTTTGTTTACTAATATATCCCCAGGGCCAAGAACACACAGTGGACAAGGAATAAGCGCCACTGAGTGCATGAACAGAAAGAGGAGGAACACATTTTTCCATACACGGTAGAAAATATATTTTGAACTTGTAATATGGCAAATCCAGAAAAAGAAAAATAACATGGATATACATGTTGATGGTAGATGCCTGATGCGTTCCTAATTCAGGATCCTCTGGGAACACACCTTTATCTTCAGTATCCCACCCTTCCAATGATGTTTTTCACAAAAATGCTAAGGTCTGACCCTGTCAGTATTGAAGCTCATAAGCCACCACATGGCAAAGGCTTGTCCACTTCCGCTCCACAACCTCTTGACCTCTGTTGTCAAGATGCCACACATGGCAGATCCTCAACAGTGCACTGAGGTACAGCCTGCCTTGCTTAGGACTGGGGCTTTTTCTCTCTCTTTAGAGAGAAACATAGGTTATATTATACTTTTGAGGTTCATAAAACACAGACCCATTTTCTGAGAATCTTTTTTTTTTTTTTTTTGAGATGGAGTTTCGCTGTTGTCACCCAGGCTGGATTGCAATGGGGCGATTTTGGCTCACTGCAACCTCCACCTCCTGGGTTCAAGCCATTCTCCTGCCTCAGCCTCCCAAGTAGCTGGGATTACAGGCATGCACCACCACGCCTGGCTAATTTTGTATTTTTATTGGAGATGGGGTTTCTCCATGTTGGTCAGGCTGGTCTCAAACTCCTGACCTCAGGTGATCCACCTGCCTTGGCCTCTCAAAGTGCTGGGATTACAGGGGCGGGCCACCTCATTCGGCCCTGAGAATCTCTTATATAGTAGTACATGAAAAATAGATTTTATTGCCCACTTTGAGCTTCAAAATAAAGTGAGAAACTGGACCACTGTAGGTGGACTCCAGTGATTCCTCATATGGATAATTACTAGGTCTCATTACAATTCATTACAACATGAAGAGAAGGCTCTACATTTGTCTTCTAAAAGTATACATTAAAAAGATAAGGATTTGTCAAGGATTATTTATATCTGGAATCTACTTGCCTGATCATTCCCACATGAAATTGACATGTAATGTATCAGGAGCTCATTTACCTTTGGATACGTAATTCCATACTAACCTAAGATTCTAAGTTCTCTGGGTCAGAGGATATTAGCCTCATCAATATGAATTCAGGAGGGAATCTGCTGTTGGTACTAAACAAATAATAACAATATTCAAGTATTATATCTTCGCTTTGATAATTTTTTATAGCCAGATGGTAGAAAAGGGAATCTGAAACAACAACAAGATGTTTTAACTAATACAATTTCAGGCCACGAAGTAATCACTACACAAAAATGAACATAGTTCCAGATAGGGCACATTAAAAATGAGATAGGATGTTTAACAATGAGCCCGTGGAAAGCATGGTGGCAGTAAAAAGAAGAGTCTTGCAGTCAAGTAGCCTGTTGTTGACAATGCCTCTAACTAATAAGAGTGGCCTTAATTCATTCTCCAAAATTGTTGTTCAGTCTTCATAATGTAGCCCTTTCAGGTATGTGTCTTTCATTTACAAGGGCAAAGACAGTTCTAGAAAAATGCGTGCCTCAGGGGCAGTTTTGCTACCTTTGGTTATGTTATTAAAGATTTTATCTTTGTCTCTGCAGATTCATTCTCAGGTCAATTCTAAATAACTTCAGAGCTGCACACTCAGCTTCCTTCCTTAGGAATGCTCCAACAGGGTAAACAGTTCCAACAATGTAAGAATAATATAATTCCACTAACAGAAAAACAACTTGGGATGGAATTTTACCAAATACAACTGCAATGGCAGATCTCTGCTGACAAGAATCTACACACTGTTTTCTTGGACCTGGCCCATTCAGTGAGCTCTCCCTCTTAATTAATTAAAATTTGCTGTTTTGATAAAGCCTTCTGTGACCACCAAGAGCCAAAGGCAACTCAAGTGTTTAATGGCGTCTTTGTCTACTCAAGTAAAATTCTTTCTTCAGTGTGTAACCCCTCCTTATTACATTTTTTTGCTGTAGTTCTTTATTAAGCTGATCTTCGATTATCTGTAAAAATACTTCCCAAATATGGCCAGGCGCGGTGGCTCACACCTGTAATCCCAGCACTTTGGGAGGCCGAGGCGGGCAGATCACGAGGTCAGGAGATCGAGACCATCTTGGCTAACACGGTGAAACCCCGTCTCTACTAACAAAAATACAAAAAAAATTAGCCGGGCGTGGTGGCAGGTGCCTGTAGTCCCAGCTACTCGGGAGGCTGAGGCAGGAGAATGGCGTGAACCCATGAGGCGGAGCTTGCAGTGAGCCTAGATCTTGCCACTGCATTCCAGCCTGGGTGACAGAGCAAGACTCTCTCTCAAAAACAAAAACAAAAACAAAAACAAAACTTCCCAAATATGTAGGGAAAAAATCCCTTTTCACTAGCATCAATGTCCACAAGGGATAAATAAAAATGATCGTGTCTAAGACCATGTAAACTGCTACTTGGGTTGAATGTTAATTGCGTTTCGAAAAAAATTACAACTATTGATATTCTTTGAAAAGTAGTTTAATTATATCCACACATATATTTACATGGATCTCACTGAACAGTTTCTCTCCAGAGCCCTGCATACCATTTTATATCCCATTTAATAGAATAATATCTCCTTTTGACCTCTGATACATGAATATGATAGTAACAACCTGAATGAAAATACAACTGGGCTGCAATTTTAACTGACTGCTCCTATTTGCATTCAGACCTCATTGCTCTAGCAATCAAATCCTGAACACATTTCCTCCTGACATTGTGTTTTCTCATGCAGACAGGGCAAAAGGCCATCTTAAGACAAAATGAGCAGAAAAGCAATAATGTCATGTACACAGCAATACACTTTGCTCCTAGATCTCTACAATGGAAAAGAAACAAACCAAAAAAAAAAAAAAAACCAAACGAACAAAACAAGGAGCTTCTGAAGGAACTGCTTATTCAAGTAAGGACTGCTCATCTCCCTTCTGCGTACTACGGGATGATGGCAGAATTGAGTTGCAGAGACTTTCTCCTTGACCAGGTGGCCCACCCACCACTACCTACTGACTTAAGAAAGCAATTGCATTCAAAACAGAGTTCCTGTATGAAAGCTATGCTGGAAATTACATTTTTAAAAAGAAAATGTTCAGGTTTTTTTTTTTCTTTTCCCTATGCTACTCCCATATCAGGCTTCAGAATACAGTAGTAACCTACTGCCTAAATATAGCAAATAACCACACATTTTTATTTATATAGTTCGTGTTCGTGGCTTTCTGGGAAATCCAAAGAAAGTGTGAATTCCATTCTTTTGATTCATTCTCCCTTTCTGCCCTATTGCTCTCTAAATGAACTCTGTGACTTTCATTTTTTAAAAAATTAAACATTAAAAAGCTTACTTTTTAATATAATGGTACAATCAGAGCTCAACACTAGCACAGTCCAGGAGGCCTGTGTCTGTAGGAAGTGTTCTGAGAGCTTCATTTGTCTGCATTCTGTTCCCATACCCCGCCCCATGAAGCTCTCATAGGAATCTGCTCTTGACTGTGGACTCAGCTCTACCTTACTCTTCACTGCCCCTATGGAGTTTCCCAGACAGGCCCTTCAGAGAGGAAGGAGAGCTGAGTGACCATCAGTAGACACTCCTCACCTCCAGGCCCTGCTATTCCTTTCCTCAGGGCCCAACCAGTCGCCAAGACCAGGAGTAGAAAGCAGGTGCTTTTACCTTTGAATAACAACACTGTCCTCTTTGCGGAGAAGAAGAAGGAGATGTGAGTTGTTAAGAAGAGTATGCAATTCCTGCTGAAAACTAATTTTAAAAAACTATGATTTCTCTCATTCTTTACACTGTTTCTCTAGCTCTCAAAATTCTTTCTTTAAACTCTGTCTCTATAAGTATTCAGCTTCTCATCTCTTTTTCAAAACTAAAATCAACATTCCGTAAGTCCACAAAGCTTACTTAGAAAATATCACACATTTTATTTTCTAGGTGGAAAACTCAAGAAAGAAATTGTCTGGTTCCAACCCACAAACAGAGCAACCTTACGAAGATCTGCCACCCACAAGGCCTCTGGCTCTGGCTGTTCCCAAAGGTCCCACCCAGCTTGGCCTTGTGATGGTTTTGACTACAGCTGAGTATAAAATTAAAAAAAGAAAACACACCCTGATTTGATTAATGGGATTACCGAGTTTGTTGTTCAACAAAATGGAAAAAAAAAATTAGCCTCTGAAACACAAGGATAGAAGGTTAAGCTTCCACTTACCCAAGATAAGTAATCTGGGCTAAAGAAGTACTGCTATCTGGGTAAGAGACTAAATTTTGCCTAAGGATAAAAGTTTGTCACTCATTAAATTTTTCCCTATGTAACTTACATCTTCTAAAACAAAAAAGGTAGCTTGTTATGGCAACATTTTAATATAGGGCACGTGGTTAATCTTTTGGTTTACACTTTGCTTTTCCTTCTGATTGTACTGGAATTCCCCAAAGTCATACTGGGTATCCCTCAGAAGCACATTCCCAGAGTTCTTCATGACATCTTGTGTGTCACACTCACAGCTCCAAAAGGGCTAATGCCAGTCTTAATGGGACAGGGTCAGTTCTTCCAGGAAATCCTTAAAATGTGATTTGAGGAGCAGCTGAAGGAACTGTGATCTAAACTACCTTCCCCAGTGATCTCCTAAGACATTTCATCACCTACATTTATGTATTCCTTTGGACCTGAAGTAGTCTATTTATTTATTTATTTTTGAGATGGAGTCTCACTCTGTCGCCCAGGCTATAGTGCAATGGTGCAATCTCGGCTCACTGCAACCTCCACCTCCTGGGTTCACGCAATTCTCCTGCCTCAGCAAGTAGCCGGGATTACAGGTGCCCACCACCATGCCCGCCTAATATTTTGTATTTTTAGTAGAGAAGGGGTTTCGCCATGTTGGCCATGCTGGTCTCGAACTCCTGACCTCAGATGATCCACCCGTCTCAGCCTCCCAAAGTGCTGGGATTACAGGCATGAGCCACCGTGCCCAGCCTTGAAGTAATTTTAAACTTTCTGAATTTCCAGTTTAAGTGATCCTTTAAATGGGAAGTACCATAAGTAGTCATCTTACCAGTTAGTGTCCAATTTTGAGCTTGTCTTGGTAAAGCGCCTTCCAACCCAAGGAGCCAGTGAGCCACAAGTTATGTGTGGCTATGAGACATGCCAAATGGGGCTAGACTGGATTGAGCTATGCTGTAGGTGTAAAACACACACTAGGTTTTGATGATTTAATATGGAAAAAAGAATGTAAAATATTTTGGACATATTATGTAAAAATTTTAAAAATCTCACTACAATTAATTTCACCTGTTTCATCTATTTATTCATTATGTTGAGAATATTTAAGATCTATTATCCTCAGGAAATTTCAAGTACATAATACATTATTATTAAATACAATCACCATGTTGTACATTAGGTCTCCAGAACTTACGCATCTTATGACCGCACGTTTGTTTGTACCTTTTGATCAACCTCTACTTATTTCCCTCCAACTCCCACCTCAACCCCTGGTGACCACCATTCTACCCTCTGTTTCTTTGTGTTTGAGTTTTTTAGATTCCACATATAAGTTGCACAGGCTATAACTGCTCCATGGTTCGGGGATTTGAATGCCAGGGACATATTTGCTGGCTTGTACCTCCAGCTGGAGGTGAGTGAACGTGGTGGTTCTGCTGGCTCAAGAGCAGGTATGCCTTTGGTGGGTCATCTGGGCTGTTTCTCTAGACAGGGGCATGAGCTTGCATTAATTCAGCCAGCCTGGGATTAATTTGTCTCGTGTGCAGGATCTGAGTCCACAGTTGTTCCTGGGCCCTAGCGCTGGGCACCCACCCATATAAGCTTGGTAGAATGACGGTGGAGACCCAAGATTGGTGGCACACAGAGGCTACTAACCCTCAGAGCAGGACACACTCTAGCAGTGGATCTGGTTTCAAGGTGATGCCATATCGCAGTAGCTTACATAAAGAGGGTAAAGTGAGGGATGTACAACTTGTGCTCCTAATCTGAAGCAATGTAGCTGTGTGAATTACAGGCAGCTCCCCAAACTAGGCTCAGGGCTTGCTACGGCTGTGGTATACTCTTGTAGTAAGAACTGCAGGTGTCTTCAGTGGCAATGGAAGCTGGTGGGGATCTTTTGCTTACCTTTTCCCCTCAAGTGGGCAGTCCCTCTTGACTCCAAGCTAATCTCAGCAGGGAACATGAGTTGGCAGAGGCAGGGTGCCCCATCACCCTCACTATGCTGCCTTCCTGGGCTTCTGAATACTACAGGGATCTCGCTACTCTCTTGCTGCACACTCTAATGCTTTTCCTCTGACACTCTAATTGAGTTTTAGTTGTTTTTGTGAGGGGCATAAGTGCCAGGTATGTGTAAGCCATCTTGCAGACATCACTTCTCAACCCTCTTTCTTTCCTGCTTTCAAGATTCTCTGTGTTTAATTTTTGACAGTTTGATTATAATATGTCTTGGTGAGTTCCTCTTTGGGTTGAACGTGACTGGAGGTCTTTGAGATTCATGTACCTGAATATTCATATCTTTCTCTAGATTTGGGAAGTATTCAGCCTTTAAATAAGTATTCTTTAGATAAGCTTTCTGCCATGTTCCCTCTCTTCCCCTTATTACCTTCTATGATGCAGCAATTAGCTCTCTTGATGGTGTTCCATGATTCCTGTAGATTTCTTTCTTCCTTCCTTTTCATTCTTTTTCCTTTTTTCCCCCATCTGATTAGATATTTTTAACTGACACGTGTTCAAGTTCTCAGCTTCTTTCTTCTGCATAAGAAAGTCTGCTGTTGACACTTTCTATTGCATTTTTAAAATGTCATTCAGTATATACTTCAGACCCAGAATTTCTGTTTGGGTTGTTAAATAATTTCTCTTAATTGAACTTCTTTTGTTCTTGTATTGTTTTCCTGATTTCATTGAGGAATCAATGAACTCTTGTATTCTTATCTTTGTATTCTGTGGCCTACTGAGTTTTCTTAAAATAATTATTCTGAATTCTTTTCCAGGCAACTCATAGATGTCCATTTCTTTGAAACTGGTTACTAGAATATTATTGTATTTTTTTAATTTTTACAGGATTGTGTTACTTAATGTCTTGCATTGCTGTTTTTGCATTAGAAGAAGCAGTTATCTTCAGTCTTTACTGTCTTTGGGTGAGAAACAGCCAAGCTAGGGATTTTGAGGCTCTCTCAGACCTTTTCTACGGACATGTCTACTCTATACTTCTCATTTCAATTAGTGGGTAATTCTTACACTGTATGGGTTCTCTTGATCCTGCAAGGCTGAGTGCTGAGAGCCTCCCATGTGCGTGCCCTTGGCCAGTGTCCTCTAATGCTCAAATTTGTGTGCCCTTCCTGAATCCCACCGAGCTGAGCTCAGTGACTGTATGACAGGTAGTTTGCACTTGCTATCTGCAGTGCATGCATTGGGAGCTGGCTTGGGGTGGGGATGGGAGTGTGAGGTGCATGCAGCATTTGGAGTGCCTGTGGACCACCTGGGGGAAGGGATCTGTAGGTGAGGCATCCCATGCAGCTTGAGGAGAACTTTCTGATGGAGGTCTACAGAGTAGTTAGAAGCCTCCATGGCCTCTCTTCCCTGCTTTCAATCTTTCTCAACCACTCAGCTGTGCTGGTTGCCTTAATATTCTGAGTGGGGTGTGAAACAGTTTAGCCTCTTAGGTGGCATCCTGCATCTCTCAGGAAGCCAGACACTCACTCATTACACTCCCACTTTCCCCAGTGGAAGAAATTGGAAGTCATGGTTGCAGGGGGCTCTCTTGGCAGTGACCTTTCTGCCTTGAGGTAGGGGTGACATAGGTAAAGTGAAACTGTTCTTCTTATACTCATTATTCTGTCCATTCTCAGATTTTTTTTTTTTTTTTTGAGACAGAATTTCACTCTTATTGCCCAGGCTAGAGTGCAAAGGCATGATCTCAGCTAAGTGCAACCTCCGCCTCCTGGGTTCAAGTGATTCTCCTGCCTCAGCCTCCCAAGTAGCTGGGGATTACAGGCATGTGCCACTGCACCTGGCTAATTTTGTATTTTTAACAGAGACGGGGTTTCTTTGTATTTTTAATTGAGACGGGGTTTCACCATGTTGGCCAGGCTCGTCTTGAACTCCTGACCTCAGGTGATCCACTCACCTCGGCCTCCCAAAGTGCTGGGATTACCAGGCATGAGCCACCGCACCTGGCCCTATTCTCAGATTTTATAATCTAATGGTGTGCTAAAATTTCTCCACTGGACTCATGGATTCCCCAAATGTACTCTTGTCTGTGGTATACGTCTAAATCAATGCTTCTGCAGGGAGATGACAACAGAAAGCTCCCATTCTGCCATCTTGCTGATGTCACCCTATTTACCTGTTTCTTTCAATTTTTAAATGTAGCTGCTAGAAAATTTAAATTCACACCT
Source organism: Pongo abelii (assembly GCF_028885655.2). Taxonomy (NCBI): domain Eukaryota; kingdom Metazoa; phylum Chordata; class Mammalia; order Primates; family Hominidae; genus Pongo; species Pongo abelii. The sequence continues at coordinate 20,352,020 of NC_071992.2, forward strand.
AGGTGGTTTACATTTATTTCTAATGGAAGGCACTGATCTATATCACCTGACATTCCTGAACTGAAATATTTTTATGTTTAACACTCACAGAAATCTTTGTGAAGGTGACATAATCTAAAACAAATTGCTGTTAATGTGTCATTCTTCTAAAAATATAGAGTTGGAAGGGACCTTATCAGCTAATTCACCCAATCCCATCTCATTTCTATAACGAGGAAACTGAGGTTCAGAAAGGATGTCATGCCAAATACACCAATGATAAGACTAAAATGGATTCCCAATCTAGTCCTTTTTCTAATTTTATGATTTTATCTCTCAGCTTACTTGTCCTTTTCCTGCAGATAATACCTTAACCCAATAGAGTGATCCTTATCAGAGCAGGCATTTCAGTAAACGATTGATGAAGGAGGGATTTAAGGACAGGGAGTCATTTCAAATCACATGATTGGCTGCTTATTCTTCCTTCTCAGGAATGGCCCTAATTCTTTGCAATCATCTACTAAAAATGTGGCTCAAAGAATCCTGTTGCTAGGCTCCGCTTCTCTTCAAAAGCAGCTGTTATCATTTAAAGATTAAAATTCAGAGCTCTTAGTCCTCTTTCATTATGTAATACAAAATGCAACTCCAAATGACAAGGCAAGGATCATGTCTGTATTATTAACTGGACTCAGGGTATAAACTGTTACCTTACATCTCTAGCTTTTGACTCATAATTGTAATACAGAATCTCTTTCACTTGCAATAGGGTTATTATCTCAAATAAACACATTCTAAGTTGAAAATATCGTAAGTCAAAAATATTTTTACACCACCTAACCTATTGAACATCATTAACTTAGCCCAGCCTACCTTAAATGTGCTCAGAACATTTATATTAACTTAGGTGGGCAAAATTATCTAACCCCAAAGCCTGTTTTATAATAAAATATTGAATACCTCACGTAATGTACTAAATACTGTACTGAAAGCATACCACTTTTGTACTATCATCAAGTTGAAAAATTATAAGTCAAACCATCTTAAGTCGGGAACCATCTGTACTTAGCATCCCACGAAAAAAAGAAAAGTCTTCGATTTCCCCAAGAATTCTATTAACCTACACTATCTCAGTTCCAGATCCAGATGTATAATTACCTTTGTCATGTCTTCTGTAAAGGAGATAGCATTTGATTCCACGCTAGACTGACTTACTAAGATTGAGACTTTTGCTACTAATCTTCTTTAACTAGTTTAACAGAATTTCTCCCTTGCTTTCACTAGGAAGACCAAGGGAAATAATGGCTATCTTTGCACTTTTATGATCCAGACCATTTGTAGCTTAATAGCTAGAAAATTTTGTTTCAGAGGGTGGGTTTGCCTTGTGACAGTTGGCACTGTATTAAGATATGCCTCTGCACTGCTCCTGTGAAAGGAAAAGCGACCTAGATTATGGCCCCTACTGTGAAAATTGCTTCCCCAATGTTGACAAATAAAAATAAACAATCTGAGGAATAAGGCTAGGATCACAACCAGAAAGTGTTCTCAAAAGGAAATATATCAAACTACCCAATGCTACTCACTATGCGACAAGATACTCAACAGTAAAACGAAAGGTTTACTATCTGAAATTTATATTATCTGTGCTTCCAGATATGAATGGTTTTGGGCTTCCCTAATGACTTTGAATAGAATGTATTTTTTTTTGCAAATATATCAATTTTGGAAGGAATCATGCTGTTTTAAATGTCACCAAGAATTAGAAATTCAGAAAAAGGTGCATCATGCTTCAAGAATGTCCTAGATTTTTAAGAAAATATTCTGTCCCAAGAAATTTATAAGTTTTGTTATAGTGGACATTTGTTGTTTCTAAAATTGAATTTCCTAGCCATGTGGTTGGTGTGGGCCCTAACTGTCTTAAGCCATAAGCATATGCTACTCTGGGTCGCAATTTAGGAGTGGGTATTCAGCTGAATTCAAGCCCATTAAGTCATGTGACCTTTATTCTAAGTTTTTGGTTTCAGTCATGAGGAAAGTGGACATTCTCTTTTTTCCTGCTGGATTGGAACCTGAAAACACATATACCGGGAAATATCTTCCTTCCAAGCATGAAGGGACTATTAATTCCAAGCCCATGTTCAAAGATCTAACTAATACTTAATACATATAAAACTGGCTGCAGCCTCTAGTACAGGGTTGGCAAACTCAAAAGTCTTCAGGGACCAGAGCAATGACACAAACTGTAGAAAGTTATCAGATGTGATATATTAATAACAGGGAATGGTGGGAAGGACAAGACCTGTCTTTCCTAAACGCATATAAATTACAATGAAAACAAATACAATATTACGTTGGCCAAAGAAAACACGTTGACATTAGGTGGGCTGGCAACATACAGTTCATTGGCATTGCGTTGGCTGGTTTTCTACCAGGCTTTACAATGACCTGAAAGCCAGCTATTAACCTGACCTTCAGCAATTCCTCTGTAGTAAATCTCTTGCAGCCCAGGCATGGATTTAATAGGCTTGGGCTGGTGTATCTTTTCCCTCTCCCTACTCAGGTCCAGCTTAACTTAAGGATTATGTTAACATCTGTAATCATCTTAAATGTTGCATCTGTAACATCTTAAATGTTGCACGAAAAATATCTTGAAATAAACAGCGTCATCTCCTTCTAGTTGCTGTTGTTTTTAAAGCTGAAGAAACATAAAACCAAAACATTAGGGCCAACTGCATTGCTGTCAAGGGAATTTCTTTAATGGTGCTGTGTCTTAAGGGGCCCAGGTGTTTTCCAGAACAGCTCAACCAACTATGCTTTGTTTGGAGCCTTGTAAATTTTTACATTGACACAAAACATTGATCTGCCCCAGAACTTGATCTGTTTCCCAATATACCAGAAGCACAGGGATCAATTAAATATTTTTAAGTAAAATGGGAACTGAATAAAATAGAAAAATGTTAATTTATCAGGAAATGAGGCTATTTCTGATATTTATTTCTTGAAATTGGGAAATGATGGTGAGTTTCTCAATGTAGACTTGTCATGCTTAAAGCCTCTTTTAGAAGTAAGATTAGATTCCAAACCACAGCTTGGAGGTTACCAATTCAGTTGAAAACAAAACATCCCTTCCCTTAGAGTCAAGTCAATGAAGACAGCCCATTCTGAGTAAAGTTTGCTGCTTTAAGTAAGTGAATCTTTTTTCTAACAGGCTAAGATGGAAGTTTCCTTGCTCTCTGTACATTTTTTTTTTAAACCCTGAACCTATGTATTTACCAGAATTTCTGACTATTTACTGTCAGTCAGAGTTTGGACAGTTTCTAAGGCATAGTAAGAGAGGTAAATTTGGCTCACCATGAAGCACTGTTTGTACTCAAAGCAACCCGGGGTTTAAACAACTGAAACGCATAAAATTAGGAACACTCCTGATGTTATTATTAACGGCTTAATATTCTGCCAAAATAAAAGTATTTTTCCTTACCAAGGACTTGTGAAAATGGTAAGAATTGCTTTGAAACCAAGGGAGGCCCTGTTGAGGAGGACCCACCATAGGAGGAGGTGAGAGCACTCATTCATGCCTGTGATCTTCCCTGGTGATTAAAGGTCCTCTTCCTGTCACTGCCCATCTGTGGGCTCCCACTGAACTGCAGACACTGCTGTCTGCTCTCACCTGGGTGAGAACAGTCACCAGGTTTGTTTTCATGGGAGCCTCTGGTCCTGTTAAAATAATGAATACTAAGGTTTCTCAGAGAATTGCTTCCTCTGATGTTATCTTTTATATACAATAATAAAATTTCACGCATGTTGTCAATAAATGTGCATCAATTAGTCAGTGTTCCAGAAGCTGGGAAAAACGGTCAAAAACTCTTCCATCCGCTATGAAGCGGTCTGCTCAGGGAATGCTGCTTATGAAGCAAAGGATGCTGTGCAAAGACTCTCTGCAAGCACTCACAAGAGAAAAATTCTGGTGGCTGCAATAACAGCAAAGTGGACTCAATATGATATATGACTTCAATGTTAATTTAAATTACTGAAAAACAATTGTTCACTTTTTAAAAAGCACTGCTTATACAAAACCCCTTTTAGATGACAGCTGAAATTTTCCCTCTTTCATGACATAAATATTAGCTGTACCAAGTCAGGTATCCTCGTGCCTTTCTGATAGACACAGGTGAAGGAGCTTGACAGACAAGCCAACCTGCTTGACATATTCGCATATGGGTCTGATTTTAATGAGTCCTGGAATGCAGTCTGCAAGCTCGCTGAGGTGACGATTTGATAGAAGCAAGACTTAATCCTTGCAAAGCTTGGTCTAACTTCACGTCAGGGATTGAAAATGCTGGCTCTTGGTGGGTTACATTTTCAGAAAAGAGGTAGCGCTGTAGATTCAAAAGTAGGGAGGGCTCCTAGCAATGGCAACCTTTCCATGGCCTTGCAGCCACCCCCCACCTCCTGGGGACAGGCTCTTTTCCCCCTTCGGCATCAAGGGCTCCAGTGAGGTGCTGAGTGCTGGAAGCAGGGACTGAGGTGCTGGGAAATTTAATTAGCGTGTGTGAAACAAAACAGGCCTATGGCTTAAAGCCACTTCGGAAGTGTGAAGAATAATGATTGCTTTTTGAGAACTCCCATTTCCCAAGAATGAGCAAGCCTGGGGAAAAATGAGTTGCCTAGTTTTTTGTTGTTGGTTTATTTTTTATTTTATTTTTTCAAGTGTTTTGCTGGTAAGGCTTCTACGGTTTTTGCTAAGAAACGTTTACCTTTACCAAAATAAATACTTCTCTTAGTAGAGTTCTCTGCCCAGAGCAAGGATTTGCTCGACCATGAAGAAAACTAGTACATGGAACTGTAGTGGAAGTGCCATTTTTTTAATCAAATGCTACATTTGATAACAGAAATATTATAACTCAGAGACTTTTTAAGGCTTCTACGAAATTGTATCCAATTCAGCAAGCACACATAGAGCAAAGGCTGGAAATGAACTTAGGCTCATAGTTTTGGGTAGGGGGAGGTATTACGGAATCCACTACAGGTACAAAGACAGATGAAAATAACTTCAGCTTAAAAAAATTGTGCCAAGTACTGAAACAGATGAATTCCAGCTAGCATATCCGGATCAGGTTTTTCATAGGAGGAATTTGGGCTGGACCTCAAAAGACGAACAGGACTTTCAGAAATGAAGATGATGGGAAGAGCATCTGAGGCAGAAGAAAGCAAGTGAACAAAGGTATAAACGTGTGTTTGGGGAGAGTAGGCAGAAATGTGACTACCGTAGGGAGGCCAGTGTGGGAAAGACGGAGGTTGTGGAAATGTGGAGACGCCAAATCCTCTCCAATGAAAGAACTGAGACTTTCTTCAGGAGGTAACTGGAGGAGGGGAATGGGGGAAGCTGTAGGCAGCTGTTGAACAGAGGAATGCTGTCATCTGGGTTGAACCTCAGAAAAACAACCGGCCAAAGGATTTAGGATGAACAGAAGGAGAGCGGAGTGAGAGAGGAGAAAGCCAGGGCTCAGCAGAGGAAGTAGTTACAAAGCAACGCAAGGAAGGGACAGGTGTGAGACCCCGCAGACACTGATCGCTAGGATGTGGACACTTAGAAGATTTTAAATTTCCAGCCTGAGGAGGAAATCAGATAAGATGAAAACAAAGGAGAGGAACAATGAGAAGTAAAAGGGGCCAGAGCTACAATGAAAAAGGACAGCTAAAGGCAGATTCAGCACATCCAACAGAAAAAAAAAAAGGTCAAATTAGTCAAAATAATTAATTCTTTTTATTTTGTATTGCATGCTACCTACTTAAAAAAAAAAAAGACACTTTAAATGTCTGAAGGTAGAGGCTAAGGGAGTCTAACCCTGACATTAATTTGGAAAAAAACTGAGCCATGGAAATATTTGGAAACATAGTTTTCAATTTGTGTTTAAATTTTACACTTTTCCATGCCAGAGCATATGGCTTCTCACCATTCTTTTTAATAAGCACACTCACTGTATAGATGGATGTGCCACAACTTAATTTATCAACCCCCTTCTGAAGGGCAGTGGGTGACAAGAAGAAAAATGCATAGTGGTGCCAAACAGCAAGAATGTGCAGGGAAAAGCTGATGCCTCACATCACTCGGTGGTTCATTTCCTCCCTTGTGCTTTTTTTGACTCCGATTCTGCCGGAAGAGACACAGGGATACAGAAAGCAGCTGTCTACCCTGGTGTGTCCCTCTACTGTTCTTTTTCTTCCCCTCACAGCGGGCGCACACTATTCCAACCAGGCAGGCTATTTGCTTTTAAGTGTATAAACTGGCAGGTTACTCTTTGATGTTTGTTTGGCACTTAAACAGAATCACAAACAAGAGGGGCCACCATGACCTTGCCAGGAGCTCCCAAATTAGAGTCGGGGCAACCCACGCCTCTCTCAGTGACACTGCAAAGAAAGATACTGCCTCATGGACAGATCATAAGAAAACTCAGAAATCAGCATTTACTAACATTTGGGTGCAACACACCTCAAACTCCAGATAGTGGTCTTTCAGTTTGTACTCATCGACGTCCTTGGCTTTGACCTTCTTGTCGGGGGGATATGAGCGGTGCTCGGCCAGCTCGGTGGTGATCTGCTTCAGCTTACTTTCATGTGACTTCAGTTGCTCCTCCTGCAGGAAATCGTGATGCCATTTAGCGTTCAAAAAAAAAAACAAGTCAATAACAAAGCACGGCATACTTTAAAAAAATCCCCTGTGCTGAATGACTTTAATTCACTAAAACAGCCCAGTGTGCCTCTGCTGCCACATCCTTCCAGCTTTCTCATGCCAGTGTCCACATATTTCATATATTCCTTCCCGGGATGGCAATCAAGGCCAACCTCTTTAACTGGGTCCCTTGTCATAAAACCGAATGGCTTCCGAGCTCTTTATGAGTTGGGACCAGGCCTTAAGAGATGCCCTGACAGGCACGTCACCAGCTGAACAGTTAAGCAGCTAGCATGGAAGCTGCACACCTTGGCTTTCTCATTTCATGCCTATTCAGCAATGCTGCCAGCTTTTCCATCCATCACAATGAAAGAATTGTCTATGTGCATATTTTTTTTCCTTTTTGAAAGAAGCAGAGCTAAGAAGAAATATTTCTTCTCTGAAGCTTACCAGATAATATTCTAAAAAATGCAGCTATCTCGCTTTTCTCTCTCCAAAGCAGCAGAGTTCTTAGTTCCTTCAACTTTATTGGCCCAAAGCAGCCCGTCAATTAAAATGTATCTACCTATTTAGCAATTATTGCCTTAGTAGCATTATTATAGGTACCGTGTACCAATGCAATATGGTTGATCCTACGTCAAAGGATTTCCATTCTAAGGGTACCATTTATATCACCTTAGCAATAGGTTACCCAAAAAGATATGTTACTGAACCTTCTGCCAGCATTTTAAAAACATTCTTGGAATTCTCTTGCATTCTTGAAAATGTATGACTCCTTACTGTTCTAGTTTCACATGCAAATTATCCAAATTTCACACGTACAATAAGATAAATGGGTGAAGGCAAATGAAACAGATCTGACTAAATTAGGTGATAAGTGTATTTTATATAACACCAACGTAATTGTGGAACACAAAAATCTTGTAGAATGAGGGGAATAATTTTTTACAAAACCAGAAAAATGAATATGGACACTAAATTACGATTATATAACATCATTGTAAATCAGTTAAAAAGGTGTCCAGAAATTGAGTGTCACATACAATATCTTACAGACTTTTGTAATAATGTACATCTTAAAAGCCAAACAACAACAACAAAATCCAAGTCAAAAACCATCAAAACAGAAGAAAACAATGACAAGTAAAACGCAGAGTACATGAATGGAAAAATGAACCAGAAAGGTAGCATGAACACGTGGAGTGATCTAAAAATGACAAGATTCATTTCTAAATGCCAACTATAACAAAACAAAATGAAACACTCCAAGAAGTCCCAGAAAAGGAGGAAGGAGAAAAGAAACCTATTTTGAGATTTTAGAAAGGAGTCTACATCTCCAAACCTATTATTTGTATACTGATAATGCTGAACGTCAAAAATGCTTCAGGTAGCTTTTATTTACAAGTTCTTACTCATCTATTACTTTCAGGCAAGGAGACTATCAACTATGTTATGGATTGAATGTGTCCACTCAAAATTAACCTTCAGTGTAGCTATACTTGAAAATGGGGTCCCTAAAGAAGTAATAATGGTTAAATGAGGTCATAAGAGTGGGGCATATATCCAATAGGATTAGTGCCCTTATAATAAGAGGAGACATTGTGTGCAAGCACCAAGGGAAGGCCATGTTGGCCATCCACAGCCCGAGGGGAGAGCCCTCACCAGACACCAACTCTGCTGGCACCTTGATCTTGGATTTCCCGTCTCCAGAACTGTAAGAAAATAGATGTCTGCTATGGAAGCCACCCAATCTATAGTGTTTTGTTATGGCAGCCTGAGCTAAGACAAACTATATCAATAATTTTTATTTCTTTCAAAGTTGTTTTCCTTTGTGTATTTACTGCAATATGTAAATTATCTAATAGACTTCTTGACAAATGATGTTTAGTGACTAGACCACTTCAAAAAATAAAAGCATGATGTATTTTTCTTCTTTTCTAAAAAAAGTTTTAAACATATAAAGTCATATTGAATGACATATGAAAAATACTCATGAATCTAACATAGGAATTTAAGAAATAAAATATAAATAAATTGAAACTCCCTGCACATGTACGTGCTCATCTTATTCCTTTTCAGTGTTATTCATATATAAAGATATGTAACCATAAAAATACAGAAGTGTAGCCGGGTGTGCGGTGGCTCACGCCCGTAATCCCAGCACTTTGGGAGGGTGAGGCGGGTGGATCACAAGGTCAGGAGTTCGAGACCAGCCTGACTAACATGATGAAACCCTGTCTCTACTAAAAATACAAAAATTGGCCGGGCGTGGTAGCACGGGCCTGTAATCCCAGCTACTCAGGAGGCTGAGGCAGGAGAATCACTTGAACCTGGGACGTGGAGGCTGCAGAGAGCCGACATTGCGCCACTGCACTCCAGCCTGGGTGACAGAGCAAGACTCCATCTAAAAAAAACAAAACAAAACCAAACCAGAAGTGTATTCTCTAGGTTTTATACTTTATATAAAAACTAATTAAAGGCTTTCTTTTGTAACTTTTTTCTCCACTCAACATGTTTTTAAGATTTATCTACATGTATGCTCTAGTTCCTGTCTTTTACTCATTGCATAGTACCTCATTGCAGGACACATTACAATTTTGTTTAAGGATATTTAGCTTGTTTTCAGGTTTCCTGTTGTGGGATTTTTTTCCCTGTTATAAATGATGTGGCAACAGACATTCCTACATATGTCTCCTAGGGAATCTGAGCAAGAGTTTTTCTATAGTGTGTCACCAAGTGTTGGCATTTCTGGGTTTTAGAATACGCACATCTTTAAGATGACTGTTTTCTAAAGTGTTTTTATCTGTTTACATTTCCACAGCAGGTCTGAAAGTTCTCTTTGTTTTACATCCCTGTCAAAATGTGATGTTATTATACTTGTAAAATTGTTGCTAATTTCATAGGTAAGAAATGATAAGCTACTGTGATTTCAATTTACATTTCCCTGAATATGAATGAGGATGAGATTTTGTTCATAGGTTTACTGGGCTTCCTCTTCTGTGGATTACTGGACCCATTTTTCTATTGGGTTGTTTGCCTTTTAAAAAATAGATTTGTATCAGTATAGTTATTTATAATATATGTTAAGAAATCAAACTCTTTATATTTTTGGTTAGGAAATAATTAGAATCCAATAATTAGAATCCAATGATAGAATCCAGTTTATTTAAGAAAAAATAGGATTTTAGGTAATTTGGTAAAAGAATTTACAAACTTCTATTTTTTTACTTTGGAGCTAGGCAAATATGCTTTCAGATGTTTGCTGCTTCTAAAGGCTTTAGATTTAGGCTTTCCAATCTTGAATATTCAAATGTCTCTTCTTCTGTTGAATAAATTTCAATTTCTACTTATTTTAATGAGGAATACAGGCTAGAATGACAATATGCACAACATCTTATGTTTTTCACTTTCCTCCCAATACCAGGGCTTGCCAGGGTTTGTTCATTGTTACCAAGCTATGTTTCATAAGTCTGTTTCTACAGTAGCATAAAGGGCTAGTCATTTAGGCTACATTTTTATGAAGGAATTAATCGAAGAAGTGCTGATGTTCAATGAGAAATGCTTCACTACTATTTCACTGCCTTCATAGGGCAGGAGTCAATAAAGTAAGCTCAAAATAAAGCGTTTTAAAATCACATCTCCTTAAATCTGTCCATTTTGAACAGTGAAATAAAAATGCCAAGTAGCTCTTATGGACACAGCTTGACCATGAAAATTATTCCAGTGCTAGAATCCCATGGTAAGAAAGATACAGATTTTCCACACACACATACACACACACACACACACACACACACACACACACACAAAACAAAAAACAAAAAACAAACAAAAAAACAAAAAACAAAAAAACAAAACCAACAACAGCAACAACAACAAAAAACAATGGTAAAAAAACAACGGGAGAGAGATGTTGCAGCCATGGAGATGTCACATTCTCAGACTCAGGACAACTACATTTGTAATAGACATGATGAAGAAAGACAAAGTAGGAATTTGCTTTTTTATCCCCCCCTCTCTTTTGTCTTTGCTTTTACAGTTCTTTAGGGATGCATACATACTGTTTTTACAAGACAATACTAGCAAAACAGATTTCAGAGATGGCAGAAAAATATTACATTTGACAAAGAAAAGGCATGGAGATAGAAAATACCACAAACTCATAAAATTGTTTTAAGTTAGGAAGTGATAATTTTTAAAAAATGAAATTGAAAATACTAGATACAAGAAAAGTTGTTGTGGTTATATGTCAATAGATTTAAATGAGTAAGACCTTTCATAATATATACAACAACATTTTATCTAAAAGGCAAGTTTTCGAAGTCACTTAGGACTTCATTTACTTATATTAGGGGTTAATACCCAAAGTATATAAGGAACTCAAACAATACAATAGCAAGAAAACAAAGCAATTAAAAAATGGGCAAAGGACTTTGCTACCGTTTCATTGTATCCCCTTCAAACTTCATATTGAAACTTAATCCTCATTGTGTAGTATTAAGAGATAGTACTTTTTGGAAAGTGATTGAGTCCCTCATGAAGGGATAAGTGCCTTATAAAAGTGCTGGAGCGATATAGGTTAGACCCTTTTTTGCCCCTGTCTTCTGTCATGTGAGGATACAACATTTGTCCTCACAAATGCTGTCAGGAAAATTTGGAAAACTGTAAGAAGGCTCCTCAAAAAACTAAAAATGGAATTACCAAATAATCTAGCAATCCCACTTCTGAATATGTAGCCAAAGAAATGAAATCAGTATCTCAAAAAGATGTGGCATTCTCATGGTGAGACCATGCCATATCTTCTTCAAGAAGAGGGAACAGCTCTTGGCTGTAGCATTATTCACAAGAGCTAAGATCTAGAAGAGATCTAAGTGTCCTTTGAAAAATGGATAAGGAAAATGTGGTGTATATACACAATGGAATATTATTTATTCACCCTTAAAAAAGAGGAAATTCTCTCATTTGCGACAACATGGACAAACCTGGAGGACATTTTGCTAACTGAAGTAAGCCCGGCACAGAAAGACAGATATCGGATGATCTCATATATGGAATCTAAAACAACTGAACTCATAGAAATAAGGAGAATGGTGGTTACCAGAGGCTGGGGGCAAGGGACTGGGGAGATGCTGGTCAAAGGACGAAAAACATCAGACAAGAGGAGTAAGTTCTGTTGTGTATCATGATGGCTAGAGTTAATAATAATGCACTGTGTATTTCAAACTTGCTCAAAGAGTAGAATTTAAGTGTTCTAACCATAAACAATTGATATAGCAAAACATCGCAATTATACCTGGAAATATATATAATTATTATATGGTCAATTAAAATTGTTAAAAAATATTTAATTTGTTTTCCTATTTATATAGTACTTAGATTTTGAGAAAAATTTCATAACTTCCTTTAAAATATTAAGCTCTAATTTCATCTCTATGAAGACAGTATTGCTTAACTGATGAGGCAATGGGAACAGGCAACTTGGCTGTTGAAGATCTTGCAGTGTGAGTCAAGGGCTGACCTGGAGTTACAGTCCTTCTCCCCCGATGCAGAGCCCAGGCCAGAAATCAGCTTTTTATCTTTTTATACCAAGTATAAGATTTACATAGTACTTATCATGGAGAGAAGGATGAGAGAGAAGCTGTGAAAACTTAAAGGAAACAATAAAATAGAAATGCAGATGGCTCCAAGACGGAAAGGAGGAAGAATGAGAGAGAAGGCAGAGAGAATCGGGAAACGGAGAACACATTTATCCATCCGTGAACCTCACCGAGCGCCCATACAGCAGGCACTGTGCTGGGTGCTGGGAATAAGAAGGGGGAACAGCCACAGTAGCTGCCACTAGTCTTTTCCTCCAAGCTGTGGGATACAGAATCCTAGATGTTCTAAGGTGGAAGAGAACCTGGCCACTGTCCTTTCTAACCTCTTTGTCTTAGAGAAGATGGAGATCCAGAGAGTTCAAGTAATTGTTCCAGTTCAGACAAAAGGACAGAGTGGCAGAAGCCACATTCTCCCAACTTCTATCATGCAGTCACCTTGGAACAGCCTTCTGAAATCCAAAGGGCTGCCAACAACATAGCTTCAGCACATTCTCTTACTTGACAGATCAATCCTGAACTCAGCTTTCAGAGCTCTTGGTAAACTCCACTGCTGTCGGGTCTCCTCTGCTATAGCTCTCAAACGTGCAGGCTGGACTCAGGGTTACTCACCTTGCTCCAAATTCCACTTAAAACCTGTGTTACAGGCTGGGCACAGTGACTCACACCTGCAATCCCAGCACTTTAAGAGGCTGAGGCGGGTGGATCACTGAAGGTCAGGAGTTCGAGACCAGCCTGGCCAACATGGCGAAACCCCGTTTCTATCAAAAATACAAAAATTACCCGGGTGTGGTGGCATGCGCCTGTAATTTCAACTGCACAGCAGGCTGAGGCAGGAGAATTGCTTGAACCTGGGAGGCGGAGGTTACAGTGAACCGAGACCACGCCACTGCACTCCAGCCTGGGTGACAGAGTAAGACTCTGTCTAGATAAAGAAAAAGAAAAAGAAAAAGGAAAACAAAACCAAACCAAACCTATGTTACTCTAGATCGCACCATTTCTTTCTCTTCTGCATTACTGCAGCACTTAAATGTCTATCTCATATGCTTGGCACAAAATATACCCCGACCTGTGTATGAGTTTTATCTCCTTTACCGATTACAAGCTCTTAGAAAGGCAAAAAAGGTCACTTTTTTCCTTCCCTTAAATCCTCCAGTATTCAGTAAAGTGTTGAGCAGAGAGACGGTATGTGGCAGCTTTTGGTTTATAGACATTACCTGCCTAACATTAACATCTCAAGCTCTCAGAAGTTGAGGGCCAAGGCAATTGTCTCACCTATTTTTATAATGCCAACAAAACCTAACATAGTACCTGCTCTACAGGATCTTCTGTAAACAGTAGCTGAACAAATAGATTTTTTTTTTAAGTGAAGGTACAGAGGGGAGGGCTTAGACTGTTTCCTTTGTGCTGTCTTAAAGGAGACAGATGATTTTGAGGGTAATAATATATCTAGGGATCTGCAGTGCAACTGACCAGTCAAATTGCTAAACACTGGAAACTTCTCAAAATGAAGTGGTACATAATTTAGAATACAGAACACCTGTCTTTGAGTCAGTTTGAGGGAGCCTCAATCCAAAAGATTATTTCATAATTTCATGTTTAAGACAGCTTTAGATCTTAAACACAGCGTTTAATGAGTATAAGCAAAATAGCTTCCACGTGATTTAATTGTTTGTTTTACTGGGTACTTAATATATATTAAATACAGACCTCTAAGAAATGAATTTTAAAAAGTCTATCCATTCTGGAGAAGTGTGGGTACCAATTAAGGCCACATCAAAGAGTTTGAATGTGAAAAAATGAGTCAGTTAGGGGTAAGTGACATAATTAGCATCATATTTTAGTCATAACTGTAAAGATGGGTCAGAAGGACATAAGATTAGTGGAAGAGATCACAAGTGGTTACAAAAATCATCTGGGTCAGATTATTCCAAAGTGGGGTGTGTGTGGCCCAGGCAAGATGACCCACTGGGGAGAGTTTTAAAATCAGTATTGAGATATAATTCACATACCATAAAAACACCCTTGCACGTCTAACTGTGCTGAATTCATTAATGAGTTTTCAAAAATTTTAATAGATCCTTAGGCACTGGTAAAAAATTTAAAGTTTTTTTTTTTTAAATCTAAGCACTATAAAATGTTAAGGTTTACTAATATTTATTACTGGGATTGACAGTAGAAAATGTAGTTTATTTGCTTTAAAAAAGCATCATATATTGAAAGATATCTGCTGAAATATTTAGTATTGGGATAAGGTGAATAGTCAAAAAAGTGAGGAGACCAGTGATCTAGGTAGAATATGACAAAAATCTGAAGCAGTAGGTGTAGAATATGAAAGATATCGGCCAGGCACGGTGGCTCATGCCTGTAATCCCAACAGTTTGGGAGGCCGATGCGGGCGGATCACTTGAGGTCAGGAGGTCAAGACCAGCCTGGCCAACATGGTGAAACCCCGTCTCTACTAAAAATACACACATTAGCTGGGCACGGTGGTGCACACCTGTAATCCCAGCTACTTGGGAGGCTGAGGCAGGACAATCACTTGACCCTGGGAGGTGGAGGTTGCACTGAGCCAAGATGGCACCACTGCACTCCAGCCTGGGTGATAGAGTGAGACTTTGTCTTAAAAAAAAAAAAGATAGATATTTAGGAGGTAGAAGTGACAGGACTTTATGACAGAAACTGTGGAAATGGGCGGGTGGGGGCACAGTGAAGGAAGCAACTACAAGAATGACCTCCTCCCCTGAAATCCCACAGCCCCTAAGGTCAGCTCCATTCACCTGGCTCTGAGCACCACTGCCTTGTGGTCATACCACAGGACAAAAGGAGTGGTGGGGGTTACCTCAGTGTGAGAATCAAGCATAGGGCTGCTTTGCTTCTGATCAGTATCCATCTTAAGTCTGACCAAAAAAGTATTTAGTACCCATGGATTCAAACTTACATATGAGAATGGCTGGAATTCCAACAAAACAGACCTAGATATCAGGAAATGAAGATGTCCTGGGGCACCATTCTCTGAAGAAGCAAGGAAAGACCTAGGGTAGGCACAGGTTCCTACAGTGTAGGGTCTAAGTGGGATCTGGAGACACCTGCCGGCCTGCAGTGGAAGAGAAACACACATGTGTCCCTGGGCCCCAGCCTGGACCTGAACGACCTGGTGGGGCTGGGAAATGTGCATTTTATGCAAGTCCCCACATAGCTGTTGTGCACACTGAAGTTTGAAATGACTTCTCTGGTGGGCAGAAAGGGAGGTTGTGAGCAGATTGTGAACAGGGCCGGCCATGCAGTTCTGTGTTTAGAGAGCTACACCAGAAGGAGAAGCAAAACTTGTATTTTCAAACAAGTCTTTCCACCCCCAATAGAAGAAAAATGTGCTCTGGCAACGCTGTCTTGAAAAACAAAGAAGGCGATTCCTCCTACACAGCAGAGTTGTTCAGAAAGTACCACGCTGCACTGGCAATAATCAATTTTAATGATTAAGGCTAATGTGTTTTGCATAAAAGACAAGGATAAATTAAAGCAAAGCCCACAAATGACAGGGTGACAAACACTGTGTCTTGAAAAAGCACCAAACAATCTTTTAATTGAACGTCTAATTTTTCCCCACACTGTCTATCTTTCTTTATCAATGTTTCAGCAAGGCACTCACGTTTTTATACCTGTATTTTGTAAAGTAAAATTATCCAAAAAATTGTGGCATTTAGAGGAGTCAGAGCCAGGTTGTGGGGGTATGGGAAAAAAAAGATAGCTGGTCTCATGGCTTCAGATCCACTGGCTAAAGCAGTGGTTCTCAATAGCAGTGGGTTGGATTTTGACCCCAGAAGATATTTGGTAACGTCTGGAGACATTTTTGGTTGTCAGAATTGGGGGGTTCCTGTTGGTATCTAGTGGGTAGAAGCTGGGGATATGGCTGAACATCCTACAATTCATAGAGCCCCTCACGACAAAGAATTATCCACACCAAAACGTTAATGCTGCTGTGGTCGAATATGCCTGTGTTAAAGGATAAGAGCTAGTCTTTGAGGTACTGGAGGAATCCTAGGGGCAGCCAGACATCTTCCAGGATTTGCTGGAGGCACACTATGACCCCAGTATAGATATCCCCAAAAGCCTCAGGTGCTACTCCAAATACATGCTTAATTTTACATATGTGTTTCTCAAAGCTAAAAATCTTATCTTTAGAAACAAACATTGTGACTTGGCAAAGAAATAATACAGAGCTGTTGATAGAAAAATCCTTGCTGGGCAGGGTGGCTCATGCCTGTAATTCCAGCAATTTGGGAGGCCGAGGTGGGCGGATTGCTTGAGGCCAAGAGTTCGAGACCATCACTGCTAACAAGGTGAAACTCTATCTCTACTAAAAATACAAAAAATTAGCCAGGTGTGGTGGCGGGAGCCTGTAATCCCAGCTACTCAAGAGGCTGAGGCAGGAGAATGGCGTGAACCCGGGAGGCGGGGATCGCAGTGAGCCAAGATCAAGCCACTGCACTCTAGCCTGGGCGACAGAGCCAGACTCCGTCTCAAAAAAAAAAGAAAAAAGAAAAACCCTTAAAAACATTCTAGAACCATCTCATTTTTCTAGATGGAAAGTTGAGGCCCACAAAGCAAATGCTGGGTGATGCAATTCAGTGGGGTGGTGGGGTCAGGGTGGTGGGGATCATTTCATTTCTTTCCAAATAAATTAAATTCCTGAAATGATACGGTTACCTTGTCTTACATGATACTGGAGGATATTTCTTTTTGGTTATTACCTTCTTATTTAAAATCTTCAATCCCTAACTGTGATTATACTACATATGCATTTTTTTTGTATCTCTGTGGATTTATGTCCAAAATGAAGGAAAATATTTTTAAAAATTAGGCATTCTATTTTTGGTTCCAGTGTAAGTCATCTGTTTGAAATAAGAGTGCCTACCATGATAAATGTGTTTGCTTGCCTGTTCTGGTGAAAACACACAAACAGATGAACACATTCATTTTCATGTGCATATCACTTACTAGTATACAGTCCCTAAATAGGAAAGCAGTACATTTTTTAAAGCATAAAGTAAACAGAACTGTAGTGAGGGAAAATCAAGGAAACACTCATATGTTGCTCTAAGTTACATACACCTTCCACGAATGACATGCTTATTAACAGCCCTCTTTAGTTCAACTCACCTTCTCCCCTGGGTCTTTTATAGAACTGAATGTGAGAAAGACCCAATCTACTGAAAAAGAACAATGGGAAAGTCCATCGTAAAATTAATAGAGCAAAACTCAATTTTGCAAGGTTTTTTTTTTTGCTTCTAGTTACTCGATTTTTTCCCTCCCCTTATATCGTGTAATGTGATTTACCTTTTATGCAATATACTCTTTATGTGGTAGGCTGTTTATGTTAAGTATGCATATTTAAAGCAGAGAAATGCATTTGCTTTAAGAGTTCATATTTAGTTGGATAGACGGAGATGTCTGCCAACATATCTTCTGGTCATCAATAAGAGCATTCCTTTTCTCTTAAAGTTGTAGTGTACTTATTACCCTTAAAAACTAAATGCCATTGTGTCCTGTATGAACTGTACAGTATAGTAATGCTTACAAGTAAGCATTCAATATTTGTTAATGATAATTTGAATTAAAAACAGAAGAATCTTTCCTGAAACCACAGATTCCTCCTTCTTACTACTAGTCTTTCTGTTTTCATAACTATGGCAAGACTTGAGCACATTCCCCTCCTCCACTTCCTTATTACCTTCCATTCATTCCCCCATCAAAGAAGGCCAATGTGGTTTGTCTTCTCATGACTCCACCAAAACTGTTCTTGCTAAGGCTATCCAATGATATAGTTTGGATGCTTGTCCCCTCCGAATCTCATGTTGAAATGTGATCCCCAGTGTTGGAGGTGGGACCTGGTAAGAGGTGTTTGGGTTATGGGGGTAGATCCCTCATGAATGGCTTGATGCCACCCTTATGATAATGAGGTAGTTCTTGCCCTATTAGTTCAAGTGAAAGTGGGTTGTTAAAAAGAGCCTGGCACTTTCCCTTCCTCTCTCTCTTGCCATGTGACACATCTGTTTCCCTTTCCCCTTCTATCATCATTTGATGCTTCCTGAGATTCTTACCAGAAGCAGATGCTGATGCCATGCTTCTTGTACAGCCTGCAGAACCGTGAGCCAAATAAACCTCTCTTCTTTATAAATGACCCAGGCTCTAATATTCCTTTATAGAAACACAAAATGGGCTAAGACACCCAGTGACCTCCCAGCCACTAAATATGACATTTTTAAATCTAAATTTTCCCGGAACCTTTTCCCCCTTTTCTTGGCACAACGTTCTCCCTGTTTGTATTAAATCTAAGTAACTTTTTGGAAAATTGCTTATCAAGTGCCTTAGTCTGATTCTGAGCTCTGGCCACTGCAGCAATTGGAGATAGAAGAAAATGATCCAAGAAAGGAGTCTAAGAAGCAAGGGGAGAAATCAAGAGACAGTGAGGCGAGACTTCAGAAGCAGGTCAGACACCACAGTCCCCAGCTGTCCAAGCCACAATGACAGCCTGTTTCCTCTACTTCCATGAGCCACCAGAACTATCCATTCCACACTTTCAAGGTCTCTCAAGCACTTTCACTACGATCCATTTCTTCTACAGCTACTTTGGTTATCTCTCCTCTGGATTACTGAAAATTCCTTTAAAATGGGCCTTTCTGCTTCTAGTAGTATCTTCTTCTAACAATTCCTCATATTGTAACAAGAATAATTTTTAAAGCAAAAATGTGATCGTATTACTCTCCTGCTTAAAACTATTATTATTATTATTATTATTATTATTTTTTTTTTTGAGATGGAGTTTTGCTCTGTTGCCCAGGCTGGAATGCAGTGGCATGATCTCAGCTCACTGCAACCTCCGCCTCCTGGGTTCAAGCAGTTCTCCTGTCTCCACTTCCCGAGTAGCTGGGATTACAGTCATCCACCACCACGCCTGGCTAATTTTTGTATTTTTACTAGAGACAGGGTTTTACCATGCTGGCCAGGCTGGTCTCGAACTCCTGACCTCAGGTGATCTGCCCACCTCGGCCTCCGAAAGTGCTGGGATTACAGACATGAGCCACTGTGCCTGGTCTTAAAGCTATTATTTTAAGGATGCTGGGAACCACAGAAGCATCCAAAATCATACACACGACAAACAAGGCCTTTCATGATTTGGCCTTTGCTGACCTCCACAGAGGTACATTTCTTGCTTTTTCTCAACACTGTGCTCATGTCACAGTTTAGAACTTGTGTGCGGTTCCTGCATCCAGCGCTCTCTTCTCTAGGCCTTCGTTCCTCTGCTGGCTCATTCTCCTATCTCGTCCCACATCTCACCTAACTGCCTCTCATGCTTTGAGCTTCACATTGGGTACCACATTTCCTCCTTCACCTCCAAGGCCAGGCTAGATAATGTCCCTTCCTTGAACCTCCACAGCTCTCTGGACTTATCCTTCCTGTACTTTTATCAAATCATTTTACAATGACTTCCTTATTTATATTTGCCACACCTTCAGGAGAGGATCTGGGCTTCATCTGCCTTTCTATCTCCAGGGCCAGAAATAGTCTCTGATGTACAACAGGCACACAATACACATTTATTAAATAAATCCATCAATGATAATTGCTCCCTCTCTTGCCATGGGACACATCTTATGATATCAAAGATGTATAGGGAGCTAGTTAATACCAACACTCGGTCGATCATAGTAAGATAAAACTATCTCTATGTAATAAGAAATTCACAAAGACATCAAAGTAACTTCCAAAATCTTTAGTCAATGGCAAGGGGGTACTGCAGACAGGTTTAAAATCAGCAAACCTGGCTGGTAGGCAGTGTCCTTAGAAGAGTTTTAAGTGAAAAAGGACATGATAAAATATGGCTTTTAGTAAGATTGATCTGACCACAGAAGGAGGCTTATGTAAATACACTTGGAGCAGAGTTCTGGTACACTTTATCTTCATTAGCTTGGAAAATCCAAATGTTCCATTCAGCTCTGCTCTGAGGGGTAGGGCAGGCCCTTTCCCATTGTACTATGCACAGTGGACTCCTGAAAATATTTTTATATTTCTAGCAGTAAACACATCCTGGAATACGGTAAATGCTCAATAAAAATGAGCTAATAAATGAATGAAAGAAAAGCTTGTTACCAAGCCAGATTATGAGCTGGTAGTTAAAACAAACAAAACATCAAGTATGGCTAATAATGAACTAATATAAACCTTAGAAACTGAATCAAAGTACGTATCCTACTAACTGAAACTCAATTATGTCAGCTTCCTACGTGAAGTGTAAAACCCAGTGTACTGCATTTCTGCCTCATTTATATGACACGCTCTCACAGGGCAAGGTCTCACACCTGCCCCCAAAACATGGAGTACTATCCAAAGACAAATATTTATCACATTATTTGGAGTACTATCCAAAGACAAATATTTATCACATTTTTCCCAAGGTCAAAGTACTATCAAGATGATTACCTGAGACAGTTTTGTTGTAGTGGCAGGCAGAAGTGGGCGGCTAAACTTCTTCTGAGAGCCGATTGCTGCTGGAAATGGTGGTGCAGAAAATACAGCCGCCACACAATTGATTTTGTTTATCCACCCTTGCATTTCCTCTGGGCTCCTATGAGAAACAGATATGTTTATATTAGGATGTTGCTATGTCTAAGTAGCATCACACTTTGCCTATTTCACGTTACTGATTTGCAATGGCATGTGAAAATCATTTACTTCTCCTGGTACAACTAATCCCTGACAAAACTTCATTAGAGATGAACATTGTCATTTGACGATCACCAAAGACGCCACGATCATCACAGTGCAAGACTGTGATTCTCTCCCTAGGAAATAGAAGAGAAAAAAGAGAAACACTTGACAATAAATATTTATTAAACCCCTACTTTCTGTTTGATACGAGGCTATGCCAAAAATTAATTATAAAATTTACTCATCTCTTTTCATTGTACTGTTTAATTTTAAAATCTAACTGAGGAATGTATTGGTAGAGGGAAGGTAAAAGGATTTATCTCCTTTGGAAAACAGCTGACAGGTTCTTCGAAAGTTAACTGTGCATTTATCATACGACCCAGCAATTCTACTCCTAAGTAACTATCCAAGAGAAATAAAAACATATAGATATGCTGGACGTGGTGGCTGATGCCTGTAATCGCAGCACTTTGCGAAGCCGAGGTGGGCAGATCACCTGACGTCAGGAGTTCAAGACCAGCCTGGCCAACATGGTGAAACCCCATCTCTACTAAAAATACAAAAATTAGCCGGGCGTGGTGGTGCACACTTGTAGTCCCAGCTACTTGGGAGGCTGAGGTAGGAGAATCGCTTGTACCTGGGAGGCAGAGGTTACAGTGAGCAGACATTATGCCACTGCACTCCATGCTAGGGTGGCAAAGTGAGACTCCATCTCAAAAGAAAACATATAGATACACAAAGATTTGTATGTTAGTGTTTATAGCATCATCATTCCTAAGAGTCAAAAAAGGGAAACAATCCAAATTGTCCAGTAAATGGATAAACAAAATTCGGTGAATGCACACAACTGAAGAGTATTTAGCAATAAAGTACTGACACACACTACAAGATGGATAAACTTCCAAAGCTTTATGTTAAATAAAAGAAGCCAGACACAAAAGACCACATCATATATTAGTCTGTTTATATGAAATGTCCGGAAAGGGCAATACTGTAGAGGCAGAAAGTAGATTAGTGGGTGCCTGGGGCTGGAGGTGAGAATGGGAGTGACTACAAAATGCGTACGGGGATCTCTTTGGAGTGATGCAAATGTTTCAAAACTGGACTGTGGTGATGGCTGAGCCATTCTGTAAATATGCTAAAAAAATCATTGAAATGTACATTTAAAACTGGTCATATTTTATGCTATGTAAAGCATACCTCAATAAGACTGTTTATAAAACCCACCTCAGAGGAGGTGAAAATCATCTGATGTGATCATATTTTTAATTTATGTGTCATTATATTCAGAAAGCCCAAGATTCACAGCACTTAATAAATATTTGTAAACTCATAAATGAATGGTGGAAATGATCATGAATCAGGACAGATTATCTACCATACACATAATCAATAAACAAAAAGTCAAAAAAAAGTCAGCCAAAGTCATTTCCTTCATCAATTACTCTGAGAGAAACCACACGAACTAACCTGAGACCACTCTAAATGTCAGCTCCTCACGGCACCCTCTCTAGGCTGATCTCTCTGGCTCCATTATTATTTCAATGGACTGTTTTTTGCATCAATTCTGTCCAAAGTAATGAGATCTCCTCAGGTATTACATCTGGTATTTTTGATTTAAAAAACTGGGGAACAGAATAATTTGAAAGTTTCTTTATGCCCAATAGCTGTAATTATACATCCAGCTATGGGTCCCTGTGTGATGTTAACCGCCCCATTCCTACACTCAAAAACCCCGGGCAACTTGTTTCCTTACAACCTCCTCCTAAAACTGGCAATTCATTCCATTTCCTTGCGCACAGTAGAATGACATCTTTTTCTTCTAGTATAATCATGGACTACTAGAGCTCAGAAGGGAAACAAAAAAACAAAATAAACATTTACATTTATTGAACAGTTCCTATGTGCCAGGCACTGTGTGAGGTATTATATACACTTATCTCACTGACTCCTCACTAGAACTCTGTAAGATAAACATTATCCCCTACACTAGTGACGAGCTGAGGTTCAGAGGTTAAACTATGTGCTAGGAGAAAGAGCTAGAGAAACGGTGTTATCCAGGTCTGTTTTACTCATTTTGCGATAGAACTTGTCTACTAAAACCCTCATATTTTATTGATGAGGATACTGAATTCTAGAGATGGTAAGTGGCTGACTAAAAGTCAAAGGGCTACTTTGTAACAGGCAAAAATGTAAATCCTGGGTTTCTATTTTTTTTTATTCTAATCTTCTTAGAGAGTTTATCTCTCTAATGTAAGCAGTTCATGACTTTGATTCCAACTCAAAAAATTTCCCCTGCAGAGCTTGATTTTATTTCTTGTTATAAAGTGGTGCTAAGTGAACTAAAACACAAAATCAAATAAAAACCAACAAAACATACTGAGTTTGAAAAAGCAAGACCCTCCAGTCGGCAGTTTTAAGTTTAAACACGTTTGGTTTCTTCTCATAGTCCGTGGCCTTGGATGCCAATGCGTGGTGCACACTCACAGCATTTTTCAAGTCCTCTTCAGACAAGGCCTTTTCTGGCTTGTATTCATCCTATAGATGGACACAAAGAAAATAAAGGCAAAAATAACGATCAGATTTCAACTTAATTTTTTAAAAGCAAAAACTAAAAAAATAGTTTTTAGAAAATCCAAGTAAGCGAATGAAAAAAATGAAAAGAATGGTGAGCAAAAACAACTTTATAAATGTTATAGAACATTATGTTGTTTGAAAAATTTGCTGAGAATGAGAAAATACATCTACCCAAGGCATTTTTTAAAAATCAGTTTTTTTAAAAAAACTGATATACAATAATTGAGATAAATAGCTAAGTAAGGCCAAAGGCAGAAATATCTATCGTACACATTTTATAATGAACAGAAATGAGACTTGGACCAATAGTGTGATTTGGTTTCAGGATTAAATGGATAAAAGCAAAACCTTACAGGTAACTGTCAACAGAATTATACCGAGGGTAAAAACAATGCCATTGTGTTCTTTGCTCTAAAGATATTATATGTTCCTGTCACTTTCTGTTTAGACTAATATCATCAAAAGAAAAATGAACAGTAAAATAAAATAATTACTCCAGCTCTTCTGCTGAAAGAAAAGAGGAAAATCAATAATAAGGTGAAAGCTTAGCTTGTTATCAAAAATTGAAAAATAGGTAAATGCATATGCTACAAACTGTTAGATATTTTCTAGAGTTTAAGGTCCCCCTTCCTCCTTCCCATATTTTATCGAAAACAAGAGAAACATGCATTCTGTAAAACACACACATGCACCCCCAAACACACACACCACATCACCTTCTGGTTAGCAGTAAAAGCCTAAAGAAAGATATTGTCTGTTTTCTTATCAGTCTGCTTTTACCAATTTTCAGAAAAACAATGACAGTCCTCCATACTTCCCCTCCCTTTCATTTATCCCTTCCACAAACCAAGCAGTTCAAATGTACTATTGCCATCAATTCAAATTGAGTCAAAAATAATCCTTCATGTGACAATGCTGCGAGGCAAAGGTTTTCCCTCCACAATATGACGTAAATACCAGCTGTAATATAAAGATTATCCACATTTATAATATTAAACGACAAAATTGTTACTTTGGGATTGCAACAAGTCTTACTTTATTAAGCCTCCGAGGTTAAGAAGTGCTATTGACAATGACAGTCTTCTAGAGTGGTATGATGAATAAAGGAGAATTTAAAAAATAAATACAAGATATTTATATGTACCTGTTACTAATTCCCACTAATTCATAAAACTATAATCTAGTTATGTTTTAAGATCTGTCTTGTCATTTTTTAAATGAGATTTTTCTCAGTAATTTAGCATTCCAAATATTCACAAATCTCCTTCCAGGGAAATTTTCATCAGAGTAGGAATTCCAACTAGAGGTAGCATGACTACAAAACCCCTCCGGCCTTATAATTACGCTATAACAGAACCCTGCACATCTGGCTCTCCATGCGGTGTAACTTCGATTCCAGACAAAAACATGAGGTAGGTAAATAACTGGAATGAGGAGAAATGATGAGGGCCAAAATCACTTTAGGGAATTTATATGCCACCTCCATTTCCATACATACTGATCCCCTAACACACCTAATGATTGAGTTTGCACAAAGGTTAGCCTAGAAATTTGTGTGTATTTTTTTTTATGTTCTAAAATATGATTTAAGCTTTTATCTTAATTCCTCTTCCCTATTTTCTTTGAATTAATATTTTGTTGTTGTTTGAATTTCTTAAGATGTTACCTAGTTCTTTTGTTTTCCATATTTCTTCTTTGGTTAAGAAAGAATTTAAGGTTACAATTTTTCCTCTGAGTATGGGTTACACTGCGTAGCAGAGTTGGGGAATGAGTATTTTTTCATTGCTTTCTAGATAGTTTGTAGTTTTAATTTTTTATCTCTTATTTAATCTTAGTAATATCAAATAATGTGCTTCTCAAATTTAAGGTAAAGCTTTAGTCATATATTATTAGATATTCATAATTTTATTGGCTTATGACCAGAGAATATGGTCTAGAAAATCTATTTTCCCCAAATTTGGTAAGGTTTTTCTTGTGGCCAATCACGTTTGATTTTTGTTAATGTTCCATAAACATACAAAAAATTTATTCTTTGAGGGATGAATGTGTATTTATATTCAAGTTTATTGACTCAGTTCCTCTGCCCTTACATCATTTTTTTCTAGTTTATTTTCTACATCATTTTTTCTACCAGTTTATCCCCTTCAGACAAGTATATTAACCTTTTCCACTTCAAGCTCTTGTTGCATTTCTGATAACTTTTATATATATTTTAGTTGCTATGTTGTCTGGTGCATTTAGGTTTCTAACTATCATCTTCCTTATAACTATGTGCCACTTATTACTTAAAATGTTCTTTATCCTGTTTAATGCTTAGTCATATAAGATGGAAATTTAAAAGAGTCTTTCTTTTACGAAAATGCTCTATTTATCTATTCCTCACCCACATCAACAAGATAAGACTTTGAAAAATGTTTTGTTCTGCAATCTTACTAAAATTATCCTGTGTTATGCATTTTCTGTTTCAAGAAGCCTTATTTTGAATTTAGATTATACATTCTGAGTCTCCCCTCATAGATTTAACTGCATCTATGTTTCCTTGCTTACCTGCTTCTTTCTTTTTTCCATCTTGACCTCTCTCCTCTCATACCTTTGCTATTTTCTCTTCTTTCAGGTATTTTCTTTAGGTAGGTGGTATACCGTTTTATTCTTATCCTCAAGTATCTTTCATTTCTTTGATAGGTATAGAACTGGATATAGAACATATGGCTGCAGTCTTTTTCTTTTGTTTTACTTATTGTCTGGAGATGCTGTTCTACCATCTTCTAGCTTCCAGTTTAATACAAGTCCAATGCCAATCTAATTACTTTCTCTTTTTCTTGTTTTTTTTTTTTTTTCTCTTTGGAATCACATATCAGTTTTCCTTTAATCTTAGGATTCAGGATTTTTTGCTAGGCTATGCCTTACTTTTCTTATCCATCCATTTAGTCTGAAACTAAAAAGTCCCATCCTTATTCTCCCTTATCTGACCATTCACTTGGGTTGATAATTGCTGACAAAAGTAATAAACATAGTCGTGCAGACTGTGGCTAAGACAGTTTTAAGGTCTCCAGCTATGGTTGCATCCGGTGCCAACCTACAATTGTTTTACATCTCCATGATTTTTGAAATTCTTCCTCGGCTTTTTGTTACAATAGTCTCCTGGTTTCTCTCCTGCCTCTCTGATCATTATTTTGCTCTCTCTTCTTCTTCATGCCCTTCTATGTAACCGTTGGGATGGTTTCAACCCCAGATATATATCACAATGTCTAACAAACTGCTATAGGTGAATAGGAAACACAAAACCAACTGGTAGCTATTACTATTGAATGACTTAGACTGTCTCATTTGGAGCCACTATAAATATTCTTCGAGTATATTACCTGCTGATATCTTCATTTAAAACCAAGCTCAAAGGATGACATTCTTATGCTGCTCTTAAAAATGTAAAAAAAAAAAAAAAATTTAATGCAACATTTATTACAGACCTAGGAAAAAGCTAACAGTAATTGTCACCTTGGAAGAACTGCACCATTATTTTAAAAGAGGACTCTATTCCAAGGTAGTTTCCTAAACTCTAAGGTAAACTGCCAGATTACCTTATAATGGAAGGAAAACACTACATAGGGCAACAGTGGAAGACAGGATCTATTTAATTCGGGCTAAACTGAAGTTGAAAAATTTTAAGTCTAGGAAGCTTCCACTTTTCTGGTTGATAATACAATTTTACCATTTTTTCTTAAAAAGGCAAAATGCAAACCTTAAAATATTTTCAGCATTCTGAACTCCTACTAGAAAATAAAGCTCCAACTCCACACACACAAAGGGCAAAACCAAGAGTAGAGTGGAAACATTAGGGTTGACAATTGGATTAAAAAAATGACTTTATCCTACCAAGTTCATTCTGACATCTTTATTTTTCACTAAAGGAGAGGATAGTGTTTAAATGGTAGAATTGGGCAGGAAGAAATACGAGATAAATTATCGTAATCAAACCATTTCAAACCAAGGACTATTTGCTGTGCAAACTAAATGTGAAACAGTGAGCAAGATAAATCCAATCAAGAAATTTTCTGTAAGAAAAGAAAATGCTCCACGACATCTAATTACTATCCATTTTCTCAAATAAATGAGGGGTGAAAATGATGACTAAAAACATGTTACTCTCTTGTGTTCCCTGCAATCTACATCGTTTTATGTAACAGGATTCATTAGAGCACTCCACCATCCCAATAAGCACTAAGAATGTGATTTCACAACGCTATTTATTTTAAATGCATTTAAAGCATGAAATAAAAAAGCTTTTTTCCCTGAGAAGCTTGTTAATTAAACCTCTTGTGAAGTTGAATCTTAACACACTAACATAAAAATCATCTACATATGTACAAAAAATTGGCATCAAGTCTGAAAAATTGTACTTTCAGGTAATATAAACTACAATTTGGAAAATGACCAAATTGTAATTAAAATTCTTATCAATTTAAAAAGCATATTCAAGACTCCAGTTTTCAATGTACTATTTACTTCATGCCTCATTAAATAGGTAAAATAGCTACATGTAATTAAAACAATTTTAAACAAAGTTGAAACGGTCTTGATTTCCACTGAGAGAACATAAAAAGGGAAAGTGAGACCACATTGTTACTTGGAGCTATGTGGAAATTAATAAAAATGTTAGTAATTAAAGCAAGCTGGGTCCTAAATTGTCTATTAATTCATGGTTTTGAAAATGGCATTAAAAATGTTTTTCATAATTTGATGAATATCTTTTTTAAAAAATGCTAAGTATGTCTGATTAGGTGTCTTTCTAAAACTCACTCAGCTTCGTCCTAATAGCTATTTCAACATGTAAAAGAACACAGAACCAGCAGTTTCACAAAAGGAAATGAAAACGCCATGAGCTCACAAGAAAGCAGGATGAGTGACAGGAGACCAGGCCAGAGAGATGGGCCTGCTCCGGGTGCCACAGTCTTGGGCACATCAGCTCCAGACTGGTTGCTGTCATCACAGTCTGGGAGGCCTTGAATCTTCAGTGGCTTCCTTCTGTGCCTAAACCAAGGCCTCCCCTGATGAGACCCATACTTCCAACACTGCAAAAACTGCTTTTCCAATTAAACTCTTACAAAACCTATTGGTTGAGCCTAGGAGGTCAAAGCTGCAGTGAACTGTGATCGCACTACTGCATTCCAGCCTCGGTGAAAGAGTGAGAACCTATGTCAAAAAACAAACAAAAAAACAAGCCCCCAAAACAAAACACAAACAAACAAAAACCCCTTATAGGCAGCTGGAACAAAATCTCTCTTCCGAGTAAGCCAGAGAATAAAGATGATTCTGCACCAAGGACACAGTTCCTGATCTGTGATAGCAAATGTATGTTTTAGATAACGAACTGATTTTTCCCTTCTAAAGACGGAGTAAAAGTAAATAAATTCAGGTTTGAACAGTTGTTTTCTAGACCCTAAAGATAAAAAAACGTTAGAGATTCTTGAGAGCCTGGTCTGCAGACTACAATAATCAAGAGGTGAACTCTAAGTAATTCACTGCCATGCACTAACCAGCCACCTACACCCATCTCTCTTAACCATTCCATCAATCATCTCTAGGGCAGTTCAGTTTTGTAACAACCAGAACTGGAACAAGAATAACATCACAAGCCTTACAAAAATACTTTCAAGAGAGAGAAGCAGAGACTGGCAGGGACAGACACAAAGCCCATGACAGAAACTGAGAGAGAACTTCTGAAGCTTTGTGATAGCAAAGGCTTGTCAAAGCACTTGGCTAGCGGATGACTCACTCTGTAACAAAGTGGATATGAAGTTACTATCCAAATGTCAACAATGATGGATCATCAGAACCAACAGGAATTGAATCATTTTAATGTCAATTAAAATGCACATTCAATTCATAGCAATTTCTAATTTTTAAAGTACATATGAACTATGAGTATTACATTAAAATAATAGTTGTCTTTTCTTCATGAACGCTTTACATTCCCATAGTAATAATTAACTACCAATAGGGCACACATTTTTTAGGCACTCTTGGGCTCAGGGGCACTGCAAGTACTAGAAAAAACACAGATAGGAGTGTGCTCTTACTTAGCTATAAAACAGACAAAAACATTGTACCATAAAAGTCCTATTATGCCAGATCATGACTGATACCTGGACTCTGGAACAGTTTTGAAATGTGCAAATATTTAAATCAGCCTCTATGCTGGTGTTTATATCACAAGCTCTATCTCAGAGAGTTATAGAAACTAGAAAGAAGTATTCACCCGAATTTATTCCATTCAGCCTGTGTTTTCTCCAACCCTCACCTATACACTTGGTTAATATCATGTTAACTGGTGCTTTTTCACGAGGTGATTTTAAGAGTCCACTAGCCATTCATTGCATAATACTGGTCTTCTCACCCACACTGTCAGGACAAGTGTTTTCAGGGACCAGATGCTATGTTTATTTCTCACATAGCTCCCAACATGACATTTTGTAAAGGGATCTGACATTACTATCGTAATACTCCGTGGATTTACTCTTTGCTTGAAAGTGAAAGGCATATGTGACTAAGTAACATTAAGGAAGGGGCCAGAAAGGAAAATGAGGCAAATGGTGATGAGGCAGATTGTGTGTAACTTGGAGAAGCAAAACAAGAGCTCTGGATGATGTAAGAAACTGTCTGGGGGAAAGGAACAAAGACAAGGACTTACTTTACTTTAGAGTTAAATCAATAACAGGAAAGAAAAGAGATTCAATGGAAATGAGACAGACACCAGGGACTTATTATTTTCAAAAGTCACAGGAAGCGGAATATGAGAAAAAGAGGAGTGGAGTGGATCAAACTGGAAACTTCTGGGTGAACTTCTCGAGAGTAGTTGTCTATGTCCTCTCTGCCTCTGCATCCTCAACTCTCCAATCTGCCTTCCACTCTCACCACCGCACTGAAACTGCTTTATCAACAATTTCCTACTTGCTGAATTGACGTGGCACTCTCCAATTGCCTATCTTACCTTCTCATGACAGGGCACATTTCAAACATCTCTTAACGTCTGTGGTACCAGTTTTCTCTCTGGCTTAGTTTTCTTCCTAGCTGTCTGGCCACATCGCACAGGCTCCTCCTCCTGCCTCTTCCTCCTAGGGCACATATGAGTATCTGGTCCACTGGCTCTGTCCTCCATCTTCTCCTCACTCTTGGAGTGACATCATCTACTTGCATGGCTTAAATTATCAATTCTTTGTTAATGACTGTTCAGATCTGCATTTCTGGCCCCTTCATTGGCTCCAGATCAGAGTATGCATAATTGCTTACTGGACACATCCATTTATTATTTCACAAACTCTGAATTCAACACCTCAAACTAAACTCTCCAAGTAGAACTATGTTTCTCCCTCCATCTTACCCCTGCCCTTGTTCAAGTTAATCTGGTCTCTATGTCTTTGATAGAACCTGTTTCCAAGTCATTCTCCATCCTGCAGCCAGACTGATCTTTTTCTCTTTCAGACAGAGTTTTGCTCTGTCACCCAGGCTGGAGTGCAGTGGCGAGATCTTGGCTCACTGCAACCTCCGCCTCCCGGGTTCAAGCAATTCTCCTGCCTCAGCCTCCTGAGTAGCTAGGATTACAGGCATGTGCCACCACACCTGGCTAGTTTTTGCATTTTTAGTAGAGATGGGGTTTCACCATGTTGCTCAGGCTGGTCTTGAACTCCTGACCTCATGATCCACCCGCCTCAGCCTCCCAAAGTGCTGGGATTACAGGTGTGAGCCACCGCGTCCGGCCCAGACTGATCTTTTTAAAATAGAAATATAGCTGCTGTGCGTGGTGGCTCATGCCTATAGTCCCTGCACTTTGGGAGGCCAAGGCAGGAGGATCGCTTAAGTTGAAGAATTCAAGACCAGCCTGGGTAAGAAAGCGAGATCCCGTCTCTACAAATAATAGAAAAATTAGCCAGATGTGGTGGTGCACGCCTGTGGTCCCAGCTACTCAGGGGGCTGAAGTTGGAGCACTGCTTGATCCTGGGTGGGGTCAAGGCTGCAGTGAACTGAGACCCCGCCATTGCACTCCACCTTGGGTAACAGACTGAGGCCTAGTTTCAAAAAAAATAAGTAAAATAATCATGTCACTCCCCATTTAAAACATGTGATAGCTCCAACTGCTCTAAGATAAAGTCTCAACTCTTTAACGTGGTATTCTAGGCTCTTCAGCCTCAAACACCACTGAACCTGCAGTTCCCCACACACACTGTATCACATCTAAGTATCCATACAGGTTTGTCTCTGAGTTCCCTTATATGACTAACTTCTATTTGTATTTTTAAGTGTGGGGTTAGATATCACTTTCTTCATGCACTCTTTCATGAGCTTCCCTTCTCTTGCTCAGGTGAAATGCCCTTCCAGATGTGCTTCCATAGCACCCTCCTCTCTTTGTAGCATTTCTCAAATTGCACTGAATTGGCCTTTTGTTTGTTAATTTCTTCAGAATGAAGAAGAAAGCTCCTTTGGGCACTGTATCTTGCTCACAATCATATCTCTAGTGTACAAACATTCTAAAAAACGGGCAAAGTCCTCATCTTATACATGCACTCATTATTGACTTGCTTCCTAGGTAAATTTATGGCCCTCTGTATCAGAAAGGTAGTTTACTAGCCAAAGTTCAGCGGATACTGGATACTTAAGCCACATTTTAAGTGTCAACCTGAGAGATATAAAATAGGATACCAACACTTCTACATACTTCATGGTTTCTGGGAACAATAGACCTGAAAAAGGTCTATGTTAGAAAATCTCAAAGTTTACTTACTAAAATAATAGAAGATATGAGACATATTCCAGTGAAAGAGTGGAAAGTCTCATATCCCAGTGAAAGAGTGGTGGAGCCAGGAAAGTCTAATCAGAGAAAGGGCAAAGCCATCATTCTTTACTCAAGTCAGAGGCTGAAGGAAAGTTAATGCACAGTTGCTGTGCAGTGGCCAACTTAGTTGAAGCTGGGTGAAGTCATAACAGTTAGAGACCTCTCCCCACAACAGCAATTTAAACTTCCAGTAATTACAAGGGTCTCACACTAGAGTGTTCATATTTACTTAAGAAGAGACTAATGGAAAAAATATTAGCTTGGTTAGTACCATCCTTACAATACTGAGTAGGTTAATCAACTTTAGAACGCCAGCTTCTCAATTTAAAAAATGGTAACAGTATCCTCCTATGAGGTTGTGAAGCTCAGATGGAAGAAGTAATCTACAAACTATTATACTAACAAACCAGTCTTATTTCTGGCTAAATGGCCAATGAAGCAAGCTGGCTCAGGCAATCTGCCAAGCCATTTCCTACATTTGTGATGTATAATGCTCTGATCTGGGAGTGGTTATTCTTTTAGATATGAAATATACAGAAATGCTCTGCAGGGATATGTGGGCTTTCTTTAACATAGGAATACTGCTCTTAAATTTCTCTTCAAAAAGGTGGGGGGCTCCTTGTGCTTATTTGTTTCATGTTTTTGCCACATGGAATGGGTATATAGAGCCTATGGCTTATTTTTTTATAAAGGGAGCATCTAAATCTCCAGGGTTGAGGTGGTGAGAGGGAGAGGGAGAGGAGGCATGTGTCTGGTCTTTGGTAAAATTCCTCTAACTAGAAGACAAGTATGTAGAAGTCATGTCATATATATAATTAATGTCTATGGGAATGAGGAATGGGGTGATATGGTATTTTTGACCTGTGTTTATGCCACATCGCTAGGTCCAGAACATGAAGCCCTCTGCCTTGCCTAGCACTAGTGCTAGGAGGATTTACGGAGGCATTTGTCTCCTATCTGAAGTGGAAACAAAGGTAGAAGAAATTACTTATTTTTCAATAAAGGTATCAGGGAAAGTAAGGACCTTTATTTGGATAGTTGAGAAAGCCTAACTCTTAATCATTTCATACACAGACTGTTGTAGGAGGATTGTGAAAAGGTAGGAAAATAAGGTCTGAATAAAGCCCGTCACTTTATTTTTATTTTATTTTTGAGACAGGCTCTCACTCTCGCCCAGGCTCGAGTGCAGTGACCCAGTCTTGACTCACTATAACCTCCGCCTCCTGGGCTCAATCAATCCTCCTGCCTCAGCGTCCTGAGTAGCTAGGACCACAGGCAAGCACCACCATGTCTGGCTAATTTTTGTATTTTTTGTAGAGATGGGGTTTTGACATGTTGCCCAGGCTGGTCTTGAACTCTTGGGCTTAAGCAATCTACCCACCTCAGCCTCCCAAAGTGCTGGGATTACAGGAGTGAGCCACTGTGCCCAACCACACCAGACACTTCATTCCTTATGAGATGACTAATAGTCAGGAAAGGACTAAAAGAAAAAATACTCTCATTTCTTATAAGAGTCGTCAGGAAGGGAACCAATATTTACTATTAACCTACTGTGCAACAGGTGTTTTCACGTATTTAATCATTTCTTTATATCAACCATGCAACATCATTTCCCCTCATTTTACAGATAAATGAGTTGAGGTTCAGAGAGGATAATTAACTGCTCCAAATCAGCAATTGGTTAAGTGACAGACTTGGAGTTTGACAAGGCATGTCTACTTACTGGAGTACGACTCTTCATAACTCTTCAAGGTGTGACTCTTCTTTTGGAAGAGCCTTTTAATGCTCTTCTAAGAGATATATTTTCTCTTAGGGGGATCTGAGGAAGCTGGGGAGCGCGATCCCCAGCCTAACAAAGCTCTTACTTTAACACCTAAGAGGCTGCCGACACTGTGCGCATGTGTTCAGGAGGCATGCAACATATGGGGGTATAAACACAGGGCAGCCATAACCTTAAGAGGCACGAGATATTATTTATTAATGCTTCAGCTTCCTGTAGGAGTGGCCAAAAACCTTTGCAACAAGCCACTTTGGCTGGGATGGGAGTAGTGAAAGAGGTTGAGTGAATGGAGACTGTGAGGACTTGGCACTCTCTCCTGTGTAATTTCAGCTGTGCCTAGTTTTCCTTCTGATGACTATTGTGACTTTTTTGTTTATTTGTTTTTCGGAGGGGGAAAGCCTTTACTATTACTCTCCATTTGTAATGAGGAAATGCGAATTGAATTATTCTTGAATTGTTCTATATGGGTAAAAATCATTATACACTATTACATAGTTGAGAAATCTTGATGAAAGGCTTAAAGTAACTGATGAGCAACTGATAATGAAATGAGATGCTAAAAAGACCGTTATTCCAGTGGGTGGGGCAGGGGGTGGTTTGTGTATGTGTGTAGTATATATGTGTTTACAATGAAGGGAAGGTGATCTTTAAAGCCAGCCATTATGGACTTATGGAATGGCTGGAAATACCAGCCATTATGATTTCTTTTGAAGACCAATTTGATTCATTTAATCAGGGAAGCAGAGGCCCTGTTTCCTTCAGTCTCAGGCAGTACTACCCCCCTCATTTATCCCCAAGGCCAAGACACTGGCAGCCGTAGGGGGGAACATGGAGGGCACTCAGGAGGGAAGTTAACTGGAAGCCCTCAGACAGGATTCCTTGATGCTGAGAAATGTATATGGGGGAGAAAGTTGTGGAGAAAGAGAGAATGGATGTAAAGCCTGAGTGTGCTAGTGAGGCCCTTAAGGACAGATGCTGGATCCTGGGATCTTTGCATCCCCATCTCTGGCAAAGCCCCTGTTACACAGGAGGCCAAATGAGTGAGCCTTTGTCAAACTGAATAACACTAACTTTGGGCCAGGGCTTTTTTCTCCTCTCTCCTCACCTAAATAGTGGGGGATTGGCTGAAGAAGGGAAGAAGAAGAAGGAGAGACATTTCTGCTATACCAGAATCCTAGGAGTTTTTGCCATCCTAAGAGCACAGAGGGGAGAACAATATGGTACTCCCAGGGCACATGCCCCACACAGGTCCTGTAAGGAGGGCTGCTTAGCATGGGGGACACTCTGCTACCTAAGTCCTTTGAGTACCTGAATATAGGTGGGAGCAGCAGTGACCTCTCACTCAAAGAGCTTGAAATTCCTTGAGGGAAGAAAACAGTTTTTTTGTAAATGGGGTGCTTTATGACACTGTGATACCATCTCTTTAATTTTTGTGATACCTTCATTTGAAACATAATTTTTTCATCATCTTTCTACTGCTTGCTACTCCCTCTCCAGCCTATAATGCAAATGTAAAAAGTAGTTTGCCACTCTTTGAATATGCCACGTTCTCTCAAATCTGCTATTTTCACCCTTCTCTGGCTAAAATGCTTTTTCTTGCCTGCCTGCCTGGCAAACTCCTGCTTATCTTTCAGGCATCAGTTCAAGTCATGTTAATTCCTCAGGGAGGCATCCTCTGACCTTGGCAAGTATGCTTAGGTGGCCTCCTTCAGTAAGATTTTTCCATACTTCTATTAATTCATCTCATTGCTTAGTGAATGCTCAATTTATCTGTTTTCCTCCTATTTTGTGAGCTGTATGCAGGCAGGGACTGTATCTTAGTCGTCTTTAGAAGCCTAGAATTTTGCACAGTACCTGATGTGATAAATAGCTTTGGGAGGATATAAAACCCAAACTGTATAAACCCCAAACCACCTTGTAATCATACAATCTACTTTTTGTGTAGCATCTGCTATCACGTGCTGGTATATTAGGCTTCCAACCAGAGAGAAGGATTAACCAGCAGTGGGACATTAGTAATTCCCTGTAGGATGCACGCATCACCAGGATTAGCCCTTAACACATGTTACAACCTGGCCAAGGGGAAGAAGTTTAACTGTCTACTACTCTTGTTTCTGGTGGATGGCTCAGTACCCCAAAGGACGCTCTGATGCAAAGGTCTGCTCAGCAGCAGGCAGTACCCTATTAACCTAACAGGGAGTGGCATTTCCAGATGTAGATGCCCATAAGGTCTTCCTTCTTGTACAGTCTACCTACCTTTTTAATTTTTAGTTTTACAAATCAGGTAGAAACCACACAATCAGGTAGATATAGCCATACAAGACATAGAACTATGAAGTTTAAGCTTCCATTGATTGAGGAATTAGTCTCTAGGATCTGTGCAAGGTTTCTAGGAACATATATTAGTTCTGATTTTTTTTAAAAGAGCATTAACAATAAGAAGAGAGTGGAGACCGGTTATTAAACATGGCCACTCTTGTGCAGGCTTATTCTCATTGTAAGTAGATAGTTTACAGCTATGCTAGCACTCTTACGATGTAACTGAAATAGCAACCTGAACAACAGCCCATGATTCTACTTTTCACTCTTCATAAATGTATAATTTCCTTAGTGCCAGGCTTTTCTCTTTATAAAAGCAATTTCACCCAACTTTGCCCAAATGCACATTTGCCACACTCCAGAGCTATCATAAATCCGGAGAAGCAACCTTCTTGGAGCTCTAATCCAAGCTGATGCTGAAGCTTCAAAGTTTACAAAGTTGTTCCCTTGTCAATACTAACCCATTCTCCACCTTGGCGACTCAAACTCCCAATACATTTATCTGAGGGAGAGGACAGCGATGTAGGAAAAGCTGGTACCTTTGAAACAGCATCTTTCCTGGCATCACACCTCTCAAATGTTGAATGTGAGAACAGTGTTCTCTTCCCAGGCCCACCCTGAGACGGAGTGGGTGGAAATCCGGTGGCTAGGTATTCAGAGAAACGGTTTTGCCAAAGGCGGCTATACCCCTTAACAGAGATTTTAGACAAAATAAAGAAGTGAGCCAAGAGAATGGAATTTATGCTGGGGAAACGGCTGTGATATGTGAAATTTAATTTCAAAGGGTTCTTCCTTGCAGAGACAAAGGTAGCTAAAAGGACCAGTGTGGGCCCAGCATGCACACACATGCTGATCTGGCAGAGGCCAGAGTAGCTGACTTATAAACTAGAAGCTTATAGGACTCCATAGGAAAATAAGCTTATAGACTCTATAGGAAAATAAAGACAGTATGAGATATCCAGCCACCTAAGAGCACGGATCATCTCCAAGTATCAACAACTGCCTCCATTTCTCCCTTGTCATGACCCTCAAAGTAATGTGAGAATTTTAGAAGGATGCGGCAAATCGTTTACTTTGTGATCTTTGGGTTTCAGCTAACTCTATACCTCTTTCTACAAAGCCTATTTTCCCAAAAAGAGACCATGGTCTAAGGTGAAGCATTCCATGCTCCAATATTCCTTACCTGATGTATTCCAAAAGGAAGATGACAAAAGGGTTTGTGTTAGATACGGTCCTTCCTAATTTGGACACTTGAAAACAGTTCAGATAAAAAATAAAACAAAAAATAATTATGAAAGTGTTGTTTACAAAGCTGCTCTGGTAATATGCGAAATGTTAATGAAAGATATGGGTTTCCAGTGGCAGGGTCTGGAGAAGGAGTGGCAGGCACCAGATCCAGCCATCAAAGTGGCAAGAAGCAGCCCTGAAATGAGCCAAGGAGATGAGCAAGGAAGAAAGGGCTTTCAAGCAGAAACAAAAAGAAAAGACAAAGAAACTCTGGAGCTGAAAGCAAAGGCTGTGGGCAAGGGTCCCCTGCCCAAAAGGTTGATTTAAGAAATCCGGCCACAAGTAAGTTGTTCTTTGCGTCGGAGGTGATGGTGACCCTTGCCTTCCGTTCTTACTTAAACATCTGTATTCCCTGCCATAACATATTTTGCCACCTATAGCTAAAATGAAGTGCTGTCTCGGAATCTGTTGAACATTTAAAAATAAACTTTTGTAAAAAAAAAACAAAAACAAGCAAACAAAACAACAACAACAATAAAAAAGCAAAAAAGATAAAGTATAGTTGAAATATAGTTAAAGTCCTTTAAATAAAGATCTGGGTGGACTAAGGAAGGCTAGTTTTAAAAAAGAATAATTCTTTCAATCTTATATATGGCATTATTATAATATTTTGAAACATTTCAAAGAACAATAAATCAAAAGTATTCCTTCCCAGTCTCCATTCCAAAGCAGTTGATCATCTCAGCGGTGCAAGTGTGCATACCATGAGGGGTGGCCATCTGATTCAGTACTATGGATAGTAAATCAAAGGGGAGGCCTCTTTTCCAGAGAAACACAGGTGTGGAAAGGCAACTGCAGCAGTGTGTAAAGAGTGGAAGGACATGTGTTCGTGGACAAACACCAAAAACAAAAAGTTCAAAATGAATCCTTTCAAATTCTTTCCTCTGAATATCCATATGTCAATAATACACTGAAAACAGACATGTTGTCAC
This sequence comes from Pongo abelii, assembly GCF_028885655.2. Lineage (NCBI taxonomy): Eukaryota > Metazoa > Chordata > Mammalia > Primates > Hominidae > Pongo > Pongo abelii. Next base: position 20,390,691 of record NC_071992.2, read on the forward strand.
AAACTTCTGTAAGGAATGAAGTTAGGTATAATCCTTCTGGAGGTAATTTAGTAATGTGTTTTCAGAACTATAAACAGTTCCTACCATGTGCCCCATGACACCCCTAGGAATCTTAAGAAAATAAAGAGATATGTGCGCGTGTGTGTGTGTAGTGTTATTTTATAAATCAAAAACTAAAAAAGAATATGTCTGACAGTGGGGGAAAAAGTTAAATTATGATAAATCTATTTAACAAAAAATACTACAAGCATTTAAAAATGAGTATGTTTATAAATGATCTAGGGACAGAAGAAACAAAACCATAATTACATATCATTTCACAGTCACCAAATACCAGATTGATGAAAACCAAAAATGTTTCTAAACAACTTTTAATAAGAAACTGTTTATGATAACATACAGAGTGAAAAGAATAAGATGCCAAAACTGTATTATACTATGATTCCACATAGATTTAAACAGTCTCTTCCTGGGAGTGCTGTTAGCAAGACAGCAGAATAGGTAGTCCCAGCTCCCATCCCCCCATAAAAATATTGAGTAATCAATGATTTATGGATCAAAATACCTACTAAGACAATGCCAAAATCCAGTTAACAGGTTGTAGTACCCCAGGAGAGTAGAAAGCCAAGAAACCCACGCTGAAACAGGTAAGAAAAGCAATTTCATGTCACCCACATCAGCCCCTCCCTGAAGCTGGCATGCCTCAGCACCAGAAGAGAATGCCCTGGCCCCTGACATCTCTTATGGGGGAAAGGAAAGAGGTCTTTGATATTCTGGCTTTTCAGAGGGCTGCCTGCGTAATGGCTTTATCTTGGTTCAATTGGAATACTGAGGGAACTGGATAGTGTGGATACCTGGGCACTGCTAAGAACAAAGGAAAGTGGTGGGTGGCTCGCTGCAGTCAGCACAGCTTGATGCAAGTGGGAGAAAAGGTGGTAAACCTGAAGCTTCCACCGTGGGAGGGCTGAAGAAAAGTAGAGTGTGGGGCCCTCATTCCAGCTCTTCTTGGTCCCAAGGGACTAATTTCTGTCTCACCTCACTCACAGCACTAACAGAACTAGCATAGTTTGGAAGCCTGAAGGACGCTTAGAATAGAGTAGAGAGACAGGTGGATTGCTGTGGCTGGCACAGTTAGTGTAATTGGGAGGTGCACACAACTCAAGATTTCTCTGTTGGGAGGGAGAGAGAGGAGCAGAGTAAGCATCCAGCATTCTGGCTTTTTGGAGGGCTATCTGAGGGAGTAGTATCTGACTCTCCTGATTCAGGGAACTGATGGCATACACTGAGGCATACACTTGGCGGCTGCTTAGAACAGGGACAGCTGGGTAGCTTCCTGCTCTAAAATCAGATAACTTGCAGTGTTGCAGACAGACATTAGACGGTGGAAGGATTATGGGCTCCTCAAAAAGGATTCAGAGTTCCCTAAAATCTCTAGCAAAGATGACTGGTGAGGGGCTTCTGCTCTAGCAAGCCAGTCTCTGTACTGGAAGAGGTGGCTGATTCTTCAAATGTGCAGATCCCAATACAGCTACAAGAGACAGAAGAAACAGGAAAACATGGCTCAATGGAACAAAACGAATTTCCAGAAATCGACCTTAGAGAAACAAAGGTATATGAATTACCTGCATAACCATTGTGAAGATGCTCAACAAGCTAATAAACGATGAATAAACAAAGTGAGAATTTCAACAAAGAGAAAATATTTAAGGGAACTAAATAGATATTTTCAAGCTGAAGAATATAATAACTGAACTTAAAAATTCAGATAAGAGGCTCAAGGGCAGAAAACAAAGAAGAAAGAATGAGCAAACATGAAGACAGGCCATTTGAAATTACCCACTCAGAGAACAAAGATAAATAAGAATGAAAAAGAGTTAAGAGAGCCTTAGGCATTAATGGTACACACCATTATGCAGACCATCACATTATAGAAATCCAAGGAAGAGTAGAAAGAAGAAAGAGAGCACAAAGCTTATTTACAGAACACTTCTCAAATCTGAGTAAGGAAACAGACATCTAGATTCAAGAAGCCTAAAGACAACTAGGATTAACGGAAATAAATTACACTGGGACCAATGACAAAATTATAAAAAGTCAAAGAAAAAGAGAGGACTTTGAAAGTAGCAAAAGAAAAGTGATTTGTCTGTGGATTTGTCAGCATAAATGATCCAGGGCCGGAAGTGACTGTGATGATATGTTGAAGGTGCTCAAAAAAAAAAAAAAAAAACAAAAACAAAAACAAACACTTGCCACACAAGCATATTACATCCAGCAAAACTACCCTTCAAAAATGAAAGATATATAGACCAATGGAACAGAACAGAGCCCTCAGAAATAATACCACACATCTACGAATATCTGATCTTTGACAAACCTGACAAAAACAAGAAATGGGGAAAGGATTCCCTATTTAATAAATGGTGCTGGTAAAACTGGCTAGCCATATACAGAAAGCTGAAACTGGATCCCTTCCTTACACCTTATACAAAAATTAATTCAAGATGGGTTAAAGACTTAAATGTTAGACCTAAAACCATAAAAACCCTAGAACAAAACCTAGGCAATACCATTCAGGACATAGGCATGGGCAAGGACTTCATGTCTAAAACACCAAAAGCAATGGCAACAAAAGCCAAAATTGACAAATGGGATCTAATTAAACTAAAGAGCTTCTGCACAGCAAAAGAAACTACCATCAGAGTGAACAGGCAACCTACAGAATGGGAGAAAATTTTTGCAATCTACTCATCTGACAAAAGGCTAATATCCAGAATCTACAAAGAATTCAAACAAATTTACAAGAAAAAAACAAACAACCCCATCAAAAAGTGGGTGAAGGATATGAACAGACACTTCTCAAAAGAAGACATTTATGCAGCCAACAGACACATGAAAAAATGCTCATCATCACTGGCCATCAGAGAAATGCAAATTAAAACCACAATGAGATACCATCTCACATCAGTTAGAATGGCAATCATTAAAAAGTCAGGAAACAACAGGTGCTGGAGAGGATGTGGAGAAATAGGAACACTTTTACACTGTTGGTGGGACTGTAAACTAGTTCAACCATTGTGGAAGACAGTGTGGCGATTCCTCAGGGATCTAGAACTAGAAATACCATTTGACCCAGCGATCCCATTACTGGGTATACACCCAAAGGAATATAAATCATGCTGCTATAAAGACACATGCACATGTATGTTTATTGCGGCACTATTCACAATAGCAAAGACTTGGAACCAACCCAAATGTCCATCAGTGATAGACTGGATTAAGAAAATGTGGCACATATACACCATGGAATACTATGCAACCATAAAAAAAGGATGAGTTCATGTCCTTTGTAGGGACATGGATGAAGCTGGAAACCATCATTCTCAGCAAACTATCGCAAGGACAAAAAACCAAACACCGCATGTTCTCACTCATAGGTGGGAATTGAACAATGAGAACACTTGGACACAGGAAGGGGAACATCACACAACGGGGCCTTTTTTGGGGTGGGGGGAGGGGGGAGGGATAGCATTAAGAGATATACCTAATGTAAATGACGAGTTAATAGGTGCAGCACACCAACATGGCACATATATACATATGTAACAAACCTGCACGTTGTGCGTATGTACCCTAAAACTTAAAGTATAATAAAAGACATATATATATAAAAGAAAGAAAGATAATATTTTCTTAGGTAAATGAAAGTTGAGAGAGTTCATCACTGCTGGACTTGCCTTACAAGAAAGGCTAAAGGGAGTTCAACTTGAAATGAAAGAATGCTAAACAGAAACATGAAAGTATAAAGCTCAATGGCAAAAGTAAACAGAGAGAGGACTTGGTATCCGTGGGAGATTTGTTCTAGGACCCCTGATGGAAACCAAAATCCATGGATGCTCAAGTCGCTTACATAACATGACACAGTATTTGCATATATCCTATGTATATCCTTCTGTACACTTTAAATCATCTCTAGATTACTCATGATACCTAATAAAAGGCCTACACATCACTTCATTGGCATAGATTCAGCACAGTACTCAGCATGTAGAAAATTCAAGTTTTGTTTTTTGAAACTTTGTGGAACTTTTTTTTCTGAATATTTCAATCTCAGGTTGGTTGAATTCAAATGCAGCAATCACTGATATGGAGTGTTGAGCGTATGTAGGAAAAATATACAATACTTTAATACTGTAATAGTGGTGTGTAAATGACTTTTAACTCTGGTATAGAAATTTTAAAAAAAAGTATTAAAATACTTTACCTATAAATATACATTAGTGGGAACAGAATACAAAAGGATATAATTTGTGAGGGAGTAAAAGTATAGTTTTGGCATATGACCTGAAATCATTATCAGCTTAAAATAGATAATTATAAGTGTTTTATGTAAGCCCTGTGGTAAGCAAACAAACAAAAAAACCCCTAAAAGATACACAAAAGAAAATGAGAAATAAATAAAGAAATGTTATTACAAAAAAATAAGGAATACTAATAAAAGTAAAAAAGTGACAAGACAGAAAATAAAGAGCAAAATAGCAAGAGTAAGTCTTTCTCTATCGATAATTACTTTAAATATGAAATGGATTAAACTCCCAATCACAGCTGGGAGTGTGGCTGAATGTATTGAGAGGCAGAGAGAGAGAGAGAGAGACAGAGACAGAGAAAGGGAGGGAGGGAGAGGGAGAGGGAGAGAGAGAGAGAGAGAGAGAGAGAGAGAGAGAGAGAGAGAGAGAGAGAAACCCAAATATATGCTGTATACAAGAGACTCACTTTAGATTTAAAGACACACACACCTGAACGTGAAATAATGGAAAAAATATTACATGCAATTGGTAACAAAAAGAGCAGAGGGGTAGCCATACTTATATTACACAAAATAAGTAAAAAACTGTCAAGAGAGAAAGAATGACATATAATAATGAGTCAATTCATCACACAGGTGTAACAATTATTAATACATATGCATCTATCATCAAGGCATATAAATATATAGAGTAAACATTGACAGGACTGAAGGTAGAAATTAACAATAGTAGGAGATTTCCACACCCCACTCTCTATAATGTACAGAACTTCTAGACAGAAGATTAATAAAGAAACAGAGAACTTCAAAAACGCAATACACCAAATATCCTAGCAAACATATACAGAACATTCCACTCAACAGCATGAGAATATGTATTCTTCTCAAGTGCATATGGAACATTCTCTGGGATAGATAAAATTCTAAGTTACAAAACAAATCTTACCAAATTTAAGAAGACTGAAATAATAGCAAATATATTTTCCAATCACAAAGAAAGGGAAGTAGAAATTAAAAGCAGAAGGAAAATGGAGAGTTCACAAATATGTGGAAATTAAGCAACATGATCCTGAACAATCAATGGGTCAAAAAAAAAATCAAAAAGGAAATTGGACAATAATTTGAGTCCAACAAAAATGGACAAACCATATGCCAAAACCTGTGGAAGGAAACAAAAGCAGTACCAATAGGCAAGTTTATGGTAATAAACACAACATTAGAAAAGAAGAAAGATTTAAATAAACAACCTGTTTTTATACCAGATAAAGAACAAAGTAATGCAAAGTTAGCACAGGAAAGAAACAATAAAGATTAGAGCAGAAATAAATGAAATAGAGAAATGAAAATCAAAGTCAGCACAGGAAAGACACAATAAAGGTTAGAGCAGAAACAAATGAAATAGAGAAATGAAAACCTAATCAAAGATTAGAGCAGAAATAAAAGAAATAGAGAAAAGAAAAAATAAAACTAAAAATTTCTTTTCAAAAGATCAACAAAATTGACAATCCTTTAGCTGGACTAAGAAAAAAATAGAGAACACTCAAATAAATAAAATCAGAAATGAAACAGGCAGCATTGCAATTGATGCTACATAAACTAAAAGGATTCTAAGAAACTATTATGAACAATTATACACCAACAAATTGGGAAACCTAGAAGAAAGGGATAAATTACTAGAAACCTACAATCTACCAAGATGAATTATGGAGAGGTAGAAAATCTGAACGGATCTATAATAATAAGGGATTGAATCTGTAATGAAAACCCTCCCAACAAAGGAAAGTTTAGGACCAGATGGCTTCACCAGTCAATTCTATCTAACAGTTAAACAACTAATGCCAATCATTCTCAAACTGTTCCAAAAATTGAAGAGGAGGGAACACTTCCAAACTCATTTTATGAGGCCAGCATGACCCTGATATCAAAACCAGAAAACAGTACTGCAAGAAAACTACTTGCCAATATCCATTATGAGCATAAATGCAAAAACTCTAAACATAATGCGGCAAACTGAATTCAACAGTACATTAAAAGGATCAAATACAATGACCAAGTGAGATTTATCCTTGGGATGTAAAGGTGGTTCAACATATGAAAATCAGTCAAAGTGATAAAACACATTAACAGATCAAAGGATAAAAATTACACAAACATCTCAATGATGCAGGAAAGGGATGAAATTCAATATCCTTTCACGATAAAAAAACCCTCAAAAGAGAAACAGTTTCAAATGATCTTATATGTAGAAAACCTAAAGATTTCCCAAAAACCTATCAGAATAAATAAATTCAGCAAAGTTGCAGGATACAAAATCAACCATCAGTTCCATTTCTATACACTAACAATGAACAATCTGAAAAGGAAATGAATAATACCATTTACAACAGCATCAAAAAGTATTAAAAAATACTTAAGAATAAACTTCATCAAGAAGGCAAAAGACATATACACTGAAAACTATAAAACACTGCTGAAAGAAATTAAAGAAGACACAAATAAATGAAAAGACATTCCATGTTCAGGGATTCAAAGATTTAACGTCATTAAAACGTCCATACTGCCCACAGCGACCTACATATTCAATAAAATCCCTATGAATATCCCAGTGGAATTTTTTACAGAAATAGAAAAAAATTCCAAAATTTATATGTAATCACAAAAGACTCTGAATCTCTGAATAAGCCATAAATGATACTGAAAAAGAAGAACAAAGCTGCAGGCCTCAAATTCCTGATTTCAAAACATATTACCAAGCTACAATATCAAATCAATATGGTTCTGGCATAAAGACAGACACATGCATAGACCAACAGAATGGAACACAGAGCTCAGATAAATTCAACACATATATGGGGGGAAGCTGGAACCCTTATGTACTGTTGTTCAGGTATAAAATGGTACATTGCTTTGGACAACCATATGGAGTTTCTTAAAAAAACTGAAAACAGAACCATATGACCCCACAGTCCCACTTCTGGGTATTTATACACAAGAAATGAAATTAGGATCTGGAAAAGATATTTGCACTCCCATGTTCATTGTGGCATTACTCACAAAAGCCAAAAGGTGGAAACGACCTAAGTGTCCACTGAAGGATGAATAAAGAATATGTACTACAGTAGGCTCCCCTTACCTATCCATGAGGGATGCGTTCTAAGACCCCCAGTGGACACCTGAAATTTTGAATAGTACCAGACCCTATATATAGATGACCCTTAAACAGAATGGGCTTGAACTGTACAGATCCACTAATATGCAGACTGTTTTCCATCAAATGAGGACTAATAATATGGCACTTGTGGGGCGTGAAACCCGAGTATGCAGAAGCCAACTTTTCTTATATGTGTATTCAACAGGGCTGACTGCAGGACTTGAGTATGTGGGGACTCTGGTATATAAGGGGGGTCCTGGAGTCAATCCCTTGTGTGCATGGAGGGATGATGGTATACTACGTTTTCTCCTATGCATACATACCTAAGATAAAATTTAACTTATAAATTAGTCACAGTAAGAGATTAACCATAATAACTAATAATAAAATAGAACAATGATAACAATATGCCACCATCACTGTTCTCTGGGGCTATTGAGTAAAATAAGGGTTACTTGAACACAAACACTGCAATAGTTAGACAGCTGATCTCATCACAGAGATGTCTATTAAGTGACTAAAGGATGGGCTTATATAGGATGGCTATGCTGGACAAAGGGATGATTCACATCTGGTCAGGATGGAGCAGGATTGAGTAAGATTTCATTACGCTACTGAGAACAGCATGCAACTTAAAACTTAAAATTGTTTATTTCTGGAATTCTCCACTGAATATTTTTTAACATCAGCAAACAAACTGCAGAAAGTGAAACCACAGATAAGGGAGACTACTGTATATACATATACTGGACCTCGTTTAATTATTTCATCGAGTTTTTGGATTTTTTTATCTGCTTTACTTTTACCTTTTGCAAGTAAAGAACTGTTCCCTTCAGTACAGCATAAAAGGTTTTCCATCCTCGTTTTCCTCTTGGAGCTAGAAAGGGGGAAAAACGTAAAATTTTATTTGACATCATCATTTTAGAAAGAGAATCTAAATGACCAACATGATGACAGTGTTTCAATATTCTACCTAGCTACCAAAAGTAATAACAATAAGAACCAAAATGTTCTGAGCCTTATGGTGTACCAGGCAGCATTCTAAAATGTTTTCTATATACGATCTTAACATTTACAATGCTCCTACCAGGTTGGTACTATTTCTCTCTTCTTGCAAAACTGAAACACAAGGCAATAACTTGCTAATGGTCCCACAACTAGGAAGAGGAGAAGGCTGAAAAACCAGGTAGCATGGCTGACTACAGACTGGGTAAGCACAGGAAGCATACTGGAAATACATAGCAATCCAAGAGAAAGCTTAAAAAGCTCATGTACCAGAGCCTTTATAGCTTCTTCAAAGATTCTAGGAATCATAAAGTAGTCTCAGAATATGAAAGGACCACTTTTGGCATTTCTCCCATACCTCCCTCAACCAGACTGCAAGTTTAAATATTATTACTCCTATTGCAACCTGTGCATATCTCTACTGAGGATCTTGCTGTAATGTACTATTTTTGTCTAAATGTCTCTTTCACTAGACTATAAATGACTTGATAGGAGGTATCCTTCAACTTTAGAATTCACCAAATCTAGTATACTGCAAGGCAGACTTAAACACAATCATACAAATTATCCAAAATAATTAATTATTTCAGAAGTCCTTAAATTTCTTCTGTTTATATTTTTCTGGATATAAAGTAGATTTTCTCTATTGACTTGTATAAACTCTTACAAATTGTTCTAAAGCAAAAAGCAATAGATTAGCAAAACAGTTTAGGATTTATTATCTTAATACAATTAAAATCTATAACTGGAAAATGTTATTGCTTGAATGTCATTTTTCTAAACATATCTGCTGAAATAGACAGGGAGAGTCATTTACTCATGCTCTTGTATCAAATGCTTGGCTGCCTGTGGTCCGTCTTTAACTTGGATACCTGATTACATTAGAAAGTACATTATTGTCAACCAAATCCTTTAAATCTCTTTTGACTGAATACTCAAGAATTCTTAGACTTGGAACTAGGTGAATAGCCACTTACAGAACACAGGCAATCCTGCCAACACCACACTGAGATATCCACCTGGCAAGAAAGGATTCAAAATATCCACCCTGCAGGTTTCCAAGGGAGATAATAAATACCATCCCTTCTGTCTCCACTAGGTGAGCCTTAAAGGTATACTAAAAATACATATAACCAAAAAAAAGCATACCATCATTTCCTTTATAAAGCAAAAAAGCAACTGATATAAACAGATAACCATACATCACGTATAAAATAAATATTCACTACAATATTATAAAATACATATTGTTCAATAGATGTGAAATTCTGATACTGCCAACATGAGCACTGTGCACACAGAAGAGACTAGGGCCGAGAGAACTGCTGCAGAACAGGACCCCAGGTGGCATAGTGTGCAGGAGGCACCTGATCTGAAAGCAGACCAGCTGGTTTCCAGCCCCTTCACAATCTCACCTGGTCTGAAAACTATCCTCCCACCCACCAGCCCCTAACAAGTCACTCTACTGCTGTACTTTTGCTTCATTTTAAAATGTGGGTAATTCCTAGAACTGAAGGCAAAGCACTGGCTAATGCTGGCATGGAACCTGGAGAAAACCTTTTTGTTTTTAACAGAGGAGCCATAGGTATAAAGGCTTTCCCCAAGCCCTAAAACTAATTTATTGGCATCTTGAGATCCCTTTAGTTCAAAAATCTATACATCTACGTTTCTACTTTTGCAGTAGGTCAATTAATCCAAGTACACATTTACAAAATTTTAAACAGCTCTTTCTCATTACTACACTAAGCCTACTAGAGATTCCAAAGAGCTCTCCAAGCGAAATGTGATTTTAAAAGTCACTCATGAGTGACTAATGCCCACTAAGTCAGTTACTTAGTAACTGACTTACTTATTGTACTCACTTACTGCAGTCTCTACTTTTCTATCTCCCACAGAAGTATAAAACTTAACCTTATCTTTGGCCAGTTACAATTTAGTAATCTAACACATGGATGAAACAACCTATAATCCTCCCAAAAAGATAACTAAGTAGCAATTATTCAACAGTATTTAGCTGGTGTGCTATAAAAGCACTGCTCTAAGTGCTCTGACACATATTAATCCATTTAACTCACACCATAATGCTAAGAATAAGGTACTATTGATACTTCCATCTTACAAGAGACAGATGGGTGCAAACAAGCAGAATTCAGGGGAAGAAGGGACTACTGTGCACTAAAGTGGGCTGGGAAGGCTCTCTAGAGCAGGTGCAACTGCTCTGATTTGACAACCACACATACAGTGCCGCTGTTGCCACTGGACCCTTGGTGAGGCTCTTCATGCAAAACACAATGAGCTGGACGCTAATGAATGACAAGCACTGGTCCTCATCATGAGGACTGTAGAAGGAGTTAAAGCGATTTCACAGCACGTGTGTTATTAAACACACAGAGCTCCGTAAAGAGTTGTAACTTCACATAAGGAACTTGATGAGAGGAAGAGTGAAAAGATTACTGACAGGAAACGTAATGTAGCAACTGACAGGCTTTAACTACAAGGGCTGCGGGGAATCAATAGGCTGACATCCTTTAATATCCAGGTATCTTCCGTGAGAAAGTGTTTACTGAGTTTGATTAAAAGACACCATTTTACATGTGAACCCATCCTTTCACTGCAGTTTTTACTATGCATACTTAAGGTCCAAAGACAATCAATTGCTTTCCTTCTTGAAAATACAAGAAACTTGTAGGGTTTTGATTCCAATAATCTGCCTCTAACCTTACTTTAGCTTTTTTTTTGTTTTTTAAACAGACATGATTGTTTTTCTATAACATGCTAGTGTCAGTTTAATGTTTACCTTTATCTTTATTGATCACTTATTTCTGTACCTCAGATTGTTTTTTGGAGGCCATTTTCAATTACTTCTTGAAGTCTATCCTTTAGAAGTTCCTTTAGTGAGGAGGGTCTTTTGGTGGTCAATCTTCTATTTTTGTTTGTATAATAAATGTCCTTATTTCATTAAAAATTCAAAGTTGATAATTGCTTTTTCTTATGAAGACATTATTTCACTATCTTTTGGCTAACACCATTGTTGCAATGTTGATAGTGTTTAGATCTGTGTGCCCACCCAAATCTCATGTTCAACTGTAATCCCCAGTGTTGGAGGTGAGGCCTGGTGGGAGGTGATTGGATCATGGGGGTGGTTTCTCAAGAATGGCTTAGCACCACCCCCTTCTCGTGACAGTGAGTAAGTGAATGCTCGTGAGATCTGGTTGTTTAAAAGTGTGTAGCACCTTGCCCGGTTTGCTTGCTCCTTCTCTGGCCATTTGAAGTCCTGTTCCCCCTTCACTTTCAGCCATGACTGTAAGTTTCCTGAGGCCTTCCCAGAAGCTGAACAGATGCCAACATCATGCTTCCTGTACAGCCTGAAGACCCATGAGCGAATTAAACCTCTTTTCTTATAAATTACCCAGTCTCAGGTTTTCTTTATAGCAGTGTGAAAATGGACTAATACAGAAAATTGGTACTGTGAAGTGGGGCATTGCTTATAAAGATACCTGAAAATGTGAAAGTAACTTTCAAACTGGATAAAAATCAGAGGTTGGAAGAGGGTGGAGGGCTCAGAAGAATACAGGAAGATGAGTGAAAGTTTGGAACTTCCCAGAGACTGGATGAATGGTTATGACCAAAACGCTGGCAGTAATATGGACAGCAAAGGCAAGGCTAGCAAGGACTCAGATGGAATGAGGAACTTATTGGGAACTGGAGTACAAGTCACTTTTGTTATGCCTTATCAAAGAACATGGCTTGCACTGTGCCTTCGTCCTAGGGATCTGTGTACTTTTGAACTTGAGAGTGATGATTTAGGGTATCTGGCAGAAGAAATTTCTAAGCAGGAAAAGTGCTCAAGATGTGGCCTGGCTGTTTCTAACACCCTATGCTCATATGTGTGAGCAAAGAAGTGACCTAAAACTCGAAGTTAAATTTAAAAGAGAAGCCAAGCGTAAATGTTTGAAAAATTTGCAGCCTGGCCACGTGGTAGAAAAAAAAGGCCTATTTTCAGAAGAGGAATTCAAGCAGGCTGCAGAAATTTGCATAAATTAAAAAGAAGCCAAGTGCTATTAGCCAAGACAACGGGGACACGGCCTTGAAGGTATTTCAGAGACCTTCACAGCAGCCCCTCTCGAGGCCTAGGAGGGAAGAATGGTTTCATGGGCCAGAGCCAGGGCATTGCTGCCCTGTGAAGCCTCGGGACACTGCTCCTTGCATCCCAGCCTCTCCAGGTTCAGCCATGGCTCAAAGGGGCCTGGGTACAGCTTGGGCTGCTGCTACAGAGCATGCTGGCCATAAACTTTAGTGGCTTCCACATGGTTTTAAGCCTGTGGCTACACAGAGGGCAAGGACTGAGGCCTGGGAGTCTCCACCTAGATTTCACAGGATATATGAAAAGTCTGGATGTACAGGCAGAAGCCTGCTGCAGTGGTGGAGCCCTCATAGAGAATTCCCTATTAGGGCAGTGTGGAGGGCAAATGTAGGGTTAAAGCCCTCACACAGAGTCCCATCTGGGGTGCTACCTAGTGGAGCTGTGAGAAAAGGGCCACCGTCCTCCAGACTCCAGAATGGTAGAGCCACTGACAGCTTGCACCATATATGCCTGGAAAAACCGCAGGCAGTCAATGCCATCCCATGAGCGCAGCTGCAGGGGCTGAACCCTGCAAAGCCACAGAGACAGAGCTGTCCAATGCTGTGGGAGCCTACCCCTCACACCAGTATGCCCTGGATGTGAGACATGGAGCCAAATAACAATTTTTTGGATCTTTAAAATTTAATGACTGGCCTTCTGGGTTTCAGACTTCTGTGGGGCCTGCAGCCCCTTTTTTTTAGTCCATATATTCCTTTTGGAATGGGAATAACTTCCCAATGCCAGTATCCCCATTGTATCTTGGGAGGAACTAACTTGTTTTTGATTTTACAGGTTCATAGATAGAAGGAACTAGCTTTGTCTCAGATGAAACTTTGGACTTTGGATTTCTGAGTTAATGGTGGAAGGAGTTAAGACTTTGGGGAACGTTGGGAAGGCATGATTGTATTTTGCAATGTGAGAAGGACATGATATTTGGGAGGGGCCTGGGGCAGAATGATACGGTTTAGATCTTTGTCCCCACCCAAATCTCATGCTAAATGGTAATTCCCAGTGTTGGAGGTGGGGCCTGGTGGGAGGTAATTGGATCATGACTCATCAATGGTTTAGCACCACCTCCTTGGTGCTGTTCTCGAGATAATGAATGAGTGCTCACGAGATCTGGTTGTTTAAAAGTGTGGAGCACCCCGTTTCTCTTGCTCCTCTGGCCATGTGAAGTGGTGCTCCCCCTTTACCTTCCACCATAATTCTAAGTTTCCTGAGGCCTTCCCAGACACTGAGCAGATGCCAGCATCATGTTTCCTGTATAGCCTGTGGATCTGTGAGCCAATTAAACTACTTTATAAATTATCCAGTCTCAGGTATTTCTTTAGATGAGTGTCAGAACGGACTAATACAGATTTCTACCGAGTCTAAATGTTATGTCTAAGCATGGGTTTCTTTTAATTTATACAGACTGGTGTTCTTTGAGCTTCCTGTGTATTATTTTGAAAAACCTGTAGACATTATATCTTTGAATAATGTCTCCCCTCTATCGTCTTCATGATTGTAACCTGACACTCCATTCTAATTTCTCACTTCATTCCACTTGTGACTTATTCATTCTTTCATATTCTCCATCTCTCTGTACTTCTGTGCTAAATGCTGCGTAATTTTATCTCCAGTACTGGTAGGCCACCTAGATCCAAAAATGCCCTGAAGGCTTAGCATCCCCAGGGTTAGCCACCTCCCCACATTTGTACTCATGCTTTATTCCTGGCCTAATAGGATTTCCCTTTCATTGTTACAGGCTTATCCATTCAGATAAAAGTTATTTAAAAATATTTCATCTATAAGTTTTAGATGTTTTATTATGGGAGAGTTTCAGAATCTGTAGGCCATCACATTGCAAAAAATAGATTCTCTATTGCATTTTTCTTTCCTTCTTTTTATAAAAAGGGAAGAATTTATGCACAAACTTTGTTATCTAGGAAGAATTCATTTGGAGCAGGATGCAGGAGATATTGTGGGGTGAGAACAAGGAGAGAAACTGGAACAAGGGGAACCAGTAAGGAAATTACAGTAGATGAGATAAGAGAAAAAGGCCAGAACATGAATAGAGGCATACGATACATTAAGATAAAATGGAACAAAAGGGGAAAGGCATTAACATTAACTGAGCACCTACACTGCAGCACTCTGGGTGTTGAGCTAACATTATACCTATACGTTCTATGTGTTCCAAACAATCTTTTCAGGTAGGTATTATTGTCTCTGTTTTATATTTTATGTCCCCATTATTAACTATATTTACAATTCTCAAAGGTAGAGTATGCTCCCAAGGAAGCTACCCATCTAAGGGTTTCAAAGCTACTGTACAGGACAATTAAGGAAATATGTTCTAAAGATACATTAAGAAGTAGAAAATATCCAGGTGACAATTCTTTGCAGTGGTCGGGAAGCTACTCCTGTGAGGTGGGTGCTGAAGGCAGGAAGGGAGATGATGAGATGAGAGGGAAATATAACCAGGTACTTTCTCTAATCTCACTCAACTATAGGACCTTCAAAGGCATCCCTGCTCATGACTACAGATCTCAGAACAGAGGCACGGTCTCTGGCCTGCCCCCTCAGGTGCTCCCAGCTCCACATTTCTGCAGAATAATTATCTAATATTAATAATAATTACAGTAGTAGTAATAGCACAGCATATGATTGCTGAACACATACTGTTTTAAGCACTGTTTCAAGACTGGACCTGTATAAACAAAAGCCCATAAGTCTATAAGGGATCCACGGTTATAACCTCCATCTCACAGATGTGGAATCTATGACCACCTTCTTCCCACCTCCTATGAACGGGCAGCACTTGCTTCCCCATAGCACTGGGCACTTTCACTCTGGTTTCCATAAAGGGAAAGGCCAGCTAAACCAGATTAGGGAGGCAATGTCTTGGATAAATCTGGGATCTAGAAGTGATATTAAAATTATTTAAGAGCTGAGGCTGGGCACGGTGGCTTATGCCTGTAATCCCAGCATATAACAAGACTCCATTGCTACAAAAAAAAAAAAAAAAAAAGAAGTCAGGTGTATTAGTACATTCTCACATTGCTAATAAAGACGTACCTATAACTGGGTAATTTATAAAGGGAAGAGGTTTAATTGACTCACAGTTCAGCATGGTTGGGGATGCCTCAGGAAATGTACAATCACGGCAGAAAGGGAAACAAATATGTCCTTCTTCACATAGCAGCAGCAAGGTGAAGTGCCGAGCAAAAAGGGGAAAAGTCCCTTATAAAGCCATCAGATCTCAGAACTCATTCACTATCATGAGAACAGCATGAGGGTAATGGCCCCCAACAATTCAATTATCTCCCACCAGGTGGGAACTACAATCAGGATGAGATTTGGGTGGGTACACAGCCAAACCATATCACCAGGCATGCTGGTGCATGCCTATATTCCCAGCTACCTGGGAGGCTGAAGTAGGAGGACTGTTTCAGTCCAGGAGGTTGAGGCTGCAGTGAGCCATGATCGTGCCACTGGATTCTATCCTAGGTGACAAAGTGAGACCCTGTCTCAAAAAAAAAAATATTTAAGAGTTGATTCAGGAGCTACCTTAATCTATTGGGAAAAGCACTGTTCCAGTCAGATTGAAGGGACATCCACAGCAAATGGTCTGTACCAGTACACAGTCTCTGAGTATCAGCTCTGGCTTGGGGGCTGCTTCCTGACCAGTATGGGTGAAATTAAGAAATGAATGAAACCAACAAGCTGCTGTGATTGTTATTCTGAGTCACACTCACATACACATGAGGACCACATTTCTGCAATAGAAAACTTGGCAGTTCCTCCAAAGATGGGTGATATTGGAGCCATCACTGAATCTTCAATATTACAAACCAGTTATTATTTTCTCTTTATTACTAATTTGAAGAAACATATTTGGAAATATAAAGTACAGCGAATAATATTTTGGCTTCAGTTAATACCACTGATTTTTGTAAAAGTGAAATGCTTAATGGGGAATGAAAAGACAGTATCCACCCCTCTTTCATAAAGAGGAAGATATAAAATATTTCTAAACAATAAAATATTCAGTAAAGAGTAATAATGGATTTATGCCAGAAAAGTTTTTTTTTAATCCACCAAAAGGTATAAGCTTCATGCAGAAGTTTATATTTGCATGCTATACTCTCCAACTTTTCTTCTCAACTGAACTGGAAACGGATTGTGTTTAAGATCCAATTTTCTATTACTGTTCCAATTTTCTATTTCATTCAAATGGCAGAGTATTTGTTCCTACATCAAAATCTTGTCCTGTTTTTTGCCCACTCATCTCTCTGGGTTCCCTGATCATCTATGTTTTTCCTTTTCCTCATGTTTAATATCAGAAAGTCATAATATGGATAGAAAGACATAGTATGCGCATTGCCTATTTTTTTCATTTAATACATTAATCTTTACTTCCTGTCTGTTGTCTTGAAAATATTTTCCCATTGTTCCCTGTAAAATGACAAAAATACCATTTTATTCCCCTCAGAGTAGAGAGAGAAAATTAGCCATATACACATTAATGAGAAGTAAATTCTTTTTCAGGGCCTCACGAAGAGTCTTGGCGTGACGGCCGACAATGCAAATCCTGCCAGGCCAAGAAACAGGTATGTGGGGATGAGGTAGTTCTAATGCAAAATATCTTGAATTTCCTGAGGTTAACGGAGAAAGATATTTACAATATAAAGCAATCCCAATGATGGCATTCCAAAATAAATCCAGCACTTTAATGTACTTGAAAACAAAGATATACTCAGCAGAAGTTCTGTACTAATATAAATGAGACATCACTTATACTAGCTGTAAAAAGCACAAGGCATTTTTAAGACCGTTCTATTTTCCCAGTGATAGAACTAAACAACTTAAAGTATCTTTAAAACAAAATCCTTAAAGTATGTATCCTAAAGCATGAAGAAACAGGCTACCTTGGTAAGAAGGGAGTTCTGAAGTTCTAATCAATGATACAGCTCACGCAGGGAGGAGTCTGCTTTCTGCAATTGATGTGCAAAGAATTTAAATAAGTTCATAGATGACAGACTCACAGATGATTAAGTGAAGTTAAGGGTAATCCTGTATATTAACCTCTAACTTTCTTTTACAAAATATCCTCAGGCATCACAAGATATTCTATTAAATCTTAATTAATAGAGCAGCTCAGGCACTTTTAGATTACTGCTTGAAGCAATCACGTCCAAGCTGAGCACAGGAAAATTTACCATTGGGCTATGAGTCACACAGTATTTCAGTATTCAGCAAGTGATAGTATTAATTATCATTGGTTTATAGCAGAGTGGTAGAACTAAAACAGTGCTATTACTACTATATATTCCTAATCACTTATTTTTGAAACACTTAAGGCAATTTACACATTACAAAAAAATCACTTAATCCTTATAGTCTTTCTCTTTTATAAAAGGATGCTTTGTCAACTCTATTTTATAAAGGAAAAAACTAGGGGAGCCTTGTAGGAACTGTTAAAGCAAACTAAATATGGCCTTAGAAGGACTCTATACTTCCTTATTTGAGTCCTTGTGCATGAACTGCAACCTAACTTAATAGGTAGACAAGACTGAAAACGTGACTTAGGACTATGCACCTGTAACAATACCTGAGTCTTGGCCAATCCCAGTAGCCGTACTTCAACCACTCATACACTGCTGAGTGTTCAAACTGTATTCAAATAAGGTACGTGCTGAGCTGTAACCAACCCAGTTGTTTCTGTACCTCACTTCTGATTTCTGTATGTCAATTCCCTTTGTTTGTCTATAAATTTGTTCTGACCACGAGGCATCCTTGGAATCTCTCTGAATCTGCTGTGATTCTGGGGGCTGCCTGATTTCTGAATCATTCATTGCTCGATTAAACTCCTTTAAATTTAATTGGGCTGAAGCTTTTCTTTTAACAGAACCTACACCTATTGCTTTTTCCAGAAAATTATTTCCTTTTTTTGTATAATAGGAACCAATGCGTATTTTGATAGAGAATAAAAAATGAAAACAAAGAGAGAATTGGAAGAATATTCTATCCAAAGTGTCCCCTAGTGGGGTGATATTCATTCTGGATATGGCTCTATTCCTTTAAGAGGTCTCAAGACTTTTACCCTAAAATGTTCCGAAATGGCAGAAAGTTTCATAAACTGGGAGCTAGGCACTCAGATTTTATTCATGCCATGATGCCCACTATTTCTCCACTTTTGGACAAGTAATCTAAACATCTCTGGTTAAAAATCAATACAATGAATCTACTACAATCTGACATAATTATTTTATAATGTTGTTGAGTTAATCTGGGCATATAAGATTATTAGGACACATACCCTACCCCTAAATCATTTACATATACAGGCAGTAACATTAACAATGAAAGTTAATTTAACATGATAAACTGTATAAACTGTATAAACTAAATGGTAGCATGGCACTAACCTAAGACAATCACAGTGGGGATTCCAGGAGGTAAAACGAGGAGGAGGTCATTAATTCTGCTTATGAATAGGATTTAGAGATTAGAGAACACTTTAAATGAGGGTGTACTTTAATGTAGGATTTTGAAAAAAAAATAGGGTTTTCTTTTAACCTTCACCTTTTGTACAGTATGTTAGCAGGAAGACATGGAATCAAAATGTGGATCCCAATTTTGGAAGTCTCATAACATTGCAAATTATCATCATCCTTTAGCAAGACAGCCTAGGAACAACAGTTAACACTTAATTTTTTATTTTTTAAGAGGACACATTTTAGAACCAGAGAACCTGGTTTGAGATACTGGCTTCACCTGAGTGACCTTGGACAAGTCACTTAGCCAGTCCTATGCCTTACTTTCGTCCTGTATAAAACAGTTTTTCCGAGACTTAGATGAGTTAATATATGCAAGTCCTTTGGATTTTTTTAAATTAAAGATACTGTCTGCTAAAGAAAATGCATCAAATTTTCATGCTAAAACACAAAGACTTTTTTTTCTCACTTCTGTGAAAATAAGCAATTTAAATCTAAGTTGCTGGAATTTTATTAGAGCCTTAAGGGAATGCGATTAAGGGAGCTGGATCACATTAACAGGCAGCTGTAACCTAGGAAGCTGTAAGCTTTGCTTCTCTGACTGTCTGATTACAGATTAGCCTTTTTCCTTATCTACACTGTTTTGTAAAATGTTGCAAATGACTAAAAGGCACCAGGGAAGACCCCTTCTTGCTTAACTGTTGATCTTCATTACAGATTGATTTCCCTCTTACCTTTCTCACACAAAGACTTGATGACTATCACATTGTCTAAGGTGGGATGTTAAATGAACTCTTTTAAATTGGGAAGTAAATGATAACAAGCTGTAAAGAAGAAAAACAAGCTGTACGGAAAAGAAAAATAACTAAATTATTATAACCCATAAAGCAGCCTTACATAAAAAAAGTTATAATCCTACTAAATTTCTTTGTTTTCTGCCCATATATAAGCAAGACCTTAAGTTTTTACTTCAGAGCACTGGCCTCATTTCTCTGGAGTCCATGTTTCCCAGATTCTTACTTGAATGAACTCTAAAATTGGATTCTGATGCTTTCACTTACTTCAGGTTGACATTTCATTCAAGTATTCGGAATTCTTTTTGTTAGTCAATGTTTGAGAACACCCCTTTAACATTACTGATGCATTTTTTTTTTCTTTTGAGACGGAGCCTTGCTCTGTTGCCAGGCTGGAGCGCAGTGGCGCGATCTCAGCTCACTGCAACCTCCACCTCCTGGGTTCAAGCCATTCCCCTGCCTCAGCTTCCCCAGTAGCTTGGACTACAGGTGCCCGCCACCATGCCTGGTTAATGTTGTTGTATTTTAGTAGAGTTGGGTTTCACTATGTTGGCCAGGATGGTCTCGATCTCCTGACCTCGTGATCCGCCTGCCTCGGCCTCCCAAAGTGCTGGGATTACAGGCATGAGCCACCGCACACGGCCTACTGATGCATTTTTAACAGAAACACTTAGCACATACCACCCTTAACTGGGAAGAGAGCTAAGTCTGACACATTTACTCCTATTAATATATTTATTGTTTCCACTTTGTCCCAAGTCCTGTATTGACATTGGAGATATCAAACATGAATGCAAACAATAAAAGTAGACGACAGAAGAGACAAAAGCTGTTGGAGAACTTTCTACCCAAAAGATGAGCCACAGAGTCACTCAAATCTAACTTTTAAAAACAAGTATCTTTCTCCACTTGGCCAGGAGACGGTTTCACTGGCAGCCATTACTAGACGTACAGGAAGAATTTACATGGCTTGGGCTGAGGTTGGAAAAGAGGTCAGAACACAACAAGAGCATGCATCATTAGCTAAGGGTTACCGGAAATGCGTGTGGGCAGCAACAAATCCCAAAATGACTCTCACTACATCATTTTTTTCAGGAAAAATATAAACACCAGTGATAGAGACAGGAGGCAGCCAAGGACCCCTCCTGCCCCCAACCCCTGACCGAATCCCGCCTTCAAGCCTAAAACAGCATAAGGGATGAAAAACCAGACTGCCAGTCTGGATGAAGCCCTTCCTTTTCCCCAAATGATTCTCTCTGAACAACACCCATCTGCACATTGGGAGGAGAGGGTGGGGCCTTGGGAAGTTTGCGCTGTTTGCAGTGGGGAGAAGCCTGGCCTCTCTTGTTTCTGTGTGGTAAGGTGGGATTTAATCCCTGAGGTGGAGAGCCTGTTAGCAGGACTCTATCTCACTTTGCTGATGCATATTTCCTTTTTCATTTCTACCTAATAAATTCCACTTGTCACCCTTCTACGTGTCTGCGAACCTAATCTTTCCTGGTCAAGTGACAAGAACCCCGTTTTTTTTCCTGCAACACTAGAGTCACAGAACTATTTTTTGAATCTCAATGAATGATACCTCACATTCTCTATGGCTAGAATGTTCCTCTCCCAGATACCATGACTTGGCCCCTTCACTTCAGTTAGGTCTCTGCTCAAATGTTATCTGTGAAACGTACAAAACGGCATCACTACAGTTCAGTGCTCTAAAGCAGAATCCATTCTCAGGGCTGCCTGCACCACTGGCAATCTTGCAAAATAACCCAGTACCTTGCCTTGAATCTTTGAAGTGCACCTAACCACCACAACCATGATATCCTGAAAAACAGCTGAATTTTGCCAGTGTTGCAACTCCCAAACAGCAACAATAAATGAACTATGGACTTGTGCTAAGCCAGCCGCCTCCACCCATGATAATTCTTTCAAAACAACTTGTGTAATCCTTTAGTCTCCTTTGAAAAACCCTCACTTGGTTTGGAACACAATTTGGCTTAGAGCCAAATCTGTGTCTCCTGAATTATAATTCCTAAGAGCCCAATAAATGTCTTGTCTTACTGCATTGTGGTCTGGTTTGTTATCTCTTCTTGGTTGACATGCCACATCCGGGGGTTTCCTCTAATCACTCTCTGCAACATAGGACCTGCATGCTTCCTTCAGTATTTCCTAGCCTTGATTTTACTTTTCTTTGGGTCAGTTAACAGTTGTATAACTTATCACATAGTTTTATTAAGCTTCCCCAGCATTAGAATAAAACTTTGAAGGTAAGTACTTTGGTTTGTTGCTGCATCCACAGAGCAGATTAACCCCTTCTCCCCCACCCTCCACAAAAAAAATCAGATGTCCTAAACTATCATGTAAATGGCATCATTCAACAAATATTACCGGGATTTTTTTTTTTTTTTTTTTTAGTGCTTAATCTTTTAGGTAAAACGCAGGTTGCTTAAAGAGAAAAGAGGAGGTAGAATAAAACTGTGGTCGATTATTCCAATAAGACATTGAATATGGGAATAAGGTATCAGTAAACACCCAGGCTCAAAAGGAACAAATAAGGCTTAATACATTACTGTGGGTTTTCATGGGTTAATTAAAGAATGAACATTTGTGACGAGAGACTTCAAACTTCTATCAAACAAATGACATTTATATACATATTTTTTTCTTTTGAGACAGGGTGATTACAGCTCACTGCAGCCTCCAATTGCCAGGCTCAAGCAATCCTCCCACCTCAGCTTCCCGAGAAGCTGGGACTACAGGTGTGGACCATCATGCCTGGCTAATTTTTTTTTTTTTTTGGTTTTCATAGACACAGGGTCTTGCAATGTTGCCCTGGCTGGTCTCAAACTGCTGGGCTTCAGCAATCCTCCTGCCTCAGCCTCCCTAAGTGTTGAAATTACAGGTGTGAACTGCCGCACAGGCCTCATAATTCTCATAAAGTATATCTGACTAAAGGAATATGCTGGAGAACTTGCTGTTTTTAATAATCACTTCAAAAAGTTAGGCATAACAAAAAGTTCCTGAAATTCAATGTTAGATATGAATTCTAAATTTCTTTTCAAAGAATATGTCAGTATGTTCAATTCTTTGCCTTCTACTTTTAAACTTCCTCGTAAAGCAACCTTTTTCGATCACCTACTCCACCCTGACTCATTTTGATCAGCTGCTGCACCCTACATTCCAATCACCTGCTCCACCCTAACTCATTCCAATTACCCCCAACCTGCTCTGCCCTGACTCCTGCCAAAGCACTCAACCAGTCACTCTCTTTAAATTAGTCAATCGGAATTAGTTTAGCCTGTGCGGTCTAACCCTAGCCAATAGGGGAATGACACAGCAGCAGGGGCCACGTGCGTCAGGGATGAGAAACCCTTCCCCTCCGTTGTCCAAGTATGTGCTCACCATTGTTCCATCTGTAAGGGCGGACCCTTTTATATACAAGTAACGTGTCTTGCTGAGAATTAAAAAGAAAATTTTGTATTCGAGTGATATTTTCTTCTGAGGCACCGAAACTTTATATATAACATTTAAAAAGTTCGTTTATGTGAAAGGTGTGAACATTGATCAAGAAAATCAAGCATACTATGATGTTTTTCATAATATCTAGAGCAATTTCTAGACCTTTTTATATACCTTTTAAGAGCAAGGTGTTAAAACAAATGAAAGGTTAAATCATTGCAGTCTATCTGAGAAGGGCAGGTAACTGCTGAATCAGACAAGTGGGCTTGTCAAGTCACACCAAATCAGGTTTCCTCAACCTCTGAAGCACCACAGAAGCCAGCGAAGGACAGAGCGAAGACCCTGCTGAACATGCATTTCTACAACTAGCAATTCAAATAAGTTATTGTAATTGTAAAACAGCCCAAGGCCCACGGGCACCTTTAAAATGCCTCTGGGCAAAAACAGCTGAAGGTCAATAAAAATAACTCAGAGTGGCTGATGAGCAGCCTCCAGACAGAATCTGTTCTTCAAGGAATATGACAACAGCCTTACTTGCTTTTCCCCAACCAAGGAGCTCCAAAAGTGACTTCAAGCTCTGCCTACTGATAGGTGTTCCTGGCCCTCATTACAGGGCGAGGGCTCTGGCTTACTACTCACGCGCAGGAGCCAGAAAACAGTCTTCTGCTACAGACGGCACCTGAGGTGATGCCACTGCATGATGGCCTCTTAGCTTTCCCAACTCAGACCACGCTTCCTTCATTTATCAGATGTCCAGTGCGTTCAAGTGCTCTCCACTGAAGAAAACCAAAATACACGACCCTACAATACATTTCTTTCACATATTTTTGAGATTGCCCTTACATTTCTTTCACATATTTTTGAGATTGCCCTTCAGAGGCCCTGCAAACAGGAGTAGCTCTGCAAAGCTATCTTTTGTGGGGGAGGTTTGCATCTGTGGAGAGAATCTGTATTGATGGCGGCTAGGCATTCTCTGAGGCCTTCCCTTGTCTGGATCTGGGAAAGATTAACTGAGGGTCTGACATCTTCAAGGGTCTGAAAGAAACATTCACCATGTATTCTGTTTTTCTCATCATGCCTAGGTTTTACCACCTACTTGTGAGATTTCATTTACATAACAGGAACACCTTTGCTAGCCAGGCCTCATCTTCCTCTCTTTTCATAACCTGTTTTGATCCAAGCCCCCATTCTTTCTGTAACTTCAATTATAAGGTAAAAGCTTCTCTACTCCACTGAGGGTCATGTAATCTATCTATGATTTTCCCCTGTGTGCGTGTTAATAAATTTGTACACCTTTTCTCTAATTAATCTGCCTTTGGTGAGTTGATTTTTCAGTGAACCTTCAGAGGGTGATGGGGAAGTTTTTTCCTGGATGGCCCCTGTAGTATATACCCTTCTAATCATTTTACTACGTATACAGATGCAAAACAAACTGAGATATTATTCTTGTTAATTTTAAACTTTTCTACTGGCCGGGCATGGTCGTTCACGCCTGTAATCCCAGCACTTTGGGAGGCTGAGGTGGGTGAATCACCTGCGGTCAGGGGTTCGAGACCAACCTGGCCAACATGGTGAAACCCCATCTCTACTAAAAATTCCAAAATTAGCTGGTCGTGATGGTGGGTGCCTATAATCCCAGCTACTCGGGAGGC
Organism: Pongo abelii; assembly: GCF_028885655.2. Lineage (NCBI taxonomy): Eukaryota > Metazoa > Chordata > Mammalia > Primates > Hominidae > Pongo > Pongo abelii. Next base: position 20,415,654 of record NC_071992.2, read on the forward strand.
TGAGGAAGGTGAATCGCTTGAACCTGGGAGGCGGAGGTTGCAGTGAGCCGAGATTGCACCATTGCACTCCAGCCCGGGTGACAAGAGTGAAACTCCATCTCAAAAATAAACAAACGAAACTCTTCTATTTATATATCATACATTGTAAGCCCATAATAAAATTATAAGCCCCCAACTGCCTGAATGAACCCTACTCTTGGTGAAGGGGATTCCAAAGGAACTTGAAAAACCAGTTTAGGACATGACAGAAAGGGGGTGTTGGACATGCCTCATTATGCCTTCCTCCCTTTGGAGTTTAGGCACAACTGACCAGCACTAACACTAAAATGGAGATCCTGAGACTGACAAAACAGACTGTTAGTGGCAATAAGATACCAATTTCAACCTGACTCTAATATAGCATCACATGGTGGATAGCAGGTCCTAAGGGAAATCAAAGTATTGTACCCCAAAATGCATTTTCTTTGACATATTTTGAAATGGTTCTGCAAAGCTGTCTCTAGTGGGGGAAATCTGCATTCTATAGAGAGTCTCCCTCCCTTGCTAAATCTTTTCTGGAGAGTCTGACAACTTTTAAGGTCCAATAAGAGACATTTGACATCTATTCTCTCTGAAGTGTATTATTTAGAAACTTCATCTATGTAACAAGAACCTTGGCTTCCACCCCACCACCCCCTCAACTTAACTCAAATATTTATTTATGCTGACTATAACTCTTCAGGTAAAGCTTAACTCTTTCAACCAATGGACAATCAGGAAATCTTTCAATCCATCTATGACCTGGAAGCCCCTGCTTCCAGGTGTCCCACGCTTCCGGGCTAAACCAATCAATGTATGCCTTATATGTGTTGATTTATGTCTTTGCCTGTAACTTTGGTCTCCCAAAAATGCATACAGACAGGTTATAACCCATCCACCTTGGGCACATGTTCTCAGGTCATCCTGAGGCTACGTCATGGGCCATGGTCACTTGTATCTGGCTCAGAATAAGCCTCTTCAAATATTTTACAGACTTTGGCTTTTTTTTGTCAACAATATCATTTTAAAAAATGATGGCAAATGATGAAATTGTATTGCTGTATCTATCATATTTCACTTATTAAACATTTTATTGGCCATTAAACTGTTTCTAAAATGATGTTATTTTGTAACTAAAATAACTGGGTTCCTTCTATGTACCAGGCAGTGTACTACACACCATAACAGGTATTAGCCACATTTGATTGCTCTCACCTTAAGGTTTTTGCATTTTTTTTTTTCTAATGGAATATTCTTTTCTCTTCTATTTTTGTAAGATGGAGTGCAGTGGTGCAATCATGGCTCACTGCAGACTTAACCTCCTGGGCTCAAGCAATCCTCCCACCTTAGCCCTCTGAGTAGCTGGGTCTAGGGGCGTATGCTACCACGTTTGGCTAACTTTTTATTCTTTTATTTTGTAGAGACGGGGTCCTACTATGTTGCTCAGGCTGTGGTGGAATATGCTTATCCATGGCCTTTGTGTCCAAAGATACCACGGAACTTCCTTTTGTAATTCAGTTCTCAGCCGAGTAACAACTATTCAGGCATATCCTCTATGTCCACTCCTCCTCACCAAGAGTATTACTGGCATACTGCTTGAGCTCAAAGTGTTTTTTAAAAAATAAATCAAGGACCTATCTTGTTTCAAAGCTCAAATTCTTAAGTCTATCTAGTGTAAACAAACAAAAAATCCTAAGCCCTCCAACCAACTGATGGACCCCCTCTTGGCCAAAAGAAACCTAGAAAACTGAATTCCTGCCATGATGGGACGGGAGGTCAGATGCACCTCCTTATATCCATTTCCTTTTCAAGTTCAGGGCCGACTGACCAGCATTACGGTTAAAATGGAGATCAAAAGACTGATCAAAACAGACTCTGTGTGGCAATAAGATACCAGATTAGAAACAAGACCTAAGGCCATCGGGCTATGGTGGCTCATGCCTGTAAACCCAGCATTTTGGGAGGCCGAGGCGAGTGCATCACCTGAGATAAGGAGTTTGAGACCAGCCTGACCAACAAGGTCTGACCCATCTCTACTACAAATACAAAATTAGCCGGATGTGGTGGTGCCTGCCTGTAATCCCAGCTACTTGGTGGGGCTGAGGCAGGAGAATGGCTTGAATCCAGGAGGCAGAGGTTGTAGTGAGCCGAGATCACGCTACTGCACTCCAGTCTGGGCAACAAGAGTGAAACTTCATCTCAAAAAAAAAAAAAAAAAAAGACCTAAGGCCATGTGGCCATGTGAGGCAAAGGTGAAGTCACACCCTAACCATAAAATTTCATTAAATGGATTTTTATTAATCTGCTATAATGTGGCTTACTCCCCAACCTGACTCTGGTATAGCATCACATGACAGCAGACCCTGAAAGCAATCAAAATATTTTACCCCAAAATACATTTCTTTGACCTATTTTGAAATGACCCTCCAAAGCCGTCCTTTGTGGGGAAAATTTACATCTTTGGAGAATCGCCATTGATGCAGCCAGGCCTTCCCTTTCTAGGCCTTTCCCAGATGTAGGAGAGATTAGCTAAGAGCCCAACACCTCAAAAGTCTGAAAAGAGACATTTATAGTCTGTTTCTCTGAGGGCTGCCACCCATGAGGCTGCTTCTACGTTATAAGGGACGTGGCTCCCAGAGCCTCCTTAACTCAAGCATTCCTGTCTACTCTTCAAGTCTTCAGACAATAGCTTAACTCTCTCAACCAATAACTCAACCATCCCTAAAACCCACCTATGACTTGTATGCCCACATTTCAAGATGACCACCTTTGGGGGCTGAACCAATGGATATCTTTCATGTACTGATTTATGTCTTTGCCTGTAACTCATCTCCCTAAAAGGTATAAAACCAAACTGTAACCCGACTGTCTCGGGACTACTTACTGAAGGGTTCTTGGGTTTGTGTTTTTTTTTTCTCCCAGGCTGTGGTCACTCACATTGGCTCAGAATAAACCTCTTTAAGATATTTTATGGAGTTTGGAGGGCCAGGCATGGTGGCTTACACCTGTAATCCCGGCACTTTGGGAGGCCAAGCCTGGTGGATCACTTGAGCCCAGTAGTTTGAGGCCAGCCTGGGCAACATGGTGCAACCCTATCTCTATAAAAAAATACAAAAATTAGTGGGGTGTGAAGGCACATTCCTGTGGTCCCAGCTACTCAGGAGGTTGAGGTGGGGGGGATTGCTTGAGCCTGGGAGGCGGAGGTTGCAGTGAGTCCAGATCACACCACTGCACTATAGCCTGGGTGACTGAGCAAGGCCCTGTCTCAACAAAAGAAAAAAAGAGAAAACATTTTGCAGAGTTTGACATTTCCATTAACATTAGTGATAACATCTTTTGCATATACATTCTTATCCTCATGATTAATTCCTTTAGGAAACGAGTACGGTATTTTTAATTTCAAATTTTCATCAGATTATTGAAGAATTTGACACACTGCATTAAATTACCACAACAGGGATGCAGGAATTATTTTCTTCTTTCTCCTAAATGTTAATTAAACCGAAATGGTAAACAGAACGAGTCAGCAGTGAAAATAGAATAACCTCTAAAAATCACATGCACAGTGAAAACTGTACATTCCTCTTTCAGAAAAATACTTCAGAGATTCTGAACACAGATTTTTTGGTGCTATAAGATTGGCAGTTTATATTCCATTGTTCCTAGTCAAGAGTATTGCTTCCAGCCAGGTGCCGTGGCTCACGCCTGTAATCCCAGCACTTTGGGAGGCTGAGAAGGGCAGATTACCTGAGGTCAGGAATTTGAGAAGAGCCTGGCCAACATAGCAAGACCCCTTCTCTACTAAAAATACAAAAATTAGCCAGGCGTGGCGGCACACACCTGTAGTCCCTGTTACTCAGGAGGCCCCATAGGAGAATTGCTTGAACCCAGGAGACAGAGGTTGCAGTGAGCTAAGATTGCACCACTGCACTCCAACCTGGGCAACAGAGTGAGACACAGTCTCAGAAAAAAGAGTATTGCTCCTGACGAGAATGATGGTGGAGGACCTCTTTCAACCAACTTTATTGCCAGAAAGCATGGATTTTAAAGACATGAGCCATCATTATGGAATGTAAAAACCTAGAACTTAATCTTTTAGTCTAAATTTTGAATTGTGAATGGGGTATTTCCTATCTAAAACAGCCAATATTCCATTAAAACTAGAGTGTCACGTGACAAGGCGCTCCCGCGCGTTCACATGGCTGCCCTCACAGTGCTGCTGTTTGGCCTTGTATTAACATCTTAAACTGTTAAGATGTTAAACTGTTAAACTGGTCCGTTACACACCCTGCTGCCAGAGAACAGCCAAGTGCCAAGGGAAGGGAAAACCTTAGCCTAGTTTTAAAATAATTGCTTGGCTTTGCCTGTACTTAAAGAGTCTTTCTCTAACAGGAGGAGACAACTGTCTTTTGGGAAAAAAAAAATTCCACTTTTATTATCTCTTAATTATAGTGTCGCTGTTCCCAATGTTACACAATAGCAAAGAATTCTGCCTGCATTACCATTATAAACTATTTTCAGTATGGATGACTCAGAATAAATTCTACTTTCTCAAATTTGACATGTGGGACGAAATTTTCTAAACTTTTGATGACAGGCAGGTGTGTAAATCCCTCTAAAGTGAGAGAACCTCTCCAACCTTGTCAAGGTGCCCCACACCACTCCTTATATCCACAGTATTTACAATGAGATTGAAAAGATGAACCACACGTAGTTCTCACCTCCTTAAAAAGCGATATTTTAATATTTCAAATTCAGAACTAATCTCAGGACTGTACAATGACTAAAGAATCTATAAAAGAATGTGATTAAAATATTTTAAAATTATTAAAGTGATATGTCCACACAATTAGCCTCTTTTGATTCATTTCTTCCCAGCTCCTCTGTTCCCATTTTACAAAAAAACCTTTTGAAACAAATTACTTCTCCCAGTTGTTAAGTGTCATTATATCCCTAAACAATGTGCTTCTACCACTGTGTCATAATAGGTTGTAAACACACTCTCAGTTTTGTGCTGTGCTAGATGAGAATTTAACAAACTTAACTATGCCACTCCATCTTCCCAATATACTTACATAGCTTTTATTTGTATCTGTATTGATTACCTCTGTAGTTTTACGGAGCATAACATTATTATTATTTTAGTGAAAAATTTTTTCCCCAGCTTTAGTAAGGTGTTATTGACCAATAAAAATTGTACATAAGTGTACAATTTGATGTTTTTACATATGAATGGTGAAATAAGTACCACAATGAAGCTAATTGACATACCTTTCATCTCACATAGTTGCCACTTTCTTATGTATTAATTTGACAAATAATGACTGACATTATTTCTTCTTTCTCCAGTACAGGCAGCATCTTCTGACTTCCTCTCTGTAAGAGGAGCTTAACGGATCTCTCTCCCTGCTCCCTCTTAGTTCTATCCAGTTTTACCTCCCACCTCTTATCATCTGTACTCTTACAGGATTAAGTTGCACAATATTTATATTTTAATGTGTACCACAATTAAATCTTTCACATATCTAAATGTGAGTAACCAAAATTCTATTACTACGGTAAGATTTTAAATTATTAATTATGCTATAATGATGGTGATCACAAAATCATTTTTTCTTTTCAATTTTCATTCAAAAAATCTTTTTGTAGAGACGGCTATAACCATATGGTCCAGGCTGGTCTTGAACTCCTAGGCTCAAATGGTCCTCCTGCCTTGGCCTTCCAAAGTGCTGGGATTACAGGCGTGAGCCACTGTGTCTGGTCAACGTTTTCTCTCGCTACGGATTTTTGTTTATTGAGTTTTCTAATTGTAATTTTTCCTGTGCAGATTTGAAGAAAAACATCCTTATATGTTTCTAAATTTTCCATGCAATCAGATGTTCTATTGAGTTTTAAAAATTTTAATTACAGGCCAGGAGCAGTGGCTTATGCCTGTAATCCCAGCGCTCTGGGAAGCCAAGGCAGTAGGACTGCTTGAGGCCAAGAGTTCAAGACCAGTCTGGGCAATATAGTGAGACCCCGTCTCCACAAAAAGAAAAGAAAAGAAAAGAAAAACAAAAAAAAATTAGCTGGGCATGGTGGTACATGCCTGTAGTCCCAGCTACTTGGGTGGTTGAGGTGGGAAGACTACCTGAGCCCAGAAGTCTGAGGCTGCAGTGAGCTACGATTGCATGTACCACTGTACTCCAGCCTGGGTTACTGAGCGAGACTCCATCTCAAAAAAAAAAAAAAAAATTGTAAAACATATAAGACTTCAAAAGGTTATCAAGAGTAATAAAGTAGGTATACAGGTACTAGCACCAAATGTAAAAAATATATATTATCAATATAGTGAAACCACTGGGTACTTGTCAGTGACTGCCTGTTATTCTCCTTTCCAGAAGTAACAACCATTCTATGTTTAATGATTTCAATATATGAATGTATTCTTACTAAAAATAGTATTGTTTTGCATGCTTTCAAAGGTTATCTTACGTGCAGCTCCTTCTGCAAGCCGCTTTTTCTCATTCAATATTACCACTGGTGAGATTCCTCCATGTTGATACGTGGAACTCTAGTTCCTTCCTTTTCAATTATATGGATACACAAAATCCATTCAATCTCTTATTAATGGACATTTAAGTTTTTAAATTTTGAGCTATTATAATGTTGCTATAAACATGACTTCTGTAACACTAAGAGTTTTTATAGGTGTATACACACTTATGACTAATTAACTGAGATATAAGAATAAACATTTCCATCTTTATTATTGCCAACTGCTTTCCAAAGTACAAATGATACCACTAATACTTTCGCAGGGTAGAAGAGGGCCCATTGCTCCAAATCCTTGCCAACACTTGGTTTTCTTTTAATTTTCCTCAAGGTAACATGTGAAATGACATTTCACTATATGTTTAATGAATATCCTTGAATATAAATAAGGTTGAATATGTCTTCATATATGTATTGATCATCTCAGTTTCATTTTCTGAGCATGGCCTCTTCAAGTTTTTGCCCATTTTTCTACTGAGTTGTATTTTTTCTAAGTAATTTAAAATTTCTTTATGAATATTACCATGGATCCTAATCCTTTATTGGTAATATGCTACAAGTATCTTAATCTGTGAATTAGCTTTCATTTTTAAGTACAATTTTAATATAAAGTCTTTACTTTTACTGTAATTATATGTATCAATTTTTCTTTTTACTGTTTTTGTAAATATGTATGGATATACGTATGCCTGTATATATGTAGAGACGATGTCTTGCTATGTTGCCCAGGCTGGTCTTGAATTCCTGGGCTCAAGTGATCCTCCTGTCTTGGATTCCCAAAGCATTGGGATTACAGGTGTGAGCCACTGTACCCAGCTGCTTTCGTAAATCTTAAGAATTCACTTTCTACCCAAAAGTCATGAAGTTATTGTCCCACATGTTCTTCTAAAAATCTTAGAGCCTTGTTTCTCAAATTTTTATTTTTAATCTACGTGAAACTGGTTTTTGTGTTAGCACTGAGGTGGGGAATACACACACACACACACACACACACACACACTTCTCAACAAAAATTACGGAAGCATTTTTGCTTCCAATTATCTGACTTACTTTCTATATCATCCATTAAATTTTTATAAACACTGGAGACTGCTGCTTCTGGGTTCTCTTTTCCAACCCATCATCCTATCTATGTCTTGTTATCTTGGAAAATGTCAACATGGCCCTACTGTACTTCTCCCCCTTAATTAATGTATAAGGAGGTTTGACATAAGGCTACAGGGAGCTGTGAAAACTATGGTCAACCAGAAAATGCTACATCCAGGCAATTCAGTGTTTAAACAGCACTGTGTTGGCCAAGTAAAAGAAATGTTCAGGCTTCACTGTTCCTAGCTTGAGACCTCCAGTTATCTAAATACATGCTACACAGTGACAGACTGTCCCAACTACACAAAAAATGCAGAATTTAAACATTTTATAAGCATATTTTCTCATTGGAATTGCTTTTAACAATATGCTACTATTAGTTTGGTATAATCAGATTTTTGGTCCACCAGATATACTGCTATTCTATACTACATCCTTGGTTAAGATCAGTGTCTTCATGTATAAAATGAGGACAATAATAATATCTGCTTTATAGGACCAAGATTAAATGTATTAATGCATGAAATGCTTAGGATAAAGCTCTAATATTTAGCAATCATTTAATTATCACTATTGTTATCGTGTAGATCATTTATATTTTGGGTACGTTGTTTCCAGTTTCTTTCTTGATTTCCACAAGTATGTTACATCAGATTGAGAAAACTAAGAGCTTATATTGAATTTTGTTTTTTATTGTATCTGACAAAACCCACAAGATGCATTTTGTTTTCCAAATTTGACTTTTCAAAGCTTTCCCTTAATGTCAGATTTAACAGGTCTTGGTAAAAATACATAATTCTAAGATAGGTACAACAGTTTGTCTCCTGGAGGCAGAATTTCTGAACTGAGCATAACTTTGAAAGGCAAAAAATGAAGAAAATCTCCGAGGTTTAAAAATATGGATGCAGTCTGACAAACTGAATGTTTAAAGTTAATTAAAAAAGAAGACACCAAATCTTGAGAGAAATAAATGGTCCATTTGAGACAAGTGTATCAGCATTTAAGAGAAAATAACCTTTCCATACAGCTTTGATTCAAATCTTCACTTATAAAACACTTTTTGTAATATTTGTCATCAGAGCACCTGGCCATGTTTACATTGACATACAAATGTAATATAGGTCTACCTATAGCGACCATGCTTAATCAAAGTAAGTATTTAGAAAATAAGTATCTACTTTTTGTGTCCAAAAAACAGCATTCAGGATTCTCAGAATTACTTGGAGCTTCTATTCCAGGAAAGCTCCACTGCTGTTTTCATGTTTTTTCTATGTAGTGTAAATAAAAAGTGATGTGTTTTATTGCAGGTTATGTAAGTCCTTACTACAAAACATTTCTCTAATTTGTTTATAGTGACCATCTCTCAAAAGAAGAAGGCAGAAACATTCAGAAACAATTAAGGCATTCTGGTAGATTTCCAAGAAGGTGCAGCAGCCAAACACTTAGATAAACCTGTTCAACCAGACATGATTGAAAATCCAACAAAGGAGGTTGGTGGGGAGACAGGATTAGACGGGAAGGAAACAAAAGCTTTTCTACATCTCCAAACATATAACTAAACAGTTTGCTTTTACTTGAATGCTTAGAATTCCTTATTAATTTCATAGTTCAGTAAATATTAGGTCTTAAAGCAGGAAGCAACTGGAAAGACGTTTCTTAACAAAAGGGATCATAAATCAGCCTAGTTCTGCTTATGCCCAAGAAACAGTAACTGCTATAGAAACTGCCCTACTATAATAACTTAAAAAGTCTATGTATGTATATAAAACAAAAGTTTTTAGAAATTTCAAAACAGAAAACATTGGATTATAATTCTGAAGAGAAAGAAACAAATGAGTTAAGAGTGGCTTACTGCTTAGAGAAAGCATCTCTGTTCCAATAGTGGAAGAGGGTACCTAAACAGAGCCTGCGAGTCATGCTGAGTTGAGGAGATAAGAAAGGAGTTCAGTGATGAGGAGATAAGAAAGGAGTTTAGTTATGCTGAGAGGGCTAGAATTTGTAGAGCCGCGTAAAAGAGAGGAGAGAGTTACAAAAACAGATGGTTCTGAAGAACTGTAGAGGATACTCTGATCTTGGCTGTAGCATCAATCTTAGCACTAGTGAAAGGAAGTAACTCAAGGCATGGGAAAAATAAAGTAGTGGGATGTACAATTTCAAGAGCTCACACAGGGCTAAGAAGAGTTTATGTTTTCATCAGCTAGAGTGGATAGACTGTGTAATACATGCCACATTGGAAAGGGGCTGAAGAAGAGTAAGAATGCCTTATTAATGGAAATATTTAAATAAGCCCCAGAATAAAGACTGCTCTGGATCCACCAGAACAAAGGGTAAAGTCAAGCGTCTAAAGAATTTAGTTAATCTACAAGTTGCTTACCTGCACACTAGGATAAAATCCACTGTTTTTTTAGATGAATACAACTAAAAGTAGCACCTGAAAAATGGAAAATTCACAATGTCTGGCACTCAAAAATTACAAGGAATGCAAAGAAAAAGGAAAAAAAAAAATAAACTATGACTAAAGCCAGCAGAAAAAAAAATAACGCAACAGTTCCAGAAATGACAGAAAGGAAGGGAATCAAAGAGAAGAACCTTAAAAAAGCAATTATAAACAGAATAAATATATTCAAGGACATGAAGAAAAACATCAACCTGATAAGGAGAGAAATGGAAGATATAAAATAGACCCAAGTTGAACTTCAAAGATTAACATGCTGATTATGAAATGAAAAATGAAGTAAATGAAGAATAAAAACTATCAAATAAAGTACTGAAATGACAAAGAGTTAAAAATATTGGAAAGAGCTTCAGGAAACCCTTGGGATAGCGCTGAGTATCAAATAGCAAACAAGTCCCATAACAGGAGTGGAGGCTTTAAGAAATAATGGCTGAAAAAAATATGAACCTATGAATCCAAGAACCCCAATAAACACCAAATAAGAAAAACATAAAGAAAATCACACTAAGGCATCACATAATAAAATTGATGAAAACCAGAGATAGAAAAATCTTGAAAGCATTCATAGTAGCAGAAAAAGCCATCTTGGGTACATAGGAACAAAGACAAGAATGATAGTAGACTTTTTTTGTCTGAAATCCTGCAGGGCAGGGAAAAATGAAACATCATCTTTAAGTATTGAAAGGAAAAACAACTTGCCAAAGAATTCTATACCCAGTGAATATACATTCCTAAAATTAAGGTGAAAATAAAGATATTTGCACACTGATAAAGCATGAGAAAAATCCCTGACAGCAGGTATGTGGGGGTAAAAGTAAAAAAAAGGTTCTTTTTAAAGCAAAAATATTAACAATGAACTACTTTAAGTTTTAGAACATAGAATGAAAATATAGGACAACATCACAAAGGCTAGGAAGAGATAAGGGGAATTAACCTGCTATAAGGGTCTCAAATTATAAATGAAGCAGTACAATTTGAAGCTAAGCTGTGACAAGTTAAAGATGTATACTGTAAACCTTGCAGCAAACACTAAAATAATTAAAGGAGTACAGCAAACAGGCTAATAGTGACAAAAAACAGAACGACACACAAAAAATAATCCTACACAAGAAAGGAAAAGAAAAGATGGAATAAATAAGAAACCAACAGTAAGATGGCAATTTAAAGTCAACTACACTAATAACGACTATAAATGTAAATAGTATAGGCACTCTAATTAAAAGACAGATACTGTGATTTATAAAAAGCAAGACCCACCAATATTCCACATAGTAGAAAGCAATTTTAAAGACACAATCATAAATTAGCAATAAAAGCTAGACACAAAATTTGTATAGCATGCAAAAACTACAAAGGAAACTAAAGTGGCTATATCAATGTTAGACAAAGTAGACTCCAAAATAAGGAATATAACCAGGGGTATGGAACGTCATTTCATGACAAAAGGGTCAAATCATCAAGAAGACATAATATATATAGGTATAAGGGATGCAAAATGATATAGAAACTTTAGAAATTTCTTATAAAGTTAAACATATATTTAGCATATGGTGCAGCAATCTTACTCTTTTACTCCTAGGTCACTTCTGAAAAGAAATGAAAGCACATGTACATGCAAAAACTTATATGTGAATGCCCACAGGGACTTTATTTATAATAGCTAAAAATTGGAAACAACCCAAACACTCAGCTGGTAAATCAATAAACTGTGGGATATCCAAATAATGGAATACTTATTAAGCAATAAGAAGAGAGAAACTATTAATTCACACAAACCTAACACTATACATGAATCTGCAAAGAGTAACACTAAGTGAATGAAGCCAAACACAAAGCAGTCCTGTGATTCTATTTATTGTAGTTTCAGAAAAGGCAAAAGTATAGGGCCCAAAGACAGATAATCGTCTGTCATAACTGTCATAGGATGGGAGTAAGAGGAGAAGCAATTACTGCAAAAAGTACAATTAAACTTTCTTGGGTAATGGAAACATTATTTAACTTAATTGTGTTGATGGTTATATAACTGTATACAGTTTTCAAAACTCAAACTATATACTCTAAATTGGTGAATTTTAGTTTTTGTAAATTATTAGAAATCACGCACATTCTGTATTGTAAGGCTGAATTACCTGCTAACATTAATGTGATTTGGAAACCTTGGGAAATTGAAATGGGGATATCCAGGAAGAGCCTGAGGAATTAAAGGCAGCTGAAACTTCCAGGCTCCTCCTGATAGCCCCATGGAAAACCAGAGGTTAAAAGTCCTCCAGTGATAAAAGCAACGGACAGGAAAGAAGCCTGGAGATGGGCACGTCTTAACCCATCCATATATTTTCCCTTTTGTTCTGAGGCAGGAACAGAGATAGAAACAAGCAGAGGCAGGTTTCTTTGGAAAACAGGAAGAACTTCCTAACTTGCTACAAAGACAAAAGCCCCATGACACTTAAAACTGCCTTGACTAACCAGAAATTCTCAAGACAGTTAACTAAGGCTTTAAAGGAGATACACTGGCAGGAAAACTTCTAGCCTGGTACAAGGTGTCTGTGATGTCTCAACTGCTAAGCAATCCTCAGTTTCTGTATCTACATTCATATGTATTAGGCTGCTGAGGGAGAAGAGCTTCTACCCAGAGAATCCTCCAATAGAGGAGGTTTCCTGGGCCACTGGGTCCAGGAAAACAGTGGACAAGGAAAATTTTATCAGTAGAATCTGGGACTTTGGAATAAAGTAACCAATTAAGTCAATCCATTGCTAGGAAATGAGTCAATGAAAAGATGCTCACATGGGTAAACTTTGCTATACCTGTCTAGCAGGAAGTAGTAAATACTCTGAATAAGTGATAGCTGTTGTACTTCCCCTTTTTGACTTTTCTTGAATTGAAATTATTCTTTTTCTTCTGTAGTACTTTATGTGAGGTATGTCAGATACAGTCAACCCTCCATATCTGTGGGTTCTGCATCTGTGGATTCAACCAACGGTGGATAGAAAATATTCCCTCCAAAACTGTGTCTGTATTGAATATGTACAGACTTTTTTCCTTGTCATTATTCCCCAAAGAATACAACATAACAACTATTTACACAGTATTAGATATTATAAGTAATCCAGAGATAGTTTAAAGTATATGGGAGGATATGCATCAGTTATATGCAAATACTATGCCATTTTATATCAGGGACTTGAGTGTCCTTGGATTTTGGTACCTGTGAGAGGCCCTGGAATCAATCCCCTACAGATATTAAGGGACAACGGTATTTTCCTATTTTTCACTTAGCCTATAGATTTAAGTGCCATCTATACCTGACTGAGGGGAATGAACACAATCAACAAATCTTAGCCTTGGAGACAGAAGCTGCAGCTGGGCAGGCATGTTATAGAGAGGTGGTATATTTGTGGTTGTAAAAGGAAAACTGCAATGTTTGGCAAAAGCATTATTCAATGTATGAAGAAGGGTATGTCTGCACATTGAAAGAAACAAATGGGTATCTATTGCTTTGTGTGCCAAGAACTCCCATTCTCTGAGACCAGTATCTCATTCCTCTTGTCATTGCAAGCAAGTGGGGGCTGCCAATCATAATATTCCATCCTCTCAGTGATACAAGTCAGAATCCTGTCCTAGAACAGATTAAATTAGAAGTTAGGGAAGAAGAACAATCCTCTTTGGTGTCAAAATTAAACACATGATCTATAGCGCTGCTAATAACCATGTATAAAGGACCTCATTCCAAAGAATAATGCTGACACAAAAAATCATGCAGAGATAGAAATGGAGAGTACGTCCTGGTGACAATCCATCTTCAGGTGTGCCCTTTTTCTAAGATGGATTGACTTGTTGTCACAACTATATGAGTTCTGATACAATGTTGTGAGATAAAATTAAGTAGTCTAGTAACCTAGTATATAAGGTGCACAGAAAATACGGTGGATGTGCTCTTAAAGAACTTGGGAACATTAAGAAATGTGTTCAGCATTGCTAAGTCCATGTCAAAGCCACTCCACTGCAATGTTTCTCTTGATGTAAGCTAATAGAATATGCTAACACATTAAGAAAAAGGATCCAGCCACAGATAGAAACAGTGGTACTATCCCTCTCTTCACCCCAAAGATAATTCTGAGCAAACATGTCACCTTATCTTACTCTGTTCAACTATACCAAATTGCTATTTCACTCTGCAAAGACTATTCTAACTATATAAGCATGCTCTATTCTTCTCAAACTCCAAACACCATCATTAATCAAGATAATCACGCCTCATACTTCACAGAAAAGTCAGAAGCCATCCAATTGGGCTACTTCAACTTCCCAAAACTAATTATACTATGCTCTCTTACATCTCACCTGTCCACCTTCTCAAAGGCCAGTCATTCCACATATGCACTGGATATGAATTCCCTCCCTCCATCCTTTGTCTCTGCAACCTTACACCATTAATTTTTCTATACATTGCAAATTCAACCTTTCCCTCAACCACCAGAAATGTAAACTTCATGAAGACAGAAAACTTGTCCCTCTTGCTCACCACTGTATTTCTGGTGCCTGGCACAGTAGGTAGCCAGTATTATTTGTTGAAGCCATGACTAAATAAATGAATGGATAGAGAATGAATAAATTGTAAAGAGTTTTCCATTTCTAAAGTTCTATAATTCTGCTTAGAGAAGAGCAGGTGCCACATTGGATTTTTAATTTAGGGTTAGAGGCTTTATCAAATTTCAAGAATATGTCTATACATAAACATAATTTTTTCATCCTTGACTTTCAGATAAATTCCCTTTAAATTTTGAGCATAAAGATGAAATAAATGAAATAGAAAATGACAGCACATGATACTTACTCTTCTTTCCATCCATATCTGCATGAATTTTCCGAGCCAAGAATCCACTTTTGTACACAGCAGCATTTGGATCATGAGGAATGTCCAAAAATGGGTTAGTAGTACTTCCAATACGACTGATGGTCTTTGGATGTGTTCCATTAGCTTTCTCCTCAGTACTTTCTGAGGGAGACTTTTTTTTCTCTTCGTCATCTCTAAAAGGGAGAAAGCACAAAGACTGAGTCAAGCACCTACCATAATATTCAAAGAAAAAAGTAAGTTACTGTAAAAAAACCACATTGTATTCCAATGGTCTATCACTTTTTACAACCACTACCATGATAATGACACACACCATTTGTTAAATGTATTCTATGTGCCAGGTATTAATGATCATGGCAATATCTTATAAGACTGATATTAATATCCTCTATTACAGATAAGGAAATAGACTCAGTGAGTTTAAATATACAAGGCCACAGATTTAGTGATGAAGAGATAATGAAGATACAATCATAAAATCTCTAAAGTCATTGGTCTTTTCACCCTTTACAATGCTTTCACGTTTGTCTTCTTTCAAACAAGTGGGAGTTTATTGGCAGGAATCATGATTTTGACTTATGTATTTCTACAGGGTCTAGCATAGAACTAGGTGTACAGAAAACAGCAAATGTGTTAGAGTCAGTCCAATGGACAATAGTAAACAATATCTCCCAAATAACCACGCTAGTCCCTAATATTAAAACCCCAGGTAAAGCTACTATGGATTAGAATGGGTATGCCATGCACAGTGCTTTGGCATGTGACAGCTGCTACTTTCTCAACCGCCATAAAAATAGTCCCCAGCATCTATTGTTCTCATCTTTATGTCCATGTGTACCCAATATTTAGCTTCCACTTATAAGTGAAAACGTGTAGTATTTGGTTTTCTGTTCCTGTATTAACTTGCTTAGAATAATGGCCTTCAGCTGCACCCATGTTGCTGCAAAGGACATGATTTCAACCTTTTTCTATGGCTGCATAGTACTCCACGGTGTGTATGTACCATATTTTCTCTATCCAATTCACCATTGAAGGGCATCTAGGTTAATGCCATGATTTTGCTACTGTAAATAGGGCTGCAATAAACCTATAAGTGCATGTGTCTTTTTAGTGGAATGATTTGTTTTCCTTTAGGTATATAACCAGTAACAGGATTGCTGATTTGAATGGTAGTTCTTTTTTATGTACTCTAACAAAGTACTTAAAAACTGCTTTCCACAGTAGCTGAACTAATTTACATTCCCACCAATGATGTGTAAGTGTTCCCTTTTCTCTGCAGCCCCACCAGCGTCTGTTAATTTTTTTGCCTTTTTAATAACAGCCATTCTGACTGGTGTCAGATGGTATCTCATTGTGGTTTTGATTTGCATTTCTCTGATGATTAGCGACGTTGAGTATTTTTTCATGTTTGTTGGCCATTTGTATATCTTCTTTTGAGAAGAGTCTGCTCATGTCCTTTGCCTACTTTTTTAGTAAGGTTATTTGGTTTTTTGCTTGTTGAATTGTTTAGGTTCCTTATAGAAGCTGGATATTAGACTTTTGTCAGATTCATAGTTTACAAATAACCACAATATATTTTAAATATATCACAAAACCAGAAGTGTTTGATAATGATGGTAATCAGAGAAAAACAGCCCTTTTTTTTTCTCTCTTAGTATTTTATCAGTAATTGTGAGATAAGTGAAAACAAAACTGGACTCTTAGAAGAAACGGGTATTTTACTTTTATTTTGAAAGAATTTTAGATTTGTGAAGGACAGAATTCGCCTATGCCCAGCTTCTCCTAACGTTAACATCTTATATATTAATAACTATCGTAAAAAATTTCAAAACTAAAAAATTAACATAAGTTTAACACAATGAATTAAACTTGGCTTTATTTGGATTTCGCTAGTTTATTTTTTTTCTATTCTAGGATCCTATCCATGATCCCACAGTGCATTCTGTTCTCATGTCTCTTTAGCATCTTCCAGTCTGTAACAGTTCCTCAGTCTCTCCCTGTCCTTTATGACCTTGACACTTTGACACTTTGAACAGTATTGGTCAGTTATCTTGTAGAATATCCGAGGTTTAGGTTTTTCTGATGTTTTCTCATGACTGGATAGAGGTTATGCATTTTTTGGGGAAAGATTCCATATAGGTGATGCATCTTTCTCAGTGCTTTAGGTCCAGGGGATACAAGTTTTATTACTGGTTAGAATTAACCATGATCACTTGGTGAAGGTAGTGTCCCACAGGTTTCTCTACAGTAAAATTACTATTTAACTTTGTAAGTGTTTTTGGGGAGATATCTTGTAACTATGCAAATATTGTGATTCTCCTTTACCCACTAACTTTATCTTGTAACAATTATTATTACGGTGTTTTAATGGTTCCCTCATTTATTCTACATTCATTAATTGAAATTCTTCTGTAAGTATGGACACATGGATATTTGTTTTATTCTTTAGGTTATAATCAAATACTATTGTTATTTAATTTGTTGCTTAAATTTTTGCAGCTTTGGCCATTGGGAGTTATAATAAGGTGTGCTCCTATGTCCTGTGAACATGCCTCATCTTCTAATGTACTTCTTTACTTTCAGGTACCACAAAATGCCTCCAAGCTCATCTTCAATATTCCTTGTCCTGGCCCTGAAATCAACCACTTCTCCAAGGAGCCTTGGTTCTTCTTATTAGAGAATAGCATTTAGAAACCAAATCTAGGGGCTAGGTGTGCTCACTGCTTTGGGGTCCTCTCAACAGACAAAGCTAGGGAGATATAGTTATGTATCATATAACAATGTGTGGTCAACGATGGACAGCATACAATATACAACCATGGTCTTGTAAAATTATAATGCAGCCAAAAAAATCCCATTGTCTAGTACTTACCATACTATGCTTTTCAGTGTTAGAGTATCCTACTTCTACTTATTAAAAAAAAAGTTAACTGTAAAACAGCCTCAGGCAAGTCTTTCAGTAGGTGTTCCAAAAGAAGGCTTTGCACTATTTACAACACCAAAGACTTGGAACCAACCCAAATGCCCACCAATGACAGATTGGATAAAGAAAATGTGGCACATATACCCTATGGAATACTATGGAGTCATAAAAAAGAATGAGTTCATGTCCTTTGCCGGGACATGGATGAAGCTGGAAACCATCATTCTCAGCAAACTAACACACGAATAGAAAACCAAACACCACATGTTCTCACTCTTAAGTGAAAGTTGAACAACGAGAACATTTGGCCAGAGGGAGGGGAACATCACACACTGGGGCCTGTGGGCGGGGGGTGGAGGGAAAGGGGAGGGAGAGCATTAGGAAAAACACCTAATGCACGTGGGGCTTAAAACCTAGATAATGGTTTGATAGGTGCAGCAAACCACTGTGGCACATGTATACCTATGTAACAAACTTGCAGGTTCTGCACATGTATCCCAGAACTTAAAGTAAAATAAAAAAAAAAAAAAGGCTTTGTTATCATAGGAGATGACAGCTTCATGCATGCCCCTGAAGACCTTCCAGTGGGACAATACATGAGGTGAAAGACAGTGACATTGATGATCCTCAACCTTGTGTGGCCCTAAGCCAGCGTGTGTAGTTGTGTTCTAATTATTTTTATTATTTAAACTCTTAGCCTATAAAGTCCTATGTGTTCTAATTTTTAACAAAAAAGTTTTTAAAAGTAAAAAAGGCAAAATTTCAAAAATAGGAAAACACTTATAAAATAAGGATATAATGTTTTTGTACAGCTGTATAATGTGTTTTAAGCTGTTATTACAAAAAAGTCAAAAAGCTAAACTAACGAGTTTATGAAGTAAAAAAGTTACAGTATGCTGAAGTTAATTTATAATTGAAGAAAACGTTTTTAAAAAGAAATTTCCTGTAGCCTAAGTGTACAGTGTTTAGAAAGTCTACAGTACTGTGTAGTAATGCCGTAGGCTTTCAAATCCATTCAACACTCACTCAGTCACTGACCCACCCAGAGCAACTTCCAGTTCTGCAAACTCCATTCATGGTAAAGTGCCCTAAACAGGAATACCATTTACAAAAAATCTTTAATGCCATATTTGTTACTGTTCATTTTTTGATTACTGTTTGTTTTCTGTTTAGATATACAAATACCATTGTGTTACTACTGCCTATAGTATTTGGCACAGTGACAAGCTACACAGGATTATAGCCTAGGAGCAATAGGCTATACCATATAGTACACATGATGTTCACACAATGATGAATTCGCCTGATGACAGAGTTCTCAGACCATATTACAGTTATGAAGTGATGTATGACTGTATATATAAGTACACTCACGTGTATACACACATCTCTATTTGTGTATCCATCCAACCATCCCAATTAATTCATATTAACATCAGCAAACCTAAGCCAGCACAAGGTTCATTCCAGCCTTCTCCCACTTGCTTATCTGTACATCTTCAACAGTGAGAAAACTGGCTCTCATCATCTGCAACATATTGATTTGTTCAATCTTAGTAAACATATAAAAGAGTTCCAAAATTGCTAGCCTACACCCATGTGAGGAACAAATTTATATACTAGAGTACAGTGATTGTGTACATTTCTTTTGTCTTACACTGTTTTCCAAAGTTATGGGTGAGCTCTTTTTTTCTCACTCTCATCACAATGGTTAGGTGAAAAACACATTCCTTTGTTATAGTCTGAATTCTACTTTGTGTTTATCATATCCTGACTGATTTTCTTAAAAAATAAGCATTTTTGAAAATGCATTTCTTGTGATGTTCAGATTTAAGGATTTAGATAATGTATAGAGTCATGTACCCACCACAATGCCAAATGGAACAGTCTTATCACCCCCCAAATTCCCTCACACTGTTATTTGGCCAGCTCCTCTCTCCCATCAATTCCTGGCAACTGACTTCCATCCCTATAGTTCTGCCTTTTCCAGAATGGCATATAAAATGGTTTCTTGCATTTGGCAAAATGCATTTAAGATTCATCCATATTGTAATGTGAATCGATAGTTTGTTCGCTACCACTGTAAAGTACCATTTCATTTTATGGTCGTGCCAGTTTGTTTATCTATTCATCTACTGAAAGATACTGAGTTGTTTCTAGTTTCTATATTTTATTTTTACAATGAAAAACTATTTGTACTTACAACCAATACCATAATAAAAATATAAAAATACAGTACTGCCAGTCTCTCATAGATCAGAATCAATCTGGAAGAAAGATTTCTGTCCTTCAAATTGATTATTCTATTATCACCATTAAGATTCAGTACTGGGCCCAGCATGGTGGCTCATGCCTGTAATCCCAGCACATTGGGAGGCCGAGGCAGGCAGATCACAAGGTCAGGAGTTCAAGACCAGTCTGGCCAAAATGGTAAAACCCCATCTCTACTAAAAATACAAATATTAGCCCGGTGTGGTGGCAGGTGCCTGTAATCCCAGCTACTTGGGAGGCTGAAGCAGAGAACTGCTTGAACCCGGGAAGTGGAGGTTGCAGTGAGCTGAGATCACGCCACTGCACTCCAGCCCGGGCGACAGAGCGAGATTCCATCTCAAAAAAAAAAAAAAAAAAAGATTCAGTACTGTTACAGCCCACAGCTAACATCATACTCAACAGTCAAAGGTGGAATGTTTTTCCTCTAAGACCATGAACAAGACAAGAATGCCCACTCTCACCACTTTTGTTCAACATAGTTTTGGAAGTTTTAGGCTGAGCAATTAGGCAAGAAAAAAAAAAAGGAAGTGAAACTGTCTCTGATGCTGACAGAATCTTATATATAGAAAAACCGTAAAAACTACCCTTCCCTGACAACTGTTAGAACTGCTAAAGTCAGTAAAGTTTTAGATTAAAAAATCAACATATAAAAAATGAGTAGCATTTTTGTACACTAACTACTCAAAGAATTAAGAAAACAATCCCACTTCCAAAAGCATTAAAAACAAACAAACAAAAAACAAGTAGGAATAAATTTAAGCAAGGAGGTGAAGATCTGTATACTGAAAACCATAAAACACTGAAAAATTCACAAATAAATGGAGAAAAAAATCCCATGTTAATGAACTGGAAGAATTAATATTGTTAAAATATACCTAGTAACCAAATTCCAATGTCATTTTTTATAGGGATAGAAAAAATACTAAAATTTGTAGGAAACTAGAAACTACTCCAAACAACCAAAGCAATCTTCAGCAAAAAATCAAAGCTGGAGGCATAGCTTTTTGACTGCAAAATATAAAGTTACTGTAACCAAAAGAGCATGATACTGGTATAAAAACAGCCCAGAAAAAAATCCCAAGTAGCTAAGGTCAACTGGATTTCTGGGAAAGGTTTCAAGAATGTATAATGGGGGAAACTACAGAATCAGGTGCCATGGCATTGACCACTGCCTTCCGTGGCTTGTGCCAGTCTGAAATCCAAACTACGACACCTTCCCCTCTTTGATCCCTACTTTAGGCAAAATAGAAACCAGTCACGTGGGCAGCCTACAGACAGGCCAGAATATTGTTATCAAGTCCCACTCTCTTCCTTGCATCCCAAGAGAGGGAGTAAGTAATTGGGCTGCTTCCTAAGGACTATGCTATACCATGCTGTGGAGGGAGTTGGGTAAGGGCAAGTAACATTGCTTTGAAGTTTCCTACTGTTTTAAATGTGGCTTTTTTTTTATTCAGAGTTTGCCTGGTTGCTGTACATCTTTGGTTTTCAGAGCACATGTGAAGTTCTTTCAGATGGTCTTACTTGCTTATGGAATGTTTCCCTAAGAAAACAAGGGCCTGGAGCTTCCTAGTCCACCATTGTGCCCCATTTCCCTTTTATTGCTCTAGTCTTAGTGTTATGGGTTTAATTCAGTCCCCACAAGAGAAACTGAAGTACTCACTTCCAGCATTTAGGAATATGACCTTGTTTGGAAATAAGATTAAAGAGTGGGCCCTAATCCAACAATATTGATGTCCTTATTAAAGGAAGAAATCTGGACACAGACACACACATACAGAAGGAAGACCCTGAAGCTACCACAGGCTAGGAGAGAGGCACGGAGGAGACTCTCCGTCATGGCCTTCAGTAGGAAACAACCCTATTTTCACCTTGATCTCAGTGATCAAGAACCATGAGACAATAAATCTGGGTTTTTAAAGCCCATTTGTGGCATTTTGTTATGGCAGCCAAAGGAAATAGATATACTTAGATGCTACCTCACCACAGCTTCAGATTAATTTTATCACTTTTGCAGATGGGAGTGTGCCCTAGAGAAGAAAAACTGGGACAGCTGTGTCTCAGTACTTGCTCTTCCATAAACTTCACTGTGATCCTGAATAAGCTGCAGCATCTCTCTAGATCTCAGCCTCCTCATATGTAAAATTTGAAGCTTGCTCTAAGTCAGTAAATACAAGCCATGCAAAGCCTGTCCAGGGAGTGGGAGCCCAGGATGAGTAGAAAGGTCTCTGGAATCCCCATTCAGTTTCAAAAAACAGCTCTTGGAAGCAGACTGTGGTCTTGAATCCATTCTAGTTCTAGTATTCCATGATTGTAGAACTCTGTTGATATAGACCAATACATAACCACAACAAAAGATCAGGATATTCCATGTGTCTCCATAGCATTGACCCTAAATGGAAACCTATGCTGGTAAGTTTAGGCTAAATACTGCAAAAAGCCTCTCCCCTATGATATGGAGCAGGTACCCCAAGTTTTACCATGCAAACCCTCCACAACAACAAAACTGCATACATTGTTAAGTGATACGGTTTGGCTGTGTCCCCACCCAAATTTCATCTTGAATTGTAGTTCCCGTAATCCCCACGTGTCATGGGAGGGACCGCTGGGAGGTAACTGAATCATGGGAGCAGTTTCCCCCAGGCTACTTGTGTGATATTAAGTTCTCATGAGATCTGATGGTTTTATAAGGCCCTTCCCCTTCACTTGGCTCTCATTCTTCTCCTTCCTGCCACCATGTGAAGAAGGACGTGTTTGCTTCCCCTTCTGCCATAACTGTAAGTTTCCTGAGGCCTTCCCACCTCTGCGGAACTGTGAGTCAATTAAACCTCTTTCCTTTATAAATTACCCCGTCCTGGGCAGTTCTTTATAGCAGCATGAGAACGGACTAATACATTAGCAAGACTGGAGGGAAGATGGCAGAAGAAACCCCTGTTCTTTCCTCTCTATTTAGGAAGCAGAACTAATTAGCCCCACTGACCTACCTTTGAGTGTCTCAAAAGAGAAACTTGACACTTGCCCCCACTACTTCTTTGGCATCAGGTAAACCACTCTATCCCTTTTGCCTTACTATGTGGCAAACGCATTGGGGCAGAGCTCACCTCTGCTCCTTTAGTTCTGATTTCACAGCCTGTAATATGGTTAAGCTGGCAGGCTCAGCAGGCTTGGTGGCCACTCAGGTCCCAATCACATTCTCCAGTATAACTTTCTGCGGGTGTCTTGCACTTTGCATTACACAGCAGAGGCTTGACTTGATTTCACTCAGCACTCTGCTCTGTGTATACACTCCTTTAGCCAGAACATTACAGAAGGATAGGGGACATAAATCAGGTCACAAACTCCACCTTGTACCGGCAATCATTACCATGATCCCTGTAATTTAATCTCCTCATCTTACAACCAGCCTAGAAGCTAGATGTTACCAAGTCCCTGCTCTCCTCCAGGAAGCAATGCTTGGGAACTGGTATCCCTGGGCATCAGGGCCAGCTGACTAGTGATGGAAAGGAGCTCTAAGTTGCCAGGCAGTGTGTGCTAGGCAGTGCTGATATCATGATGATTAAGACCCCTCGAGGGGTTCGTCATCCAGTAGGGGAAACAGATACACAAAATATTGGGTAATACATTTTTTATAAAATACTATATGTCTCCACAGAGTTGTGTACAAAGCAGTACAGGATCAGAGAGGAGGGAAGAGTCTGTATCAAACATGCTAAATTATAAATGCAAGAAATCCTTGTTGGGTGATGAAAATGGGGTGATAAACTATGGTGGTTGTTACACAACTGTGCAAAGTTACAAACACTGGTGTAGCACAAAACTGGTACACTTAAGTGGGTGAATTTTATGGTATAAAAATTACACCTCCATAAAGCAGTTTAAAAAATAAAGGTGGTGGTTGAATGCAGGGGCAGAACACTAAGGTAGCTCACATCTCAATACTGTGATCAGATGACTGCAGGAAAATAAAGCAAAGAAAGAACTTATAAAAAATGTGCTGAGTTATCATGGGGTTTCTATTATACCACATCACATTATACCATGAGGCAGGATGAGTTTAAAATGGATCTTTGTCACTTACCAAAAATAAAAAAGAAAGCATGTAGTTAAATTTTAAAATTCTGCTGAAAATATGAATTACATTCTATTCTCTAAAAATACCTTATTTTGACACAGGAATCCTAAAAGTAAAAAAGAGACTATGCTTTATTAAAAATGTTAGGCTTCATCACTAGCCTTTTAATACCAAGAAAAATGCTGCCAGATATGAGAAAGATGTAGGCTAGTAACTTGGCTTTCTAAATAAAGGATCTGACCATATGTACAATGATTGTAGTATGCTTTCCAAACCAAGACAAACTTAACCAATGGTTAAAAAAAGTTTCTGAAAATACGCTGGGGTCAAGCCAGATGTTAGGTATTCCCAAAAGATCTATTGGAAAATTTTTAAGGGGCAACTAAAAATAACTTCCTTCAGTATTCTTGATCTGGCTAAATTTTCTCACCTTTAAAAAAATACATATATGTATAAATTATAATGTACGAGTACGTAAATGCTCAGTGAAACAACTACTGTCTAAAATGTTCCTCATATACATATTAAAAATCATTCAGAAACTGTATTTATTATATTTCATCTTGTATCATTCCTCATCAAACATCAAGCACTTAGCAATTGATACAGAGGAGATAAAATTCTCTATCCTTAGCATACTAAGAAAAATGCTTTCTTTATATCCCAGCCTCCATAATTCTTTGCTCCTCAGTGATTCTAAAAATGCTTTAGGACAAGTAGGCTACTAACATAATCACATTCCATCTGCTCACCAACCTGTCTGCTCTGAATATTCTGAAGTTGAAGATAATGTGAAACGAAGATAACAATATTTGTAAAGTATATCACTTTCATCATATTTAGAAATATGTAAGCTTTTCACAATAAAACCCTTAGAATTTCTAAGTATCTATCTCAATCTCATTATCAAGAGAGATGCCACTTAGACATGAAGCAAACAATGTATTTTTTTTTTTTAAATTTGGCCTTTTAAAGCTAAGAACTGGGTGGCAAATCTTTCCAGTTTCCTATACACCTGAGTTCAGCTGAGAAAACAAGTACTTACATCTTAAGTGTGAGCTCAGATTAAGTATGAGATATGCTTCAGGTTCTTGATAAAATTACATTTCACAGAGCCATATGAGAGAGCTGTCCTAGTCCATTTTGTGTTGCTAAAACAGAATTCCACTGGCTGAGTAGTTTATAATGAACAGAGACTTATTTCTTACAGTTCTGGAGACTGGGAAGTCCAAAGTCAAGGGTCCTGAATCTGATGAGGGACTCCCTTGCTATGTCATCCCATTGTGGAAGGTGCAAGGGCAAGAAAGTGTGAGAGAGCAAGAGGGCCGTGAACTTGGTTTTATAAGAAACCCACTCCTGCAGTAACAACCTTAATCCATTCATAGCCCTCATGACCTAAGCACCTCTTATGAAGCCTTGCCTAACGGTTGGGGGACATATTCAAACCACAGTATTCTGTCTGTGGCCTCTGAAATACATTCATTTCATTACAATGACCCCAGTTTTAACTCTTTCTAGCAACAACTCAGAAGTCCGAAGTCCAAACTCTGACCTAAATCAGATATAGGTCAATTTGAGGCATGATTCATCCTTAGGCAAATCTCCCACCAGCTGTGGGCCTGTGAAATCAAACAAGTTATCTACTTCAAATACTATGGTGAGACAGACATAGATGCTCCCATTCCAAAAGGCAGAAATAGGCAAGAGAAAGAATGAACAAAACCCAACTCTAAAACCAAATAGGGAAAACAACATTAAGACTTAAAGCTGGAGAATAGTTTCCTTTGATGTCCCAAATCCTGGGAACACTGGAATTGGGGTTGGGCCCCCAAGGCCTCAGGCAGCCCCAATCCTATGACTTCACTGGGCTCAGACCACCCAGCAGCTGTCATGGAATACCCCACGACATCTTTTGAAATCTAGGTAAAGAAAGCCATGCCTCTACAGCTCTTACATTCTGTGTGCCTGCATAATTAGCACCACATGGATGCTGCTAAGGTTTATGGCTTGTATTTCCTAGAACAGTGGGCTGAGCTGTAGCTAGGCCTGCTTACACCATGGCTGGGGTGGCCAAGGAATGCTGTGCCAGAATGTGGGGAGCAGAGAACTGAGGGGGCTCTGGTGGAGAGCACCCTGGGCCCATCCCTTGAAACCATTCTGCCCTCCTAGACCTCTGGGACTGTGATGGAATGGGCAGCCTCAAAGATCTCTGAAATGTATTTGGGGGTCATTCTCCCATTGTCTTGATCTCTTGTATCCATATCAATATCCTTTGCAAATGGTTGCTTGGCCACAACTGTGGTTTGCTTTCCCAAACATGCTTTATCATTCTTTGTAAGGCCAGGCTGAACATTTTCAAAATCTTTCTTCTGCTTCTCCTTTAATTGTCATTCTAACTTTAAGTCATTCCTCGCATATCTTACCGTATGTGGTTAAAAGTAGCTACTTAGCTCCATCAATATTTTGCTTTGAAATTTATTGCAACAGATATCTTAGCTCCTTGCTCATAAATTCTGCCTTCCCTAAAGCCCTTGGGCAAGAATACAATTCAGCCAAGTTCTCTGTGACTTTGTAACAAGGACCGTCTTTATTCCAGTTTCAAATACCTTGCTCTTCATTTCTACCTGAGACCTCATCAAAATGGACTTTACTATCCATGTTTCTACTAACATTCTAATCATGATCACTTAAGTAATGACTAAGAAGCTCCAGATGGTCCTTAAATTTCTTGTCTTCTCCTGAGCCCTCACCAAACTGCCCACAATGCTCCATTTGCAGCAATCTAGGCTTTTTCTAGCATTCACTTCATAACTGTCCCAGCTTCTATGGATTACCCAATTCCAAGGCCCCTTCCACATTTTCAGCTTATTGTTATAGCAACAGCCCTAATTCTCGGTACCAATCTTCTGTCGTAGTCTGTTTTGGGTTGCTATGACAGAATTCCACAAACTGCATAATTTAAAATGAACAGAGATTTATTTCTTAGCATATTGGAGGCTGGAAGTTCAAAGTCAAGTAAGGGGCCTGTATCTGGTGAGGGCCTCCTTGCTGGGGTCTTCTCTAACTCCCACCTGCTCTCTTGCGCTTTGCTGCCCTTCTCCTAGTAAAGTAGAAGGTCAAGAAAGCGCAAGAGAGCAAGTTGGGGATCACAGTTGCTTTTAAAACAAAACTACTCTCACGATAACCCACTCCCTTGATAACATTAATCCATTAATTAGGGCAGAGCCCTTTTCCCTTATGACCTAACAGTCTCTAATTAGGTGCTACCTCCTAACACAGCATTGGGGATTAAGTTTCTAACACACGAACTCTGGGGACACGCTGACACCATAGCAAGAGTCTTCCTTAATTCTAACCACTGAAAATCTTTTTCCTTTAAATACCAAAATCCAGAAGATTGATCCATGTTCAATATCATTTTTAGCTAACAATTTTTTAAATTAAAAACACTTTATTGTAGAAAACTCTAATAATCAATAGCTAACAAAATTAAGTGATCTCAATTCTTTAGTTCAGTATTTCCCTCAAGTTAATGGTCAATTTTTCATAACTATGGCATTTCTGTTTCTTTTCTTACAGTCAGGGTATCTTCGCTGAATATAAATAGAACAATCAAACCAATAATATCCTTTACATAACCACTATACATATATAGATTTAACCTTAGTTATTCTTCATATAGATTGTCTTGTAAGTTTGTTATGCCAGGACTAAGATTAGCATTATTATTTTACCAAGAGTCCAGCGTGACGCAGTATCTGCCATGTTAGAAATTTGAGTACAGTGAAACAGATAGCAATGACAATGAGAACATTAAATCTCATTCTACAATTTCAATGAGGTGTAATGAGTATCTAGAAAAGACATTTAATTGTATGAGCACCTCAAGTGCAGAACTGAGTTTTATTCCTTCTGTTTCTCCCAACAATAAATGAATGCATTATTCCTTCTTTATAGTCAAATATCTCGTGCAAATAATTTTATTAATTTTTCCATGGTGAGTTCTCTCTACCTATGACCCTAAATGCCAAGCTCCCTACCTCTCTCTGCACACACTCAAATTAAATTTTTGGTTATATATTTAAAATATCTGTTTTATGTATACCATTGTCCAGCTTAATATTTTACCAAGAGTCCAGTATCATGTAGTTTCTGCCGTGTTAGGAATGTGAGTATAGTCCCACAGACAGCAATGACGCTGAGAATGTTATTCTAGTATTTCAAGAGGCACAATAGCAACTTCTTCTTGCCTTAGTTTTCTTGTTAGTAATCATTGCTAACCTATAGATGGTTATATTAAAGTTTAAAATGAAAATTACTTTCATTTTAAAGTTCCCTCATAAATGTCTTCATCCCAAATAACCTTTTCGAGCAATAAAAGTTTTCCTTCATTAATCTACATCTACTATTAAAAAACACTACTCTGATTAACAATTTTATATATCTAGATTCACTAGGGATTAATGATATATAGTTATTTAACATAGTAAGTCATTGCAAAAAAGGAAATTACCATGAGTTATCTTTTTGAAAGAAAATCAAATAATTTTATATCAAGGTAAAAAATATTTTAACTAAAATTAGGAAGAACTCTTTTCATTAGGATATAAGTCCAATTCTAAAAAGTACACACAAGGAATTCCAACTTTTCTTCATGGCTGATTCTAATGTTGGCAAATAAACAAAATGAAGCATTACAACAACAACAAAAAAAGAAAAACTTAAATGAAAGGCAACAGATTACATTAAAAAGTATAAGGTGGTACAACTAAATCAGTCTAAACTAATAGAAAAACTCTTGGGTGAAAAGAAAACTATTTGTCCTTATGAGATTACCATCTCCCACAGAGAAACAACTGAGATTACATTTTAATTAATATGTATTATTACCTAAAATGAAATGAGAACCAATGCTGAGTTAAGTAAAACATGCAAAGGGAATCAAATAATGAAAGTAAAAGAGCCCTAGAAGGCTTCTTTTCTTGGAAAAAGAGTTTTCTTAAGAGTTCACAAAACAAAGAGACTTTGGAAGTACTTACCAATTTCATATTTAGGCCATTGGGTTGAATGAAGAATCAAGGTGCCCACATAAAAAACAGGTAATAGTAATCCCATTGCCTCTATCATCCCCCAAGAATACACACAGAGATGTACATGCACACACTCACACCTTCATGGACAGTGTTAAACATAACGGCAAAGAAGTGGGAGGAAATCTTTGGAAAGTTTTCTCTACTTCCTAATTTCAGCAAATCAGCCAACAAAGAGGCAGCACTGATTTCCTGAAAAGACCAGTCATGATTTAAATTTGCAACAAGGAAATGAAAAGCCAAACTACAAACTGTTGGTATTTAAAACCACACTTTCTAAAGCTCAGGGCTATCATAACACATGACTGGAAGGACAGAAAGATGTCAATGTGCTACCACCTCACCTAATTAGCCAGAACAATTTAATATGTGAGGGCAGACGGGAAATAGTTTAACTTATTAGCAAATACAGCAAATGTTTTAAACTGTTATTGTTATAAAATGAGTTGTAGGGCAATATGAAATTGCAGGAAAGATTATTCCACGATGCAAAGTTGTAAAATGCTTATCCAGAGTTAAAAAGAACAAATGTGCTAAATGACAAGCAAGGCCAATGCTGCTGTAACTAAAACACGGAGGGTGCACAAGTGCAGAGGGAATCCAGAAGTTCATTACTTAAAACTGTTTTTTTTTTTTGCTGACTTTATTAAAATGAGGCAATACATGATTTTTTTTTTTTTAAACTAGGATAAGGGAGTGATAATGGTTTGGATCTGTGTCCCCGCTCAAATCTCATGCTGGATTGTAATCCCAAATGTTGAAGGTGGGGCCTGGTGGGAGGTGGCTCGATCATAAGGGCATTACCCCCTTTGGTACCGTTCTCATGATAGTGAGTGAGTGGGTTAAGTCATCATGAGATCTGGTTGTTTAAAGGTATGGGGCACATGGCCCCTCTCTCTCTTCCTCTTGCTCCAGCCATGTGAAGTGCCAGCTCCCCCTTCACTTTATGCTGTGATTTAAAGTTTCCTGAGGCCTCCCCAGAAGCTGAGCAGATGCCAGCACCATGCTTCCTGTATAGCCTGCAGAACCATCAGCCAATTAAACCTCTTTTTATATATATTACCCAGTCTCAGGTATCCTTTATGGCAGTGCCAGAATGAACGAATTCAGAAAAATTGGTCCCAAGAAGTGGGGCATTGCTATAAAAATACCTGAAAATGTAGAAGCAACTTTGGGAACTGGGTAATGGGCAGAGGCTGGAAGATTGTGGATGGCTCAGAAGATGACAGGAAGATGAGGGAAAGTTTGAGACTTCCTAGAGGCTTCCTAAATTGTTCTGACCAAAATGCTGATAATGATATGGACAATAAAGTCCAGGCTGTGGAGGTATCAGATGGCAATGAGGAACTTACTGGGAACTAAAGCAAAGGTTATGTTTGTTATGCATAAGCAAAGAACTTGGAGGCACTGTGCCCCTGCCCTAGGGATCTGTGGAACTTTGAACTTGAGAGTGATGATTTAGGGTGTCTGGCAGAAGAAATTTCTAAGCAGCAAAGCATTAAAGAAGTAACCTGGCTGCTTCTAACAACCTATGCTCATATGTGCGAGCAAATAAATGACATGAAACCGGAACTTATATCTAAAAGTTTGGAGAATTTGCAGCCTGGCCATGTGAAAATTTGCAGCAGGCTGAAGAAATTTGCTTTACTAAAAGGCAGGCAAGTGCTGATAGCAAGAAAACGGGGAAAATGCCTCAAAGGCATTTCAGAGACCTTCGCAGCAGCCCCTCCTATCACAGGCCTGGAGGCTTAGGAGAGAAGAATGGCTTCATGGGCCAGTCCCAGGCAAGTTTCACTGCCCTATACTACTTCCTGTATCCCAGCCACTCTAGCTACAGCTGTGGCTAAAAGGGCCAAGGTACAGCTCAAGCTGCCACTCCAGAGAGTGTAAGCCATAAGCCTTGGTGGCTTCCACATGGTGTTAAGCCTATGGGTATGCAGAGTACAAGAGTTAAGGCTTTGCAGCCTTTGCCTAGATGTCAGAGAATGTACAGAAAAGCCTGATATCCAGGTAGACATCTGCTGCAGGGGTGGAACCCTCCTGGAGAACCTCTACTAGGGGAGTGCAGAAGAGAAACGTGGGGTTGGTGCCCCAACAAAGAGTCCCCACTGGGTCACTGCTTAGTGGAGCTGTGGGAAGAGGGCTACCATCCTCCAAACCCCAGAATGGTAGAACCCCCAGCAGTTTGCACCCTGCATCTGGAAAAGCCATAGGCACTCAACGCCAGCCCATGAGAGCAACCGCAGGGACTGAACTCTGGAAAAGCCATAGGGGCAGAGCTCCTCACATCAGTGTGCCCTGAATATAAGAAATGGAGTCAAAGCAGGTTATTATTGGAGCTTTAAGATTTAATGACTGTCCTGCCGGGGTTTTGGACTTGCACAGTGCCTGTAGCCCCTTTCTTTTGGCTGCTTTCTTCCTTTTGGGACAGGAGTATTTAGCCAATGCCTGTACCCCCATTGTATCTTGGGAGTAACTAATTTGTTTTTAATTTTACAGGCTCATAGGCACAAGGGACTAGGCTTGTCTCAGATAAGGCTGAGTTAAGGCTGAAATGAGTTAAGACTTTGAGGGACTGTTGGGAAGGCATGACTGTATTTTGCAATGTGAGAAGGACATGAGATTTTGGAGGGGCCAGGGATGGAATGATATGGTTTGGATCTGTGCTCCCACACAAATCTAATGTTGAATTGTAATTCCCACTGTTGGAGGTGGGATCTGGTGGTAGATGATTGGATCATGGGGGAAGATTTCCCCCTTTGGTGCTGTTCTCATGATAGTGAGTAAGTTATTGTGAGATCTGGTTGTTTAAAAGTGTGGCACTCCCACCCCACCCTGCTCTGGCCATGTGAAGTGCTGACTCCCTCTTTGCCTCCCATCATGACTGAAAGTTTCCTGAGGCTTCCCCAGAAGCTGAGCAGATGCTAGCATCATACTTCCTGTACAGCCTGCAGACTGTGAGCCAATTAAACCTCTTTTCTTTATAAATTACCCAGTCTTAGGTATTGCTTTATAGCAGTGCAAGAACAGACTAAAACAGGGAGATTTCTTACAATCTGTAAACACTGTTGTAGAAAGCAGCAATAAACATGAAGGTCAAAGGATGGAAGAGAAGAACAGTAATTTTCCTAATAGACAATACTGAACTTATTTTATTTTCCTATTTGTGTTAATTGTTGTATTTTCTGAAGATCCTCATGCAGATACATTTTAAACAATTCCAACATAAGATATAAACTCCCATATCCACCTCAACTCACCTCATCCTACACCATCCCAATCACAAAGAGTAATTACTCATTTTGTTTATCACTTAGACTGGAAATTTTTTAAAGCCAAGAAAAATGCCTCAATGCCTTGTATAGTTTTGTTCTCCCCAAATTATCAGCAGGCTGCATGACGCAAGTAGTTCAACAAACAGATGCTTCACTAATAATAAACAATTGAGCAAAGGAACTTGGAAAGGCAAACGGTCATGGTCCTGTATGATGTAGCTGAGACCTTCCACAAGTCAATTTGACTCACTGCACTCTTCATTACAATTTTTGTATTTTTATCTTTGTACAGTCCTCCCTCTCCCCTCAATCTCATGTTGTGTTCTCATTAGGCAAGGATCTGTGTCTTATTCATATTTGTATCTAGGGCACAGCACTGGGCCAGGCACGGGAGAAGCTGGATGGAGATTGCAGAAGAGATGAATAAATAAATGATCCTTGCTACTAACTTAAGGAAAAACTCTAGTAATTCTATGAGCATTTAATGAAACTAGCAAATTGATACAAAATTCTCTTAATGTGCACTGTATCAAAGGCTAGCACAGAAACATTCAGACTCAATCTCTGCTCTTCAAAGACTTTATAAGACAGGGTGGCTACAGAGATGCCAGGCAGCATGGTGGTGCCATAGGAGGCTGTAACAGCTGGGAAAAATCCTGGCCTTCCCATTACACTGGACTTTGGACCTATTGATGAACACTTCTTGACTTAATTTTCCTCATATATAAAGTAAGAACATTGGACTAGATAAGTATCTTTCAAAAAATTTTTAAAGAACATATACCTTAAAAATATTAAATAGAACCCTATACATATATTCAAAAGAGATAAAAGTAGAGCTGTTTTGATCAGTCGAACTAGGCATAATACTTAAGGAAGCAGAACTGGGTCCCCCACAATTTTCACTCACACTCTCAGGTAAGGCCCCAAGGCATCTCCCTGTAACCCAAGGTTACACTGAACCCAGTCAGAAAACCAATGATATGAAAACCTATAAGGTTTATAACAGTTATAACATTCTCCGGTTCTAACATTCAATAATCCTATCGTGATTTCCTCTAAGGGCCTAACATCCACATCAAGATGCCTCCTGTGGAAGTCTTCCATGCATTATCCTACAAATTTTGCACCATCACCACCTCTCCTGTAACTGTTTTCTAAACTACACACTTGTAGGCTTATCTTTTAAGAAATGTGGTTCCTTCATTACCATTAACATCCTTTCTATAGCCTTTTATGGAGCCTTCATTACATATAAACACTATGATCAGCAACAGAGGAGATAAAGGGACAAATCCAGACATGTATCATTTCCTTAAAGAGCTTACAATCTAATGGCACATTACTACAAATAACCATAATGGGGTAGAGAAACTGCTGGTGTCATTAGATAAAGTAAAATGGAAGCTTAAGGCTGAGATCATACTTCTGGTTAGCAAGATCAGAAAAAACTTCAAGAAAACAGATGGAATAGGAGCTGGACTGTGAAGGATGACAGGCTTTGAACATAAAAAGATTATGGGACACAAGTTCCCAGCAGAGGTGACTTCACGAACACCGAATGGAGAACAAAATCAATTATTGGCAGAATGTGAAGGGCCTAATTAAAGTTTTACAGCACATAGGAACTTCACAGAGGTTAAAGTACAGGGAAGATTGGAGACGGAAGCCCTTGTTGAAAAACAAAAGAGTGGCAGGAGTGAAGAGGAAAGATGCTGTTTGGAGCCATTTCTGCAGGGGTTGGAAGTGGTGGCGTGGGAGGGTGTCAAAGATGATGTAAAGGCTAAAATCCAGGTAAGCCGGAAACGCTGGTGTCATTAATAGAAATGGAGCACACACGACAAGTTTGGAGACAGACGATGAGTGCTAAGTGCCAGCAGAAACATCCTGCAGGAAAATGTAAACACTGAATTGAAACTTGGGAAAGAGGTCAGAGCTGTATATATATATATGTAGGAAGAATTTTTACAGAAATGGCAGAAGAAGTTTTAAGAGTGAATTGCAACTGCTGAGGAGGAGACTACATTGGAAGAAGATAATTCTAAGTGTCCGTCTAACACTAACGGATAATACGAGGAAAATGGGTCAGAGAAACTCTAGTTAGAGAGGTATGGGAGAAATGGGAGAGCACAGTGTTATAAATAATTATATCCGTGTACATATACATTTATCAAGGAAAGAGCTTAGGTTTTTTTATTTTTTTGAGACCAAGTCTCACTCTGTCACCCAGGCTGGGGTTTTAGTGGCATGATCTCAGCTCACTGCAACCTCTGCTTCTTGGGTTCAAGCAATTCTCCTGCCTCAGCCTCCCGAGTAGCTGGGATTACAAGTGCACGCCACCACGCCCAGCTAATTTTTGTAGTTTTATTAGAGATGAGGTTTCACCATGTTGGCCAGGCTGGTCTCGAACTCCTGACCTCAAGTGATCCACGCTCCTCAGCCTCCCAAAGTGTTAGGATTACAGGCATGAGCCACCGTGCCCGGCTGCTTAGTTCCTTTTTTAAAGGATCACATACACTGTGATACATGTCAGTGTTCTCAGAAGTGTGTTCTAAATAAAAAGCACCAGTTTTAGTAGATGTTAAAACATGCTTTAAGATAAAAATAAGACTCAGTGATTTAATAAATTGGGGTATTGGCCATTTATTTCCTACAGAAATTCAAGATGTACATCAGGTTTTTAAATTCAAATTTCTCCTGCAGAAATTCAAGATGTACGTTGATTGAACAGGCTAGTAACAGAGAGATCTGTTTAATTCTGTTTGAGCTAGCATTTATTCCAAGACTTAGTTGACTCATAATCCCTTTGTTTTATATCTGCTTGACAGAGCAGTACTTCTTCCACAGGAGGAAACATTGAAATATGGTAAAACTCAGAAATTTACAGTATATTAGAACTAGAAAAAATACTTGTGATCATTTCATCCAATTCCTTCATTTTATAGGTGAAGATAGAAAGTTAATTATATGATAACCACTATCGTATCTTCTAATTCTTGATAAAGTATAAAAATGTAGTCTATGTATATGCATATGAACAAGGGAGACAAAAAAAAGAAATTGTGGCTTTGAAAGCTACAGCATCAGGCGTCAATTGAAGGGCAACTTGCTTTATGTTCAGTGTTTTCGAACATTTCACAGTGTCATCCTGAAGTTTACATGAGACTCAATAATTGCTCAGTCTTGCAAAAGAGGAAACTGAGGACTACAGGTTAACTTGGTCAGTGAACCAGCTACTACATGAAAAAGCTGTAATTCACACCAAAATTTATCTGACTCTGAAATCCAGGCTTCTGAACAAGATGCTCTGCTAACTTCACAAGAAGAAGCCAGTTACTGGGTAAACTCCCGCCCCTCCACCTTGGATAACACGCAAGATACAGCTTTCTTGCATCAAACTCCGACTACCTATAAATGAATAAATAAAATCTGCTGTAACAGATTAAAAAAAAAACCTAGATTTACAAAACAGGTCCTCAAGAGTATATGTATTTGTTTTTTAAAATAACTTCATAAAAGAATCTTCAATGTATTCCCTTGCCCAGAGTGAACACGATGATGCCATTTTTATATATTTTCTCTAGACTGCATATTCTACATGTGTCAGGATGTCCTTTTTGCATTTCAGCAAGATTCTGACTATATCCTTCACAAAATTTTTTTATGAAACCCACTTTTGTTCATGAGAAATAAGCCTAAAGAAGAATGATCACCTTTGATAGTAGACCATGAATTCTTAATAATCAGTTTTCCTTGAAATGGCACGCTGCCTTTAAATGAGTCTCATCATGTATATACATACAGACACATAAGCCATATATATATATGCAAATATTAAAGTCTTAACTTTTGACTCCCTAACTTGCAATAGGACCATATGACTCTACAGTGAGGAGAAGCAATTCAAGTGGTGCTGATACTTCAAAAATAGATTCCTGCACATTATATGTAATACATAGTCAACTACTAACCTATGTTCCTCCAATGTGCAGATGATAGAACAAATTTTATCTCCCAAGTTATGATTCTGTAAACCCGAGTTCATTGTAGAATGCTGTGTTAGGTCACGTGGTAAAACAATACTTACGAATACTTAGTAAAAATAAAAAATAAAATCCACGAAGTTCTAATTACAAAAAACACATTTTGACCTAATTTCCTGATAATGTGATTAAAAATTTCATATTCTTCCACAATAATTTTATAAAAATTAAAATTTTGAACTGCTATATTGATTAGTGAAATTTTAACAAGAGTGGTCTTATTCTACGTAGACCTAGGTGTAGCTCATCTTTAATAGTATTTCTCAAAGTATCTACCCTGAAACACTATATTTTACTGTCAAAGAGAGTCAGGAAACATTACACATTCTATTCCTCTCTTGGGGACTGATAACACACATTGGCATTGGATAAGCTCCTAGAAGTTCTGCAGTTTAAATAAAATAGCTTTATTCAATCCATTATCTCCTAAGCTTATTCTATTCAAGAGAACCTTTTTTTGGTTGCTGTTGTTGTTTTGTGCTTAGTATCTATCAGTGTCCTAGTATGATTAGCATCATAGGAAATAAACCTGGAAAGCCATGATCTATGATGATACGAAGGAGATAATTAAAATAAATGGATGATACCAAAACCATTTGTATTAAATTTTGGAATACATGCTATTCATCAGCAGATTTTTCTTTTAGAATGTTACTTTTTAAAAGATAAATTTAAGGCTGGGTGCGGTGGCTCACTCCTGTAATCCCAGCACTTTGGGAGGCCGAGGCAGGTGGATCACGAGGTCAGGAGATCGAGACCATTCTGGCTAACACTGTGAAACCCCGTCTCTACTAAAAATACAAAAAAAATCAGCCGGGTGTGGTGGTGGGCGCCTGTAGTCCCAGCTACTTGGCAGGCTGAGGCAGGAGAATGGCGTGAACCCGGAAGGCAGAGCTTGCAGTGAGCCAAGATCACGCCACTGCACTCCAGCCTGGGCGACAAAGCCAGACTCCGCCTCAAAAAAGAAAAAAAAAATTAAAAGATAATTAATTACCTACAGGTAGAGCAACCATTTTAAAAGCAGAATAGGAACACACTGAGTACCAAAAAACCACAGGATACTCTGGGTTTACTTGTATAAAACCAAGGTAGGTTTTACTTGTATCTGGGTTTATTTGTATAAAGCCAAAGTAGGTAAGACACTTGGTGTAAAATGAGAATTGGCAATGCATATTTAATCCTTCTCTAAGATCACTTCCAAGGCATAAAGACAGTAGGAAAAAAGTGAGTAGTTCATTATTAAAAGGCTGAGGTCCAGCACACTTACACTGCCCATTCAAGCTTCTCATTCTTGATTGAGTTGTACAGAGCCTGTAAAGAGAGAAAATGAGATCAAATTATTCTTTCCATTCTGTTCCACATTTTGAATTCAGCAAATGACCAAGTAATTCCTTCATAACAGGATAGGCGCGAAGCCCCCCTTGTCAGTCACCTTGGTTTTAGAAAGGTGAAGAATACATGGGGAGGCAAATGAGCATGGGGTGAACAACGTTTCATGAAACCAAGAGACTTTCACAAAGTTAAAACTGTCTTTTATCAATAAGGCACAGTACTGTACTACATTTCACTATAGTAAAATATTAGGATGTGATTAAAATTACACTGTGCATGCTATTTCTCATATTAAAAATATGGTCTTGTAGTTTCACTCAGTTGGACAGCGGAGGACTCATACTTTTTTCTTCTTTTTTTCAGACGGAGTCTCACTCCGTTGCCCAGGCTGGAGTGCAGTGGCACAATCTTGGCTCACTGCAACCCCCGCCTCCTGTGTTCAAGGGATTCTCTTGCCTCAGCCTCCCGAGTAGCTGGGATTACAGGCGTGAGCCACCACACCTGGCTAATTTTTGTATTTTTAGTAGAGACGGTGTTTCACCATGTTGGCCAGACTGGTCTTGAACTCCTGATCTCAGGTGATCCGCCCGCCTCAGCCTCCTGAAGTGCTGGGATTACAAGCGTGAGCCACTGCACCTGGCCGCTTTTTTTTTTTTTTCATTAATGAAAGAAACAGAATTGTTTCCATGGCAAATTAAAGAGTAAGATACATGGTAGGGGGACTGAAGCCAGACATGGAAAAGCATCTTAGAATAGTTTTAGAGTTTCTATACCACTGACTTAAGCAGTTTTTATTATAAATGTAACACCCCAATTCTGCCTTACAGTTAAGTATTACATTGGGGGGAGTGTGTGGTTGTGGCAGATTGGATAGAAAGCTTCTTTAGACCCTTGGTAACAATAATGGTATACTTAAGTCAGCACAAGACTGCCACCCTCATTCTCCCAGCTCTAGCATTACAAAGGTCCTTGTAGTCAGCTTGTTCGACTATACCAACTACCGAGAAACATTTTTTTAAGAGACAGGGTCTTGGTGTGTTGCCCAGGCTCCAGTGCAGTGGCTATTCGCACTCACGATAATAGTGCACAACAGCCTAGAACTCCAGGGCTCAAGTGATCCTCCTGCCTCAGCTTCCCGAACAGCTGGGACTACAGGCACATGCCACAGTGTCTGGCTTTACCTTTAAATTTTAAGTAAGATGTTATAAGGAACACACAAATGCATTTCTAAGGTACAAAACCACAAGAGCAAATTATATTTAAACAAATAACTGTATGCATAACAATATTATGATGATGTTGGAACATTTTTCCTCAAAGAATGACTTGGATCAATTAGAACTTGAAGGCTTAGCCAAGACTTCATTTACTCTGAGATAGAAAAAAGGGGGATCATATGTCATCTAACGTCTTGTCTTTCAAACAAGAAAAGGCAGGTTCAGAACGTTGTCCAAGCAGCACAGCAGAGCAGAACTGCCTTGTATTTCTATCCTTTCGCCCTTAAATTGTCTCATTCAAGTGTTTACATGTGTGTAAGCAAACACTGCACACCAATAGTGAATTCACTTTTCAGCAAAATACTTCCAAATTCAGTACAAATTTATTGAAGTTGTAGATTTTATATTATTTATGACGCAATACATGTATTCTTAGCCAGTATCTTGACAAACTTCATGAAAGTTCTCAATTGTGGCTTTAATAGTCAATTCAACTATTGAAATATTACAGTAGCTCCTAATAAAAACCAGGTCACATTTTATATTTTTCAGGACATGATATGTATTCTCAAACACAAAAGGGATAGAACATACAATTAAAATACAGAGTATACTGAGGCACAAAGACTATGCTATAAATTGGATATTTGTTTTGAAGAATTCAGGTTTACTGAAGAGATCCAATCTATGATATAGTTAATGTATCAAGAGGCTGAACACCTATGGAAGTGCAGAGACAGTTGAAATCTAGCTCAACTCTCAGGAGGGCTTTTGTTGGATAAACGCCTTTTAAATGAATTAGATTACTTGCATGAGCCATTTTGAACCCACAAGTAACAGTGGGCTGAGAAACTACAAATGAAAAGAGACAGATCATTAAAAGTTCTTTAGATGCTGCTATCATACTCAATATTACCCAGAGTAATCCATAATGTGGCAAAGAATTTTTAAAAAAATTTGTTCATAAAGGTAGACAGTTTAAATGACAGCTAAACATCTAAAATTTTTCTAATACATTCATTTCTGTTGTAGCACAAATTTTTTCAAATACTTTTGCCCTCAAGAATATTTTGTTTAAAGAGAAGTAGAATTCTAAATTTAAAAATTCTTGCTATTCAATCAGCCAGATATCTCATGAAGATAATCTATTATAAAGCATCTTGCCGAATTCCACAGACTTGCAGTATTGCAGGTCAAGTCCTCTCACTGTGTAAATAACATAGAATAGATTTTTTATTGTAGCATGTCCAATCCAAACAGTGGGTGTCATCCCTATTCTTTTCAACTGCAAAATTGCAAAGAATTTTCCTTGTTCTTTGTAGTGCTTTATCACAATTCATTATTTTTCTTAATAAAAGGAAGACGCTTTACTAATGCATCCAAAACTTAAATACACTCTCAACACAACTTCCCATCTTTTTATCTACTCAGCCCAGTTAAGAAATGAATTCCCTTGATTCTTCTTTATCTCTAGCCTGACAGTCATTACTTCCTTTCCTGTGTAGCCTAGACGTCATAGTCTCTCACCTCCACCAGTCTAGTTAGTATCTTCAATTTCTTTGTTCTGCTGTTGTACATGAAAATATTAATAGTTACTATATATATATATATATTTTTTGAGACAGGGTCTTGCTTGGTCACCCAGGCTGGAGTACAGTGGTGCAGTCATAGCTCATTGCAGCCCTAAAATCCTGGGCTCAAGGGATCCTTCTGCCTTAGCCTTCTGAGTAGCTGTGGTTACACCTATATAACTCTTGATCAATCCTACTCTGATTTCTCCATATGAAAATCCTACAGATTAGTTAAGATTCATTTTACTTTCAAATGTCAAATACCTAAACACTACCTTAAGGGTAAGGAGGCCTAATAATTAATGTAGTCAGATCATAAAAAAGTATGCATGTAGTAGCCTCAGGGATCCAGGAATATCTCTCTCATCTCAATTCTCCTCTTTCTACCCCAACCATCTCCAGTCCTTGTTTCTCCACTACACAAGAAACGCATCCAAAACAAGCAACACCTTTTCACAGCTTGTCTCTCTCAACAGTAACAACAACAAACTAGTTCTTTCTCCCAGCTCCAGTATGAAAGGTCCCAGGAGAGGTTTAGTTCACCTATCCTTCCCATGGACAGATCTGTGTGGCTAGGAGATAAAGTTCTATGACTCAGTCCATCTCTGAAGCCAAGGGGACTAGGGGGTTGCAGGGAGGTGGGTATTAATGAAGGGTAGCACTGACCTAGCCACTAATAATCCTCCTGAACTTCACAGCCTCCCCAATTTGTATGTGACTAATTCAGCACTACTAGAGAAAATTAAACAATAGAACAAATTAATGCCATTGAATATTCATCAACTCAAACTTCAGCAGGGTCTTCATTCATGAGCCTCTTGCCATCTCCTCTAAAATGCATCTGCACTAGCACCTATTTCTCCTTTCTGACGGTAAGGGAAGAACCAACAAAATGGGATTTCAGAACTGAACTCAGAGATCATGAAACAAAGGTTTCCTTATACGGATGAGGAAATGAAATCCCATGTTAATTAACTTCTCTCCACATTCCATAACTGTTTTTCACAAACACTGACTCAAGTAAATAACACTTCATGTTTACATCAACTAAGTGCATTGTCTCCTCCTAAGACCAAAACTTATAGCATCGTATATGCCTGGCCAAAGTCAGAGCCCATTTGAAAAGATAATAAGACTTGTGCCTCTCTTAGAATGTATTCAAATAATCTGGTAATGTTCTATTCTTAAAAGATGAGCTTTAGAGAGCCACCCGTTGCTAGGACACATGCTTGAAGTGCCTTTGTCGGTGAGGATGATGGGCTGGCTGCATTGATCCTATACTCTTAGTCCATTTAGGACCAAAGGCATTTGTCATGAGAATGGCTAAAACTGGAGGCATAGTCTATGGCTCAGAAAAACAACTTATCTCCAGCTATGTGAGGGGTTATCTGGCCTAGCCCCAAGAGGGCAGGGTTTGGGGAGAAACATTGCTATGGACTGGTAGTGAGAGCTAAGTGGAGAAAGTTACCACATGGACCTTAATGGGACAGGGCAGCCCATATGAATACATACAGTGAAGCGATAACTCACTGGGGAAGGCTGAAGAATGGCACCCCCTATGTCCAGGTCCCAATCTCTAGAACTTGTGAATGTTACCTTATATGGCAAAAACTTTAAAGATGTGATTAAG
This sequence comes from Pongo abelii, assembly GCF_028885655.2. Lineage (NCBI taxonomy): Eukaryota > Metazoa > Chordata > Mammalia > Primates > Hominidae > Pongo > Pongo abelii. The sequence continues at coordinate 20,458,021 of NC_071992.2, forward strand.
TTAAAGAACTTGAGATGGGGAACGTACGTGGGTGGGCTCTAAATGCAATCACAAGTGTCTTTATAGAAGAAAGCAGACGGAGATTTAAGAAAGAAAAGAAGGCAACATGAAGAGGAATATGGAAATTAGAGTAATACACACATAAGTCAAAGAATGCTGGCGACCACCAGAGGTTAGAAGAGGCGAGGAGGAGACTTTTCCCCTGGACCCTCCAGAGGGTAAAAAAGCCCTGTTGACCTCTTGATTTCAGACTTCTGGCCTCTGCAATTGTGAGAATGCATTTCTGTTTTTTAAGACACCAAGTTTGTGGTAATTTGTTTCAGCAGCCCGAGGAAACTAATACTCCAGGGTACAAGAGAACAGCAGATACCTAGCAAAGAATGATGATATACCCACAGGTGGATTTCAGGAAATGGTTCCAGGGTCAGTCCCTAGGTCAAACAGTCTTTCACCACAGTGGTCTTATCTAAAGATGTGACGGTGCACGTGAGAATCAACCGAGGAATTTTTAAAAACACTGATTATTGTGCCCTGTCCTAGATCTACCACATCAGTTCCTCAGATGAGGAAACTGCATGAATATTTCTAAATGCTCCACATGTAACTCTGATTGGAAGCCTTGGTTAAAAAATCACTGCTTTGCAAGCTTACCAATCTTTTATCTAACTGCAATTTCTGTAACTTAACCCCGGAGCCAGATAACAATCATATACCTCTCTCGACACTAGCCAGGACAGAATGACTCTTTGAATTTGAAGATCATCATTTTTAAGAATGAGAAAGCAAAGAAAATTGCTTAAATTACAGAGGTAAACATATTCTGGTCTAAATTTACTTTTAAGTCTTTGTTCCTCACTTTTGGTTGCTTCTCAGAGACGATAAAATGCAATTTTATTCAAGGCTTTAGCGCTGTCATTGCCAGCCCACACAGGGCTCTCTGAAGCTTTTCTACATTACCATGCATTGTGTAACCGTGAGTCTCTCTCTTTCTCGCTCCAACATATTTTGCACAGTTGATGGAATTCGTGTATTTTATTTCAATCAACTCTAAACTCCAATTAATTTTTTTCTCTGTGGTCCCTGAATCATTATGAAATGTATGGAGGATATCACAGCTTCCACTTTCAGTGAAACTGACAGTGACCGCAGTGGAATTTGTACTCAGAAAGAATTATGACACCATCCATACCATAATTCCCTCTTTCAAATGCTATGCTGGCTCTCATGCAGATACTTAGATCAAGCAGACTGTTAAGTATAGAACTAAATATGCACCACTCTGGCAGTGTTATCAGAGAAAGAACATGTTTGAAAAAGACATTGGTTAAAAATTAACCATAAAACCAGTTATTAGATGAATATCAAAATGGTTAGAAAAACTCAAAATACTTTGCAATGGTCTTCAACTTTTATTATCTTATCTATGCCTTAAAATAATTCTGAAAAACCGCACTATCTCTCACTATAGGAAGCTTCTCCAAAACTAGTATTTGGAATTGACTCTTTTTTTGCCCCCTCCCCACCAGTGGAGGTCCTTACACCTTGCGATGTACCAAATAAGGTTATAAGTGAGGATTATGACTTTTTTTTCCTTAAGTGGCAAAGGGCAATTGTTAAGCAGAGATGCAAAAGGAGGAATAGGCTGAAGGCTTGACCACAAGAGAATTCACAGGTAGATCCATTTTAGGGAGAAGCACATGCAGAAGATGAGTTTCTGGAAATGGATTCCCTTTAAGCTATTTGTGTTCTCCCATACCCACTGGACAGTTTTCATATGCCCAACTTTAAAGAGCACCACCATTAGAGAATGTATATCCATAAGCAACCTAGTCAACATTCATCTTTTCAGCTCTTATTTAGGGTGACAGAACACGCTTGAATTTGTTTTTTTGTTGTTTTTTTTTTTTTCACTTCTATGGTAAGATGTAGTTTTGGAATCGAGTCAACATGTAAACAGAGCTGAAATTTGTATCTTGGACAATTAATCTTGTGTTGTGATGCACTTCCAAACCCAGTCACAGTCGCAAAACCACCTAATCATGAATAGATGTCCCAGCATAAATTCATATTAATGAACACTGGAAAATTAATTTTAAAGCCCTTATCTTATTGAAAGAGAATCTGAAGTATAATTAATATGTATAATTCATCATGTAATCATTTTTAAGCACGTTCCAGAGGCTAGGGAGGCATTATGCTAGGTACAGATGAACCTGTTCTGTCTTCAGAGGCCTCTTATATAAGGAATACAAAATGTGCTGCTAACCCTGACTGAACTTTACCTAGTGAAGAATTAGTCAGCTAATGGAGTCAACTAATTTTTTTCCTACTTACAATGTGCGAGACACTTTCACACACAGTATCTAATATGTGACATGTTATACATATTTTCTTGAGAGAAAAATTTGATAAAAGAGAGAACAGATCCAACCTTATGAGCAAAGAATTTGAAATGGGTGGGTGGGGCACCTGTCACTGACTTGTACATTCAAGACAAATCAATTTACCTGGCCCTCATTTTCTTTATATGCAATAGGAGAGGGCTGCATAAAGTTAGTGTTCTTTGCCTCCTTCCAGATCTACTGTTTTACAATTCTACTTGAGAAAGACCTTAGCTATCACCCAGCCAAACTCCCAAAATAGTCCTTTCTTTAGTCTCTGCTCCCTTTTCCTGTGTTCCGCACTAAATATTTTTTGCCATGGTTTTTGATCCATAACATCACTACCTGCTCTCAAATCCCAGGCACAGCTTTTACAGATTAATAAATGCATATTTTAAAATTGCAAATGAACGAACAAGAATAGGAGAGGGAGTGGGAGCTACAGCAAGAAAGCCAGAGAAATGTTATGAGGTGGGGGAAGGGGAGCAATGGGACTCTGACTGCCTCTTGTCAAATGCACCTTTCTGAGCTACAATTGTTTGAACCACCATTCCTTCATTATTACTGAAGAAAAATAAGGTAGTCAAAGACAATACTAACTAAACACACTTGCCAAAGAATATAGCCAGCATCTCTGGAGACGCACAAAATCAAACCCGAAAGTGAAGGCCGGGTGCAGTGGCTCACAAATGTAATCCCAGCACTTTGGGAGGCACGGAGGGCAGATCACTTGAGCCCAGGAGTTCAAAACCAGCCTAGCCAACGTGGCAAAACCCAGCCTTTACTAAAAGCACAAAAATTAGCCAGGTGTGGTGACACGTGCCTGTAGTCCAGCTACTTGGAGGCTGAAGCAGGAGGATAGCTTGAACCGGGTAGGTAGAGGTTTCAGTGAGCCAAGATCATGCCACTGCACTCCAGCCTGGGCAACAGAATGAGACTTTGTCTCAAAAAAACAAAAAGCAAAAAAACAAACTGAATACAAATGTAATTGCTAATTATCTTTTCTACTAACATAATACTTCAAACTTTTACTAATGTGTGTATGCATTCATTCATTTATTTTTGGGGTGGACTTGATCAGTAGGATGTATTCAAACACAGCACATTCCTCCTAAACTACTTTTGCTTCACCTTGAGATTACCTTCTATTAAACTGGCTATTGTGTCTTAGAGAAAGTGTCTTAACTATGCTAGTGTGAATAACACTATTCCAAATGTAAACAAAACATTAAGATTGCTGCTAAGTTCTTTGTAGAGCAAAGGTTTTAAGTACAGGGATACCTCACTGTATTGTGCTTTGCTTCACTGAGCTTCACGTATACTATAATGCTTTACAACTTGAAGGTTTGTGGCTACCCTGTTTTGAGCAAGTCTGTCGGTGCCATTTTTTCCAGCAGCACAGTTTCACTTCGTATCTCTGTGTCACATTTTGACAACTCTCACAATTCAAACATTTGATTATTATATTTGCTATGGTGATCAGTGATCTTTGATGTTACTACTGTAATTGTTTTGGGGAGCCATGAACCATGTCCATGTAAGATGGTAAACTTAATAAATGTTATGTGTTCTGAGCACTGCACTGACCAGCTGTTCCCTGAGACACAACAATACTGAAATTAGGCCAATTAGTAATCCTGCAATGGCCTCTAACTGTTCAAGTAAAAGGAAGAGTTGTATGTCTCTCACTTTAAATCAAAAGCTAGAAATGATTAAGCTTAGTGAGGCTAAGGCTAGGCTGAAGGTGAGGTTTCTTGCACCAGTTAACCAAGTTGTAAATGAAAAGAAAAAGTTCTTGAATAAAATTGAAAGTGTTACTCCAGGGAACACACAAAATATAAGAGAGTGAAACAGCTTTATTGCTGATATGGAGAAAGTTTGAATGGTCTGGATAGAAGATCAAACCAGCCACAACATTCCCTTAAGGCCAAAGCCTAATTCAGAGCAAGGCCTTAACTGTCTTCCACACTGCAAAAGCTCAGACAAGTGAGAAAGCTGCAGAAGAAAAGTTTGAAGGTAACAGATGTCGGTTCATGAGGTTTAAGGAAAGAAGGAGACTCCGTAACATAAAAGTGAAAGGTAAAGCTGCAACCGGTGACGGAGAAGCTGCAGCAAGTTATACAGAAGATCCAGCTAAGATCACTGATGAAGGTGGCTATACTAAACGATAGTTTTTCAATATATACAAAACAGCCTTTTATTGGAAGATAATGCCATCTAGAACTTTGATAGCTAGGGAGAAGTCAATGCCTGGCTTCAAAGCTTCAAAAGTCAGGCTGACTCTCTCGTTAGGGGAAATGGGGCAATGAAGCTGATGACTTTAAGCTGAAGCCAATGCTCATGTATAATTCTGAAAATCCTGAGGCCCTTACTCTGCCTTTGCTCTTTAAATGTAACAACAAAGCCAGGATGGCAGCATATCTGTTGACAGGATGGTTTGCTAAATATTTTAAGTCCATTGTCGAGACCTATTGCTCAGAAAAAAGGATTCCTTTCAAAATGTTACTGGTCATTAACAGAGCACCTTGTCACCCAAGAACTCTGATGGAGATGTACAAGGAGATGACTGTTGTTCTCATGCCTGCTAACACAACATCCATTCCGTAGACCATGGATCAACAAGTAATTTCTACTTCCAAGTCTTATTTAAATACATTTCACAAGGCTGTAACTGCCATAAATAGTGATTCCTCTGATGGATACAGGCAAAGTAAACTGAAAACCTTCTAGAAAGGATTCACCATTTTGTATGTCTTCAAGAACATCTGTGATTCATGGGAGGTCAAAATATCAACATCAACAGGAGTTTGGAAGAAGTTGATTCCAACCCTTACGGAATGACTTTGCAGGGTTTGAGACTTCGGCAGAGGAAGTCACTGCAGATGTGGTGGAAACAGTAACACAGCTAGAATTAGAAGTGGAGCCTAAAGATATGACTGCATTGCTCCAATCTCATGGTAAAACTTGAACAGCTGAGGATTTGTACGGATGAGCAAAGAAAGTAGTTTCTTGAGATGGAAACTATCCCGGGTGAAGATGCTATGAACACTGTTAAAGTGACAAAAAAGGATTTAGAATATTAAATAAACATAGTTCATAAAGCAGTAGCAGAGTTTGAGAGGACTGACTGCATTTTTGAATGAAGTTCTACTGTGGGTAAAATGCTAACAAACAGCATCAAATGCTACAATGAAATCTTTCATGAAAGAGTCTACAGCTGGGTGTGGGTGGTGTGCATGCCAATGGTCTCAGCTATTTGAGAGGCTAAGGTGAGAAGACTGTTTGAGCCTGGGAGATCAAGGCTGCAGTGAGCTGTGATCATGCCACTGCACTTCAGCCTGGGTGAGAGAGCGAGACCCAGTCTTAAAAACACAAACAAACAAACAAAACTAATGATGCAGCAAGTTTAATTATTGTCTTTTCAGAAACTGCCACAGTCACATCAACCTTCAGCAGCCACTAACCTGATTAGTCAGCAGCCATCAACATCAAGGTGAGACCCTCCATAAGCAAAACAATGACAACTTGCTGAAGGCTCCAATGACACACACAATAAACTACAGTATAGTGTAAACATACCTTTTTTTTTTTTGAGACAGAGTCTTGTGTGTCACCCAGACTGGAGTGCAGTGGCAGGATCTCCACTTACTGCAACCTCCGCCTCCTGGGTTCAAGTGATTCTCCTGCCTCAGCCTTCTGAGTAGTTGGGATTATAGGTGCACGCCATTGTGTCCTGTTTATTTTTGTATTTTTAGTAGAGACAGGGTTTCGCCATGTTGGCCAGGCTGGTCTTGAACTCCTGACCTCAGGTGTTCCGCCTGCCTTGGCATCCCAAAGTGCTGGGATTAAAGGTGTGAGCCACCACACCCAGCTGTGTAAACATAACTTTTAAATGCACAGGGACACCAAAAATTCCTGTGGCTTGCTTTATCGCGATATTTGTTTTATTGCTGTGGTCTAGAACTGAACCTGTAATATCTCCAAGGTCTGCCTGTTTAAAGAATTTTTCCCCTAGTTACAACTGTAAACATCTAATGAACTGGTTAGAACATTAAGTCCAAATGCTGGTTCATCATCAAAAAACAAAGAGTTACAACTCAAATATCTGGTAACAGATAAGTCAGGAAGGCCAGGGAGAGACTCTGTGGGTTTGGAGAAAGCTCCATGTACAAGGAAAGCTAGCACTCAGCTGTGGCCTGATTTCAACCAACTGGGAATGTAGCTTCACTACTGCTTTTTTTTTTTTTTTTTTTTTTGGGAAGTAACTAGAAGCACACATTATTTAAGGCTGGCAAATTTTCAAGTGTGGCAACAGAGAGAGCAATATAAACTACTGTGGGTCAGACAAGCACATCCACTGTCAAAGAGGACACCAATTTTGAAACAGATTGGAATGCTATTGTGTCCAGAATTGGTGGGTTCTTGGTCTCACTGACTTCAAGAATGAAGTGGCGGACCCTCATGGTCAGTGTTACACTTCCTAAAAGAGGCCTGTCTGGAGTTTGTTCATTCCTCCCAGTGGGTTGGTGGTCTCGCTGGATGTGTTAGGAGTTTCTTCCTTCTGGTGGGTTCGTGGTCTCGCTCGCTGGCTTCAGGAGTGAAGCTGCAGACCTTCGTGGTGAGTGTTACAGCTCATAAAGGCAGTGTGGACCCAAAGAGTGACCAGCAGCAAGTTTTATTGCAAAGACGGAAAAAACAATGGTTCCACAGTGTGGAAGGGGACCCAAGCGGGTTGCCCCTGCTAGTTTGGGCAGCCTGCTTTTATTGTCTTATCTGGCCCCACCCACATCCTGCTGATTGGTCCATTTTACAGAGAGCCGACTGGTCTGTTTTACAGAGAACTGATTGGTCCATTTTGACAGGGTGCTGATTGGTGCGTTTACAATCCCGGAGCTAGACACAAAAGTTCTCCACTTCCCCACTAGATTAGCTAGATACAGAGTGCTGATTGGTGTATTTACAAACCCTGAGCTAGACACAAAGTGCTGATTGGTGTATTTACAAACTTTGAGCTAGACACAGGGTGCTGATTTGTGCATTTACAAACCTTGAGCTAAATACAGAGTGCCCACTGGTGTATTCCCAATCCCTTAGCTATACATGAAGATTCTCCAAGTCCCTACCAGATTAGCTACAGAGTGCCCATTGGTGCATCCACAAACCCTGAGCTAGACACAGGGTGCTGATTGGCCTGTTTACAATCCCTTAGATAGACATAAAGATTCTCCAAGTCCCCAGCTAGATTCAGGAGCCCAGCTGGCTTTACCCAGTGTATCCTGCACCGGGGCTGCAGGCGGAGCTGCCCGCCAGTCCCGCAGTGTGCCTGCACGCCTCAGCCCTTGGGTGGTTGATGGGACTGGGCGCTGCGGAGCAGAGGGCGGCGCTCGTCAGGGAGACTTGGGTGGGGCAGGAGCCCATGGCGGGGTGGAGGAGGCTCAGGCATGGCGCGCTGCAGAGCCTCCGAGCTCTGCCCCGCAGGGAGGCAGCTGAGGCCCGGCGAGAATTCGAGTGCAGCGCCGGCGGGCCGGCACTGCTTGGGGACCCAGTGCACCCCCCACAGCTGCTGGCCCAGTTACTAAGCCCCTCACTGCCCGAGGCCGGCGGCGCCGGCTGGCCGCTCCCAGTGCGGGGCCTGCCGAACCCACACCCACCAGGAACTCGCGCTGGCCCACAAGGGCTGCACGCAGCCCCGGTTCCCGCCCAGGCCTCTCCCTCCACACCTCCCAGCAAGCTGGGGGAGCCGGCTCCGGCCTCGGCCAGCCCAAAAAGGGGCTCCCACAGTGCAGCGGCGGGCTGAAGGGCTCCTCAAGCGCGGCCACAGTGGGCAGCGAGGCCGAGGAGGTGCCGAGAGCCAGCGAGGGCTGCGAGGGCTGCCAGCAAGCTGTCACCTCTCACTATGATTAGAAATTGTAGGGAGGAAACAGTAAGAATCACTGAACAAACATAGCAAAATTTCCAATTTGTGATTTATAGACAAACTTCTGAATATTTGATGTTTCGTCTGGTATTTCTGACGCTGTGATGATGTTCTAGCCATTTCAAATAACTGATCTTCCTCTAATAATATCAATGAGGCCCCACTATGTTATACTGCTAAGAGCGTGACTTTCACTTCATCTCACTAAACTCTCACAGCAACCATATATGAGAGAGATATTATTATTATTTCCACTCTAGAAATGCCACAGCTGATGCTTATAAAGGTTAAGTAGCCTGCCAAGGTCATACAGCAGAGCTGGGGATCTTAGACACGTCTTTCCTAAGCCATAGTCTCTGCTTTTAACTGCCCTGATCACAACACAATATTGTCACCATATAAGTATATTATTATGTGTACTGTTCACATACACACCTGGGTACATATATACATATTTTAAAATCAGTATTATGTGTATTGTTCACATACACACCTGTGTACATATATACATACTTTAAATTAATATAGACAATCAGTAATAAATTTTGCAACTCTGATAAATGTCTTGCCTAGAAATCAGAGTTAATAAAGTTAAAAGCAAACGATGCTATCCATAGTATTACATTTCTTAGCTTTTCGTTTTGTTATATCAGCTTAGGCCTTCTTATTAGTTTATTTAAAAAATAATGTTTTCACAGGGAAAGATATCCATCATCCTAAGTTCACAGCTAACAAAACTTATGATCACAGTGCACATGAATTGATGGTTTATAGTTCAAATTCTCCTTTAACACATCACTGACTATAACTTGTCTGCTCCATCTACCTACATGGCGTACCTTGCTTAATGCATCCTCATTGTATTAGTCTATCGTACAATGACCACAACAAATATTTTATTATAACACGTGCTGATATATCAAGGGAAATTATTTTTTGTAACTACTAGACACTAATTAGAATGTACTTTTTCTGATACAGTAGTCTCCCGATCCTTGGGGGAATATGTTCCAAGACTCCCAGTGGAACATGAAACCATGAATGGGACCAAACCCTATATATTTTATGTTTTTTTTCCCTAGACTTACATGCTTATAAGGTTGAATCTGTAAATTAGGGACAGAAAGAAATTAACAGTAACTAATAATAAAATAGAACAATTATAACATATGCCAGCTTCACTACTCTTGCACTTTGCAGCTATTATTAAGTAAAATAAGGGTGACTTAAAGGCAAACACTGTGATACTGTGACAGCCAATCTGATAACCAAGTTAGCTAGTAAGTGACTGAGGGCAGGGAGCATCCACAGTGGGGAGGCATTGGACAAACGAAGGATTTGCGTCCACATGGGATGGCACAGGACAGTGAGATTTCATCACACTATGCAGGATGGCATGAGATTTAAAACTTATGAAATGTTTGCCTCTAAAATTTTCCTTTTAATGTTTTTGGACGATGTTTGATGGCAGTTAAGTGAAACCATGAGTAACTAACTGAAACTGCAGATAAGGGGCGAACACTGTAATGGTATAGCATATGGTATAAGTATTAATACAGTAAAGTATTTTATAACAACTAGAAGACTAATTCATGTTTCTAACACTTATAATAGTAAAAATAAATCCCTTAAAACCGTTCATTTATTCATTCATATATTCAGTTGAACAGTTATTTATTTAGGCATCGTGAATACAGTGGTGAACAACAGACACAGAACTTAGATTTGAGTGGGGTGGAAGCAGGTAATAAATAAGAAAAATAACAGATGACGATAATTCTGTCACTTTCTGGTAGGCTACCAGACAATTATTATAAGATGATTAAAATAAGGTCACTGGAAAGAGTAGCCGTAGCCTGGATGGTCAGAGAAGGCCTCTTGGCAAGGAAATGTTAAGACGTGAGTGACTGGGAGCAGCCATGCACAGGTGTGGGGAGCAAGGTAAGCAGCTCCTGGGCACCACTGAGCAGGGTGGGTCTGAGAAACCCAGCGAGGCTGGTGCGGCTGGAACAAATGGGCCCAGCTGTGGTGTGAGACAAGGGCAAATGGGGAAGCAGGTCCCGAAGGGCTTTTAAACCAGAAAAGTTAGGGGTTTATTCTGTGCTGGCCGGGTGACCACTAGAGGATTTTAAGCAGGATGGTGACCTGCTGTAATTCATGTTTTTAAAGGGTGGCCCCACTTCTGTGTGGAGAAAGGATTATAAGAGAAAAAGGGAAATAGCAGTGAGGCAGGTGGAATCTGGGTGAGCGGTGAGGTAACTTGACTGGGATGATGGCAGGCAGTGGCAGATTAGGGACAGATCAGCCTGTTTTTCTAAATTACAGGAGAAAGGTGGACCATTTTCACATACCTCAAGCACAAATAAAAAATTGGGTACAACGAACAGTTTCAATAGTAGCACCAGAAATGTATCATTATAATATTTAAAGTCATTTAAGCTAAGAAGGAGGTAAATACATTAAGAGATATAGTTAAAGGAAAGAAGTAAGGTGCAAAACATTGTTATGGTATGTTTCCATTTTGTGGGGGAAAAATGTGTGCGAGTATCTGGGCACGAATAGAACATTTCTGAGGGGATACACACAACCTCACCAAAAATGACTGACTCCGGACACAGCAACTTGGGGAGCAGGGTGGGGGGGATTTTCAATGTATAATCTTCTGGACAATTTGAATGTTGACTACACACTGTACACATTGCTTCTTCGATGAAAAATAGAGATGACATTAGATTTTATGCTCCTTGCAGATGAGATCAAGTCTTCCATCTCCCTTTAGCCTCTATGATGCTTCATAAGTTGTCTTGACCACAGCAAGTGTTTCATTTGCTGAGAAGGCAAGGGCTTCAGTGAGGATGATGCTGTATAACACAATTATGATGGGAAGCAGCAAAGACAGGAAAAAAGAACAATGAACTAGAAAGCTGCAGACTTGGATTCACACCTGCTTCTACGTCCTAGGAAGTAAGTAGGATGACTCCACTTCGCCAATCTAGGAGCTAGAGGTTAGACAGATTGTTGCTTGGTATAGGTTGAAAGTTACCAGATCAAATGCAAGATGCTCAGTTAAATGTGAACTTCAGATAAATAGTAACATTTTTAGCCTAAGCATGCCCTCCAATTTTACATGAGACACACTAAAAATTGTCAAAAATTAAAATTTACCTGGGTGTTCTGTATTTTTATTTGGGAAATCTGGCAACCCTATGCCAGTCACAACTCTCTTTCCAAGAGGTAAGGTAGTTATGATCTGAGTGAATCACTTTCTTCCTTATAAAATGAATTAAAGGTTAACTTCCAAGGTATTCTTCAGCAGATTTAACTATTCTCCTTTGGAAGCACCATGATTCCAAAAGCCATTGTGTTCACCGTCATCTCCTGATTTTGTTTTTTTTTTGTTTGTTTTGTTTTTGAGACGGAGTCTTGCTTTGTTGCCCAGGCTGGAGGGCAGTGGCGCGATCTCCGCTCACTGCAAGCTCCGCCTCCAGGGTTCACGCCATTCTCCTGCCTCAGCCTCCCAAGTAGCTGGGACTATAGGCGCCCGCCACGACGCCCGGATAATTTTTTGTATTTTTAGTAGAGATGGGGTTTCACCGTGTTAGCCTGAATGGTCTCAATCTTCTGACCTTGTGATCCGCCCGCCTCGGCCTCTCCAAGTGCTGGGATTACAGGCGTGAGCCACAGCGCCGGGCCTGATTTTGTTTTTAACTTTTATACCCTGATCCTCTGAAACTGTAATTTATCAATTTATCAAAAACTTGTCTAGTTTAGACAGCTAAACCATATCAACGAAAAACATAACCATAACCAGTATTTTCAATGAAGATTCTGGAAGGTACTTGATGAAACTTGTTAATGTCCATCTTGTTGGTAAGCCTTAATTGTTGGAAAGTAGCAGGCATGTACCACAATAAAAAATCCAATTTGAGAACATAGGAAAACATAAATTTAAAGTGACCTTGTAAATATATGCAATATTTTTTAAATACCCAAGAAAAACGGTCAATTATATTTAATAACTATGGACATGATGAAGTTAACGCGCACAGTTTATTAAAAAAAAAAATTTACTGGGTAAACAAGCAGAACTCTTTTAAATAAATGGCCTGTAAAAAAAACAATCCCTGGGGGACTTTGACATTTAGAGAGAATGCCAGGCGTGGCATTTGTTCCGTCATTTCCATGCATTAGACAAAGCAATGAAGACAAACCAGATGGAAATAGGTTTTATTCAAAACGATCAATACGAACAAATTAAATAATCTCACCCAGTGGAGAGCAGGCTTCAAATTTCATAAACAGGAAAATTTGCAAAAGAAATTTTAGGGAGCTAAACAGAATTGCCAGTTTTTCGTTTAGCTAAGTGAGAAAATAAATTTTTTAAAGAAACAAAGCACGAACTATTATCAGTATTGTTGCATAAAAATAAGTTGCATGGACAATCTCAGAAGAGACAACTGTTTCTCAAGAAAGGACCAGTCTTTCCTTGATATTTTGCTATAGACTAAAACTGTGACAGCAACTAGCAGCAGAACATGGTCTAGTCTGATAACTGCTAAGAGTATAAAGTCTTGGAAGAGATGAAACCTTTTGCTTTTCTTAAAAAGTAGTCTCTGTTACCTGGCATTCATTAAACACAAAGTTAATTAAGATAAACAAAAGCCATTCTAGTCACTGGAAATGATTCCAGTCTCGTATGTACCTGTATATGCTGTCTATATTCCTTCTGATTCATGTAAAAAAATTTCTCAAGGCAATATATGTATATCATTTATATAATCAAAAATTACTAAAAGGTATGTAATACAAATAATCTTTTAACTTCACCTCTTGATTCTTGCTGCTCAAAAGTCACCTCTTTCAATCTCTTTTTGGTTTTTCTATTTTCAATATGATCTATTAACTTTCAATTGCAGAACTCTGGAAGGAGAACATTTATTTAGTTCTCTTAACACACACACACACCCACACACACCCACACCCACACACACCCTGCCCTTCTCTTTCTTTCCACTCCCATATTAAAATCATACCGCAATCACAATTTGGAGTTTCATGAATTTTCAGTCCTCACATTATGATGACTATATAGACATTATTCATGGGGCAGAACACTAGGCTACGTTTCCATTTTTTGTAAGAGATTTCGTTTCCCTGGAGTTAATCATCATCTTATTTTATTGTTGTTTACTCAGTTTTCTATGAACCTATCTCTATGTCAACTTCATACCCTCCAGCAGGCATTCCATCAGTGCCATGGTTGGAAGCATGTCTCTTGGCATCGTCTCTGACCCCACTCCTCTAATCTGGCTGGTTTCTATCTCCGGCACAGCTGTTGTCCCAGGGTTTCCCTTTGTCATTGTCCTGGGGATTCCCTCTCCCCCTCTGCTCTACTGGACACCATGTCTTCTCTTTCTCTTCTTCAAGCAACTGAGAAAAAGTACATGAGAAAGTAGAGAGGGAAAAGATGCCCTGCTGTGAAACGTTTATACCTTTCACTGAATCCTGCTATTTCCAATGTAGGGATCTCCCTGTGGGCCTCAACTGAGCCTAATTTCCTAAGTCCAAAACCTCTGGGTTAAACTTATCAGAGAGAAAGAACAGAGAATGGTAGTAGGGTGGGCACGGGCCCATGCTGGCTCGTACCTGTAATCCCAACAATTTTGAAGGCTAAGGCAGGAGGATTGCTTGAGCCCAGAAGTTCAAGTCCAGCCTGGGAAACAAAGCAAGACCCTATCTCTACAAAAAAATTAAAAAATTAGCTGGGCATGGTGGTATGTGCCTGCGGCTCCTGCTACTCCGAAAGCTGAGTACTTGGGAGGATTGCTTGAGCCCAGGAAGTTGAGGGTGCAGTGAGCCGTGATCGTGCCACTGCAGTCCAGACTGGATGAAAGAGTGAAACTTGTCTTAAAAAAGAAAAGAAAATGGTGGGAGGAAGGGTATGCGGCTATCAAAGCAGGGGAGGGCATTCAGAAGGTCGACTTACTAATTTTAGAGGCTTTAAAGGTCTGTCCTTGTTCGACTCACTGCCCTCAGAGGTAGCCAGTGGCCCCCAGTTCCTGGGCTTTCCCTGTGTTCTGTGCGGACAAATTGGTCTATTTCTTTCTTTGGTATGTGGGGTCCAGTTTTTTTCTGTGGAACTTAAATAGTTAACACGTCTATCTGGTTTCCATCTTTCAAAGTTTGCTGATGTTTTGAAAAATTCTCTGTCATTCTTTGGGTCCTTAAAGGTCTATGAGTCCTACTGTCATTTTAGTGGAGTTTAGGTGGGTGTAAAGATAAAAGTACATTGTTACCCTAAACTCTAATTTAAGAGTTAAGTTTTTTTGCTATATCTAAATATCACTTAATCACAGTCTAAGAGATCACAGCAGCGGGTTGATGGGGCACAGAAATCTCCTCAAAACACTGTCCAACCATAGTAAGAGTATTCCAAATGGCCTTTTTATTTTACCTGTTTTTAAGAAGATGTATTAAGAAAGAGAAGTGTGGCCAGATGTGGTGTCTCACTCATGTCTGTGATCCCAGCACTTTGGGAGGCCGAGGTGGGAGAAGCATCTGAGGTGGGGTGTTCAAGACCAGACTGGGCAACACTGTAAGTCCTCTGTCTCTACAAAAAATTAAAATATTAGCCTGGAGTGGTGACATGTGCCTGTAGTCCTAGTTACTCAGGAAGCTGAGGCGTGAGGATTATACGAGGCCAGGATTTCAGGACTACAGTGAGCTATGTTCTCACTACTGCACTCCAGCTTGGCTAACAAAGTGAGACCCTGTCTCCAAATTAAAAAAACAACAACAATAAAGAAAAGTGTCATCTATAGAAATCTGCTGGTCCTTTATCTGTCCCTCGGAGTGACAGTCAAGAGCTGCTTCTCTCAAAGTACTTTCCTGTATCTGTACGTCTACTTAGGTAGGACCTCAACCCTTTAGATTTACTTATGCTGGGAGATCTTAGAAGAAAACTGTAATGAAAAAGCTCAACAAGGATTCATTCCCTTGTCATGAGCCGCTGGAGCACCAGGATCTGGAGAAGGTCTTAATGCTTCCTGTAAACACCTTGGCCTGCCCCAGTGGATTTCTGAGTAGTAGAGCTGATGCTGACACCACTAAACTGCAGCTGAGTGCAAGAAGGAGACTAGACTGTTTGAGATAGCTATGTAATCTTTTTATTTATTGGAATCAAACACACACTTGGCTCACCAGATTTGAATGTGGCAATAATGAGTACACTAATGTTTCCAGTGCCTTGGGGGGCATTTCATGTTGTAAAACTTAACTGCAGGCTACAAACAATGGCGTGTCATAAGGGGAGTCAGGCTAGGGCTAGAGCCTCAGCCAGCCTGTTCAGAAAAACTTTGACATTAAGCATTTCAAAGAATCTACCTAGAAAAACAAATTCCACTGATATCAGGTGATCTACGTGTCCAAACAGGTACACTAAATGTACCATCAGAACATGGTACAGCGGATTTTAAAAAAAAGAAATAAAATCTGCTTGAATGATAGTTAAGGCAAAGCTTAAAAATCTTAATTAAAATTAATGTTAGAAGCGCAACTTCCATCACAAATTAATATCATTAATTAACAAGCAGGAAGCCATCTTGCTCAGCTACTCCTGGTATCTGCTTCACTATGGATGAGTAAATAAAAAATATTTTCCAAAAATCTCCCATTAGACTCTAAGCTGGATGCAATCCCTAAGCTCTAAGCCAGGCATGATCTAACAACAGGTTGCAGAATAGCTTGTCACCATACATATTCCCACACAGAAGCTCCTTATGGTTAACTTCAGGTTGTCATGATGCTACGAAACTCCCTGATCTTCGGCAGTGACTATCTTTAAAATGCAAGTATATATATTTTTTCTCTTTCAACTCCTATCATTATTGCATAGATTTTTCTTTTTCCTTTCCCTGGATTCTGAAAAGGATGTTACACTAAGCTTGCCAGGAATGACAGCATGGACCAGCATTTTCTCTACAATGTTCAAATACTGCATGGAAGTTCTCAAACACCTGCTTTAGTACACCTTCCCCAGAAGAATGTGTTCAAATACAGTCTACTCATAAATGGAGGGGAGCAAGAATGCCGTATGGCATTGGGAGTTAGAGATGACACAGAACAGGAGTGGGACGTGGCTTCTCCTTCATATATATTTTTTTCTTCTCTTCACAAAACCCACACCTCTACCTCACTGATGCTATACCCGCTAACCCTGAGGATTTAGTCACACAAAGAAAATAGCCATTCTCTCTGCTCTCATAATGTTTAAATATGTCTTTCACTTAGAGAAATCCAGAAACTGGCCTTAGGAGATTTAACAGGAAACCAAGATTGTGGAGTGTCCTATCCTGAGTAGGAAATACAGAATTGATCTATAGCCTTGTTGCTGCTGGCCAGACCAGCAAGGAGCCCATCATTCGAGATAACTATTACAACCAGATATGCTGACCCGCATACTCTACCCCTCTTTTGTGCTTTGCCCAGCCAAGCCTGTATACTTTAGCCCTGATAACAATATCTGTGTTTTGCCTAATAAAAAAATCCCTACCAGCTTCCCCCCACCGCTCCCTGCAGAGCCAGTCAGAGGACCCTGTGCCTCACCTCCACTGTCTCCCTTGTGCTTGAGCACAAACCCTGATTTGAAAGCCTTGTCTGGGAAATCTGCTTGGCTCCATGTTAATTTCCATTACATGGGAAGCCAAAGAGCCTGCGGTCTGTAATAGAGACATCCAAACCAAACACACCACCTACACTTTACTCAAGTGAAAATGGGTAAATAGTGATGGTGAAGATCTGCTTTTAATTATATTCAAGGGTCAAGAAATATCATTCTATCAGGAGCACAGTGTGCTCAACATTTACTCCTAAGTAATCATTTGAGCAATCTTAAAAAAGACATTTATTTATATGAAAGTACCAGCAGGATTTGAGAAATTCACAGATACAGAGGAACTGGAGGAAGGAGGGAAATTAAGAGGTGGGGGGCAGGGGGTAGTTCTAACAAACCAACCCAATAACAAAAACCATTGTCACTTTGCTAGCTTTCCTAACAAAAATAAAACCAGGTGAGCGCAGTGGCTCATGCCTTAAATGCCAGCACTTTTGGAGGCCAAGGAGTTCAGATCACATGAGGCCAAGAATTAAAGACCAGCCTGGCCAACATGGCAAAAACCCATCTCTATTAAAAATAAAAAAAAATAGCCGGGTGTGGTGGTGCATGAGAATTGCCTGAACCCAGGAGGCAGAGGTTACAGTGAGCCCAGGTCAGGCCACTGCACTCTGGCCTAGAAGACAGAGCAATATTGTGTAAGGAGTGAAAGTTTTTATTTTGGGGCAAGTCTGACTCAAGTCATCAACTTAAGGGGAATAAATAGTTATCGATAATGAAAATGATACAGATAATGATAATCTGTAGAACTACGTCCCTGAAGAAGTCAGATCTCTTTTTAAGATCTCCTTTCGCTAAGGATCACATTATAACATTAGAACATGTTGGCTGGGCATGGTGGCTTACGCCTGTAATCTCAGCACTTTGGGAGGCCGAGGCGGCCAGATCACGAGGTCAGGAGATCAAAACCATCCTGGTTAACATGGTGAAACCCCATCTCTACTAAAAATACAAAAAATTAGCCAGGCGTGGTGGCGGGCGCCTGTAGTCCCAGCTACTCGGGAGGCTGAAGCAGGAGAGTGGTGTGAACCTGGGAGGCGGAGCTTGCAGTGAGCCGAGATCAGGCCACTGCACTCCAGCCTGGGCAGCAGAGCGAGACTCTGTCTCAAAAAAAAAAAACAAAGTAAACAAAAAAAAAACCACAAAACATTAGAACATGTTAGTCTGGCAGAATAATACCTGGTGAAAAAGTATAACTTAACATAGGAGAGCCAATAAAAGAAAAATAGACTTCTGAAGATAAAATTGTTTTTATCTTTGCACTACCAGATTTACTTTGTTCAAGACACCACCTCCCTAATTCCTTCAAATGCCAGGATTAGAACTAGTGCAGGAGGATGTCGATATTCTGACCTAATAGTTTCAGTTGTTTAAAAAAAATTCTCCTTGGGAGCTCATTAGACTGAGGTACCTCTGGCATTTTAAATTTTTACATGAACAAACCAAAGGCCAATGTAAACAGTAAATGGAAACTAGAAAATATACCAATCAGAAACCATCAACTTCTTTTAAAAAATTTATTTTTCTTTCTCTCTGCATATCATTCTTTCCACCAACTAACTTCCAGCCAATCAAAACTGTTCTCTTCGTCTTGTTTCTGCAAATACTATATAAAAGTTTTCCCAGCTGGGCGTGGTGGCTCACGCCTATAATCCCAAGGCTTTGGGAGGCCTAAGCGGGCGGATCACCTGAGGTTGGGAGTTCAAGACCAGCCTGACCAACATGGAGAAACTCCGTCACTATTAAAAATACAAAATTAGCCGGGCGTGGTGGTGCATGCCTGTAATCCCAGCTACTTGGAAGGCTGAGGCAGGGGAATCGCTTGAATCTGGGAGGCAGAGGTTGCAGTGAGCCGAGATTGTGCCATTGCACTCCAGCCTGGGCAACAAGAGCGAAACTCCGTCTCAAAAAAAAAAAAAAAAGTTTTCCTTCTTGCACCTCTCATCAGAGTGCCAGCCCCCTTGTGGTTTGGTACAACCCTAATTTATGCATCCCTGAATGCTCAAACTCTTGAAAATGTATATATGCTTAAGTTTTTCTTTTAATAAAGTCTATTCAGCTAAAGGATGAATTTATGAGGTTAAAAATGTACTCCTTCAACTTAGGAATCACAAAAATATATAGAGACATTTGCAGGAAAATTTTCATATTATGACTAAGAATTTTCTCCATTTTAAAATAGGTAGATATCAATGTCCTGTTTGACCAGAATCTCCTTCCCAGGCTCTAGCCTTAGTCTAAAGAACAAAAGTGGTCTAGGAAGAAATGACAACAATCTGCAAGCCTGCCACCAAAACTTCAGGTCGCAAAGGGCCATTGTAATGATTTCTTCAGGTTTCTTTGTGTATAGCTTTAACTCACAGAGGAAGCAATGATTAGCATTTATCTAACAATGCGAAGGAAACAGCAAGTGAAGCCTAAGCAGAATGGGGAGAATAGAGTTGACGGTGCCTTTCAACATTATTGCAACACGTTTTTAAAAAGCAATGGATTAGGCACTTAGCAGAGCAGAGGTTTGGAGCAAAGGACTTCCATTTTCCTTTAACACGTTTATGGTTAACATCTCCTAGTACAGGAAGAGGTTTATTCAGAATACATATAAAACTACCTTTGTTAAACCTAGCTCAGTCTTTAAGGTTCCTTCTACAGAGGAAATAACCCCACCAACCTCGGCAAGATTTCTAAAATTAACATTGTTCAGAACAAATATATCATTTTGTCAAACCCCTGCATTTTAGGGATGAGTCTTGGGGAGGCGAAGTAACTTGTCTAGGTGAACATTGCTACTTAGAAAGCAAAACCAGGGTAGCCCACCAGGATGCGGCATCCTGACTGAGAAACCAACAGGACAATCACCAACCAAAGTACCAGTACTTTACTGGAAGTTCCTGAAATTTCGGTGTCACAGAAATTGATTTCTTTGCTATATTACCGAATAAAAGCTTTAAACAGTTCACTTGAATCAACATTATTAACTAGAGAATTCTTGATCTAATCTCTAGCATCATGCTTATTCCTCAAAAAATGCCTCAAGGATTCAGCCACACATGTTATATTAATCCACTCATGTGACATTCACCTACAACAACATAAAGAAACAAAAACAGGTTGCGATTCCCCCTCATTTAAACGGTATCATGTAGTTTGGCAAGAGATGGGGAAGAAAAGTGTTTATCAACATGAACTTTTACAGATTTATGTTTTAAACTGTAAGTTAAAAATTAATACCAGAATAATTTATATTTGACAAATATTTAGACACAGAGGAGGACTGTGGAAATGTCTGGGAGAAGTGAGGCTTAAATCAACATTTTCTAATACTGCACATCCCAAATTCTGGAGTACAGTTGGCCCTCCATATCCACGGGTTTTGAAACCCCAAGGGTACCCGAATACCCAGGGCTGATTGTATTCTACTTTTAGGAAACTGTTTCTAAATTAGAAATCAATTAGAATCTAATTGATTCTAAAATGTTACTTTTGTCAAAGGCAGAGCAACCAGCTGGATCTGACAGCAGGAAGGTCTGCACTGCCCCCTCATGGCCAAAAGCCTTGCTGGTAACTCTTCTAATACCAGACACCCAATGAACAGCTGAGCTCAGTCAGACTTAATTAATTTTAATAATGAATGCCGGTGTCCACAAAACACATGTTCTTCCAAAACATATTCATATTTGCATCCTGCCCATATTATGTGCTTCAGAGTTTGATACGAACATTATTATCGAGAAAAAGACAAAGCCACACTCTCTCTAGAGGAAATGGTAAGATTTAAACACAGAATAAAGAAAAAAAGTCAACACGGAGAAGGGGGTTTTAAAGAAAATAACATCTATAAGCTGAATTTTAGTAGGTTAAATAATATTCTTCAGACGAGGTCAATACGAACCATAAAGTATTGGAAAATTCAATTTCCTTAATCAAGAAAAGCGTTTAAGATATTTCACTAAAATCAAGGGCAAAACTTCTAATCCTTTCCACAGTCCTTTAACACTTTTTTTCAAATGAATATGAACAAATCAGAGAACAAGCGAGGACTACAGACAATTAATATTTGAATAAACCATTATGTATTTAATGGCCAAGAAAACGAGCTGAAAACATCACAGATGAAAGTTTCAAAGAATACAAAACATGTAATTCCAGCTCTGACAATGAGAAGCAATTATTACACCTATTCTAGAAAGAGCCAGAGTTCTAGAAAGATAACATTAAATCCCAGGAGCGAACCACGAGTTAATGGTATCTTATTTTTTACAGGTTGGGAAGATGACGTGAGGAGGTGGAGAGAGGTGGCAAAGGGGATCTTCTAATCATCAAATTAGACATCCTGCATTTTGGATGAAAGAGTCAGATAATCAAAAATGCTGTTTACATGATTAGCAAGAAGAAATACCAGCTGGGTGCAGTAGCTCGTGCCTATCATCCCAATATTTTGGGAGGCAGAGGTGGAAGAACTGCTTGAGCCCAGGAGTTGGAGACCAACCTGGGCAACATAGTGAGACATTGTTTCTGTTTAAAAAAAAAAAAAAAAAGAAGAAGAAGAAGAAACACTGATTTAAGGGCTAAAAAAATACCACTAGATATAAGTAAGATCAATGAAAATTCTGATTAAAATTGGAGTAAAACGTGTAACTGTGGATAAAAATGGGAGAAGTGATGCTTAAATCAACATTTTACATGTCTATTATATGTCTATTACATGTCTATTATATATTAACATGTCTATTATAGTATAATTAAGTTCAGCAATTTAGGGTACAAGCCTATCGTATTATTCAGTTTATTTCATTTAGGGAATATAAATGGCTAGTCAATGATTAGGGTCACTCTGATAAAATATTCTAGTCTACTGATTTTCTCTTAGCTCTGATGTTCGATTTTAAGCAACGAGATAATCCTAAAAATATCTCTTGTGAGATATTGGGAGCTTGGCTATATCCTTGAACACATATTCTGGAACTTAGGGACCACATATGCCTCAAAAAAACACTAATGAACTCTTAAAAACCGACTATAATCTTTAAGGTATCATGTGATGGCCTACTGACTACAATTCTACCAGTGGCCTTTAATACTGTTAACTCCTGCAGTGTTTGCAATATTAAAAAAAAAAAAACAAAAAAAAAACAGTGCTTGGCCTTCTCTTGCACAGATACATATCAAGTAAGAGTACCTATACTGTGTGACAAACACAGAGGACAGTAGAGAATCTTTTCATTTGGTATCTATGCTGGATTCCAACATTACACTACACAACCATAATTCTGGGTGAACTCACTAATATTACAATGCCTAAATTATCATGAGGATAGGCAGTAGGACTACAACAGAGTTAAGGATGATGAGCTCTTAATTTCCCATAGCCTCTGACTGCATACCATGGGTATACTCCACATTAAAACATCCAAAACAAAATCCAGAGATGTCTCTTAGTGCTCTTATAGAAGCCAATTTTATAGCCATGTTGAGAATCACATACATGCTCACATACATTTATTTAAGAATATGATAAACCATTCTGGTCTATTTCAGCAGGAGACCACAGTCATCACACCACAGGTGGTCTCATAACAGTTTCAATAGAAGCCAACACATCCCTATACAGGTCACATTAAAGGACTTTGAAGACACATTTCTCTCTAAAGATAAAGCTTTTTAAAAAACAGTGAGGAGTAAAAAGCCAGATTTGAAGACTTACTGGAGCCAGGCAATTTGCTAATGATGGAGGGGGTCAGACTCCACTATGTCATAATGTAAGGGGGTGAATAGGAAGCCAACATATTTCTTAAAGTCACACTAAGGTATTTTGCCACCTGTCCCCTGCCATATTTTGAGGGGAACCTGTTAAAGCCAAAGTCTTTCAATAATGTTATGTCACACAGGGATGGGGAGGTAGCAGAGGAGGAGGGCCGTGGGGAATGGTGGGAGGGTGAAGAAAGCCTGATGTCACTCTCAGTGGGTCTGGATATAACCCCGAGAAGGCTGAAATGACACTGAGATCCACCTCCTGATGCTCTCTCTGCACATTATCAAGCCCATGAATCTCCGTTATAATCATCTCCATCTCCAGCCCTGGAGTTCTGTGATCCTATGATTCTATTATTCCATTTTTAAACCTGTGGAGTGGGAGTGTTTCTGAGTACCCTGCTCACACAGATGGTGGTGGGAAGAATCTCAAGAATATGTTGCATGTAGTAAATGCCCACTTCACTACGTAATCACTCCCTTCACATTTCACACGAACAAAGATTATATTATCTTCAAGACAGCTGCAAAAACACAAGTGGTTTCATGGCAGCATAGCATCAGCACATATATGTGTAAGGAACATGAAAGAAGAAATTTCTCTTCATTACATATGCCTGGGGCTAACAACTCCAAACCTGACATGAATGTAGTATAATAGGACCAGGTCATACTTGTACATCAGCTCCACAGACTGGGGGTTGGGGGCAGACCAGGGGAGGAAAGGGAAAAGGAACTAACTGAAAGATAAAATCATACACAATATCTCTATATTCCTGATGTTCTAAAAATACTCTGCACTGAAAAATCATTTGTCAAGGCAACCTTTCTGAGACCAAAAACAAGATCGATGTGCCAAACAACAGTTTCCCACAGTCATCTCATTTGGAGCACGGCTTTTGCCCATCTCTTCCACAAACTGGCTCTTTACAAAACTGACCCACGCCACAGCATCTCTGTATCTGGAGTTCAGGTCCCATCCCTTTCACCTGATTGCACCTGATTCTCTTAGAACCATTTTATACTCCTTGTTACTTTCTCAGTCTATCACTGCACATTAGACACTGCCAAAGACTATCCAATTCTGTTGCCCTGCCACACAGCTGTCAATAAGGTTCAATGTGGTATTTCTTTACCTTGTTCTCCTTAGCAGAAAACTCTGAGGAGTTGGAAATTTTCATGGACTTTGACCTGTGAGACTGCCGCCGGATAGAATCCTCCCGGGAGTATTTCACGGAACCTGAGGTCCTCACCCGTACCTTGCTGGCACTCTGGACACTATTCACGCCAATCATTTTCGAAGGTCAACTAAGGAAGGGGTTTAGAGAAATAAAAAGGCACTTTCCAACCGTTCCAAGGCTCTCACGCTGGAGGAACTCTGCGGGGTTGTGCCTGAGCAGCTCCTGAGCGCCGTGATCCGCGTTAGCTTAAGAAGCACCAGGCTGCCTCCCCCAGCATCTTCAACTACCCTGTTTGCAGCGAGTCTGATTGTTCCAGGCACAGCTCACGTCACTGGCTGCAAAGAGGAAAAAAATGCAATCCACCCCTGCTACTCGTCTCTCTTTTCCACACACACACACACACACACACACACACACACACACACACCCCATCATATTCACACACTGGAACAAATGGCAATTGGCCAGGCAAGCAATTCATTAACATTCCAAAAAGCAACACTATTTCTCTTGTGATATTTGTGCAGTAAGCTCATTAATGTCAACAACAAAATAAAGATACCACAAATAAAAGTCTCAAGTAATCTCCAAGGCACCATGTGGGGTGGGAACGCAGCTGAATTTCCAAAAGGAAGAAAAAATATGGATGGACGTCAAAAGGCTCAATTAATTACAGGCTAGTGAAACGATGCTAGACACAAAGGCATCTCAATGATCAATAATTTTCCTTTCTTTCCCATTTCAGGCCACACACTGTTTGACAGCAATTCAAATTGTGTTGCCATTCTGAAGAATTAAATGTTTCTTATGACCTTAGACTACGACAGCCAGATATTTAAAGAGGAATTATGTCAGCGTGTATGGCAAATCCAGAATAAAGATGTTCTGTTACTTCTCTGGGAGACTGAGAAAATGACTGGGGGTTAGCACAGGTTAACTTTCAGTATGGCACAGAGTGAGACCAAGAAAGCTAACTCCGGGCAACAAGCAGCAAGCAGCTTTTCCAAAAGCCATCAACGTTCTGTCAGTGTACACAGCAACGTGCAAACCTCCGAGTACGAATCGCAAACTGGAGATTACTAGAAAACAAGACCATTTTAGCTCCTGACATATGAAGTGAGTTTTGAGCATACTACTCAGGATTGCGATGTCTCACTATCTGGCATCCCAGGGACAGAGGCTCAGCCACATAAGAGCGTTCTCCAGATAAAGGAGGCTTTCGTGTTAATATAAATAACAAAACTTAAACACTGTTTATAAAGACCACTCTGGGAAAAAAGGTCAGCCTCAATCCATCCCACCCCTCAGATTTAAACTTTTCCTTTACAACTCAAGAATGTATACACCTTTTTTTACAAGGTATCAATGTTCAGATTTTGCAACGCACTGATGTTCTTGAGCATTATTTGAGGTAATTAATTTTTAAAAAGTGTTTTAAAGTAATTCTTAAACTATAATTACTAAAGTTATGTTTTAATGTCAAGTAACTGTTTCCCTCTACTATCAACAGGCCCAGCAGAGGGTGATGTTTGAGCCTTGGGTTTTGTTGCATCCTCTCGACAGGGGCTTTCTTCCTACCTCCCTTGTATATATGTGTATATATATATATATATATATATATGTGTGTGTATATATATATATGTGTATATATATGTGTGTGTATATATATATGTGTATATATATATGTGTATATATATATATATATATTTTTTTTTACTTTTCATCTCCTATTTTTAAAGCACTTGGTGCTTCTACTGTGCTATAAAGAAGACAAAGACATTAATATTGGTAAAATGTTACCACCTAAAATAATAATAGATTATAGGTTTTGGAAGATCTTGGGGACTCTCCTGTCCTTTGAGGTACATTTTCCTCTCTTCTTAGGAAAGTGAAGCTGCTAAATAACTGTTTCTCAGAATTAAGAAAAATTCTGTAAAGTTACTATTTTACAAAGCATGTTCCAAAGACTTAAAAAGTGGTGTACTATAGCAGTAAAATAAAATTGATCATTTGCAATAGACTTAGTTCTAACTTAAGCAGATGATGATTCTACAGGTAAAGATCTCCAGTTAACAAAAGTAAGCTTGAGGTGGAACCCAGTAAGATACTAATACCATAATCAAGATAAACATTCAAAAAGTCCCGTGTAAAAGACATGAGCGCCTGCCTCTCTGTGGGGATAAAGACAGAGCACGGGCTTAAAAGAAACATGCCCTTTGGATATTTGTCAGTCATCCTAATGAGGAGTTATAAAGTATCTCCTGATGAACTTTATTTTCTTTTCTCCACCAAAATGGTTAGATTAAAAAACAAACAAACAACAACAACAACAAAAACTAAAACCACATGCTAGGACGTACAGAAATGGAATCTGATACATGTCATTTCTGGGAAGTTTAGCAGAAGGACGCCATCTTTACCCAAAGACTGCCCAATTGACGTTACTCCTGTACTGTCTCCACTAATAACCACTTTCATCGATCTGTTTAACACCTAATACTTTACAGAAGCCACTTCTTCTCTTGTTTTCACTCTCAACTTGACAATTCTGCGAAGTGGGTTGAGGTAATATTGCAATCCAGACTTTACTGATGAGGAAGGTGGGTTGAGGACGCTATCACAGAGCCAGCATTCAGATTCTCGCATGAAGTATACCAGGAGCCACGCTGTGTCCCTCACACTATAGCTGTCTGCGTTGCCCTGTCTTTTTTAAACCTGCCATGAGCTTTTCTGTAAGTCAGGGAGAGAAAGTTTTCTTCTGCTCCTGCCTTTTACTTTCTGTTGCAGAACACGTATTTCTACGTGGACAGAGTGAAGAGAACTCCTACAATGCTGCTAGCAGTCTCACAGCAGATGACACCTGCGACACATCTGAGTATGTTTCAAGAGGTACCTGAAAAAGCTGGCCAGACCCCAGCATCCAGGGGTCCTTGATGCTCAGGCCTCATCCTACTGACCTAAACTTAATCCCTACCGCTTCTCACTCTTCCTATCTTTGTCAGTCAGGCCTGACTCTTCGTTCCAGGTGAGTGCGTGGCACTTTAGCTTCCACTCAGCCCATGCATGGAAGGCAAGCTTGCCTCCTTTCTGAAGCCTTCCGGAATAACTGTCCATCTGCTATCATCCTGTCTGGAACTCTGTTGCCCCATCCTGATTCACTACTAAGCTGGCTTCTCCTCATTCAGCAGTCAGCTCAGTATCTTTTTCCAAAAGGACCTTCTGTGACGATCCTTCCTTAAACAGCAGCCCAGCTCCACCCTAGTCATCCATTCGCCACCAAAACCCCTACTTCTGTGACTTCAGGGCACTCATAGCTGTTTGAAATCACCTGCATCTCAGAGGCCAAAACAGAACCTGGTGAAAAGCAGGAGCTCAATGACCACCTGTCAAATAAAGAAACTACTTTAAATAGACAACAAGTTTCCCTTCTCTATCGGCTCTCATGTCATTCAACTTTCTTTTAAAGACAATATAGGACAGGTGCAGTGGCTCACTCCTGTAGTCCCAGCACTTTGGGAGGCCAAGGCGGGCAGATCACATGAGTCCAAGAGTTCAAGACCAACCTGGGCAACACAGTGAAAAACCCATCTCTACAAATAATACAAAAAATTAGCCGGGCATGATGATGAGCACCTGTGGTCCTGACTACTTGAGAGGCTGGGGTGGGAGGATCACCTGAGCCCAGTAGGTCAAGGTTGCAGTGAGCTGTGATCATACAACTGCACTCCAGCCTGGGAGACACAGTGAGATCCTGTCTCAAAAAAAGAAAATTTAGCAGTTTTTTTTTCTGAAAAAATGAATACAATAAATATAGAATGATTTTCCCCCCTAACTATACAAAAAAGTACACAGTGAAATTTGTTTCCTTCCCATACCAGTTTCCTGTTCGGTCCCTCTGCCCAGAAACAAGAACTGTTCCCAGTTTCCTATGCATCCTTCCAGAGATAATAAGCCATCCACGTGTGTGTGTCCGCGCGCGCGTGTGTGTGTGGGTTTGTGTGTGTGCACTTGCCCATCCCTTTTCTTCTCATGGACTATAAATGGAAGCATGATATATATTTTTGCTTTTTTTTTTTTTTTGAGATGGAGTCTCGCTCCATCGCCCAGGCTGGAGTACAGCGGCATGATCTTGGCTCACTGTAACCTCTGCCTCCCGGGTTCAAGCAATTCTCCCTGCCTCAGCCTCTGGAGTAGTTGGGATTACAGGCACCTGCCACCATGCCTGGGTAATTTTTGTATTTTTTAGTAAAGATGGGGTTTTGCCATCTTGGCCCGGCTGGTCTTGAACTCCTAACCTCAGGTGATCCACCCTCCTCTGCCTCCCAAAGTGCTGGGATTACAGATGTGAGCCACTATGCTTGGTCTATTTTTGCTATTTTTATTTTTATTTTAGAGATAGGGTCCTGTTCTGTCGCTCAGGCTGGAGTGCAGTGATGCCATCATAGCTCACTGCAGCTATGAGCAAAGATCCTGGACTCAAGTGATCCTCATGCCTGAGCCTCCTGAGTAGCTAGGACTACAAGCATGCACCTGGCACGATTACATCAGGCTATTTGTTTGTTTGTTTGTTTGTTTTTTGGTAGAAATAGGGTCTTGCTGTGCTGCCCAGGCCAGTCTCAAACTCCTGGTCTCAAGCGATACTCCTACCTCAGACTCTCAAAGTGCTGGGATTATGGGCGTGAGCCACTGTGCCTGGCCTTCTTGCTATTTCTTGCTCTTTTATTCCTTATCAAAATCCTGTTACATTATCACATCCAAAGCCGCCTTACTCTTGTTAATAGCAGCATAGTATTCTAGCATGTGAATGTATCATATTTTATCAGGGTCTTACTATTGAACATTTAGTCTGCAATCTTTTGCTACAATAAGGATGTAGTGAATACTACGCCTGCAACGTATCGCATCCTAACGTTGAAACAATATGGTTTTCCAGTTGTTTTCTGAACAAGTCTTATTTTCTTCCTCCTACATTATTTCTTATCACCCACAATCACGGTGTTAGGTACATATGGGGTTCACAACTAGATTCAATATGAAATAATCACTTCAAAGACGTGTTGGATGACCCTGTCCTGCCCCATCTGGCTCTGAGGCCTTGACCATTTATAGACATGAGCCAGCCTGTACAGAGACAGCCGAGCCAGCTTGCTGTAAAATAAAAGCAGGCTTCCTGGAGAGAAGCAGCTGTTTAAAGGTACAAAATAACTTTCCACAAAAGCTTTAGCAGAAAGTGAAGGTGACTTCCATAACAAATCAAAATAGCAGGAGACATTTAATGAAGCAAACTAATTAAGCAGAAGGCTGGAAACTGGTGCTTCACCTTCTGATGCTTTCTCTAAGGACACCATTTGGTAGATAAGCCCTAAAAGGCTTCTAACAAGGGACCTAGTTAATGGTCATCAGAAAACCTCTCTCAGCCTCTCAAAAGAGTACCAGGGAAATGAACTCATTACACTTCTTTGCTGTGTCTACTAGGTACCAGATGCTGAGGACACACAACGCTGATACCATCAGGCCCCTAACTTTGAGCAGCTCACATTCAGTTGGGGGTGGGAGGTAGAGAGAATAAGAAATTCTGTTGCCATAATTATAATGATGAATATCTTCAGAGTACCAATGAACTGAAAGGCTTTCAGATCCCAAGTGAAATCAACAGGAGAATATCAAACAGCACCCAGGCAGATGCTTCCGTCTTTGCTAAGAAAACGTCATAGAACCATTAGTAGAAAGAGCTGAAGACTGAGGTATGAACTCTGGAGAGAAGCTAAAGTGGAAATGAATTATACATACCAATTGTCTAGAGGTACAATTAGAAGGATACCAAGAAGGACTGGGGAGGGAAGAGAGGCATGAGGTGTCAAGAGGAACTCAGCCTCAGCTTATTTTCGGAACAGAATGGCGGTTGTAACACTCAGTTAATTCAAAAGGCTCTCATCACTTTCCTTAGGTTCCTCAGATTACATTTGCTTGTACTGAAACAGAGTAAAGTGACAGAGGCTGATTTGGGAGTGACAGGGCAGGGGCTTGCCAAGATTTTCTGTCCATATTTGTGACGTGGCCCAACATATTCAAGAGGCTAGTGCTGCTGTTATAAAGATGCTAATGATTAATTCTTTCCTAGACCATTCATTTGGACTTATTATTAGAGCTGGCAGAGGCCTCAGAAAAAATCATCTTCAATCTCTTCATTCTATAGATGACTCCTGAGACACAGAAACAAAGTGACTTCTCCGGGAGCTCATAACTATGAAGTGACCAAACTGAGACTTGGGCCCAGGTTTCTTAATTACCAATATTGAGGTTTCTTTTTTTCCTCCTATGCTATTTGTTTCTTGAAAGCTAAATATTCCACGAACACATATCTTTTCAGACTACATTACAGCCTGAAAGGTTATCTCGAAATGGAAAGTTCAAGGCTGGGAGACTGACTCTAGAGTGAAATAGAGGCCAGAGCTACTCATAAGAACTACGAAAAGGAGACATGAAAAAAAAAATCAACTGTACTAATAGCGTAGGAACTGGTCTTGGAGTCCTGAAAAGTATGTGACAGCTCCGTGTCCTTGACCTGGCAGGAGTGAGGTACGCATCCTTTCGTTCTCTGAGTGCTATTCCTTTCCATGCAGTAACATGACTACAAAGCAAGTTAATCTTGCAGAGAACAATAGCTACTACTGTTAAGGATACATAAACACACAAGTTATCATGAGGAAAACAGATACATTGGATCAAAACTTACTGCTTTATTTTTCCTGTCTTCTTCCAGGCCTTCCCAGCTAATACTTTTCTAGTCTAGGGATCTATTTTGAACCCCAGCAGATGGTGGCAGCCTAGCTTCTTCTAACACTCTATACCCCAGGACAGGATTCTTATCCCCCAGATGGTCCAGCCACATGAGGCCTGATACAGGCTCCACTGCCTGACATCTGAGTCTGCACCAGAACCCAGCTGCCATGTGTCACTAACCTACCATCTTGATAGACACACCACCGCTTTCCTAAACGGGACTCAGACCCTTTCTCCCACATAAACACTTGGCCCACAGTGCCGGACTACCTATTCCTCGCTGTCTGGTCCCTCATCCTTCGACCCCAGCCTGCTGAACCAGCTTCACAACCCCTTCCCTTTATTTCCCCTGCCCCTTTTCAGAAAGGTCCAATAAGGCTTGCCTTTACCCATCTCAATTGGACACAAAATTGCAAAGTTTTTTCTAGCAGTGGGGCTACGGATTTCCTTAGTCCGTAAGACATCACTAGAATGTAAGCTAAATCAACCTAATGAACAGTCACTATAAGAATTGGCGGTTAGGAGTAAAAAAAAAAAATCCTATGATTTGTACAACCTATGAGGACGCATCACCTCACTCCAGCAGCCTTCAATCTTCCTGGAGCATCACATGCTTTTGATTCCATCTGTTCCTCAGACATACAAAGCAACAGGATGGGGGGAAAAATCTTTAAATAGAACCTTCTTACATTTCAAATGAAATAACATTCTTAAGGCAGGGGGAATACCCGTATAAGTTAAACAGTTTCAAACCTGAAAAAAACCTCATTTTTTCCCCCTCATGAACAAGACCAGTCATGTAAGATGTTTTAGACCAGAGTCATGCATTAGATTTGCTATTTAGAAGTACGGACAATGCAGAACAAAGACAGCCTCTGTGTGTTCACACACTTAACTCTGTATAGTTGACAATGCTACAGTCAGCTCAGACCTTTCCAACTATCATATGGAAAAGAAACACAAAACCGTGAAGCTACAGGGCCTTCTGGAGATCAGCAAAACTTACCCTATATACCTAAGGCATTATAAACTCTTCTTTCTGTGCTACAAGAAGGTATTCTTAATTCCAGCCCAAAGTAAACACAAAATGCAAATACAGAAATGCTATTTCACAGCCTCCAAAGCTGTTCATCCAGATGAGTAAACCAATAGTTGTATATAAAAGGGTGAGTGCTGAGAAAATACTGTTTCAAAAGCTAATCCAATAAGCCCGTCCATAATTATCTCTAATATCTAGTGTCAACTCAACAAATATTCCCCAAGTGCCTAATACATGCCAATCATTGAATCTAGGAGGGAATAAAATGATCAGAAATCCCTGCCCTTGTGCTTCACATCAAAGACAAATTAGTCTCTAAGTAAAAAACAATGCCAATTGAAGTACATGACCCTAGGTGCATTTTTTCTAAAAAAGATTATTTGAACAGAGACAGAGAGGGAGCCACTTTTTGCTGTCTCATTTTCATTTATCAAAAGTCCTCTAAATTACCAACATTTCATTTTTCATTTCTTTGATTAGTTTGCTTGGTAGTCAGGGTCACTTATGAATTTCTCTCAGTCCTTAATAATGTCAAGCCATATTTAGTTTCATCAAAATAGGGTAACCATTTGGTACAATGTAAGAGTAACTGTAAGCTCTACAGTGCAAAAGACAAAACATCTGTTTAAATTCTCTTCAACATTTTAACTTCCCTCATTCACTGTGCCAGGTATGAGGAATAAAATATTATGCAAATCCAGAGAGATTCCTGTTCCCACCGAGCTGACATTGAGATAGACATTAATCAATCAATAATTAATAATCAAATAATACCCAAAATAAATGTAAAACAGTAACTGTGCCAATACAGTGGAAGAGAATCACAGGTACTGCAGCTCTGGAAGTCTCTGACAGCAATCGGAATGGGCCTGGCTTTAAGGAAGTGTGGGAAGGCTTCCCTGAGGACTTTAGAAAATGAGGCAGGATCTGAAGAATGGACAGGAGAAAAGAGGGAACAGCAGTCTGTGCCAAGGCCCTCTGACAGAGGGGTAAAAGGTAAAAGCAGGAGCAACCAGAAGAAAATCAGTGAGGCCATAATGGAGCGGGAACTGAGAAATATATTTAAGAAGGATGATGAGAGGCTTTTTTAAGGATGATGAAAAGCTATCAAAGGGACTTTAAAAAGTAGTAACAGAACCTGATTGGAATTTTGAGGGGATTATTCATTTTTTTCTTCCCAGTAACTGATGTTTGGCTAGCTGCAAGAGTTGTCACTTTGGGCACATTTTCTGTAACCAAATTTATCTTTGGCTTTTATATTCAAAAGGGCAGTAAACCAAACTGCCTATATTATATAGATGTTATTTTAACTCCTCACTGGATAAGGTCTCTCTGGAATTAAAGGATGGAATACAGATAGTTGGGGAACAATTAAAATTCAAATTTTAATACCAAAGCTAAGCTCTGGGGCTGCAGAAATTCACTACCGGGGGTAGAATGTCCAGGTGGGAGTTTGGACTGGTACTAGCTCAACCTCAAGTAAATTCCTGAAGGGTTTAGAAAAATCTGAAACAGATTCTGAAATATGTAAGGGCCGGGCTATATACAACATGGAGATGATGAACTTCTCCAATGGAGCAGAACACCACAAAATTTAGAGAAGACAGGGCTATTTCAAACACATTTCCCCCAACTGCTGGTTATACTGCTGCTACCCCTCAATGAGTAGGGATTCTATGAATCAGACCAGCTTGACACATATGACCTTAAATACAACAAACAAACCCAACAGATTTGCTATTTAATACTCTGCCTCATCCAAATTTCAATGTGGCCAAGCCCCAAATCATGGTTTCTACCAGGTCAACAGAACATAAGGTGGCAGCAAAGTGCAATGGCTATGAGCCAAACAGACCTGTGTTCATATCTTGGCTTTGTCATTGACTGGTCAGTGACATTGACTAAGTTCCTTACATTCTCCATATTTCACTTAAAAACAGGGGGAAACATGCTGTATTAAAATTTGTTGATTTTAGGCTACTCACCAAAACAACATCCTGCTTTAGCAGAAATCTTCAGATATTCCCCGTCCCTGTAAGCTGGCAATGAAGGTATACGCCATGTGACCTAAGCCTGGCCATGTGATGCTCTCAAAAAAGTGGCGTAAAGACTCAGAGTTGGTTGACAGAGCCCCCCTGCTGCAGTTGTGGTGGCAACTGCAGGCTACTAGCCCCATACTTTTCCTACGGAAGCAACGTGTCACCTTCCTCTGCAGTCAGCCTCCTTGGTTCAAGTCTATTTTTCTACTATGATCCTCAAAATAGCCTCCTCCTCCATTTTGTGAACTACGTGATGACCTTTCGATAGATTCCTTTTTACTCTGAAGTTATTAAAGGTCAGTTTCCATGTTTTTCAAGCCAGGAATCCTGGCTATTACAAATGACTTATATAAGATGGTGGAGGGCAAACAGAGATGAAGCATCTAGCGTGGCATCTGATAGGTAAGTAGTGATGATGGGCAGTAACACTGGACCCTGAATGCTAGGAAAGATCTGAAAAAAGACTTTGGGATCTGAAAATAGTCCTGTCCAAGCGTTATGAAACAGTAAGGTAACTAGAGCACCTCAAGCCAGTATTTTGTTTCAGTGACAAAGATTAAGAAGACACTGGTACCTACTCAAGCCTGAGGCACCAAACAGTAAATCATCATCAATAAAATGTTCCTGGTCCCTTAAACACCTGCCCACCACACCCACCTGAGCCCTAACCTGCCAGCCAACTCTTCTCATCTGCTACCACCACACTGTTCCCTAAGCCTCTGGAGAAAACATTCCACAAAACTCAAATTAACTAAGTTAAAAATGAAGTTCCAGCCGGGCGCGGTGGCTCACATCTGTAATCCCAGCACTTTAGAAGGCTGAGGCAGGCGGATCACAAGGTCAGCAGATCGAAACCATCCTGGCTAAGACGGTGAAACCCTGTCTCTATTAAAAATACAAAAAAATAGCCGGGCATGGTGGTGGGCACCTGTAGTCCCAGCTACTTGGGAGGCTGAGGCAGGAGAATGGCGTGAACCCAGGAGGCAGAGCTTGCAGTGAGCCGAGATCACGCCACTGCACTCCAGCCTGGGTGACAGAGCGAGACTGCATCTCCAAAAAAAAAAAAAAGTGAAGTTCCTTCTCTAGATGGAAGCTTCTTTCACTTCTTAAATAATAAATTAAAATTATTCTGATAGGCTGGGTGCAGTGGTTCACATGTGTAATCCTAGCACTTTGGGAGGCCAAGACAGGCGGATCACTTGAGCAGTTGAGCTCAGGAGCTCAAGACCAGCCTGGGAACATAGTGAAACCCTATCTCTACTGGAAAAAAAAAAAAAAAAATTATTCTGATAAATGAAACTGTTTTCATGTGGCAGTACTGATTCAAGGGATCCTTGGAGCTGGCCAAAGGTATGGAGGAAAATTATAGCATAAAAATACTAACTCTTAGATATTTAAAAAAATCTAATACATTTTTATACAAGAAGGAAACAATAAATGGATAGGAAAAAAGACACTCTAAGACGAGAAGGGACCAGAGTTAGGCTGTGCAATTCCCAAATTCTCTAGGGTTAAAACTACTCCTTCCCCTTCTACTAGGGATCCTTAGCCTTCTAGACTTTTAGACTAAAGATCCCTAGCAGAGGGAGAAAGCTTCCTTGCAAAGAACAGCAATGACAAAGGCCTGATGAGAGCTAATATTACAGTAATATTGAGATCACAACTTGGGCTGTCTAGGTGAAGGCTGACAATCTAAATGAAATCTTAATCTCTCTCAGAGGAAACTGCAGACACAACAGTCAATGATACCTGCCAGCCCCAAATGAGCCTTGCAGACAGGAAAGTGCATGCATGAAGTAAAAAGATAAGAGCATCTTTCATGCCTCCTGCCACGTCATAAACCAGACGAGGTAGTATATCAAATACTGTAGAAACAAACTATTAGACTTCTTCCATGTATGTCAGAAGACCCCCGAAGGATTCCATAGAACTTTGGATAACTTTGATCTATTTCCCCTTAAGGGGCATTTTTATTATGTAATAACTGACACATAAGAAACAATACATATAGTATTTACACAAGATATTAGAAATAATAAAAAACACCCTTAAATATTCCTCTAAATACATGAAACAGAACATAATCATCACTATTAAACTTCTTGAGGACACCAATCTCAACTGTTTTGCTCTTCCTGGGTATATACCCATACCAGAAGATAATTTTGCATTATCTTGTAAAGTTGAATTTATCTACCTCGTAACCTCACAGTTCTTTTCCAAGGACTATACTCCAGAAACTCAGAAGAGATGAGTTAAAAAATGTTGTTTGTAGCAAGAAAGAGTATGAAACAAGTCAAATGGATAAATTAACAATGATAACTTCATGTGACCAGAACAGTACCCTCTCTCGTGTAATGCAAGCTGGTGACAGGAGTCGGGGGAATGCACATTGCTGGGTAGACGCTGTGCTGAGCTGCCCAGACGCCCCTTCAGAAATGAAGGGCACATCCAGCGTCACCTGGCAGCTGTCGCCGAGAATTGCCCTGAGATGAAAAAAGGTGCCTGGCCCAGGGTCACGGGAGAGAGGACCTGCATCTGAGGATGTGTCAACGCCTCTCTAGCTTTCTCCATCCACCTCCGGTCCCGGAGCTCTGCAAGTATTCACAGAGGCCTACGATGAGATGGCACTGCCGTCCGTTCCTCTCTGCCCAGTCCTGCTTCCTTTCCACCTCCTCAACCCCATACGACTCAGTCTGTTCCCCAGGGAATTTTATATAGGCCAGAAACTTCACATTATCTCATTTAATACATATGACAAACACTATTAGATAGATATGATCAGTCTCATTTTATAGATGGTTTTAGAGAAAGTAGTTAACTTGTCTTAAGCTTTTCAGCTAAGGGAGGAGCTTGGATTCAATGTTGAATCTACTTGGATCCTCAAGACTACGCTCTTTCAATTACTCTGCATGGCCTGTTTTACTAAGCAGCACGTTGCTCAGCTTGTGTTAAGACATTCCGAGGAGCAAATAAAAGTGCATTTCTTTTAAATTATTCTTTAATTTAGATATTACTAATTGCATTTTCCCCAGAATTACAAAGGTCTTAGTACATCATAATAAGTATCACAGTCACTCATCAAGATATGATAAGCTTCCTAGCTTGTGAATACAAATAAGAAATACTCTATTTTTACTGCACTAGTTCTAAGATATCTGATTCTCATAGGATAAGGGAGAA
The DNA here is from genome assembly GCF_028885655.2 of Pongo abelii. Taxonomy (NCBI): domain Eukaryota; kingdom Metazoa; phylum Chordata; class Mammalia; order Primates; family Hominidae; genus Pongo; species Pongo abelii. The sequence continues at coordinate 20,494,963 of NC_071992.2, forward strand.
GTAATGTGCCTCAAATCGGAACATCATTAGAGCTGGGGAAAAGTATAGAATAGTACTGTCCAATAGAAGTTTATAAAAGCCTCCCTCTCCCTCTCCCTCTCCCTCTCCCTCTCCCTCTCCCTCTCCCTCTCCCTCTCCCTCTCCCTCTCCCTCTCCCTCTCCCTCTCCCTCTCCCTCTCCCTCTCCCTCTCCCTCTCCCTCTCCCTCTCCCTCTCCCTCTCCCTCTCCCTCTCCCTCTCCCTCTCCCTCTCCCTCTCCCTCTCCCTCTCCCTCTCCCTCTCCCTCTCCCTCTCCCTCTCCCTCTCCCTCTCCCTCTCCCTCTCCCTCTCCCTCTCCCTCTCCCTCTCCCTCTCCCTCTCCCTCTCCCTCTCCCTCTCCCTCTCCCTCTCCCTCTCCCTCTCCCCTTTTTTCGGTCTCCCTCTGTTGCCGAAGCTGGACTGTACTGCCGGGATCTCGGCTCGCTGCAACCTCCCTGCCTCGGGCTCCTGTGACTCTCCTGCCTCTGCCTGCCGAGTGCCTGGGATTGCAGTCGCGCGCCGCCACGCCTGAATGGTTTTTGTAGTTTTGGTGGAGACGGGGTTTCGCCGTGTTGACCGGGCTGGTCTCCAGCTCCTGGCCTCGAGTGATCTGCCTGCCTCGGCCTCCCGAGGTGCTGGGATTGCAGACGGAGTCTCGCTAACTCAATGCTCAATGGTGCTCAGGCTGGAGTGCAGTGGTGTGATCTCGGCTCTCTGCAACCTCCACCTACCAGCCTCCTGCCTTGGCCTCTTAAAGTGCTAAGATTACAGCCTCTGCCCCACCGCCACCCCGTCTAGGAAGTGAGGAGCGTCTCTGCCTGGCCGCCCATCGTCTGGGATGTGAGGAGCCCCTCTGCCCGGCCGCCCTATCTGGGAAGTGAGGAGCGCCTCTGCCCGGCCGCCCATCATCTGGGATGTGAGGAGCGCCTCTGCCCGCCCGCCACCCCGTCTGGGAGGAAGTGAGGAGCGCCTCTGCCCGGCTGCCCCGTCTGGGAGATGAGGAGCACCTCTGCCCGGCCGCCCCGTCTGGGAGGAAGTGAGGAGCGCCTCTGCCCTGTTGCCCTATCTGGGAAGTGAGGAGCGCCTCTGCCTGGCCACCACCCCGTCTGGGAAGTGAGGAGCGCCTCTGCCCGGCTGCCACCCCATATGGGAAGTGAGGAGCACCTCTGCCCAGCCGCCCCTTCTGGGAGGTGAGGAGCGCCTCTGCCCAGCCGCCCCGTCTGGGAGGTGAGGAGTGCCTCTGCCCGGCCGCCCCGTCTGGGAGGTGAGGAGCGCCTCTGCCTGGCCGCCACCCCGTCTGGGAGGAAGTGAGGAGCACCTCTGCCCAGCTGCCCCATCTGGGAAGTGAGGAGCGCCTCTGCCCGGCTGCCACCCCCTATGGGAAGTGAGGAGCGCCTCTGCCCGGCCGCCCACTCTGGGAAGTGAGGAGCGCCTCTGCCCGGCCGCCCACTCTGGGAAGTGAGGAGCGCCTCTGCCCGGCCACCCACTCTGGGAGGTGAGGAGTGCCTCTGCCCGGCCGCCCCGTCTGGGAGGTGAGGAGCGCCTCTGCCTGGCCGCCACCCCGTCTGGGAGGAAGTGAGGAGCACCTCTGCCCGGCCGCCCACTCTGGGAGGTGAGGAGCGCCTCTGCCTGGCCACTCCGTCTGGGAAGGGAGGAGCGCCTCTGCCCGGCCACCCCGTCTGGGAGGTGAGGAGCGCCTCTGCCCGGCTGCCACCCCGTCTGGGAGGAAGTGAGGAGCACCTCTGCCCGGCTGCCCCATCTGGGAAGTGAGGAGCGCCTCTGCCCGGCCGCCACCCCATATGGGAAGTGAGGAGCGCCTCTGCCTGACCACTCCGTCTGGGAGGTGAGGAGCGCCTCTGCCCGGCCGCCCCGTCTGGGAGGTGAGGAGTGCCTCTGCCCGGCCGTCACCCCGTCTGGGAGGAAGTGAGGAGCACCTCTGCCCGGCTGCCCCGTCTGGGAGATGAGGAGCACCTCTGCCCGGCCGCCCCGTCTGGGAGATGAGGAGCACCTCTGCCCGGCCGCCCCGTCTGGGAGGTGAGGAGTGCCTCTGCCCGGCTGCCACCCCGTCTGGGAGGAAGTGAGGAGCACCTCTGCCCGGCCGCCCCCTCTGGGAAGTGAGGAGCGCCTCTGCCTGGCCGCCACCCCGTCTGGGAGGAAGTGAGGAGCGCCTCTGCCTGGCTGCCCCATCTGGGAAGGGAGGAGCACCTCTGCCCGGCCGCCACACCGTCTGGGAAGTGAGGAGCGCCTCTGCCTGGCTGCCCCATCTGGGAAGGGAGGAGCACCTCTGCCCAGCCGCCACACCGTCTGGGAAGTGAGGAGCGCCTCTGCCTGGTCGCCCCATCTAGGAGGTGAGGAGCGCCTCTGCCCGGCCGCCCAGTCTGGGAAGTGAGGAGCGCCTCTGCCCGGCCGCCCTGTCTGGGAGGTGAGGAGCGCCTCTGCCTGGCCGCCACCCCATCTGGGAGGAAGTGAGGAGCGTCTCTGCCCGGCCGCCCCGTCTGGGAAGTGAGGAGCGCCTCTGCCCGGCCGCCCCCTCTGGGAAGTGAGGAGCGCCTCTGCTCGGCCGCCCCGTCGGGGAAGTGAGGAGCGCCTCTGCCCGGCCGCCCCGTCTGGGAGGTGAGGAGCGCCTCTGCCCGGCTGCCACCCGGTCTGGGAGGAACTGAGGAGCGCCTCTGCCCGGGCGGCCCCGTCTGGGAAGCGAGGAGCGCCTCTGCCCGGGCGGCCCCGTCGGGGAAGTGAGGAGCGCCTCTGCCCGGCCGCCCCGTCTGGGAGGAGAGGAGCACCTCTGCCCGGGCGGCCCCGTCTGGGAAGCGAGGGGCGCCTCTGCCCAGCCGCCCTGTCTGGGAGGTGAGGAGCGCCTCTGCCCGGCTGCCCTGTCTGGGAGGTGTACCCAACAGCTCCGAAGAGACAGCGACCATCGGGAGCGGGCCATGAGGACGATGGCGGTTTTGTTGAAGAGAAGGGGAGGAAGTGTGGGGAAAGGAAGGAGAGATCAGATTGTTGCTGTGTCTGTGTGGAAAGGGGTGGGCATAGGAGACTCCATTTTGTTCTGACTAGGAGAAATTCTTCTGCCTTGGGATGCTGTTGATCTATGGCCTTTCCCCCAGCCCCCTGCTCTCTGAAACATGTGCTGTGTCAACTCAGGGTTAAATGGATTAAGGGTGGTGCAAGATGTGCTTTGTTAAACAGATGCTTGAAGGCAGCATGCTCTTTAAGAGTCATCACCACTCCCTAATCTCAAGTACTCAGGGGCACAAACACTGCAGAAGGCCGCAGGGTCCTCTGCCTAGGAAAACCAGAGACCTTTGTTCATGTGTTTATCTCCTGACCTTCTCTCCACTATTATCCTATGACCCTGCCATATCCCCCTCTCCGAGAAACACCCAAGAATGATCAATAAATACTTCAGAAATAAATAAAAAAAAAAAAATAAAAAAAAAGCCACATAAGAACTTAAAATTTCTAGTAACCTCATTAAAATGTGTAAAAAGAAAACAAGTAAAATTAACTTTAATGATACATCTTGTTTGCCCCATATATCCAAAATGTTACCATTTCAGGCCAGGCATGGTGGCTCATGTCTATAATCCCAGCACTTTGCCACTTTGCGGGGCCAACGTGGGAGGATCACTTGAGCCCAGGGGTTTGAGCCCAGAGGTTTGAGACCAGCCTGGGCAACATAGTAAGACTCTCTTTCTATTTTATCAAATTTAAAAGAAGTTATTTCAGACAAAAAGAGCTTCTAGCTCTAGGTCTCCCTCTCCCTCTCCCTCTCCCTCTCCCTCTCCCTCTCCCTCTCCCTCTCCCTCTCCCTCTCCCCCTCCCCCTCCCCTTCGGTCTCCCTCTCCTTCTTTTTTCGGTCTCCCGCTGTTATCGAAGCTGGACTGTGCTGCCATGATCTCGGCTCGCTGCAACCTCCCTGCCTCGGGCTCCTGTGACTCTCCTGCCTCGGCCTGCCAAGTGCCTGGGATTGCAGGCGCGCGCCGCCACGCCTGGATGGTTTTTGTATTTTTGGTGGAGACGGGGTTTCGCCGTGTTGACCGGGCTGGTCTCCAGCTGCTGGCCTCCAGTGATCTGCCTGCCTCGGCCTCCCGAGGTGCTGGGATTGCAGACGGAGTCTCGCTAACTCAACGCTCAATGGTGCTCAGGCTGGAGTGCAGTGGTGTGATCTCGGCTCGCTGCAACCTCCACCTACCAGCCTCCTGCCTTGGCCTCTTAAAGTGCTGGGATTACAGCCTCTGCCCCGCCGCCACCCCGTCTAGGAAGTGAGGAGCATCTCTGCCTGGCCGCCCATCGTCTGGGATGTGAGGAGCCCCTCTGCCTGGCCGCCCTATCTGGGAAGTGAGGAGCGCCTCTGCCCGGCCGCCCATCCTCTGGGATGTGAGGAGCGCCTCTGCCCGGCTGCCACGCCGTCTGGGAGGAAGTGAGGAGCGCCTCTGCCCAGCTGCCCCGTCTGGGAGATGAGGAGCACCTCTGCCCGGCCGCCCCGTCTGGGAGGTGAGGAGCGCCTCTGCCTGGCCGCCACCCCGTCTGGGAGGAAGTGAGGAGCACCTCTGCCCTGCCGCCCCGTCTGGGAGGTGAGGAGCGCCTCTGCCTGGCCGCCACCCCGTCTGGGAGGAAGTGAGGAGCGCCTCTGCCCGGTTGTCCCATCTGGGAAGTGAGGAGCGCCTCTGCCTGGCCGCCACCCCATCTGGGAAGTGAGGAGCGCCTCTGCCCGGCTGCCACCCCATATGGGAAGTGAGGAGAGCCTCTGCCCAGCCACCCCTTCTGGGAGGTGAGGAGCGCCTCTGCTCAGCCGCCCCGTCTGGGAGGAAGTGAGGAGCACCTCTGCCCAGCTGCCCCATCTGGGAAGTGAGGAGCGCCTCTGCCCGGCTGCCACCCCCTATGGGAAGTGAGGAGCGCCTCTGCCCGGCCGCCCACTCTGGGAAGTGAGGAGCGCCTCTGCCCGGCCGCCCACTCTGGGAGGTGAGGAGCGCCTCTGCCCGGCCGCCCCGTCTGGGAGGTGAGGAGCACCTCTGCCTGGCCGCCACCCCGTCTGGGAGGAAGTGAGGAGCACCTCTGCCCAGCTGCCCCATCTGGGAAGTGAGGAGCGCCTCTGCCCGGCTGCCACCCCCTATGGGAAGTGAGGAGCGCCTCTGCCCGGCCGCCCACTCTGGGAAGTGAGGAGCGCCTCTGCCCGGCCGCCCACTCTGGGAGGTGAGGAGCGCCTCTGCCTGGCCACTCCGTCTGGGAAGGGAGGAGTGCCTCTGCCCGGCCACCCCGTCTGGGAGGTGAGGAGCACCTCTGCCCAGCCGCCACCCCGTCTGGGAGGAAGTGAGGAGCACCTCTGCCCGGCCGCCCCGTCTGGGAGGTGAGGAGCGCCTCTGCGCGGCCGCCCCGTCTGGGAGGTGAGGAGCACCTCTGCCCGGCCGCCACCCCGTCTGGGAGGAAGTGAGGAGCACCTCTGCCCGACCGCCCCGTCTGGGAAGTGAGGAGCGCCTCTGCCTGGCCGCCACCCCGTCTGGGAGGAAGTGAGGAGCGCCTCTGCCCGGCTGCCCCATCTGGGAAGTGAGGAGCGCCTCTGCCCGGCTGCCACCCCGTATGGGAAGTGAGGAGCGCCTCTGCCCGGCCGCCCCGTCTGGGAGGTGAGGAGTGCCTCTGCCTGGCCACCCCGTCTGGGAAGTGAGGAGCGCCTCTGCCCGGCCACCCCGTCTGGGAAGTGAGGAGCGCCTCTGCCTGGCTGCCACCCCGTCTGGGAGGAAGTGAGAAGCGCCTCTGCCCGGCCGCCACCCCGTATGGGAAGTGAGGAGCGCCTCTGCCCGGCCGCCCCGTCTGGGAGGTGAGGAGTGCCTCTGCCCGGTTGCCACCCCGTCTGGGAGGAAGTGAGGAGCACCTCTGCCCGGCTGCCCCGTCTGGGAGATGAGGAGCACCTCTGCCCGGCTGCCCCGTCTGGGAGGTGAGGAGTGCCTCTGCCTGGACGCCACCCCGTCTGGGAGGAAGTGAGGAGCGCCTCTGCCCGGCTGCCCCATCTGGGAAGTGAGGAGTGCCTCTGCCCGGCCGCCACCACATATGGGAAGTGAGGAGCACCTCTGCCTGACCACTCCGTCTGGGAGGTGAGGAGCGCCTCTGCCCGGCCGCCCCGTCTGGGAGGTGAGGAGTGCCTCTGCCCGGCCGTCACCCCGTCTGGGAGGAAGTGTGGAGCACCTCTGCCCGGCCGCCCCGTCTGGGAGATGAGGAGCACCTCTGCCTGGCCGCCCCGTCTGGGAGATGAGGAGCACCTCTGCCCGGCCGCCCCGTCTGGGAGGTGAGGAGTGCCTCTGCCCGGCTGCCACCCCGTCTGGGAGGAAGTGAGGAGCACCTCTGCCCGGCCGCCCCCTCTGGGAAGTGAGGAGCGCCTCTGCCTGGCCGCCACCCCGTCTGGGAGGAAGTGAGGAGCGCCTCTGCCTGGCTGCCCCATCTGGGAAGGGAGGAGCACCTCTGCCCAGCTGCCACACGGTCTGGGAAGTGAGGAGCGCCTCTGCCCGGCCGCCCCCTCTGGGAAGTGAGGAGCGCCTCTGCTCGGCCGCCCCGTCTGGGAAGTGAGGAGCGCCTCTGCCCGGCCGCCCCGTCTGGGAGGGTGAGGAGCGCCTCTGCCCGGCTGCCACCCAGTCTGGGAGGAAGTGAGGAGCGCCTTTGCCCGGGCGGCCCCGTCTGGGAAGCGAGGAGCGCCTCTGCCCGGGCGGCCCCGTCTGGGAAGCAAGGAGCGCCTCTGCCCGGGCGGCCCCTTCTGGGAAGCAAGGAGTGCCTCTGCCCGGGCGGCCCCGTCGGGGAAGTGAGGAGCGCCTCTGCCCAGCCGCCCCGTCTGGGAGGAGAGGAGCGCCTCTGCCCGGGCGGCCCCGTCTGGGAAGCGAGGAGCGCCTCTGCCCGGCCGCCCTGTCTGGGACGTGAGGAGCGCCTCTGCCCGGCTGCCCTGTCTGGGAGGTGTACCCAACAGCTCCAAAGAGACAGCGACCATCGGGAGCGGGCCATGAGGACGATGGCGGTTTTGTTGAAGAGAAGGGGAGGAAGTGTGGGGAAAGGAAGGAGAGATCAGATTGTTGCTGTGTCTGTGTAGAAAGAGGTGGGCATAGGAGACTCCATTTTGTTCTGACTAGGAGAAATTCTTCTGCCTTGGGATGCTGTTGATCTATGGCCTTTCCCCCAGCCCCCTGCTCTCTGAAACATATGCTGTGTCAACTCAGGGTTAAATGGATTAAGGGCGGTGCAAGATGTGCTTTGTTAAACAGATGCTTGAAGGCAGCATGCTCTTTAAGAGTCATCACCACTCCCTAATCTCAAGTACCCAGGGGCACAAACACTGCAGAAGGCCGCAGGGACCTCTGCCTAGGAAAACCAGAGACCTTTGTTCATGTGTTTATCTCCTGACCTTCTCTCCACTATTATCCTATGACCCTCCCATATCCCCCTCTCCGAGAAACACCCAAGAACGATCAATAAATACTTCATAAATTTAAATAAAAAAAAAAAAAAAAAGAAGTTATTTCAACATGTAATCAATAAAAACAATGAGATATTTTACATTATTTTTTCTGTACGAGTCTTTGAAATCTGGTGTGTATTTTACACTCCCAGAATATCTCAATTTGGACTAGCCAGGTATTAACTGCTCGACAGCGACATGGGGTGAGTGGCTACAATACTGGGTAGCACAGGCAAGGGGGAGAGGGAAACAACAGGCTAAGAATGAGATAAGAGAATTGTCAGTACTTTTACCACCCGCTCCCAACTAGCCAACAAAAGTACTTGACAAGTGTTAAGACTCAAAACATTTTCTCTTAAATATGGAGCCCATCTCCTTGACAGTCTATTTAAACAAGAGTGCTCTGCAGAACATTATAGAAAAGTATTTCTTTCATATACAGTATTAAGGTCTGAGGTCCATGATTCACTAAAACATTTCCTCGCTATCAGAAGTCGACTTGGGAACATTTTATATTCTAGAATATTATTGTTACTTAAAGAAAAAAAATGCTTTAAATGGAGTTCTAAGAAAAGAACATGGCACCTTCTCTCCTCCTTTATCTTAAAATCCCCAGAAGGTCCCAAAGCTCTGCCTGTGATTGCGTGAATAACCTCTGGGCAAGTATCTATCAATTTTTAAGGGTCCTAGATTCCTCATCCAGGAAATGTGAGTATTGGATGAAATAACCTCTCCAGTTCCTTCTGGCATCAACATTTCGTCACTGCACAGCACAGGCTGATCAGCAAATTGTTTTCTGAAAAGCAATCAAAAATCCATTTCATCGTTGCATCACTTTTCTCTGAGAAAAAGTCTGTACATAATTTATCTATTGTGGAAAGATGAATAATGGTCTCCCCAAAGATGTCCATGTCCTAACTCCCAGATCACAAGATTTTTATGTTACTCTGTGAATATTATATGTCAAAAGAGAATTTGCAGATGTGAATAAGTTAATGAATTTAAGAAGAGATTACCCTGGGTTGTCTCAGTGGGCACACAGGATGTATTTTTGTTTTGTTTTTTCAGAGATAGGGTCTCACTCTATAGCCCAGGCTCAAGTGCAGTGGTGCGATCATAGCTCATTGTAACCTCGAACTCCTAGACTCAATTGAGCGTCCTGCTTCAACCTTTCAAGTAGCTAGGTCTACAGGCACACGCCACTGTGCCCACCTAGTTTTAACATTTTTTAATTTTTTAAAAAAATTTTTGTAGAGATGAGGTCTCATTACGTTGCCCAAGTTGGTCTCTAACTCCTGGGCTCAAGTGATCCTCCTGCCTTGGCCTCCCAAAGTGCTAAGATTATAGATGCAAGCCATGATGCTCAGCCTCACAGCATTCTTACAAGAGAGGTTGGAGGTTCAGAGTCAGAGAAGATGGGATGACAGAAGCAGAAGGGAAGAAGAGGTTTGAAGGTGGAGAAAGGGGGTCATGAGCCAAGGAATAGACAGCTTTTAGAAGCTGGAAAAGACAAGCAAAAAGATTCTCCCCTCGAGCCTCCAGAAGGAACACAGCCCTGCCAACCCATTTTGGACTTCTGACCTTCAGACCTATGAGCTAATATATTGTGTTAAGACAACAAGTTTATGGTAATTTGATACAGCGGCAACAGCAAACAGATATACCTGTAATCATACAAGTAACATCCAAGATGGCATATCTATGTGGCTTCTTTGTCAGAAGTAGGTGTATTGATTTCAAACTAATCTATTTAATTAGGATTAAGGAGTTCTGTGTTAGCTTTTATATATGGGAACAATAACATATAAGATAAGCTTCAATAAAAAAGTACTAGCTTTTTCTAGAAAATATGTAGAAACGCTATCATTTAAAATTAACATTAATGAGAGAGAGTAAATCCGTATTAATATCAATCATCTGAAGACCCAAAGATGAAACTCCACTCAACCAGGCTCATAAGGAAATGAATGAAAAGGTTACCTGGTGCGGCAGAGATGCCTGTTTGTCCACCTAAATCTCTTCTTCCTCCCATGGTACAGGGTTGTTTCTGGGAACACCCAGAGACTGTTTCTCAGTATCCCTTGCAACTAGATTCCTGCTAAGGAATGTGAGTGAAAGCAATGTGTGCCACTTCCAGGCCAAGCTTTTTAAGAACCACTACTCATTTTACTTTTACAGGCCAAATACAGAAAAATTCAAAAGTCCCCAAAGACGATGATGCCACAAAATGGAAAGAGGTTGCTATATTTTTGCAAAAAGAAGCACTCTGTTCACCAGGAATATCTAGCTTTGACAACCATGTAAACAAGAAACAAACTTATACTGTGTTTGAGCCAGTCAACAATTTGAGATCATTTACTACAGTAATGTAGCCTACTCAGATGAAGACACCTAGTCACAGTCAGGCAAGATGGCCCAACATTTCTTTCTTGAACTTATTTTCATGTTGATAACAATTCATAGAGTGTAGTGAAAACTGGGGACTTATATTGAATGAGTTTGACTAACCTTCTACTCATTTGACCGAATACTCTATATGAAGGACAGTGCCCTTAGAAAATATTTGCTGGAATGTCTGTCATTTCTGGTAAAAATTTCAGGTAGCATAAAGAATGCTGGGCAATACACGATAAAGAATTCAAATGATACAAAAATAAATTATAAACATTTGGATAGGCATGGTAGGCTATAGAATGGGTGGGTGGTCAGATTGGGAGAATGAGCAGTTTTAGTTATTACTAGTATTTAAACCAAAGTTCATTAGGGTTTTTCACAGTAACACACATTGTACAAACAATAATGAGACCCCCCTCCAAAAAAACACACAAAAATCAAGCTACAGATTCCACTCCTATATTTTCCTTTCTTTACTAAGCCCATTGGCAACTGATTAACTTTTTGAAATTATTCTCAACTATAAATTCTACCCCATCAGCAGTTAATCAACAATAAAATTCCTGGAAAAAACTGATAATGTGAGGCTTCCTCATTTGCAAGGACATTTGAACAGAATCTTATTTCAGTCAAACCTTATTTTCATTTTCCTAGGCCAAGAATTAGAGAAACAGAACCTGAAATTAGCAACCATCTTTTGGGACTGTTGTATTAACATTAAAGATAATATACATTATAAAAACCAAACCCAGACAAGAATGCAGCAACTTTCCCTGTTTCCCTTTAAAAACAGACCTCCTAATCACTTAATTAGATGTACTTTAAAAGGTACATAAAGTCCAAGAATTTATCATATTGGTTGCCAAAAATTAGAATATTTTACAGATTCCTATGAATGAGTTATCTATACATTATTAGTAATAGGAAAAATGATGTACTTTCTAGAGTACGGTTGTTTCTTAAGGATCAAGCTCTTAAAGATATAACACACTGCTGAAATAGTGTGAACACTGGTGAGAGGCTATCTCCCATGCTTAAACCTTTCTGCTCCACTTCTAATAACCTGAAAACAATATTTGAGAAAATCAACAATGTGCTTCCGGAGCTAAGAATAAGCATAAGCACAACATGGTCTCTTAGCAGACTTGCTGGGGGAAAACCAGGAACAGAAGCCAAGCCTCGAGACCTCTCAACTCAAAGACCAATGGGTTTCACACCATCACACTAAAGACCAATACATAGAATACTGCAACTCCCTTTTTTTCAGTCTTTTTCATTCTTTTGGTTTTTTCTTTCTTTCCTTCTGTCTAGGGGTGAGCAAACAGTAGAGTAGAAAGGATGCTGGATTGAGATTCAGAACATTTGAGTGAAGCTGATGTAATGCCACCATCCTGTGATACAGCCTTGGAAGAGTCACTTTACATCTCCAGCCCTCAGTTTATATATCTGTACTGGTGTTATACCTATCTCCAAGGTCTTTGGAAATTTACAACTCTATAATTTCATAAAACATTTTGTGAATTTATTTATTTTGAGACAGGGTGTTACTCTGTCATCCAGGCTGGAGTGCAGTGTTGTGATCATGGCTCACTGCAGCCTCAGCCTCCTGGCTTAAGCAATCCTCTCACCCCATCCTCCCAAGTAGCTGAGACCACAGGTGTGTGCCAACAAGCCTGGCTGATTTTTTTTTTTTTTTTTTTTTTCTGTAGAGACAGGATCACTCTATGTTGTCTAGGTTGGTCTCAAACTCCTGGGCCCAAGTGATCTTCCTGCCTTGACTTCCCCAAATTCTGAGATTACAGGTGCAAGTCACTGCGACTGGCCACATGAAACATTTTTATCTTGTATACTGTAAGTAAAATAGTTTTTTTTGGTCACAAGAAATGCTGTGTATCTTGAGTTGGTATAAATAATTTCAACGACAATACATGTCTCATTCAGCTTGCTATAAATTTTAAACTCATATACAGTAACCTATTTCAACAAGCCCCTTTGTGAAGCTTACACAATTGAAAACATACTACGTATCAAGAAACCTTTTATACAGAATGGAACAATCACATTGATTATCAATAGGGTAAGATGAACATTTATATTGCAGTCCAGTTAAACCAAATGTGTATGTACTAGTCTCATCATTTAAGCAAAATCTTCCATTGTTGAAGAAAACAAAAAAGTGGCTTCCTAGTAGTGCAGAGTAAGTTCCAAGATGTTTAAAGGATATATACATGTTTCTGTCAATGTGAGCTTTCTTTAAATGCACTGATTTATGCAGTAATATTTGGAGTATGACTTTAAGTGAATATTTGCTTTAATATTTACCAAATATAAGAGCTTTACAATTGCATAGCCATCAGCTTTCCTGAGGGAGTAAAAACCTACTTACATAGTAGAGATTTATGAACAATATTTCACCTTAGCTTTTTTCGACCTGACAAAAAAATATGAAAATGTCACTGGTGTGAAATACTATGTTCACAGGACCATTTACGGCTCTTGGGATTTTTGCCTACAAATTATGTGAAATTACATGAAAGAACTGAAAACAAAAAAAAAGCAAAAACAAAACCCCTTTAAGAGTCCATTAGTTTCAGCATTTTACTTCTCAAGGCAGAATGTTTTCCCAGGAATCCTGGGACTGACTTCAGATACCCCGACTGATATTTACAGCTGCCATGTATTTACACCAATAACTTGTCCATCTGTAGAGGAAGGCCGAAGTAATCAATTTGTAACCGAAAGGTCTTTCTACGTGTTTAAGATCATCTTGAAATAGATTGGAAATGTATCTCTCAGATCCACATTCTCCCAGATGACTTCAAAACATCACCTGATTTTGGTGATGGAGGAAATTTTTTGGTGTGTGTATATGTATGTAGGTAACCTACTTTATGGGTTGTTGTAAGAGTTATGAGATGGAAATCATGTAAAATGTTAGTACATCTTTGGTAGCACATCTTTACCTTAATTGGTACTCTTTTTCCCCTTTTTGTATTTTTGTGTGGTGAATCATAGTTGTACATACTTTAGGGGTACGTGTGTTCTTTTGACACATATATACAACAACGTGCAATGATCAAGTCAGGGTAATTGGGATATTCATCACCTCAAACATTTATCTTTGGTTTGTGGTGGCAGCATGACAATTTTTCACTTCTAGCTATAGGTACTCTTTTTTTTTTTTGAGATGGAATCTCGCTCTGTCGCCCAGGCTGGAGTGCAGTGGCATGATCTCGGTTCCCTGCAAGCTCCAGCTCCCAGGTTCACACCATTCTCCTGCCTCAGCCTCCCGAGTAGTTGGGACTACAGGCGCCCGCTATCACGCCTGGCTAATTTTTTGCATTTTTAGTGAGACAGGGTTTCACCATGTTAGCCAGGATGGTCTCGATCTCCTGACCTCATGATCCGCCCGCCTCGGCCTCCCAAAGTGCTGGGATTACAGGCGTGAGCCACTGCGCTCGGACAGCTATAGGTACTCTTTATAAGAGGCATTTTACTGTTTTGTGTAGTGCTTGCTACAGCCATTTTCATGTTCTCCTAAAATGTCTTTCTCCATGTCTTTTCTAATCTTATCTTGATTTTTATGTTTCTGTGAGGCAAGAGCTGTGAGAAATCCTAATGGGAGGAACTCTCCTTATTTGAGAGTGTCGAGAGCTGGAGGAAATGTCTTAACTTTTTGGTTAAAAAAGGAATGCAAGAAAAAGAAGGCAACGCCACCAGCAGATGCCACTGCCTTGTCACGAGGGCTTTTCTCCCCGATGAATTAATAGTCTACAAAGGGGCAGAAGTTTCCAGTACATTCTGCAGCTGTAAAAGACACTGAAGCTCAGGGACCAAGATGCAAATGAGCCTGCCGCTACTGAACCAATGGTTCAGCAAGGGCCTTCAGAGACTTACACGGAAAGGGTCCCCTTAAAGGTATGAAAAGGTGCTCATTAAGCACTTTCAACAGGTCAAAATTGAAATAACTATCCTTCAGTTCTTCATCATCACTAGGCGGTTGGACTTAGGGGATCAAGCATTTACTTTTCAAGGAAAAGTTTAAACCAAACTCATAAGCACCCAAACCTCTAGAAACGTACCATTTTGCCAGTGAAAATAAATCACCCACAGAAAAGAGATCCCATATAGAGAATTCCCTTGGACAAGAAATTCTTTGTTAAATAACATGCAACTAACTTCCACAGAAGACTGGATGACTGCAGTACAATGGATGCTGTTAACATTTCCGAGAAGATGGTGGCTAACCTTTAGTTGTTTATTTTTTAAAATAAGTAAAATAACATAAATATGTTGCTAATAAGAATATATAACACTAAGCCTGAAAATATTCATTAAGCCATGAATAGAAACGGATACAGCTGAATCTCAATGCTATCATTTTCATAATTTGTCCTGAAGTATATTTGACCATGAATTTCACATTAACCAAAGTGCTTTTAACCCTGAAACTACCGCAGCATCACTGATTTGGTCCTAAAATTGTGGCATTGATTTCAAAAAGCAGCTGATCCATGAAAAAGGAAAAAAAAAAAAAAAAAAAGAAAAAAGGAACTGCCTGGCAGATAAGATCTTTAAAAAAGATGCCAAAAAGATGAAAAAGCAAGAAGCAAAGCAAAGCATGATGTACCAAAATGCTACTTCCCAATTGAAAACAGATAAATTTCTTTCCTCTCTTTAAAACGCTAGTACTTCTAGACCATTTGGCAACTAAAGGGTAAGAGAAATGCCATAGCTTCATACAACCCTTTACTGAAATAAGAATGTGCTTTACTCTGGACATTTATTTTTCTTACTAGACTCTAAATGAAGAATCTCCCTTTACTATAGGACCAGTTCCAGCAAGATGAACTTAGACAATGGGGACCTTAAACTCTGTGTACAAACGAAAATAAGAGAACCTTTTTTGTGAGACAGAGTCTCTGTCGCGCAGTCTGGAGTGCAGTTGTGTGGTCTCGGCTCACTGAAACTTCCGTCTCCTGGGTTCAAGTGATTCTCCTGCCTCAGCCTCCCCAGTAGCTAGGATTACAGGCATTTGCCACCACACCCGGCTAATTTTTGTATATTTAGTAGAGACAGGGTTTCCCCATGCTGGCCAGGCTGGCTGGTCTTGAACTCCTGACCTCGTGATCTGCCTGCCTCAGCCTCCCAAAGTGTTGGGATTACAGGCGTGAGCCACCACGTCTGGCCCCAATAAGAGAACCTTATTTTGGGTTTCCATCTCCAGTTCTGCTAAGTTGCTGAGACACTTCCTATCTAGTTCTATTGCTTTGTTCTTTTCATTCTGCCTTCTTACAACATTCATATCTTTGTCCAGCTTATGATTAAAAACTGAAAGTAGAAAAATAATAAGTTAAAAGACAAACCAGCAAAAATATAAGCAGCATATACGACAAAGGTAATAATAATGTTTAAAAAAAAAAGGTTTTGGAGATCAGTTAAGAAAAAGATGAATATCTCAATTTAAAAATTGGAAAAAATAAATGGGCAACCCCAAAATGAAGAAAGCAAGTTTTCCATAAACATAAGAAAAATAAAAATTAACTAGTACTAAAAATGCAAATTGAGACAATGAGATACTATTTTCATCAGTCACATTGGCCCAGAAATAGTACAGAACACCCTTCCTAGATGACAATTTATTGTATTAATAATACAAATAAAAAGCACAAAAACATCTCCATTCATTCTTTGACTCAGTAATTCTTAAGGAAATTAAAAAATGTTTAGTTGAAGCAGTTGTTGAAAATAACGAAAACTGAAAACAATGACAATGTCTACAAATGAGGGACTAGGCCAGGCATGGTGGCTCACACCTGTAATCCCAGCCCTTTGGGAGGCCAAGCCGGGTGGACTGCTCAAGCTCAGTAGTTCGAGATCAGCCAGGGAAACATGGCATAAGACGCTGCCTCTACAAAAAAATAGAAAAATTAGCTGGGTGTGGTGTCGTGTGCCTGTAGTCTTAGCTACTTGGGAAGCTGAGGTGGGAGGATGACTTGAGCTTGGGAGGCAGAGGTTACAGTGAGCTGAGATTGTGCCACTATACTTCAGCCTGGGCGACAGAGCCAGACCCTGTCTGAAGCAAAAAAAAAAAAAAAAAAAAAAAAATCGTTAAATAACATAAGGCATATAAAATGAAATCTAGTGTAAATATTAAAATTCTGTTGAAATACATATTAATATGTAAAGATCTTTTTAGTATATTAATAGGTAAAAAAGAAGACCACACTTAAATATGTGCTCATCTCCATCTATATTAAAAAAGTCTTAAAGAATGTGACATAGGCTATGTCTGGATAACTATTTTTGGGGAGGAGTTGACTATATTCTGCCTTTGGAGGGGAATGAGTATTTGTGATCAAGAAAGTGGAATGTGGTTGTTGTATTGCTATATACAAATGTATTTTGTATGTGGAAAAAGAATATTTGTGATCAAGAGTATCAAAAATACTACTTTTCACAAATATCTACTGCATATCCTACTCCCAAGGTTTCCCAAGGAAAGCTTCCTACTCCATTGATGTTGACCACAGCCATGTAACTTGCTTTGGCCAATGGACTATGAACAAATAGGGCCCATGTCCCATTCCAGCAGCTTTAAATGCACTGTGTAGGTTGGCTCAGCGTTCAGTTCTTCCCTTCTACCACAGGAAGGGCTTGTCACTGAGCAACTGTTATTTCAAAATGGATCTCCCAGTGAGAAGATGCTTAGAGCAGAGCTCTGCCACAGCCATTCTGTAGCCACCAAAAAGTAATTGAAAAGGGAAATGAATGCCTGTTTCAACCCATTAAGATTTTAGGGTTCTTTGTTACTGAGAAAAGCTGTTTAGTAAATACACAATGCAATATTGTTCTGTAAATTGTCATCATGGAAGAATTTTTTCTCGTTTTGCTTATTTATATTTCCTAATTGTTCTATTATAACTATGTATTACACAAACACACATTGGTTAAAAAAAAGAAAACCTTAAAACAACAGGATAGGTCAACAAACTAAAAGGAATTGATTCTAACTTGACTGAGTCATTTCAATATCCAAAGAAATACTCATTGTTCACTATTTGTCAGCCAAAGAAGATTAGCAAAAAAGCCACACAGAAGAGCACTGGTGGTGCCCATCCATGCACAATCCAGGGGAGAAAAAGCCTTAGCTAATGGGCTTGGATATATTTTTCATCCAGCTGGCAATCACCTAGCAAGGAGATGGATATAGCAGCTGTATCTAATGAACTGTGAGGTTTGTGGTCCTTTGGCAAACTCATCCTCACTGGAAATGGCTACATCAAGCTGCCTAAGCTTGATGACATTAAACAGTCACCACCTCTAGCTTCCTTTGTCCTGATGCCACACCAGCTAAGCAACCTTCTGAGTATACCATATTATATGGTTTCTTAGTTACCTATTAGGAAAGAATGTCCTGGTTAAATCAGCTTAGACAGCATTTATTTAAATTAATAAATTGGCATTTAAATTTAATTTTTATAAGGGAATGAGGGAAGAAATACGCAAAGATTCTTGACTATTAAGTCAAATTCTCATTTAGGAAATCAGGATTTTCCATACTGCATTCTATCCAATGCAATCTTGACTACTTCTCATTTGCAATTCCATGTTCCTATTACACTTATTCCCATTCAGCTGCCACTCCACACACGTATACACATCATATACTCACTCTCTCACTGTGCTGATTTTGCATATTCTTCTCTGCCTGTCCAAATCCTACCCATCCTTCAAAAACACCTCAAAGCTCACCCTCCTCCCCTTTCCAGAAAACCTACCCGTCAATTCACAACAGCAGCACTACCCCTTTATACTGCTCTGCTCCTGTGTCAAGTCCATGAGACTTTTCTAGATGACTATCAGCTCCTTGAAGTTTTCTATACATAGCCCATAGCAACAGGTGAGTAGCAGATTCTCAAGAAATGTTCATGAAATTGATTTCTGACCAAATTAATCCAACAGCTTCAGGGCAGGGCTTATCCTACTTATCTTGGCAGATTGGAGGACTGGGATTTACAGCTGACAGTCCCACAACACACACACTTACGACTACTGCCAGGCAGTTCTGAATACTTTTTAATCAATTATCTTATAAAAACAAAAAGTGCAAGACTATGAGATATATATTATCATCACTCCGATGTTCCAGATGAGACAGCAAAGCTCAGATGACTGATAACATTCCTGAGGTCAGAAGTGGTACGGCTGGGATTCAGGGCCCAAGTTTGTTACCTCCTGCCAATTTTAGCTCATTATAATAAAATAAGGCTCATTAGAAACATAGTAAGCTAGGAAGAAATTCTTATATTTCTTCCCCAAAGAGTACAGTTTGAGATTGAAAAGTTTGGGATGGGAAGTAAGAGATGCAAAAAGGCAAGCTTGAATCAAACAGACAGATACTGATGTCTTCCACAGAAGACAGGTCACAGTGACTGCAGTATGTGGCCAAGTAGGACATCAAAGCTTGGGGCTAGAGCTGAATTGTTCAGGGCAACAGACGAAAGATTAGCCAATGCCACCTACATTTCCTCCTCTGCTCTTGTACCAGGTAATAAACCACCTTGCTTTTAAAGAAATGTTGGCCAATTATGTAAAGAATATTTATGCACAATCTCGGCAGAGGTACCCAGTCTGATCCTGGAGACAGGGGAGAAAGGGAAAACAGACAGAGTTTAATTTACACTTTTAATGGGGCTCACTTTAAACCTCAGACTTACTCTTTCTTCCTTCTTTATACATATGGCAGAGGATATAAGGATAAAGACAACAGAAAACCCTTCCTTTTCTCTCTTATGATTTAGGGATGAGAGTAACAGTAATTCCTCTACATTGTATGGAAGGGCCAAATAAGAGACTGTGGTAAAGCATCTAGTTCAATACAAGGGTGATTAACTGCTCTCTCTCCACTTTCCACCTATGTAAATACTGAATATAGCATCTCATGGCTGCTCTAGGCCTGGGATTGAAAAAAAAATTAGGTAAATCTCTCCATAGAAAAATTTCTAACTTTCAGTCTTAGCAATACCTCTGAGTAGAGCCATCACTTATGGGTTACAGACCACACAACTGTCTCTCCGTGTTTTTCCAAAAGTTTTTACTCTAACCTTCTGTAACAGATAACATTTTCATCATGACCCAGTACATATAAGATGCAAACATGCATAATACCCTCTATTTTCTACTGCATTTTAACAAAAGAAATGCTAGTCAAAAAAGGGGTGAAGATGGCCTACTAGAAGCAGCTCTCCTCTGTGGCTCCCACCCAGACGAACAAAAACAGTGAGTGAATCCTGTACCTTCAGCTGAGGGATCCAGGTTATCTCACTGGGACTAACGAGGTGGTTGGTGTGACCCATGGAGAGCAAGAAAAAGCAGGGTGGAATAATGGCCAATCTGAGAGCCACACAGGGTAAGGGGAACTCCCACCTCCAGTCAAGGGAGGTGGAGAGTGATCATACTACCCAACCAGGGAAACCATGCTTTTTCCAAGTATCTATGCAACCTGCGGATCAGGAGATCCCCTTGTGAATCCACGCCACCAGGGCCTTGGGTCCCAAGCATGGAGCTGTGCAGACTCTCAGCAGCTGCTCGGGTTGTGGACAGTGGTAGCAGGCTGGAGACTAAGATGACCAAGTTCCTGGGGAAAGGGGTGGCTGCCATCACTGTGGCTCCAGTTGGCTGTTTTCTCCTGCTGATGCCAGGGAGACTGGGCAGTTTAGACCAGGAGGAATTCCCCACAGTGAAGCACAGTGACTGTGGCAGATCATGGGCTGACTTCTTTAAGTGGGACCTGATCCATCCCCCCTCACTGGGCAGGGCCTCCCCACATGAATTCCAGCAACTCCAGCCAGGGATTTAGGATCAAACTCTTGATCCCTGGGATGGAGCCCCTGATGGGAGGGGCAGCCACTGTCTCTGGTTCAGCAGATTTAATCTCTCCTGCCTGCTGGCTCTGAGGAGTCTGGTCAGCTCAGAAAAGTGGGAATCCCCTCAGCCCCGTGCACCTGTTCTGCCAAGGGGCAGCCAGGCTGCTTCTTCAAGTGGGTCCCTGATCCTGTGTCCCCTGACTAGGTGAAACCTCCCAACAGAAGTCATCAGACACCTCATACAGCAGAGTTCTGGCTAGTATCAGGTCAGTGTCCCTCTAGGACAGAGTTCCCAGAGAAACAAACGGGCAACATCTTTGCTGTTCTGCAGCCTCCCCTGGTGATACCTCCAGGTATGGGAGGTACCCAGGTGAATAGGGTGTGGAGTGGAACCCCAGAAACCACAGCAGCCCTATGGAAGAGGGACCTACCTATTAAAAGAAAAACAGAAAGCAACAACAACAATTAACAAAAAAGACCCCACAAAACCCCAGCCAAAGGTCAGCAGCCTCAAAGATCCAAGGTAAATAAGCTCACAAAGATTAGAAATAATCAAAGAAAAAACACAGAAAATTAAAAAGAAATAGGGTGCCTCTTCTCCTCCAAATGATTGCAACACCTCTCCAGCAAGGGCACAGAACTGGACTGAGCCTGAGACAGATGAAGTGACAGAAGTAAGCTTCACAAGGTGGTAATAACAAGCTTTGCGGAGCTAAAGCAGTGTGTTCTAACCCAATTCAAAGCATCTAAAAACCAAGATGAAACACTACAGGACCTGTTAACCAGAATAACCAGTTTAGAGAGGAACATAAATGACCTGATGGAGCTGAAACACACAACACGAGAACTTCACAATGCAACCACGAGTATCAATAGCCACACAGACCATGTGGAGGAGAGAATCTCAGAGCTTGAAGACTATGTTGCTGAAGTAAGACAGGCAGACAAGATTAGAGGGGGGAAAAAATGAGAAGGAATGAACAAAACCTTCGAAAACTATGAGACTATGTAAAAAGACAAAACCTATGACTGATTGGAGTACCTGAAAGAGACAGGGGGAACAGAACCAAGTTGGAAAACATACTACAAGATGTCATCCAGGAGAACTTCCCCAACCTAGCAAGACAGGCAAATATTCACATTCAGGAAACCCAGAGACCCACAGTAAGATACTCCATGAGAAGATCAACTCTAAGATACCTAATCTTCAGCAAAGGTTGAAATGAAAGAAAAAATCTTAGAGGCAGCCAGAGAAAAAGGCCAGGTCACCTACAAAGGGAAGCCCATGAGACTAACAGTGGACCTCTCAGCAGAAACCCCACGAGCCAGAAGAGATTGGGGGCCAATATTCAACTTTTTTTTTGTTTGTTTGTTTGAGATGGAGTCTCTCTCTGTCGCCAAGGCTGGAGTGCAGTGGCGTGATTTAGGCTCACTGCAACCTTCAGCTCCCAGGTTCAAGCAATTCTTCTGCCTCAGCCTCCTGAGTAGCTGGGATTACAGGTGCCTGTCACCACACCCAGCTAATTTTTGTATTTTTAGTAGAGATGGGGTTTCACTATATTGGACCAGGCTGGTCTTGAACTCCTGGTCTCAGGTGATCTGCCCGACTCGGCCTCCCAAAGTTCTGGGATTACAGGCATGAGCCACTGCACCTGGTCTGAACATTCTTAAAAAAAAGAATTTCCAACCTAGAATTTAATATCTGGCCAAACTAAGCTTTGTGAGTGAAGGGGAAATAAAATCTTTTTCAGACAAGCAAATGATGACAGAATTCATCACCACCAGACCTGCCTTGCAAGAGCTCCTGTAAGAAGCACTGAATATAGAAAGGGAAAATGGTTACCAGCCACTACAAAAACATACTGAAGTACACAGACCAATAACACTGTGAAGCAACTACATTAACAAGTACGTAAAATAACCAGCCAGCATCATGATGACAGGATCAAATTCACACATAACAATATGAACCTTAAATGTAAATGGGCTAAATGCCTCAATTAAAAGACACAGAATGGCAAGCTGGAGAAAGAGTCAAAACCCATTGCTGTGCTGTCTTCAAGAGACCCATCTCACACACAAAGACACACATAGGCTCAAAATAAATGGAGGGAGGAAAAGCACATGGAAAACAGAAAACAGCAGGGGTCATAATCATAGTTTTGACAAAACAGACTTTAAAGGAACAAAGATAAAAAAATACAAAGAAGTGCCTCACATAACGGTAAAGGGTGCAATTCAACAAGAAGAGCTAACTATCCCAAATATATATGCACCTAATATAGGAGCATCCAGATTCATAAAGCAAGTTCTCACAGACCTACAAAGAGACTTAGACTCCCACACAAAAATAATGGGAGACTTTAACACCCCATTGACAATATCAGACAGATCATCAGGAGAGAAAATTAACAAAGATATTCAGAACCTGAAATCAGCTCTGGATCAAGCCGACCTGACAGGTATCTACAGAACCTTCCACCCTGAAACAACAGAATATACATTCTTTTTATCACTACATGGCACTTACTCTAAAATTGATCACATAATTGGAAGTAAAACACTCCTCAGCAAATGCAAAATAACTGAAATCATAACAGTCTCTCAGACCACAAAGTGATCCAATCAGAACTCAAGATTAAGAAACCCATACAAAACCACACAACTACATGGAAATTGAACAACCTGCTTCTGAATGAGTCCTGAGCAAATAATGAAATTAAGGCAGAAATTACGAAGTTCTTTGAAACTAATGAGAACAAAGACACAATGTACCAGAATCTCTGGGACACAGCTAAAGCAATGTTAAGAGGGAACTTTACAGTACTAAATGCCCACAGCAAAAAGCTAGAAAGACCTCACACCAACATCCTAACATCACAACTAAAAGAACTAGAGAACCAAGAGCAAACAAACCTCAAAGCCCAAAGACAAGATATGACTAAGATCAGAGAAGAACTGAAGGAGATAGGGCATGAAAAACCCTTACAAAAAAAAATCAATGAATCCCAGAGCTGGTTTTTTGAAAAAATTAATAGATAAACCACTAGCTAGACTAATAAAGAAGAAAAAATAATTGAATACACACAATAAAAATGATAAAGGGGTATCATCACTGACCCCAAAGAAATATAAACAACCATCAGAGAATACCATAAACACCTGTACGCAAATAAGCTAGAAAATCTAGAAGAAATGGATATATTCCTAGACACATACACACATACACCTTCCCAAGACTGAATCAGGAAGTGGTTGAATCCCTGAACAGACCAATATTGAGTTCTGATATTGAGGCAGTAATAAATAGCCTACCAACCAAACAAACAAAAAAGCCCAGGACCTTAAGGAGATTTTGGGCTGAGACAATGGGGTTTTCTAGATATACAATCATGTTGTCTGCAAACAGGGACAATTTGATTTCCTCTTTTCCTAATTGAATACCCTTTATTTCCTTCTCCTGCCTCATTGCCCTGGCCAAAACTTCCAACACTATGTTGAATAGGAGTGGTGAGAGAGGGCATCCCTGTCTTGTGCCAGTTTTCAAAGGGAATGCTTCCAGTTTTTGCCCATTCAGTATGATATTGGCTGTGGGTTTGTCATAGATAGCTCTTATTATTTTGAGATATGTCCCATCAATACCTAATTTATTGAGAGTTTTTAGCATGAAGGGTTGTTGAATTTTGTCAAAGGCCTTTTCTGCATCTATTGAGCTAATCATGTGGTTTTTGTCTTTGGTTCTGTTTATATGCTGGATTACATTTATTGATTTGCCTATATTGAACCAGCCTTGCATCCCAGGGATGAAGCCCACTTGATCATGGTGGATAAGCTTTTTGATGTGCTGCTGGATTTGGTTTGCCAGTATTTTATTGAGGATTTTTGCATCAATGTTCATCAAGGATATTGGTCTCAGATTCTCTTTTTTGGTTGTGTCTCTGCCCGGCTTTGGTATCAGGATGATGCTGGCCTCATAAAATGAGTTAGGGAGGATTCCCTCTTTTTCTATTGATTGGAATAGTTTCAGAAGGAATGGTACCAGTTCCTCGTTGTACCTCTGGTAGAATTTGGCTGTGAATCCATCTGGTCCTGGACTGTTTTTGGTTGGTAAGCTATTGATTATTGCCACAATTTCAGATCCTGTTATTGGTCTATTCAGAGATTCAACTTCTTCCTGGTTTAGTCTTGGGAGGGTGTACGTGTTGAGGAATTTATCCATTTTTTCTAGATTTGGAAGTCAGTGTGGCAATTCCTCAGGGATCTAGAACTAGAAATACCATTTGACCCAGCCATCCCATTACTGGGCATATACCCAAAGGACTATAAATCATGCTGCTAAAAGACACATGCACATGTATGTTTATTGCAGCACTATTCACAATAGCAAAGACTTGGAACCAACCCAAATGTCCAACGATAGACTGGATTAAGAAAATGTGGCACATATACACCATGGAATACTATGCAGTCATAAAAAATGATGAGTTCATGTCCTTTGTAGGGACATGGATGAAACTGGAAATCATCATTCTCAGTAAACTATCACAAGGACAAAAAACCAAACACTGCATGTTCTCACTCATAGATGGGAATTGAACAATGAGAACACATGGACACAGGAAGGGGAACATCACACTCTGGGGACTGTTGTGGGGTGGGGGGAGGGGGAGGGATAGCATTAGGAGATATACCTAATGCTAAATGGCGAGTTAATGGGTGCAGCACACCAGCATGGCATATGTATACGTATGTAACTAACCTGCACATTGTGCACATGTACCCTAAAACTTAAAGTATAACAATTAAAAAAAAAAATACATTAAAAAAAAAAAAAGCCCAGGACCAGATGCATTACAGCTGAATTCTACCACAGGTACAAAGAGGAGCTGGTACCATTTCATGTGAAACTATTCCAAAAAGTTGAAAAGGAAGAACTCCTCCCTTACTCACGTTATGAGGCCAGCATCATCCTGATATCAAAACCTGGCAGAGATACAACAAAAAAAAGAAAACTTCAAACCAACATATATGGTGAATATCAGTGCAAAAATCCTCAATAAATGCTGGCAAACTGAATCCAGCAGCACACTGAAAAACTTATCCACCATGATGAAGCTGGCTTCATCCCTGGAATGCAAGGCTGGTTCAACATATGCAAATCAGTTAATGTAATTCATCACATACACAGAACTCCAGACAAAAATCACATGATTATCTCAATAGATGCCAAAAAGGCCTTTGATAAAATTCAATATCCCTTCATGTTAAAAATTCTGAATAAACTAGGTATTGAAGGAACATACCTCAAAATAATAAAAGCCATTCATGACAAACCCACAGCCAGTATCATACTGAATGGGCAAAAGCAGGAAGCACGCCCCTTGAAAACCGGCACAAGACAAGGATGCCCTCTTTCAGCACTCCTATTCAACACAGTATTGGACATTCTGGCCAAGGAAATCAGGCAAGAGAAAGAAATAAAAGGTATTCAAATAGGAAGAGAAGTCAAATTTTCTTTGTTTGCAGATGACATAACCCTATATCTAGAAAACACCATTAACTCAGCCGAAAAGCTTCTTTACCTAATAAGTCACTTCAGCAATGTCTCAGGATACAAAATCAATGTGCAAAAATGATAAGCATTTCTATACACCAACAACAGACAAGCAGAAAGCCAAATCATGAATGAACTCCCATTCACAATTGCTACAAAGAGAATAAAATACCTAGGAATATGGCAAACAAGAGAAGTGAATGACCTCTTCAAGGAGAACTACAAACCACTGCCCAAGGAAATCAGATGACGCAAACAAATGAAAAAACATTCCATGCTCATGGATAGGAAGGATCACTATCATGAAAATGGCCATACTGCCCAGAGTAATTTATAGATTCAATGTCATTCCAATCACACTACCATTGGCAGTCTTCACAGAATTAGAAAACATCATTTTAAAATTCATATGGAACCAAAAAAGAGTCTGTACGGCCAAGACAATCCTAAGCAAAAAGAACAAAGCTGGAGGCATCCCACTATCTGAATTAAAACTATACTACAAGACTACAGTAACCAAAACAGTATGGTACTGGTACAAAAACAGACACATAGACCAATGGAACAGAAAGAGAACTCAGAAATAAGACTACACATTTACAAACATCTGATCTTCAACAAACCTGACAAAAGCAGGCAATGGGGAAAGGATTCCCTATTTAATAAATAGTGTTGTGAAAACTGGCTAGCCATATGCAGAAAATTGAAACTGTACCCCTTCCTTATACCTTATACAAAAATTAACTCAAGATGGAATAAATACTTAAATGTAAAACCCAAAACTGGAAAAACTAGAAGAAAATCTAGGCAATACCATTCAGGGCATAGGCATGGACAAAGATTTCATGATGAAAATGTCAAAAGCAACCACAACAAAAGTAAAAATTGACAAATGGAATCTAATTAAACTAAGGAGCTTCTGCACAGCAAAAGAAACTATCATCACAGCAAACATTCAACCCACAGAATGGGAAAAAATGTTTCAAACATCCATTTGACAAAGGTCTAATATCCAGAGACTACAAGGAACTTAAATTTACAAGAAAAAAAAAAAAAAAAAAAAACAACCCCATCAAAAAGCAGGCAAAGGACATGAACAGATACTTCTCAAAAGTCATACATGCAGCCAAGAAACTTACGAAAAAAACCCTCAATATCACTGGTCATTAGAGAAATGCAAATCAAAACCACAATGAGATACCATTTCACACCAGTCAGAATGGTGATTATCGTAAAGTCAAGAAACAACAGATGCTGGTGAGGCTTTGGAAAAACAGGAACGCTTTTACACTGTTGGTAGGAATGTAAGTTAGTTCAACCATTGTAGAAGACAGTGTGGCGATTCCTCAAAGACCCAGAACCAGAATTACAATTTAATCTAGCAATCCCATTACTGGGTATATACCCAAAGGAATATAAATTATTCTATTATAAAGACACATGCACATGTATGTTCATTGGAGTGCTATTCACAATATCAAAGACAGGGAATCAACCCAAATGTCCATCAGTGATAGACTGGATACAGAAAATGTGGCACATATACACCATGGAATACTATGCAGCCATAAAAAGGAATGAGATCATGTCTTTTGCAGGGACATGGATAGATGTGGAAGCCATCATCCTCAGCAAACTAATGCAGGAAAAGAAAACCAAACACTGCATGTTCTCACTCATAAGTGGGAGATGAACAAGGAGAACATGTGGACAACAGGGAGGGAAACAACACACACTGGGGCTTGTAGCGGGTGGGAAGAGGGAGAACATCAGGAAAAATGGCTAATGCAGGCTGGGCTTAATACTTAGGTGATGGGTTGATAGGTGCAGCAAACCACCATGGCACACGTTTACCTATGTAACAAACCTGCACATCCTGCACATGTAAAATTAAAAGAAAAAAACATGCTAGTCACAAAGCACTAAATTAACATAATGACCCACTAATAGGTTACAATCTACAATTTGAAAAGCATTGACCTAGATTAAGCAGATATAAGAAACATATTATTAATGTATCCATGTATGTAATTCAACACTTTTAGGAAAGCCAATATTTTGCTATTCCTTGAATTATCCTCATTCAAATTATTAAAGAGTAAGTGCTCTACAAACTCTAACTTAATGACTTATAAACTGACAGAAATTTTAAAATGGAATGTTTTTCCTACAGACTAGAAGGCTTTAGATTTCGTCTCTGGAGCTAAATAAAACATAATTTTTAAAAAAGCAAAATCACTTGGAAGTGTTTCCCAAACACAGGCATCAATGCACTGCCTCAGTTGTTATAATCTATGGCAGGCATAACAACAGGGCTCTGCTGCTCTAGAACCTATAGCAAATACCACTTACTAATAATACTGCTTATTTCTTGAACCCCATTGCAGTCTGCAATTTCTTCTTACTCCAACCCTCCAGGCAGCTACCAAAAAACTGTAGCACACAAGTACATCCAACGCATATTTACTGAGTCCCTACTATGTGACAGGCATTGTTCTAGGTAGAGGCAGACAGCAGTAAAAATGCAAAGCATCTAACTTCATAGAACATAGATTTGAGTGAGGGAGGTGGCTAACAAATGAATAAGCAAATACATTGGTTGTTTCAGGTTGCTCTGGGTGCTTTAACGAACAAAAGTAGGGTAAGAGGAAAGAGCATAACGGCAGGAGTGGGTAAGTGCTATTTCAAAGAGGATGGCCATGGCCCAATTATTCGTCAGGGCATGAGCGCCGAGAACAAAATCTACTTAGCTAGCTAAAAACATGATTTATCAGGTATTAAACAGTTGATTGCTGGAAAGGCCAAAGAAAAACTTCAAGGCTGATTGTCTACGAAACACACCCACATCCATACTTGCCACTCATGGTCCACACTCGCCTTACACACCTCATACGGTGTGTCTGATGGTGGCACCAAACCACAACCAGAACCTGAGCAGCAAGAGGAGAGGGAAATATAGTTTTTACCTTTCCGGGCTCTGCAGTGGAATAAACGGAAAAATGCCTCTATGAAAACACAACATTCTTGCAGGCCCCTGATTAATGAGGAACTAATGAAAGAAAGTGTTCCAGGTGTGTGAAACAAAAGGCTGAGAGTGGGAATGAGCTTGGTGTATGCACACAGCAGCAAGATGGCGAGGGTGGCTGAAGCTTGGGCAGTGGGAGAGGAAATAATGAGAGATGAGGCAGGGAGGGTATTCAAGACCCAGTTCAAGTAAGTCTTGCAAGCTTTGATAAGGAGTCTAAATGTATTTTCCTAAGTGTAGAAGGATGTTATAGGATAAGGATTTTAAGCAGAGGAATAACATGTTCTGAATAACCTTTTTTAATAGACCATTGTAGTTCTATAAACTGTTCTCCATGCTTGATTTACATCAATAGCTTAAAAATGTACAATTTTAAAGTGACTTCATTTGATCTTGTAGGGAGTAACTTTTTCAGTTAAAAAAGGCCTATAAGGTAGTATTTCTCAATCTATAACTCTGCCACGGATACAGTACATGTGTGAGCATGATCATCTCTACTTCTCTAAGACCAAGAGGAGTAGCCAAAGGCAGCAGGCCCAAGCCTGGACATCCACCTCTTGCCAGGCTCCAGGAAGATGTGGTTAATCAAGGGTAAATTTTTTTCTAAAAAACAAAACTCAGACCTCTGGACTTAAAAACCTGAGATTCTTCCTAGTTAGAAACAAAAACGAAATTAGCTTCCAGCACTGAAATCAACCTATTTTAAACAGTCTTAAAGGTTTTTTTGTTCCCTTCTCCAATATGCAACTCAAAGCCAAAACATTTCAAACTCAAACAAGAGAATGAAATAAAAATAAAATTAACCAAATTATGTTTATTTTAATTTTTTTTCAAAAAGTAAGCATTTTATACTAACATCCATTTGCAACAGGCCACTTTCTTAAGGAGTGGAACCACTTAAAAGAAAATGTCAATTTAAAAATTGTTCCAGAATGGGAGTGAGGAGTTCTTGCCATAAGTACATGCCTAGTTTAGCAACTATTATGCTTCTGCCAGGAGCATTTATTACTGTTATGAGGTCACCCATTATAAATGTGGTCTGAATGTTCTAATTTGTTTTTCTTTGTACAATGTTAATGTTGCAAGCTTTTGAGCCAAAACATATTTTTCTCCAGTTAAAAAAAAAACCAACCATGAAACAAAATTGCAGAAAGGGCATCAATTTTAAACAAATTTGCTATATTATATATTTTATATGTTTGTATGTTAAATTTAATTTCTTTGACTTTCTCCAATACTGGCTTTGATGAAGGGTCACACTAAAACCACTTGAGTCAACTCCTGCCTTTTTGACCCAGTCAGAAAGATAAAAAAGCAAAACAAAATATTCCCTTTGCCTTCTCTCCATACAGCCTGCCTTTTAACTCTTTTCACACATAAACCTGAACTATTCATTTTCTTTCTATTTCATCAACTTTTGCCTGCTCTAGCTCCCTTACGAACATTAAATTCTCTGTGGTGAGACTTGGTAAATAGAAGAACACAAAAAATGCTCCATAGGATTAGACTAAATGCTGAAGCTGGCTCAGTGGGACTGGTGATGGCCAGCTTCCAAGATGGCACCCAGCGGCCTGCCTCTGGGACTCATGTGCTTGTGTATTGCCTCCCACTTCTGTCCAAGGGTTTAACAGCCTTTCTTCAAGCACATTTGGCAGAAATGGGATTAGTTTCACCCTGCCCTAGTGAGCCCTTGATGCTTTGACTGTATCTTACCTCCTGGAGCAGCTGCTACACCCCTACCCTGTCGCCATTTCCTAAAACAACACCCTCAACAAGGTTACCTTGTATGTAATAGTCTTCTAACCTCACAATCTTTTATTTTATTAATTCCTCCATTCATCTACATTCATCTAGAATCACAGCAATATTTACCTATTTTCCCATGTTATCCATTACATGCTCAAATTAACTTTACTTTTCCCCATAGGGAATTATAAAAGAAGATTTGTAGCTTTAGCATATTATTATGTGTGTGCTTTGGTTTGTTTGTTCTTGCAATGAAGTAGGCAGAGACAGGGATTACAAAGAGGTTAGATCATTTAGCTTCATAGACAGAGATACAGGACTAGAAGGGAATATTCAAACACAGTTATCTCAGCTTTGGGAATACTGATGCATTTTTAATACTTTACAGATTTGCTGAAACAAATGTTTAATACATTTTATAATCAGAGAATATTAACAAAAAGTATCACGTGTATTCACGTATTAGCTGTGCTTTTGAACACAGCACTCTCCTAAGACCTGAAATGTCATACAATCCGAAGAAAAATGCTAAAAACCTTTAGGAGATGACATATGGTACAAGAAAAACAGGAAATGATGACAGAAGACAGTAGGAAGTCAAGGAAATTTTATAATTTAGAGATATTGAGTTTGAAAGGGGATTGGTGCAAAAATACCCCACCTAAACTAAAAAGAGAAAATTGGGTTTTACAAAAAGGAGGCAATGGGGAGAGCAGAGTTCAGCACAAAAGCCAAGATAACATGCAAAAAAAAGACATCACAGACCTTCAGTCTCCACTCGACTGCTACAGATATCTGTGAAGCTGTCAACCAGGTGATGTAGAGATCTTGTGGGAATAAAGGATTAAAGAATGAAAGTGATAACAGAGTTATCCTAGATCAGGAGAATGAGGCTAAAAGGAAAAAGCTAAGACAGAGATAGAAAATTAGGTGGCTGTGACTTCTGATAGTCCCGCAGCCTGCTTCAGAAGCGCTCTGCTCTGTTTGGCCAATAAACGAGTGTCTAGAAGGCACCCTGGAAGATGGGTATGAGTGGATGCCACTGAGATTGTCAAAGTGAAAAGTTTCCTGGGTACAATACACGGAGTTCCTCTAAACAAGACTGCATTTTGACCTTGACTTTTTAACTGAAATTTTAAAAATCTTGAAACTGAGTTTATGGCTTTAACAAACTACTAAATCCAGACTTTTGCTTTATTCCATGTTTTAGAGAACTCCAGAGAAAAAGAATTTTCTCAAGCCACATACACGACCCTGGCAGAAGCAAAAGACAGGTCCAAGGACATTATCTTTATTATGTGCTACTAGTCATACTGCTTTAAAACAATATTCATATTTGTATAAAACTGTAACAAAACAGATACTATAGAATCTCACTTGAACAAGACTTTAAAAATCATTTAGTCCAAATACTCATTTACTCGTTTAGCTGAGCCCCTTGTTCAACATCCTAATTGCACAATTATTCTTGAACATTTGCAGGTCAAGGAACCCACTATTTCCTGACATAGTATGATCTATTCATGGACACCTCCAACTTTGAGAAAGCCTTACTTGTTTGTTCTAGTTTATTTTATTTTTAATCTTCAAGTTACCTAAATCTATTCTTTAGAGCTGGTTTCATTTTAACCAGAAAGCTCTATAGGAATATAGCATATATCTACATAGCAAAACTCTGTATATTTTGCTTTGTCAAAGACTTTCTAGACAATAGGTCTTTTGTATATCAGGATCTATAAACACAAAGGATTAAAGAATACCAACCAGGCCTCTTCTGTTCATAGTGATATATGCATCATATTTCTCAAATCGAAACCCAAAAAGGTAAAGATACGTAAGTTTTCTTGTCCTTAATGCCCCAAAATGTAAAATAGAATTCCATGGGCAATTATGACTACCCCATTCTGACCCAACTCATTAGGGACTACTGCCATTTCCCATGTATGGGAAACTCATATACGTAGAGAAAATCTGCAGATATTCCCTTGCAAGTAGAGAAGTTGGAAAACAAAAACAAAAAAACCCAAAAAACCCTCAAAGCTCCTGCTTTGAATCCAAAAACATAACCATATTTTGTTAAAATGGGCATTAAAGTACCAGGCACGTTCCAATCATTCCTGGCAACATGAACCACCAGATGTTTACTGGATTACACATTTCAGCACAATTGCATTCTCTGAGCCTCTTAAGGTGACTCTTTGGATTGACAACACATTTTAATAAAATATCTGGGAAAAGGGTATAATTTTATTAAGTCAAGGATGAGCAATGTGAGAAACAAGAGTTAAAAACAACAACAACAGCAAACCTCTATGCATATCCTCAAACTACCTGGAATTATATGTGTTCACAGCAATTAACAATTGGCAAGAATTAGAAGATCTTGAGTGGGATATAAATACAAAATACATGAAAAATGACCAAAAAATGAAATGAAAATTCATTCTTATAGAAGTACATACTGAATATGCCAGTAAAATTAAAAGAAAAATCCAGTGTTTAATACAAACCCCTCCTCCCTGCCTGGCCACCCCCACAGTGCTCTGCAGATGGCATACAATACCAGTCACAGGAGCGCCGATGCACTTGCTAAATGCGTTTTAAACATACACATAATTACAACAATCCAAGTCTTCAGGAAAATAAAATGAGGTTAAAGGGTCATATTCCAAAGCAGTGATTTATTATTTGTAGTGATGCCTTAAAGGTTTTATTTTTTACCATTTGATATCACTCTCTTCCAAACCCCAGGATCTGAGGGCAAAAATAAGCCTCTATTTAAACAGACAAGATGAAGAAAAAAATTCATACTGAGGAGAAAGGTTCATCCGTCAATGTGAACAAGGAGTTTACATCACTAGCATTCTACTGGTTTTCTTGGGGAAATAAGTCTCTGCAGAAAAGCCCACAATCCACATCCCACTCGGAGCAAAGGCCCTTCTCACCCGAAGAGCCCTAGTGATTCATGTCATCGCCATCTGTCCCACTGGACACCCCTCAAAACTCACTTCTGGCTAGCAAAATAAGGTGTGTGCAATTTCTGATACTGTTTTATCAATTACTGCTTTTTCTTTAAGGATTATTTCATTAAAAAAAAAAAAAACCTGCCAATGTTCCAATACAGGCTCCAAAGGGGTGGGGAAGGCACCCTGGGGTGCTATATAAGACTCATTTTGAGACATGCCTACAAATGTCTATCAGAATAAACTGTATCCCAAGTAACTAGGACCAAGTGCTTGAGCCACCCAAGACCAGGAACTGCTGTATTTATCGTTTTGTTTTTCCTTGAAGTTCTACAGCATAGCTGGGACCATAAAAGCCTTAGAAGTTAAAAAGATTGACGTTTACTGAGACAATAATGCAATGTCTCATTTTATACATGAGGAAGGTGATATTGTATAAGGTTAGGTGACATGCCCAAGGCCATGAAGCTGTGTAACAACAAGACCAGAGATGGGCCTGGGTCTTTGGACTCCTGTTTCAGGAACCATTCTGCATAAACAGATGATCATTCTGGAATATGTGTCCTATTAACACAGGGCAAGAGGGAGGCATTTGCTAGTGTAACTGTTTACTAAATCATTCCCTAAAGACTTATCACACCCAATAAAATCCAGCCAGTAAAGAATCATAGTAAGTATTTATTTAATGTGTTGATGTTCAAAATGTGTTGCATTAAAAGTCAGCTTTTTAAAAGGCCTACGAGTCACCCAATGGCTGCATACATATTGTTTCCACTGAAGCGACAACCATTTTTAAGTAGGTCACACATAGTAATGCCATGTAATTTAGAGTGTGATGACTAACAACACATTTGAAAGCGGAAGCCAATTTATTGTTACAATTTCTAAACTAGTGCAGACATACAGACTATGATTGTTGAGCCTTGTTTTTAACAGTAAAAATTGAATTTCAACTCCCCTTTCTCCCAGCTGCAGTATTGAACTTAAACGTCTACTAGATCAGTGGGTGGACGATCAAAGAACATTTAAAACATTTTAACTTTACTACCCACAAGGATGTGGGAGTAATATGTCAGTGGGACTAAAAT
Source organism: Pongo abelii (assembly GCF_028885655.2). NCBI lineage: Eukaryota > Metazoa > Chordata > Mammalia > Primates > Hominidae > Pongo > Pongo abelii. Next base: position 20,529,054 of record NC_071992.2, read on the forward strand.
GTATGTGACAGAGTCTTAAGAGATTCCCTAACTCGACAAGAAGCTGTTTGTTCCCTTTTTTAAAGAAGCAACACACTCACCCTTACCTTTGCTCAGTCTACTTTTTAGAGTGCCAAATAGAATAAAAGAGTTAAATCAGAATCTAAAAATATCCATGTTCTTACATGTTCTGTTTCCAGTGCAGTTGAAAACACTAATCACAGCTGATAATCTGAGATTTCTCTTATCTAGATGGCCTTGTAAAAAGGTTTCCCTTCAAGTGAGTAATATGTAATCCACACTAAGAATAAACTTAATCTTTAAAAAATGGAAAACATTAATTCTTTCTTTCCATTTCCTCCCCCTTCATTTCCACCCCAAGGAAGTACAGATGCGAATAAATGTATCTAAATATAATCATTAGAGAAAGATGTCAATCTCATTTCCAAAAGCCTGAAGCCAAGTAGGAGGACAAAGAAGAAGCAACAATGGATGAGTGAGAAAAGCATACTGACCTCTTCGGCCTGGGATGCCCTGAGGCTGCCTCTGACCAGCGCCCCCTTCCATCTGCCTAAATCTCATCTATCTATAGAGCCCATTCAAATTCTGTCACCCCCAAGGAGCATTACTGGAGTATAATATGCCCTCCAAACTCTAATTTTCTGAACTATTTCAGCACCCATTATGCGAACCCCACAATGAGCAACAATTATAGAATGCCGTAGGTCCCTTGCTAGCTGTTTTACATGTTATCAGTTTTGTTTCCCTATTTAAACCATTAAGATGAAGAACCTGCAACATAACTCATGCTTTTAAAATGTTTTCCATAATACTGGCATGCAAACGGACAAACAGGTGCTTGAGAAAAACAAACAAACAAACCATGCTCCATTGAAATGACACAGCAAAATTCATGCCTCTTAAGAGTGACCCACAATATTTCCTCCATGGGCAGTGCATGAACCCAGGAGCACACAAAGGACATGTGGCTGCAGATGACACGTGTGTTCCAGCTTCTTTGAAAAGGCCAGGTGTAACGATCAATACTACTGTTGTTGTTACTCATCTGCATAGAAAGCTAAGTGCCATAAGTAATACTTAGGAATGAGCTGTCATGCAAACTCTGCAAATGCCTTTGTGCATATATGGATTTAATTTTTCTTTCATTTTTGCATTCATCATCCAGTGCACTTTCTCATTTTATAGAAAGTCATTAAAAAGATCTTCAGTAGCTATTTTAATATAATCTAAGTTAGTTCCTCAGGCGTTTCTCTACTGAAGATCAATTAAATGCTTAGCACAGAGCGACATCCTGAAAGAAATACAAAAAGACATATGACAGAGTTTCCTTTCTATTTTGAGGGGGGGAAAAAAATCTTGTTCCTTCTGTATCTCCAGTACCATCTCTCCCAAGGCCTTCCATACACTAATGGTTCAAAGAATATGTCAGTGGCATTGCACTGTTTACAGAATAATGACATTTGTAAGTATAAACATAGCAAAGTACAGTAGCCTTTTTAAAATAAACAATCATATGAAAGCCAAATACATAAAAATAAATACATTTTAAGAACACATTTTTAATTCTGACTTAAATTTCTAGAAGATTTGATTCTCCCAGACACTGCCACTGAAAAATCATTTATTGATTTTAAATCTCTCATGTTTCCTGAGGCAGAAATTAATTTAATGTGATTGGCAACTTCTGTTTCCATACACGATGGAATACCTAAGGAAGTTTCCAGTAGCCACAGCAGTGAAACACTATCATAGCCATATGAACGCAAGTAAAGATCTGTAAACTTACATGTCTACAGTTATACAGAAAATTATTCTTTTGAGGGTTAATGATAATAGACATAAGAAGAATGAAAATACTAAAAAGAAGAAGAAAATATGAGCCTAGGGTTTGGGTTCCTTTTAAGCAGGTAGGGGTGGAAGAATCAAGTGGATTAGAAATCTCAGCATCAGGACGAGTAGAGGGGTAATGCCTGTCACCAAGGCTATTACAGCAGTCTATAAATGGAAGAAGAAAAATGAGGCAAAATCATATTGGGCAAAACAAATAGTAATATTAAAGCCAGAAATCTCCTTAGAGTTCTTACTGTGGGGCCAGGTGTGGTGGCTCATGCCTGTAATCCCAGCATTTTGGTAGGCCAGGGTAGGAGCATCTCTTGAGGCCAGGAGTTCAAAGCCAGCCTGGGCAACATAGCGAGACCCCCATCTCAACAGAAAATAAAACATGAGCTGTGTGGTGGTGTGCACCTGTAATCCCAGCCACTTGAGAGGCTGAGGCAGGAGGATCACTTGAGCCCAGAGTCTGAGGCTGCAGTGAGCTATGATCACTCCATTGTACTCCAGCCTGGGTGACAGAGTGAGACCCTGTCTGTAAAAAAATAAAAAATAAAAAATAAAAATAAAATAATTCTTTCTGCTGGTGGGGACCTGGCAGGGGAAGTGTAGAGGGTTAATGTGGGCATGTAATTCCTCATTTGAGAAAGATAAATGGGCTTAACAAATGATTCAAGAACAAATAAGCTTATTAATAAATGGAAAAATAAATAAAGGCATGAATAAAAGCAGCAAGGAGATAACATATAACTAACTAACAGTCTGTGTCCCTGGATATAAGGAGAAATATGTGGTCAAAGAACAATCACAACAACTAGATGGGAACAATGGGAGATGTGGAATGGCCAGGTGGGCTTAGGCAAAATTAGTGGCTCAGAAAAGAAAGAAAAAGTCATGTAAAAGGATTTTAAGAGACAAAGTGAACAGAATTCTACCATGTTGGGAATCATTGAGCAAATATGATTTCCTAGTTCTTTTCTGCCAAATAATCTTCCATTAAAATTTTCAGTGCAGCAAACGGGTTCTACGTATTGGCTCCCCATCATATTTCCTATGTAACCCATGCCTGGAGTAAGCCTCTACTCCAGTCCACCCAAATTCTATCCATCCTTTAGGTCTAACTCGACGCAAGCCCCCAAGAACTCTTTTATTCTTTAGGAAACTTAGAAAATAGTAATCTTTCTCTTTTTCTGCAGTTAGCTTTGGGAAGAGGGGCTACAAACAGAGAAGGGACAGAAATATCAAAAGGAGAAAATATAAGTAGGATCAGATCTTCAAAGAACTGAATATTATAGATTTCCTTGGTTGGGGTCAGAAGAAAGATGAAAAACAAAGTATTCCAATCCCACTTTGTCCTAAAGGGGAGAAATCCATTATACTTCCTTCAAGCAGGCTAGCTTTTGATTTCTGGAACCACTGGGGACAATGGGCTTGGCATTCTTTTCTACTACCCTCCCACCTCATGTTCCACTTTCCTCTCTTTTGAGAGATGGGGACATCTAGAATGGACTCAGTACGTGTCCTAAAGTAAAGGACAGCCAGGGAGAGGAAGAAGAAGACCCACTGAGAGGAACTTTTATTTTTCCTTTTTATTTTATTATTATTTTTAATGAATTCCTCCAGCACTAAACCTGTAAGATGAACAGATATCATCTCCTAGGTTATTGGCCAAGAACACACTGCCACAATACCAAAGAAGATATAATGCGGAGACTCTAGGCAACTCCCAGAGAAACAAGTTATAAAAGAGAGGGGAAGCAAAATTAGTGGCACCAATGGCAATGACGCAAAGAAAAAGAAAAAGGAAAGAAATGCCAAGCTGTAGCCAGGCAATGCAATGTAAAACCATTGCTTCATGTCCCGCCCACTTCCACACCCACTGAGAGTGCTGTTCTTGGGGACTAGAAAACAGCTTGAGGTAACAACAGAAGAATCAATGCCAAGCCATACTTATCTCTCAGCCAAGACACTAACCTCACAGTTCATGGACGTTATTGAAAGACAGAAGACAAACACAACAGGAGAAGCTGAATGTGGTTCTCTCCTGCCTTGTCCACCACTTCCCTAAACCCAGAAAGGCACTCCTGTGCCAAATCTGTTTAAGAATCATATGAATCACTGGCCTCTGTTTCTTTTATGCATTTATTGTAGACCAGCCTACACTGACATCGATGAGCTAGTGAGATATTGCCAAGTAATAAGCAGCCAGAGACATTAAGTTACTGAACTTTAATGAAATGACAGCTTAGAATTTAAAGACAAAGAAATGTCTTTTATCGTCTTCCACATACAGAAAAGGAACATAGCTGCTTAAAAGAACCACCGTAATTCCCCAATATTCTCTTGTATCCTTATTTTAATATCAACTGCTGTATAGCTGATTATAATCATTACATTATGATATCAAACCCTAAATATAAAGATTTAAATAAACTACGAGATTATCTGCTACCTAGAACTAGGCCCAAATCTCCATCCATTCCCATGACTTTAATTCATGCTCATGGCAAAAGATTTCCAAACAATTCTATCTTCTCATCTCAGAGTCTATTAGAACATGAACTCGATGTCTGTTCTGTTGCATCTTTATAGCCCCTAGAGCATGCTTAATAGGTATCAATTGAATGAACCTAGGTCTAATGAAATCTCAGATTCAGCTTATGGAAAATACCTTCATTCCAACTAAACCAAAACTACTGTCTTAAAGTTCCAACCACGCTTCTGGGCTCTAACTTTAGATAGTCTTAACTCATCTCTGTCCTTTATTTCCACTATCCAGACAGTCCACCATCTAGGAAATTTTCTTTAGAAAATAAATTGCTAGGCTGGGTGCGGTGGCTCATGCCTGTAATCCCAGCTCTTTGGGAGGCCGAGGCGGGAGGATCACCTGAAGTCAGGAGTTCTAGACCAGCCTGGTCAACACGACAAAACCCCATCTCTACTAAAAATATAAAAATCATCCAGGCAGGCTAGGCACAGTGGCTCACGCCTGTAATCCCAAAACTTTGGGAAGCCGAAGTGGGTGAACCATGAGGACAGGTATTCAAGACCAGCTTGGCCAACATGGTGAAACCCCATCTCTACTAAAAATACAAAAAACTAGCTGGGCATGGTGGTGGGCACCTGTAATCCCAGCTACTCTAGAAGCTGAGGCAGGAGAATCGATTGAACCTGGGAGGCGGAAGTTGCAGTAAGCCGAGATCGCACCACTGCACTCCAGCCCAGGAAACAGTGCGAGACTCTGTCTCAAAAAAAAAAAAAAAAAAAAAAAAAAAAAATTAGCCAGGCATGGTGGCGGGCGCCTATAATCGCAGCTACTTAGGAAGCTGAGGCAGGGAGAATTCCTTGAGCCTGGGAGGTGGAGGCTGCAGTAAGCCACGATCGTGCCACTGCACTGCAGCCTGGGTAACAGAGCAAGACTCCATCTCAATCAATCAATCAATAGTTAAATTAAAAAAAAAAAATCCAAATACACACACACACACCTCTTACTCATCTTTACCTCTCTGCCACAACCCTACTCCACTATTCCAGGCTGGCTATCATTACCCATATTTTGGCAGTCCTGTCTAAGCTGGACTTTTTACTTTCAGTGTCTGCATACCAGTTGCAGATGAAAAGTCTCTTTTGCTCAGAAGTTATTTATACTTCCCTATTACCCACCTACTCTCCCAAGTAAAATTATGCTCTTAAGGAAAACCATTCAAAGTCCAAGTTTGTAACATATCCCACCCAACAAGTTGGCCTCCTCATTGCCCTACTAGTCTACTAAGCTACTTTCTAGAGTTATATTTAACCCATTTTTATCCATTTAGTCCATTAGAACACACATTCCATGAGGGCAGGGATTTTTCACTGTTATATCTTCACCACCTAGATTAATGCCTGAAGACTGGACCCTTAAATATTTGCTGAATGAAATAATGATTTTAAGAAAAACAGAAAAAAAAAATGCAGAGAAAGGGAAGTAGAAGACAGAGTGTTAAATTTCACAAAGGAATTTATCATTATAGGTTCAGGTCAAGTCCCACTTTCACTCATCACTTCAGCCTTCACTGATTTCTCTCTTCTCTGATTTTCCATGGAACTTCTGCATCATACAATTGAGCACTGAAATACTCATTGCAAGAATTCAATGAAAAGTTGAGAAGCTCCTATCCACCAAACTCTGCATAACAGACATGGTCTATGCCTTCTCCAAACTTACGGTCTCATAGAAACATTCAACAAAGTCAATTAAAAACCAGCTACCACAGGTGCACATAGAAAGAACACTTAATTTGGACTTTGACAACAGGGAAGGCTTCTCAGAGGAAGGGACAGCTAAGGGAAGACTTGAAGGGTGAGTATGAGTTACCCAGACAAAAAGGAGGGAGGAGTGTTTCAGGCAGAGGAAACAGCATGGATAGAGACTTAGAGGCAAGACAGAGTGTTTAGGAAAAGTGTTTGGGAAATGAAGGAAGTTCAGTGGTTCTGGAGTACATGGGCAGCAAAGAGCCAAAGCTGTTGGGGTGGGCAAGGACCAGACTTTCAAGGGCCAAGCAGTCACCTTGAGTTACGATGCGTGAGCTAAAAATGTGAATTATGTGAAGTCATGCATAAGTTAATTAGCTTGATTTAGCCATTCCAAAATGTATACAGATTTCAAAACATGTTGTACATGATAAATATAATCTTTATATGTCAATTAAAACTTTTGAAAAAAAAAGCTATGAAAATGAATATGAAAGGGAAGCTGGGAAGGGGAAGGGGACAGAGAGGGTGGACGCCTCACATGTCAGTTCTGCTTCTCAGTTATTCTGGATGATTTCTTTTAAGAAAAGCAGAGATCTGGTTTCAGGCTTTCTCTATATCTCAAAATGTCTGTTCAAAAAATGTGGAATTCACAAGAAAACCTGTTGATTTGAAAACTTTGATTCTTCCTGCACCTTTCCCATCCAAAGAAAAAGAACAGCTGTAAAATTTAACAACAGAGACTAATAAGCAATTTTAAACGCTAGAGACTTCATCAACTATAAGAACCTTACGTCCCTTTCAATTTTCTTCCCCTTTGAGACTCTGAACTAGTCAGTAGAGATTTCTGAACTAGACGTCCCCCACAATCCACAAACCTATAAATTTTCATAATTATGCATTCTGTAAAATCTTAAGCAATGAGCTAAGGAAACAGCTCTAAGTGGTTCTGATTTCAGTTTCTCTGTTGCATCAGATTAACTGACTCCTTTAATCCACAGCAGTGTCTAACATTAGTCCATACTCAATACCAAGTTCTAGTCAAATGTGGGACCTTGTGTAAGGTTCTTACCCAAAATTATTTCAAGATGAAGAGGGCTGTATCTAGACTTATGCAGTTCTCCTAAGAACATGCCACCACATTAAATAAAAGTAGCGTGAAGCAACCATAAAACGAATAAACACAGGTCAAAGCTCCTAAGACAAAAAAAGGGTGCAGTGCAGGTTTCTATGTAAGGTATAGATTTTAACTGGATAATTTTTAGTAACTGTATATCAAGAAAAGATACCCAACATCTGTCTCATGTATTACCTTCAAACACTCTTCTTTCTCTAAAGAGCTTGCACTCTCCCTGGGCCATGAATGAAATGAGGCCAGTATGAGAAATTACAAATGCCATTCTGGGGGAAAATCCTTCACATCCCTATCTCAAGCCTAGTACACAGGAGAAGGAAATAAATCCTCACACTAAACCTTCCACTGAGGAAATTACTAATTCAATTTCTCTTACAATGTTGCTACAATGCACTAAACATTTCTACCCAGTAAAAACTCTTATTTATCACGTTCGTTTATTTCCATTTTAATTAGAGTAGCAAAGCCTACATTCTACAAAGACTGGAAAAGAAAGTATCATAAAGCAAAAAAAGCTTCCTTATTTTTGAAACAGGAACATCATACGGGATACTAGCTAATGACTTTCAAAAATAAGAAATATGCTCAAGTATTGCCTCTTTCTAATAACAAGTAATATGCTGTGTTTTTCCCAAGGCACCACTTCTTTTGAGATATTTTGAATATGAAATATTTCTTTGGGACAGCTCTAAAAAATCTACATTTATTCCACAACCACACAACACTAAAATGAGGACCTGACCTTCTAGGTATGAAGGTACCATGGCACAATCATCAACATTGCCACCAATTCTCATCTGCTAATATGTAAAATGTCTCTTTCTCCAGCTGACAAGCGGTAAGTATTCTCCAATAAAAACAAACATGTACACCCCACATTATAACTAAAACATTATCTAGCTTTGACCTGTCATTGTGAGGAAATACAAAAACGTTTTATATATAAATGTTAACGAGATGACCATGCGTTATAGTTGAACTAGCAATGTGATCTTTAACAAAGTCGACCCTTAGTACCTTTGAGGAAAGATAAAGAAAAGATACACTATATCCACTGTTACATTCACTGGCCTTTCATCCATCCACTCAAAAGTATTTATTGATCACTTTCTATGTGCCAGATACTGTACGCTACACAATGTTTACACATATTTTTGGCTTCTATCCCTTAAAATACCAGTAGCAGCTAATTGCCTCAGCTGTAACAACCAAATACATCTCCAGACATTGCCAGATGTCCTTTGGGAAGCCTTGTCTTAGAGTTTAAGATTCTGTAGCCACTGTTTTTCAGAAATTTAAGATATAACTGAAAGACAAGATGTGTGTACTTGAAATGTATGAAAACACTGAACAAATAAATAGCCTGTAATAACATTTTAGGGTTGGCAAGATGGCTACCAAATAAAAAAAAAAAATCACATGTACCTAGCCAAGGTCGAAAATAATGTTTATTTTTAAATAAAACTTTAAAAAGATAATTTCTTTCTAAAAGCCATTCCAATCTGTCCTCTCTAGAAAATTCACCCCTTTACCTCCCCTCCAAAAAAACACTCTTCACCAGCCTGGCCAACATGGTAAAACCCTGTCTCTAATAAAAATACAAAAATTAGCTGGGCATGGGGGCGGGCACCTGAAATCCCAGCTACTTGGGAGGCTGAGGCAGGAGAAGTGCTTGAACCCGGGAAGCGGAGGTTGCAGTGAGCAGAGATTGCACCACTGCACTCCCGCCTGGGTGACAGGAGCGAAACTCCGTCTCAAAAACAAAAAACACAAAACACTCTTCGTTACATAGCAAAACATTTATTCTGACTATGGACTAATGCACTCATGGAGTCAGTGTTAAAAAATAAAGACCAGAAGGATGGAAACAGCAAACAAATCATGAAGGTGACATTGGAAGATTCTGCCAATTAAGAAAGGCAACTTAGATCCTCTATACCCTTCCTCTTTTATCTATTTGATACTTAAAATTTACTGCCCTGTATCAAACATGATCTCAGTAATTCCTTTTTAATCAACTGTTTAGGAAAGCTTGAGGAAAGGAATTGGTAGGCAGAAAGACAACAGGAGAAACAATAAATCTTTTAAGTACAAAAAACTGACAACAAAATGAGAAAAATACTACCTTGTGTGCTCAAAGGAAATTGCTTATAGAAACTGAAACCAGGACTCAGAACAGTCACGTGTTCTACTCAGGAAATTAAAAGTTGTACTTTTAAAAAGGGTTTCAGATCCTTCCAGAAAATCTAAAATAAAACTAGGTAACTACCTTCTAGGTTTTCCTGGGAACACTTGCCATTTGAACAGAAAATACACATTGCAAACTCTCCTTGGAGTGTCTGGGTCTTTGCTTTTAAATAAAAATGTTTAACCTAGATCCTTCTGCTTTGTTTTCTGCCCATCAGTGAGTAGGATGCACAGTTATTCGAGGAGTCTGAGAGGTCAGTATGGTTTAATCAGTAGCAGGAAATATTCTTTAGGGAAAATAAGTCATCTTTTTTCCACTGTTTTTCTTTTGAGAGAGACAAGTAATTTTCTGTGTCTCATATACAACTATAAGAAATTGGTATCACTGTGCCCCCCAGAGAAATGTCCCCCTAGGAGCATTTCAGGAGAGTCACCTGCTCCAAGTGAGGACAAATATAAAGCTGGTAAAAAAAAACAACCCCCCTCCCCCCCGAAAAAAAACCACTAACTACAAAGCAAGAAATAGCGACTAAAGAATTTGTACTAAAACAAAATACTGATTGTAGATGGACATACGGAGTCATAGAACTATCTGGACACACAGTAAACAGATATGAGAAAAGAAGGAAGATTAGGAAGCTACAAATCCTGTCTCAATAATCTATTGCTCTGTAACAAGCTACCCCCAAAAGCGAGGGGCTTTAAATCATCATCAGTTCATTTGCTAGAGATTCTGTACATGTGCAGTTTGGGGCAGAACTCAGTGAGAACAGGATGTCTCAACCCCATGTGCTATTGGCCGAGCTGATATGGGGCTGGAGGATCCAAGATGCCCCAGTCCAACGTATGAGCATGGTGCCAGCTGCAAGCTGGAGCACCTTGACGCTCCTACACATGGCTTCTCCCTCCAGCAGGATATCTTGAGCTTCCTTCCTTACGTGGTAGCTCCGAAACTGCCAGGCCTCTTAAGGCACTTACAACAGCACTACTTCTGCCACATTCTGTCACACAAACCAGCCCAGACTTCGGTGGGAGCGGAGACAGACTCTACACTCCTAATGAATGGAACGACATGTTCATACAGGGATGGGAGAACTCCGAGTGGTAATTTCTTTCTTTCTTTTTTTCTTTTTTTTTACAGATATTCTACCACAAGCCCCACTATTGTGAACCACGACAATATAAAATGAAATTAGGAAAAAGAAAAGATGACCAGGACTAAGTGCCTTTCCTATACACGCCCCCTCCCTATCACCACCATCTTCTGTCCTTGACTCTTCAACCAACGAAGGAGACAAAAGAAAGAACAGAATGAAAGGTGCAATGCAGACTATAGCATCACGGACAGCAATGTTGGTTACAACATCTCATTAGGGTCCTTTAAAAATACAGAAAGAGAACAAATGAATGAGAACCTAGAACCACCACTTACTGCTTTTTCTTACTACTTTTGGCTCAATGTATGTTTTACACAAAAAGAAATGCTACAAGGATTTGGTACCAGGTAAACAATATATAAATTGTTAGGGAAAAAAGGAAAAGTTCTTTTTTTAAAAAATGAGAGGTTCTACTTTTTAGGGTCATAATTGTATAAGTTCAATGTTTCTAGCATATCTTTCTAGAAGAAAGACTAGAACAGCCACAGGTGAAAAAGACAACTGATAAATGGAGGGGGTAATATAGTAGATCCTGTGACAACATCCTTTTTCCTGCACTAAAAGTGCAATGCTGCAGAATGCCATCCCCCTCTTGAAATCCTGACTCTTTGAGAATAGAAAATGGTGGTATTACTCATGCATGACCTTTGCCAAAAAGTGGCTGGCAGATGGGTTTGCACAGCAAAGTGGAGATGTGATGAGATTATTCTGAGTCCCCATGAAACTAGCCCAGTTGAGCCTGGACAAGAATTTCACTGGATAAGAGGCTGTTTACTTTCACAGAACGTAGACAAATGTGCCATGTCACAATGGTTTCCACTCATGTCCTGGTTTATCATCATTCCTCCCTCCACTCCTTAACAGAAACCAAAAAAAAAGGCAATTATCTTTCTTCCAGCTACAGATGTTAATCCTCAACTAACATCCCATACCGGCAGTGTCTGCAATGTAGTAGAAAGGCTTTGAAGCCTGCAAATCATTTAGGACCAAAAGGAGGAAATCCAAGTCCAATTATGGGAAAATGAAAAAAAGAAAAAGAGCAGAAAAGCCCTTCAAATCAGACCACACAGAAGGCCAAAACCACAGATGAAAGGAACTGAGAAGCTATGGGTTTTTCTGCTGCCTTTTAAATACAGACCCCTAGGCAAAGGCAGCACTTATTTAACATATCCACAGGTATTAAAGTCTATAACATATAAGGTGCTAGAAAAATAATTTCAGTGACTGTTACTTATGGGTCTAGATAATTCTTAATATTGACAAACACTGGTCCCCATGTAAAAGACAAAAGTAGAAAATATCACTAAACTTGGAGGTAGAAACCAGACTTGAATTCTGCCTCTATGTATAGCCTTTGGAAAATTACTTTTTGTTTCAAAGCCCAAGTTTCTTCATCTATAAAAATATGGATTAAAAATACCTTCATTCAAAGAGTTGTACTATAACTTTTCAATGAAATTCATGTATATGTCTGAAAAACAGTATCTAATAAATGTAAACTGTGTATGATTCTGATCTTTAATACAGATTAAGACTCCCAAGTAAAAGTCCTTTTTCTTTTTTTTAAATCACGGAAAAGACACAAATTTTGTTGTCACAAGATGATGGTTTGATGGTTCTAGGTCAGATTTTGTTCCTCCTGGCAAGATGATCTTGGGTAAGTCTTTTCTCTTTCCAAGTCCTAGGTTCTCCATTTCATTTATTTGCTTGCAAACCTGAATTCATTTGGAGGCACTAACGGTAAACACAGCAAATAAAGTCCCTGCCCTTATGGAACTTAGTAAGTCATGAGGAGACCTAAAAGCAATGAATGTCCAGTGTTGGCTAGTGTTTTCTATACGATGAGGTGACTGGGTTAGAATATCTTCAAGACCCTCTCCAGGTTTAAGCCTGTGAACCCGTAACTGTAAATATAAAAGTCAACCAAAAGAAGGAAGACCACAATTTTTCATTCTGATGTTTTGTAAGGTGTTAAATCATTCTTTCTCAAGCCGAAATCAAAAGCTTCCAGAGAACAGCAATGCCATTACAAAGGCTTTCTGTACTAAAAACGAACAGTCCTCATCTAAGTCGAAAACTTAAAATTCTACTGTTAAAGGGAAAATCAAGTCTTCACATCAAAGACTGTGCCCTTTATCCCCTTGAAAGCAATAATTCAGAGAGTAATATTGGCACATATGCCAAGGACCACCCATGCCTTAGCATACAGAATCAGAAACTGTTTACTAAAACTAGGGTCTGTTTATTAATCCTACATTCAGTAAGTTTGAGAAGGGAACAATCACCAAAAATCCCTAAGTTCTCTCCTCTGATTTTCAGTGGGGCTGTAGTTCAACTCCAGGAAAACACTTTATAGAGATAAAAGGAGATTACTTACCCCCAGGGCAGAAGAGCATGTTGAGATACAGAAATAATGGTGCCCAAAAACAAGAGATGAAAAGAATTGGGAAAGCTTCACCTAAGAAGAGATAACTTTGCTGAATCATAGAAGTAATCTTCAATTATCAGAATGGTCACTGAGATACTCACAATCAGAGTAATACACTGAATGGCGAATGGACGATAAATGTACCCAAGTGGACACACTATTCCCTAGGATAAGATTCCCAGGGCATAGGAATGCTTTCTTTGCTGCCTTTACACTTTTTATTCTTTATTTGCTCTACAAACATATCTAAGGCTGTAGTAGTTAAACGGAGGGTAGGTTCTGCAAGCACAGTTTTTCTCTGACAGATTTCTATCTCTTGGTAGCATGGTTTTTGCTGGCAACCTCAAGTGGGTAAGCCTTACATAAAAAGCTTCAGTTTTGAGAATGAATCAGACAAGGACTAAGAAATAATGATCATAAACAGTTAGAATCAATACAAATTTATGAGGCTGATTAAACTATGGTAAAACAAAGGATTATTGGATACCAACAACAGTTCTTTAAATATTTTTTCAGTGATACAGCACCAGAAACTTTCTGTTTAAGTTAACTAAGAAACACACATCTGAATAGTATAATTAGGTTTTAGGAAACTTATTTGGCAAATTGAACAAAGATTGTCAAGCAGAATTCATTACAAAATATAAAGAATAAATAAAAACAATTGATATGCTAACTATAAATTGTTTTTATGGAAAGTAGCGTCTGACAAATTTCAAGTTTCTTAAAACAATGTAGAATTCCAACAAACTTGAGCATATCTCCTATACTACAGTTTACCTATTTAAGTATAAGCATAAACCTTATATACCTCACGTAATTTCTATAACTTCCAACTTCCATACTTACAAACTCCGGAATAAGATGCCCTATATTATCCAATCAACATTCTAGCTCTGCCACTTACTGTGAAATTGAAGGCAAGACACTTAACTACTCTGCTCCTTAGTCTGTTTCTTCTTTATATCTAAAAAGTAAAATAATGGTACCTACTCTCAAGGGTTACTGCAAGAATCAAATGTGTTAATATATTTAAACACTAGAATAATGCCTGGCACACCATGAAAATTTTTAAATGCTGGGAATTTTATCATCAACTGTGTTTATTAGTATACATATTTATAGACGAGTATGTGTTAGTAAACCCCATTTACTAAACTGTTTACTAAAACTAGGGTCTATTTATTAATCCTACATTCAGTAAGAGTTTGAGAAGGGAATAATCACCCAAAATCCCCAAGTTCCCTTCTTTGATCATCAATGGGGCTGTAGTTCAACTCCAGGGAAATATTTTATAGAGATAAGAGCAGATTACCCCAGAGCAGAATAGCACGTTGAGATACAGAAATAATGGTGCACAAAAACAAGAGATGAAAAAAATTGGAAAGGTTTCACCTAAGAAGAGGTAACTTTGCTGAATCATAGAAGTAATCTTCAAATATCAGAATGGTCATCAATTAAATCAGTAATTAGACTTATTATTTGTTTTTCCAAAGGTAAATTTGGCTGATGATCAGAAAAATCTTTTAAATCAAAGCTTTCTGATGGCAATGAGCATTCTTTCCAAATGAATGCTAACATTAAAAACAAAATGCTGCTTTTCAAATATGGAGAGATGATTATGCTGAGTGTGAGGCTGGACTAGATGACATAAAAAAATCTCAGAATTGTAGAATATTAAAATTTGAAAAGGACTTCAAAGTAATCTGTTTTGTAGTTTAGTTGTCCATTGGAATCACCTGGGGAGCATCCGAAAAAAATACTGTTCTCATCCCAGATCAATTAAAATCAGAACTTTCTGGGGGTAGATGCTGTGCACTATTTCGCTTGTTTGTTTTCTTTTGTCTTTGTAATTGTCCCAGGTAGTTCTAACATACAGCCACAGCTGAGAAACACTGCATTAGTTCACAAATGACAAAACGAGGGTCCACAGCTAGAAAATAATGGAACTATAATTTGAACCCAGGTACTATGCTGTGCTATTTATTTATTTGTATGTGTGTGTGTGTGTGTGTGTGTGTGCAGTGCATGCTCATGGCTCATGCAGCCTCGGCTTCCTGGGCTCAAGCGATCCTCCCACCTCAGCCTCCCGAGAGGTGGGACTTACTTTTTTAAATATATTTTTGTAGAGATGGAGTTTCGCCATGTTGTCCAGGCTGGTTTCAAACTCTTGACCTCAAGCAATCTGCTTGCTTGGCCTCCCAGAGTGCTGGGATAACAGGTGTGAGTCACTATGCTTGGCCTCTATGCTATTTTCAATAAATTACTCATAAGGTCTATGGCTTTATAATATGCATAAGGCTATAAATAAGTCTTGCAAATATCGGTTTTGGGGGTGAAAGTATATACCTTATTTTTTTCCCCCAGGGTACAGACTGCTGTCTGGTCTATTATCACTTTCTAACTTTAAAGACATTATTTCACTGAACTTCAGTAGAAAATACACACAAAACTAGTCTTGCATCATGGGGTTTACTTTTAACTTTGATTTTGACCTACTTGAGCCTGATTTCCTATTGTTTGAGCAAGTATGCCCTTGCACAGATCCTTATCACACAGGCAAGAGGCACAGGCTCCCTCTACTCAATTTGTGATCAAGAGAAACCGCTTATACATTATTTTCTGCTTGCAGATGACACCAACTAGAAGCTATCTTTGCTAGATTTTAAAAGTCTTAATCAGTGTGAAATTGGGAGAAGGGCAAATGAATGGAAATCAGGAAATCCGAATGGCTAACATGGGGTCACAGGGAAAGAAGAGCAAGCCCAGAACTGAATGTTAATTCCACAACTCAGCCTCTACATCACAAACTGTTCCCAGGACTTTCTGGTGACCAATTTTGCATATCATTTCAAATTAGAGGCCTCCTGGCAGGTGGGAAAACCATGGCAGTGGGAAGGAGAAGTAGCTGTCCTTCTCTCTGTTCTGTCTTTACCCACAGTAATTAGGGCCTTAAACAACTCACTATCTCCCTGAAACTCCTTTTCTCATTTATACAATGGGAAGGTTCATCAAGATCATCTCAAGGGTGACTTCGAATTACAATGTTCTATGATTAGATAACATCTGCATTGTCAAGAAGGAAAGGGCTGGCCTATGATGTTTATACTGTGAATAGTTGCTTTTCCTGTGGACAGTCTACCAGATGCTAAATAGAATCCACACAGTAACCATATTATAAAAGGGATCTACCATACACATCACATGTTAAATTTTTAATACAGTAATCATTATCAGAGATGTGAATTCCATCACAGGTTAAACCTTAACACGAGTAGGCTGAAAATCAAACTGGCATCTTACTCTCCGCAATAAAGACTCATACTAGCCACCTGATAACTCCATGAGAGAGCTATAAACATCATACGCATTGAAGGGCTGACTATAGCTTGAACTGACTGATCACTTTCCAGAAATGCTATTCTTGGATTGCTAAGAAGTAAGCTATACCCACACCCCCTCCAAAAAAAAAAAACAACAAAAAAAAAACCAAGAAATTCCTTCACCTCAAAGAATATTCTAGAAAAAAATTCTAGTCATTTTTTTGTTCTGAAATGTATCTTTTAATATATTTTAAAGACAAAAAAATACAAGGATGATTTCTTTTCCTTTTAAGAAGAACCTTCGGCTCTTAGGTATCACAGATTGTTCAGAACAACTTGGACTAAAGGCGGATTTCGTCTAGTGATTTAATTAATAAACATGTTTGTGGTTCAAAAATCATTTTGGAAGGCACATATGGAAAACCAGGAAAACTTCAGATGGATGAAAATTTAGTAATAAATGTATTTAAGGAAGAATATTAAGCAACTGAAAATTAATTTAAATTGAAAATGCTTTCCAGTTATAATCAGTAACAAGGAAGCAGATGATTCTCCCACAAAAATATAGAATTGTAGGCAATAAACAGATCTTTGTGGAAGAAAAAGAGTAAGCTATTTAAGGGAAAAAATAGGTGTTCCCACGCTTAATTATTAGTTATAAACTCGCTGTTGAAATACCAAGAGTATTTAAAGAAACAAGAGGCTGGGCAAACCTGGAAAACAACACATGTAAATACAGTGCCTTTGTCTGAACTCTATAGAGAACTAGAAAGTGTTCTAAAACATCTGTTTTATTATAGGGTTGAAAATAAAGAAGAAGATAATATGTACTTTGAAATCTATTTTCTAATTTCCATTTTTCATGTGTCTAATAGCTAAAGATAAGACATTCATTTTATAAATACAGTACCACTATTAACAAGCATGGTCACAGGGCTCTAATTTATCCTATTTATAGTAGCAAAAAAAAAAACCACATTTTTTTATTATAAATCAGCAACTTATAATTGTATATATTTGAGGATACAAAGTAATACTATGATTTGAAAACTCAATGTGAAATAATCAAATCAAACAAATTAACATACCCATTACCTCAAATACTTTTTTGCAGTGAGAACATTTGAAATTGACCTGGCTTTCTGGCTAAGATCAACTATAGTATCTGTCTTTATCAGTCTAATTCTAATATTTTTAAAGAATATTAGAAATCAGATGAAAGTTAACATTATCAGCTATCTTTAGAACATAAGTTGTTTCTAAAAGAAATGTCAAGAACTCACAAATAATATAATATCAAATCTGGGAAAAGAGACTGCGTAGTAACTTTCTTGTGCATGGACAAGCTCACAGGGACAAAGCTGCAAGATGTTCCTATCAACCAGAGTGGAGGCTGGCCAGCCTCCATGAGCAGGAGCTGCTGTCCATGGAGCTGCTCTGGACCCACTCCACATTCCCCTAGCACGGCGTTGCTTTCCTGTCTTCTGTTCCCAGGTCTGATCTCCGACTGGCCCGCAGAACTGGACACTGACACGGATTCCACAATGACAGCTCCTGCTGTGTTAACTCAGCCTGGATCGCCCCCACACTGCTTTATGAGCACTAAATTTTGGCAACCTACTCTCTCTCTCCTCGGAATCTGACCTCAACTGCACCCTTTTTGTTCCACTTCACTTCTCCTCAATTCTGACAGCTTGCAGTGACCTTCCCTAGCTAGAAAGAGAAAACTGTGTTGGGTTTCATTTGCAAAATTCTCAAGTAGAATCCATCATACCTTCAGTCCTGTTCTCTAAGGGCCCTTTTAGCAGTCATATTATTACCCCCTTATTATTGGCAGAGAGTCTGAGCGACCTTGGATGAATCTCAGCTGCTTTTTGAGCTTAACCTTGACAGCCCCTCGGTTTCATTATCTAAAAATTTAGGAATATCAGACTATCTAGAAAATCTTTTAAGATTACTTCGATTTCTAATAATCTGCTCATATTCCTTTTCTCAGTTAAATGACCCTACCAGGTACTGAAATCCCAAAAGTCACATGGAAATCCTCTCTTTCACTCATCCTCATATTCAAATGAACAAATGATTCCCTCTGTCCCACCACTTTGTCTCCTATTCCTCCTAATGTCCCTTAAACCTCAGCTCTGTGAGGATGACTTCACTTCCTCTACCTTCCAGCTGCTTCCGGGTTCAGCACTTCCACTAGACTTTCCCAGTGACTTCCGGCTTTTCTCTGAGTGTGGATTAACCTGGGTGCCTCCCTGAGGTCAGAGGGCTTATCTGACCCTCAAGAAATAAGTCCTGGTGCAAAGCAAACAATGAATGAAGGAATGAAAGGGAGAAAGGAAATACCTAAAGATTTTCAGATCCTAACATAAAAAGGGATTAAAATAATGTTTTCTATTGCCTGTTTTTTAAATCGTAGAAAACACAACACTGAGTAATAGCGAGATGAGAGTAAGTGTTGGGGAGAAAGGAAGGAAGGACACTTACAGGTATGAGTTACAGTCCAGAGAACGAGCGAAGCATGTGACACATGTAATCTCATTTCCTCCTGTAACAACTGTTCACAAGATACCATGTCATCTCCATTTTATGGTTGGAGAAAGTGGCCTCTGAAAGCCTCCTTAATTTTCCCAATGTCACAATGCCAGTAAGTGACAGGGTCAGAACTTTAACCAAGATGATGTGACTCCAAGAGTCCACTGATCTTTCCCTAGAGTTTGTTACCATGATGATATCAACTTTACAACAGTGGTCCATGGGAGTAGCTTATGTCATATTAAAATCTTAGAATTTCAGTGTGCAGGAAGAAGAGTTTAAAAACAATCCTAGAATTTAAGAAACCAAAGTATTTGGGAAATAGGAGGGAAAACTCCACCAACACTGCAGCTGTGCTATTCATCTATAGACTCTACTCTTGTACTGGCACTAGCTACATATGTCGGCACCTTTGAAATGCAGTATTTTAAAATCCCATCCTGTGCTAAGATTATCCATCCTATCAGCAGCATGCTGCATTTTGGGATGCCCTCTCCCAGCTACTTTAAGCTCTCCAGAGACAGTGATACAACAATATGGGCTTCAACACACTGCATCTAATTTTATTGTTAAAAAAAAAAAAAAAAAAAAAAAAAAAGGCTCTGCCATATGGTTACCAACAAATGAAATAGTGACTGTTGCAAACAGAATAAAAAAGCAGGTGGAGGCCTGACAAAAAAAAGTACAACTGAAATGAGATCTAAAAAATTTAAAAATAGCTGGTCAACCAGTCATGTATACTTAAACAAAAGTGTTTAAGAAACCAGGATGAAAAATGTATAAAAACATTACCAGGAGTAATATGAGGAAAATAATGCTTTCGACATTTTCATTTTATCCTTGGAAAGCTTTGGTGATTCAAATTTAAAAGGACTATAATAGGGAAGATATAAAAAGGAATCACAAGTCCAAGAGAACAGAAGAAAGTTTCACCTTTCGTTCTAATTTCTTAGAATCATCTTCCTATTTCCTTGCAATATACTTCTTTAAGAAACCTGGTATACTTTGCTTTATATATGATTTACCAAAAAAGAAAAAAGAGAAAGAAACCAACCAACCAAGCAACCAACCTAGTATCACCAAAACCACAAAGACAGACGGGCCTTAAATTTGCTACGTAACCAGTATACGCTTAAATTAGAATGGTCAGGCTTAATTCCCTAGTAAGCACTATACAGAACTTCAGAATGACACAGGCATCAAACCAAGCAAGGAAGAAAAAATCTTTATAATCATGCAACAAACTGATGTTATATCCAAAATATAAATATAAGCATATTCTTTGAAAACATGCAGTTATTTCCATATATATTTTACCTACAATGTATATAAACATAGATAGCTTTTGTGAAGGTATTAGTGAATTCTGGATCCCCCTGTAACTCAGTTGGCCCACCACCACCTAAAGATTAAAAAGCAATTGATATCTATCCTATTTTTAACTTCAGTCCTGGAGATTACATCACCATTTTGGTGCCCAACTCCAGGGTTTAATCATTCTAATAAAAATGTCAGGAATTATTTATTACTGGCAAAATGCTACAGTTTAGAAGCCATTTGGTTTATTTTTCATAAAGATGAAGAGCCAGTCATACCCATCGTTACCTAGGTTATCCATAACCTTTCACAACCTAGAATTATACACTAGAGTAATTAGTTAATCTTCCAAGTTAAGACCCACATTTCAGAGAACTGTAGACATCAACTAGTTTTAAGTGGCTGAGAGCAGAGTCAGGTCTCTTATAATTTCCAATGTGAGGGACAAGTCATATGACCTTGGACAGTATGTGATGCCTTTAGCTGTAGAAATACAGTTTTCATGGCTGGTTTTACTTAATAAATATTGATAGCAGGCTTCTCTTGAAAGTTGCTATGCATACTTCTTCAACTGTATTGCAGGAACAAAGGGCAAACCTCCCCTTTGCCCTTTGAAGGTTCACTGAAAATCAACTGGCCAAAGGCAGAATAACAGCAAAAAAGGCATACAATTTATTAACACGTACAAGGGACAATCACAGAGTGATTCCCCAAATATTCCAATGGGGCCAACACACTCCTGCAGCTTCTTTTCATAGAGGAGCAGGGAGAGAGAAGGCAGGGAACTCTGTCAAAGGGCAATAAATGATTACCAAGGAGAATGAATAGATGGAAAAACAGAGATGAACTTGTAAATGGTCCTCTTTAGAAAATGTTCCAGCACGCTTACATTCTTCAGTATTCTTTGTTACAATAGATAATGAGATAACAAGGAAGCGAAGGACAAACAGTTGTTCTCTTGGTGGGTACCGTCTTTACTTGGATGGGGGGAAAAGTCTCTTCCCACATTTGCTGATCTCTAAGAACCTTTCATTCAAAATACCTATTATACCAGGGAGCCATATTTTGGAGTGAAGTTCCCTGGATACCTTCAGTATACTTTATGTGAAATAAATTTTAAAATATTTAACTTAGAAAGTGGAAGTTCCTATTTGGGAGGCCAAGGGGAAAGATTACTTGAGGCCAGGAATTTGAGACCATTCTGGGCAACATAGAAAGACCCTTTCTCTATTAAAAAAAAAAAAAAAAAAAAAAAAAAAAAAAAAAAAAGAAAGAAAATTAGCTAGGCTTGGTGGCACATGCTTGTAGTCCCAGCTACTTTGAGGGGGGGTTTAAGCTGGGAGGATCGCTTGAGCCCAGGAATTTGTGGTTGCAGTGAGATATGGTTGCATCACTATATCGCACTCCAGCCTGGGTGAAAGTGCAGACCCTGTCTGTCTCTCAAAAACAACAACAACAATAACACCACCACCACCACCACCACCACCCAGAAGTTCCCTAGTATGCTGCTCCCTTGACATCACCACTATTAACACATTAATCTTCCAGATTCTCACATACGAATTTTAACACAAATGGTATCATTCCATACTTAATTTTGTATTGACGTTCCCCACCATCATTTCCTTGAAAATAATAATTAGGTACTCATATTTTATGAAATATTTTTTATGTGCTAAGTATCATCCTGTATGCTTTACATGGATTTTCACATTTAAACCTCATTCCTGGTTCATAAGTAGGTATATTCACTGTTCCCGAGTTCCACCAGATGAGGAAGCTGATAGAGGAATAATTTCCCCAAGGTCACAGAATTGGTGTTAAGTATCAGAGAATCCAGGCAGCATGAATAAAGAAGCTATACTCTTAACCCCTTCTCTTCACTTTGCCATCCATACCACTACTCATAACTCTATGTGGTCTTTTTAACAACTGTATTAATTACATGAATAAAGTATAACTGATGTAATCCTTCACTGATCGAGGTTTGCATTATTCTCAATTTTTTGCTATTGTATACAATGCTGCTTTTAATGTCCTTGTACACACACCTTTGTACGTTTAACTATCCAGCATCTTTCTTTTTTCTTCTGAAATAATTTTAGACTTACAAAAAGGTTGTACAAATGGTACAAAGAGTTCCTGTAAATCCTCCACCCAGCCTTCCCTTAATGTTAACATCTTACATAACCATCGGTGCAATTATCAAAACCAGAACGTTAATGTTGGTATAGTATTAACTGAACTATACACCTTATTCAAATGTCACCAGTTTCCCCATTACTGCCCTTGTCCTATTCCAGGATCCTCTCTAGAACCCACAATGCCTTCAGTTGTTATGGCTTCTTAGTCTCCTCCAATTGGTGAAACTCTTCAGTGTTCCCTTGTCTTTTATGACTTTGATACTTCAAAAGAAGATGGACCAGTTATTATACAGAATATCTTACAATTTGGGTTTGGCTGCTGTTTTCTCATGTTTACAATGAAGTTAGGCATTCTGGAGAAGAGAAGTGACGTTATCTTCTCCTTTAGAGCATCAGAGGCTTCACGATGTTGACATGCCTTGCCAATGGTGATGTTAACCTTGATCACTTGGTTAAGATGGTATCTTTGGCTGTCTATATTGTAAAGTTAGCATTTTCCCCTCATAATGAATAAATATCCTGGGAGAGATGCTTTGAAACTACGCAAATATCCTGTTTCTTCCCATTCACTACTAAATTTAGTATCCTTCAGTGGCTCTATCTACAACAATAATTACTGTGATATTTGTCATTTCCTCCTTTCCTTTCACAATTGTTAAAATTTTTCTGTAATAAAAACCTGTCCCTTCTCCACAATTTTTAAAATGTATTCAATGGATATTCATTTTCTTCTGTGAGTATAATCTAATACTACCACTTTGTTGCTCAAATTGTTCCAGCTTTGGCCATTAGGAGCTCCTCCAGGTTGGCTAGGTTGGCCTTCTGGCACACCACCCTCTTCTTTTGAGCACTTACTTTCTGGCACCACAAGATGTTCTAGGCTCATTTTATATTTTCCCTGCCCCAGGACTACAACCAACCAATTCTCCACAGAGCATTAATTCATTTTACTGGTGAACAGTATTTAGAAACCAAGGTCTGGAAGCTATGCTGCTCATTGATATTGAGATATCAGTGCTTCTAGATCCCCTCAGCAGGCAGAGCTAAGAAATATATGCAGGTGTATATTTACATGCATATATACATACCCACCATGCAAACTCACCAACGTTTCTGCATCAATCCATACATTAAAAATTATGAGTTCATATGAATAACGTCAACTGGAATCCAATATCACAGGGTTCCTTATTCATAATTTCTTTCTCCCATAGAGAGAAAACTGCCTCTTATCATCTATAGTATGTTTGTTTATTTGCATATCCTAGTATACAGATAAAGTAATGACAGAGGCAGACAAATGCCTAGACAGACAGACAGAGGCAGGTCCCCTGCAAAATCCTACCTTCAGGCCAAAGACAGTTTAAAGCCTGAAAGCTGAGCTACAAGTTAAATCTTTGGAGCAAACTGACAGTGTCTTCCTGTATGGCACACTTTCCTCTTATTGGTTCCCACCTTTCAACTATTTTACATATACCCTTTCCTAATTGGTTTCCTACCCTTTCCTAATTGGTTTTTCTACACTGTCCTGCCCACCTTTGAGTGGTGTTTTTGCTTTAGTCTTTTTTGCATACTTACAAACCAATCAGCATGCACTCCCCATTCTGAGTCCATAAAGGGCCCCAGACCCAGCCACACAGAGGAACCCCCTTCCTCCCTTGCTGACCCTTGCTGAAAGCCGTTTTCATAACTCCATAACATTCTTCTCCATCCTCCTCACCCTTCCATGCCCCACGTGTCCTCATTCTTCTTCAGTGCAGTCTAAGAGTTCGGGAACCACCAAACAAAGGTACAAGCTCTAACACACGTAAGCTGGGGCACACCAGCGTGGCCAAGGGAGGTCCAGGTGGGGTGTTGCTGGTCAGGGGTCCCCACCTTGCAAAGTGACCAAGAAGAAAAATTCTGCATCAGTAATAGTTGCAGAATTAATAGCTCATACCCCTGTAAAAGACAAATTTACTAACTGGAGTACAGTGTTTTTGTACTGTTCTTTTTGTCTTCAGCCACACGGCATCCAGTTAAAATACTGTTTTTCAAAATTATTTATGTTCGTTCTTTCCTTTTCCATTCCCTTTAGTGTAAATTACAAAATACTTAATTTGTAATACAATTAGGTTCATTTGTTACTGTTTATACTTTCCACTTTGAGTTTTCATAGACTGGTTGGTCTTAATTATTGATTTGTATCCTAAGAGGGCAAATACCAGGGTTGTGATTTCATGTAGCAAATGAGTAGAAGGGCACACTCAGTGACGGACTGAAAGAAATGCGCTTAGGCATGGATATTTTCTCAGTGTGTTTGTGCGTGCATCCATGTGCCTGCGTGCTCTCTTTCTCTACCTGTGTATGGATAGCCTCAGTTTTTAAATGGCGGTGTCGCCTTTGTTCATATGAGATAATGTGACGCTTAGAAACCTATAGATTTTAAGGTTGAAAAGGGCTTCTCAAACGCAAATAATGCCCCCACATCTTCAATTCTTAATACTAACGATTTAAAAACGTACCACAAGTTGGAGCTTGGCCTTTTCATAAAAATGTATGTGGGTACCTGCAGGAGTACAGACACAGTTTACTAGAAGTTAACGACACTGGAAGAATCCTTATATTAAGCTTTTAATTAGATATTACAAACAAGGAAAATATAAGAACATGAGAGCTGGAAGAAATTACCTAAGAGAGTTTCTAAAGGCTTGGCTTCATTTTTAAAAAATCAATTTTCCCTACAGAAAAGAAACCAGAAGCGGACATAACTGACATAATAGATGGGCAAAGCAATGTATTTTCAAAGTCAGATGCATTGTGGAAACAGGAAGAGAAAACTACAGGTGAAAGCAACAGCAATCTTTCTGAATTATCAGAAAACATACCTTAGCATATTAAAGTGGGAAAATGAATGGAAAAAGATGAAATCAGAAACAGTTCCCAGTGTCTCTGAATCTGAAAGCACAAAGCTTTAATCAGAACACCAGCAGAGATTATGGCTGGGTGGTGACAAAAATGAGACTGCCACATGGTGAGGAAGGTAGTGCTTCCTTTCCAGCTGCTAAATAGTGCCAATTAACTACTATATGAATTACATGTGTACCAATGTCTGCTCAGAATGCAGAGAGCAACTCCAAGAGAAAGCTATTTTTCTTCTCAAAGTGAGTAAAAAAAAAGAAAAAAAAAGACACAGAAGACGACGAGTTTCCTTTTGCAGGCCTCTAATGATCATGACCAGCACTTCAGGTTTGGGTGGAAGGTGGGAAGAGAAGGAAGGAAAACAAACACTGGCAAGAGAGAGGGAGAAAGGTTTGGAAAGACTACGGAAGGCTTCGTATGTACTAGAAGCTTTAAGGGCAAAATATGAGTCACCAAAAGCAAGTGAAATTGTTGATCTCTCATAAAAGACCCCTTGGCTTTCTGCCACCAAAACTTCCCTTTTTAATCCTATTTCTCATATGCAGCATGTGAAAAAAGGACCAGCTAGCTGCACTGGTTTTGTTATTTTAGCCCTTATGTATACACACTTTAGAAGGCTGAATAAAAGCAACTGTGGGCAGTTACATCCTTTGTATTTTTCAAAGGTTGGCAGCAAGTTTTCTGTGACTCCTTTGTATAGATGCATGCTTTCAAAATAAAAAGGTATATACAACTATTTTTAAAGCTTATAAATAAATTAGGTGAAAAGGAAGGGAAGTGGTAGAGAGTAATGCTAATAAAGATTTTTCCAGGCTGGGCGCGGTGTCTCACACCTGTAATCCCAGCACTTTGGGAGGTCAAGGCGGGTGGATCACGAGGCCAGGAGATCAAGACTATCCTGGCTAACACGGTGAAACCCCGTCTCTATTAAAAATACAAAAAATTAGCCGGGCGAGGTGGCAGGTGCCTGTAGTCCCAGCTACTTGGGAGGCTGAGGCAGGAAAATGGCGTGAACCTGGGATGTGGAGCTTGCAGTGAGCTGAGATCGCGCCACTGCACTCCAGCCTGGGCGACACAGCGAGACTCCGTCTCAAAAAAAAAAAAAAAAAAAAGATTTGTCCTTTATGTGGAATTTTTATTAAAAAAATCAGTTATAATATGGCAGTCATGTTTAGAGACACCAAGGACCTACCAACATGACCTCATCATCTCTCCACACAAACTGGGACTGTGCTGAAGTTATCATCCACCTAAAGTAGGGTACAAAGCCCACTCAAAATGGTCACAGAGGCAAGCCCTGTGGGGCAATACAAAAGGAGAGTGGGAGACTTTTCCCAAAGACCACATTCTCTGGTTTGTATCAGTAGATATGGAGCTTTTAAAAGTTTAGAAGTAAGAAAATCAGATTTTACATTTTCATGTGTAACTCTACTCAGTTCTAACAGCCAAAGAGAAGATGGTACAACAATCACACCACACAACTGCCTTAGTCCTTTTAAAATAATGATTCTGCATGCTAAGTGTCGATTAACTTCTTGACATTCCTCTTATTTCTCCTTTGATCTAGAAAAATCTGATGTTAGGAGCCTGTATACCTCTGTAAATAGTAACTAACACACAGGGAGTACATTCTAGGGATATGGCTGCTCTTAGTGGACCACACATTATCATCCTTCCTGTCTCCACATTGGCATTTGAGCTGTTACCCCCAACTAGAGTCCCTTCTATTTCAGCTCTATAGCACCCATTGGAACTACGTTTCAAAAGACGACAACATGCTACCATCTCAAAGGGGCTTTTCCAGATGCTGCCCAGTTGAAAGTCATTTCTCTTTATTCTGAAATCCCACTGTATTTTATATGTAATTCCGCATTTATGCAGGATTTTAAAGATGCTGGCCCCCTAAGAGTCTCATCCCCTGATGATTTAATCAAATGTTCATCTAGCCACTGCTAAGAAGCGACATGGCAGATGGAACTAAGGTTACTAATCAACTAACCTTAATATAGGGAGATTATTCTGGATTATCTGGGTGGGCCCAGTGTAATCACACAAGACCTTCAAAGAGGAAGGGAGAACAGTCACTTGGAAGATGCACCAGAAGATGAAACCAGACAGAGACGAGGCAAAAAGAAGAGGATGAGGAGGTCAGACAGTACCAGAGAGTGAGAAGAACTTGGGTCATCTCTGCTAGCTTTCAAAATGGAGGTAGCGGACCACACGCAAAGGACTAAAGGTGACCGCCAGAAGCTCAGAAGGACCCCTGGCCAACAACCAACAAGAAAATGGGGACCGCAGTCCTGTGACCACAGAGAACTTAATCCTTCCAGCAAGCTTAATGAACTTGAAGCAGATTCACCTTCAGAGCCTCCAGAAATAGACACAGTCCTGCCTAAATCTTGATTTGGGAATGGAAAAACTGGAAGCAGAAAAACCAGCCAAGCAAACCCAAACCTCTCACCCACAGAACGATGAGATGATGATCAATCTGTATTGTTTCAAGCCACTAAGTTTGTGGTGATTTGTTACGACAGCAATATGAAACTAACACATTCTCCTTCATATTATATCCTATTTAACAGTTCAAGTCTCAGTGGGCATTAGAAGCACCTGAGAGGCTTTGTAAAAACACATATGGTGTCATTCCCAGAGATTTAAAATTGATGAGGGGGAAGGAAAAGCAGGGAGAAGATAGCAAGTTTTTGCTTTTATCTCCCCACATGATATGCTCCCCAATATTGATTAATATTAGCATCACCCAGAGAGTTCCTGCAGATCTGTTTCCAGAGGACTCCCGTCCTCACATCCCTGAAGTAAACCACTGTTTTCTGACCTTTTCTCACATTATTTTTGTCTATCCTAAAAGTTCGAATAACAAAATCATGTAGTGTATACTCTTGTGTAAAGCTTCTTTCATTCATGATGTTGTGTGTATCAGCAGTCCATTCCTTTTCATCACTGAGTAATATTCTACTGAATGGATATTCCACAGCATCTTAATCCATTCACCTGTTTGTAGATATTTGGGTTGTTTCCAGTTTGGTGCTATTAGCAATAAAGCTGCTGTGATTATTCTTGTAACATATGCTTTTGTTTCTCTTGAATTACTGGTTCATAGGGTAGGTATGCTTAGCTTTATAAGAACATACCAGACCTTTCTCCAACATGTTTGTACCATTACTTAACAGTTTTCCAACTGAGTGAGAATATTTCAGCCTCCTACTTTTTCTCCTCTGGCCCCAAGTGATTATAATGTGTAGTCAGAGTTGAAAACTACTGTACTAGATTAAAAATTCCTTCAGGGAAAAATCCATGACTTTTTTTTTTAAAATTATTTATTTTGAGATGGCGTCTCCATCTGTCCCCAGGTTGGAGTGCAGTGGTGCCATCTCAGCTCACTGCAACCTCCACCTCCCAGGTTCAAACGATTCTCCTGCCTCAGCCTCTCGAGTAACTGGGATTACAGGCGTGCACCACCACGCCCAGCTAATTTTTGTACTTTTAATAGAGACAGGGTTGCACCATGTTGGCCAGGCTGGTCTTGAACTCCTCGGCTCAGGTGATCCACCCGCCTCGGCCTCCTAAAGTGCTGGGATTACAGGTGTGAGCCACCGCACCTGGCCAAAATTCACGTCTTATTCATCTTTGCTCCCCCAATATACTTAGCATAATAACCTTTACCACAGCCAGAACTCAGGAATCCTATTAAGTTTTATATTGATACAGCTTCTGACTTTTGCCAAACATGGCAAATCTATTAAGTATGCCTTCTATACCTCAATGTTTAATATATAATTTTGAGTAAAGCAGTTCATAGGTGTAGGTGTAGGTGTCATAGGTATAGGTGTCCAATACCTGTTAGCTACTAAATTCTGAAATAGATGACAGCATGGCCTAAATAATAAGAGTTGCACCTCTAACCTAGCTATAGAGCCTGACACACAGCAGGGCCTTAATGAATAAAAGTGTGCTTTGGGGGGGAAAAAAACCTCCTTTCTCCTAATGTTTTTGTTTATTATAATTAAATTACTAGCGTAAAAATCTGCACACTTGGGGAATCCTAGCTTATGGCTCTCAATATTCTGGGAAACAAACATCCATCTGAATATCTGATCACAGGTATAGCTCCTCTCTCTCAAAAAATAAAAGACAAAATTATGCATATACTTACACACATTAACAATTCTACATACAATATCTAGTTGTTCGTGCAGAATCACTGACACTGTGTTTTAAGGAAAACTGAAATTATTTCTTTAATGAGTATTTGTTGAGTATCTGATCTGTTCTAAGAATTTTACTAGGTATGAGGCATACTGTGGCCAACAGGAGGGTCTCCTGTCCTTAAGAATACTGGAAGGAAGGAGATCAAATGCAAGTGATAAGCAATACCACCATCTAATCAGTATGTTCTCAAAATTCCTAACTTTTCAAATGCAAATAACCTTTCGAGATACTATTTTGAGTATACATATTTGCCTTTCATTTCTGTTTTGGGGAGGGAAAGAAAGAGCATGGAAATGAGGCAAAAAGAGTAACAATGTACCTGTCTTGCATTCTCAAGGAATAACTGCTTCTGATTGCTTTTAGAATAGGTAACCTCATCGTGAAATGATTTGCTCCAGGAGCAGGAATTCACTTCCCTTTGTGATCTTTTACAAATGGCAGTGGTTTCCAAATGAACAGGGTAGTTCATTTTTTTCTGGGAAAAAGTGTGAAGGTATCAGGATTTTTCGCAACAGTCTGGGGAGATGATGACCATGGTGGGTCACGCCTGTAATCCCAGCACTCTGGGAAGCTGAGGCGGGTGGATCACGAGGTCAGGAGCTTGAGACCAGCCTGGCCAATATGGTGAAATCCCATCTCTACTAAAAATACAAAAATCAGTCAGGCATGGCGGCGTGCGCCTGTAGTCCCAGCTACTTGGGAGGTTAAGGCAGGAGAATCACTTGAACCCAGGAGGTGGAAGTTGCAGTGAGCCGAGATCACGCCACTGTACTCCAGCCTGGGGGACAGAGCGAGACTCCAACTCCAAAAAAAAAAAAAAAAATCCACACAAAAGAAAAAAATGTGTGAACTCCCTCTGACGAGATGGTGTGTTGTGAAGAGGAAGGTTCACGTACCTGCATTATCCTGAAAATACTTCCTTGCAAGATCTGGATAATGTGGCTTCTGGCATTTCTGCGAAAACAACAATTTAGCACAAAAACTATGCTGCTATCTATGGAAAGTTTAAGGGAAGAGTAAATGTTAAAACAATTAAAACAAGCAAATAAGATGTTTTAAATAACAGTAAAAATCCAACATTGACAGGGAACAGAGTTCAAGAATGGTTTTGGATAGAGAAATGAATTATCCTACATTAGCGCATTTTCTTATTGAAGTTAATTTCTTTAAATGCCAAAAAATCTTCATAAAATAGTTTTATTGGCAATCTTTCCAATCTATTTCACACTCCCTGTCTCCTTAATCAAACCAAGTAAACAAAATGTCACATTTTTGATGACTCATTAAGTACATCCATTACTTTGCAGTGCTGTAATGCAGCCATTCTGAGAGGCTACTGACTACACAGATTTGATTGCCTCTCTTCAAAACAACTCCAGCTGTACCATTTGGAGACCTAGTGCCCTTTAAGGTTGCAACATTTTCTCTTTACCTCATTAGCAAATCACTTCTTGCTACTACTCCTCTATCTGAGGAACATCACTTCCTTGAACTCCATTCTTCTGATTCATGGCCAAACTGAGAAAATAAATGTTTCTTTAAAATAATTTCAATTTAGGCCAGGTGCAGTGGCTAACGCCTGTAATCCCACCACTTCGGGAAGCCGAGGTGGGTGGATTACCTGAGGTCAGGAATTCCAGATCAGCCTAAGCAATGTGGTGAAACCCTGTCTCTACTAAAAATACAAAAATTAGGAGGGCGTGGTGGTGTGCGCCTGTAATCCCAACTACTCGGGAGGCTAAGGCAGGGGAATCGCTTGAACCTGGGAGGCAGAGGTTGCAGTGAGCTGAGATCACGCCACTGCATTCCAGCCTGGGCGACAGAGTGAGACTCCATCTCAAAATTAATAAATAAATAATTTCCACTTAAAAATTTATGTAATAACCTAAATGTCTGTGTTCTATTAAATTCATTTTATTAAAATCAGTTGGATTTGGCTATTAACTTGCCCATGAAAGAGCTGGCTCAGTGATAGTCAGCAGTGACTTGTATGCTGGTATTCGCCTATGTCTACAGGCCCATGATTATGATATGCCAGGGGGAGGATCAGGTCAAAAATTTCAAAGTGAAAACTAATTGTGGGCATTATTAAAAACAGGCTCTAAATAAAGGTCTGTGTGAAATTTATGAGGTCAGTTATTAATACATGGACTCTGTAATTATTCTGGCTGTTGAGAGTTATTTTTATTTTTTTGCTTGTTTTCAATTTTTTTAGTCTTTTTTAAAAAAGATTGACCTTTAGCTAAGTGAAGCATTACTATAACAACATATTGTTTTCCTTTATGGGATATTTTGACTATATAATTATAAATGTCTTTAAAATAAAATTTGTTTTTCTGTATCCTTATTGGCTATGTAAATACCATGTTCAGGACAGAATATGTGCCATGGTAGTTCCACTTATCCTTGCACTGCTGGTCTGCTGAAAGGAGGGCATCAATCATCCCAAGGAGCTCCTCAGTCTCCTGACATATCATAAGCAAAAAGAGGATAGCTTTTATTCACGATGTGACCAGTTACATTCATATCAATAATACATGCTCATGTTAGTGAGAGGGGCAGCAATCTTGGACTGTTATGACACTTTAAACACGCTCCAAACAAGGCCGGGTGCAGCAGCTCAAGCCTGTAATCCCAGTACTTTGGGAGGCCAAGGTGGGCGGATCACTTGAGGCCAGGAGTTTGAGACCAGCCTGGTCAACATGGTGAAACCCCTGTCACTACTAAAAATACAAAAATTAGCCAGGCGTGGTGGCGCACGCCTGTAATCTCAGCTACTCAGGAGGCTGAAGCAGGAGAATTGCCTGAACCCGGGAGGTAGAGGTTGTAGCGAGCCAAGATTGTGCCATTGCACTCCTGCCTGAGCAACAGAGTGAGACCCTGTCTCAAAATAACACAACATAATGTAACATAACATAACATAAAATAAAAATGCTCCAAACATACGAACATTCAAACGTCTATGGATGCATCTGAATAGGAAATTCTGTAGCACTTCTTCATGATCAAATTGAAAATAAATTTCAATATAAATTCCCACTGGGAATCATTAATATTCCATTACAGTACCCTTAATGATTACAACCACCACCACTCAAACTTTTTTCCTTTTTTCTTTTTCTGGGGGTTAAAAATCGGTTTGTACTCTTAAGCAGCATCTGTTCTGTTAAAACGTTCTAACAGACTTCTTTTTGGTAATTTTTTTTTTTTTTTTAAGAAAACACATGAACATGATTTGTGGATCTTCAGTTACTTCAAAGTATTACCCTCATTATCGTCACCATTTTTCATTCATGGTCTGAACCACACCAAAAGCAGCATCATTATTCTGCCCATGATGAGCACGTGACTGAAAGCGAAAGCAAGCTGCCAGACCTCCACGGGGAG
The DNA here is from genome assembly GCF_028885655.2 of Pongo abelii. Classification (NCBI taxonomy): domain Eukaryota; kingdom Metazoa; phylum Chordata; class Mammalia; order Primates; family Hominidae; genus Pongo; species Pongo abelii. The sequence continues at coordinate 20,561,861 of NC_071992.2, forward strand.
GGCAGAAGCGGAAACACGCCACGCACCTTTCATCACCTAACTCAGCTTGATTTACTTTACTGAAAAAAGCAGCAATATTCCATATTTTAAGCCAGAACCTTTAAAGCTTTTCTCTTAAAAAGCTTGCAAACCTAGCTTTTCTCTTAAAAGGCTCTCCGACTTACACAGGACAGGCATCCAAGCCCTCTTCCTCCATGGATACTGTTGCTACCAGGTTTCCATGACCTTCTCTTGGAAAGAACTCACCTACTCTAGGCAACAGTTGATGCTCTTTTTTTAGCTACACTTAAATACCACCCATAAGTTCCTATTTTCAACTACATACTCCGAATATAACTCAGATAAAGTATTTTTGAGAATTCAGTTCAGGCTTTTCCTTTATAAAAAGTTCAGACCTTTTTCCGACTGAGGTCTGCTTCTTCCTTTTGTGTAGTCCTTTAGGAATAATCTTTTGAAAATGCTGCGATGACAAAAGCAATGTTCTTGGATTTAAATCTGAACATTCTCTGGTTTCATTACTAAGTATACACTTCTTTGTCTAAACCAGTAAATACAAGGTGAGAGTTAAGACAGTTAAAACTTTAGAAATGCAATTTGGATTTATAAAGGAAAAAATGATGTTAAGAAAATGCCCAGCACTTAGACTGAAATGATCCTTACAAGATCACCCTGTGAAGTTTTTCCAATTTCTTTTTTGCCACATAATATTTTGCTCAAAAGACATCACCAGAGGAAGTTAGAACATGACAGAAAAAGAGAACAACTTCTGCAGCAGAAGGGGAGCGGTGACAGGGAGGGGTGAACACTGGACACAGGCTCCAGAAGCCTAAACCGAAAACCTGAAAACCATAGGCACAGGCCAAATATTTTATTTTACAAATGAGGAAACTCACACACGAAGTGAAATGATCACCCAGAGGCGCCACCACTAGTCACTAGCAACACTAAGACAGGCTTAGAGCCCAGCGACTTCCATAACCCAGTCAGAACAACTAGTGCATCCCACAGGGGCACACTGCTAGCCACTTAACACACCTCATCATATTTAATTCTCCTAACCGCTCTTAGAGGAAGGTGTTTTTATCCCATGCCGCACCTGAGAAAACTGAAAAGGATTAAGTTGCTTGGCCAAGGTAAGATATTGGGATTACTTTCCAGATCTGTAACTACTCATTTTACTCTGCCACACAGCCTTCCATGACATTCAGCCTAACAGGCCAAATAAACATTAACTGGGGTCTGGACGCGGTGGCTCACGCCTGGAATCCCAGCACTTTGGGAGGCCGAGGTGGGTGGATCATTTGAGGTCAGGAGTTCAAGACCAGACTTGCCAACATGGTAAAACCCTGTCTCTACCAAAAATACAAAAAAAAATTAGCTGGGCGTGGTGGTGGATGCCTGTAATCCCAGCTACTCGGGAGGCTGTGTCAGGAGAACCAACTGAACCCAGGAGGCGGAGGTTGCAGTGAGCAGAGATTATGCCACTGCATTCCAGCCTGGGCAACAGAGCAAGACTCTGTCGCAAACAAACAAACAAACATTAACTGGGTAGAGAAAATTCAGATTCTACTCTTTGTTTCTTTTCTACTTCATTCAGGTAAGGGACAAAGGGGCAATCAGGAAACCAGTCTACCGACAGAATCTCTAATAGTAAGCTCCAAATAATTCAATACTTAATATATTTCCTTCAATACTGTCACCACCAGCATCGGAACCACCATCCTTCTCACACAGACAATTGCAATTTTATCATCTTTCCACTTCCACTTTCCTAAACAATTTTCCAAATATCCAGAGTAAAACATGATAATAAACATAGGATCATGTTACTTTCCAGTTTTCAGTTCTTCAAAACAATTCCCATTGTCTTTTTCTTAAAACGTCAGTGTTTTTAATACTGTTATATAGTTATTTCTGAACTGTTGGTCATTATATTATACTCAGTACTTTAAAAGAATGACCAAGAGTAGTAAAATTTCATTAAGCCAATTTTTATATGATGCCTAAAACCTCTGGCTCAATAGACAAACTGCCCCATTTTTTTTCTTAAGAGTGGACTTGTTCATTATTTTTGTCATTGTTTTACTGAGAGAATTACAAATTCACAGGCAGTTGTAAGAAAAGAACAGAGTCCTTGTGCCATTTACCCAGTCTCCTCCAATGGTAACATCTGCAAAACTATAGTATGATAGCACAAACCAGAATGTTGACATTAATAAAACCTAGTCTTATTCTGATGTCTCCAGCTATACTTGTACTCACTGATAATCAGGAAGTAAAGATGAGAGAGGAGAGAGCAACAATGAGAGTAGGAAGATGAAATAGGGAAAAAAGACTTCATGTTGCTTAGGTTAAACCTTCTGGTAGAAAATACTGAAAAGTAGGGCAATTGTCAGTGTTAAATTTCCAATCTTCTCCCTGGCTGAAAGGGGTAGATGGAACTCAGAAAGAGAGATGGGTCAGTTTTACTCTTTTTTTTCTTTTTTCTTTTTTTTTAAAGAAGACTCATTACAGCTTTTGCTGTCACTCTGTGTGAACAGATCCTTTTTGGGGTTTGAACTTACAAAAATGGCTTATCTCTAGATTTTTAATGGCTGATTCATTTGTTGTTCTTTACCCTTATATACAGCTGTAACTGATTAAAAAGCCTAATGGTTACAAATCTGAGAGCATCACTTTATATTTTCCAGTTATGTTTCTTCCTTGTCCAAAAAGATGCATTAATCTTTATTTAAAATGTGTTTTATCTTTGCTGATCTTTTGAGTCTGTTTAAATTCTACCTTCTTGGCTAATTACTCCATTATTTTCACAAATTATTTTTCCTTAAGAAAACCAAATGAGAAAATTATGTTTAAAACAACATATGTAATCCTTTCAGCTGACAAGATAGGTTAAAAATGGGACGGAGGTATCCTACATATTCTTGGAACCGTCTCCTAAGAGAATCTTGCCTAAACTCTGTCCTTTGAGAAAGCAAGGGAAAACAAATGCATTTGAATGACAACTTTCATTAGAATTCTAACCAACAGACTATGTAACAATTTAATTCACTGTTTTTTTTATCACTCCATTCATGGAATGAAGCTTATAAATCCTGTTAGGCCAAGCATACTGATTTACATCCTTTCAATTTAACCCATTCTTCACACACACACACACACACACACACACACACACACACAAACTCTCTCTCTCTTTCTTCCGCATTAAAACTTTTGGTCTTCCCTTAAAGGAAGACGTGCTAATTTCAAAGTTCATAAATTCCCAAGTAAAGCAATTTCTATAAAAAAAACTTAAAAATTTAAAGAATATTCTAATGTCAAACATCTAATAGTAAGCAACAACCTAAAAGACTGTCATATTGATTGGTATCTGTAAGATTTATTTCCCTACGTTTTTAATGATTTCCAGTGACACTGTCTTCTAACTAGAATTATTCTTAGAGCTACTTGTGTATTTAAATACATTCAAGGTATGTTTTTAAACATTCTGCAAATTGTGTTCAGTTTTATCACAAATATTTGGAACATTTTGTTTTGTTGTTTCTGTTCTTTCCATCAATAAGTTGGTATAAAAATTCTTAAAGGAGAGACTGTTTCAGCTAATTTCTTTCTACTCTCCCTTGGTACTTAACTGAATTTAACTGCTGCTCAAAAAAGAAATAAAGATCTAACAATGACTGGAATAAAAATTCTAAGGAGAGCAGTATTTGAGTATTAAATGGTAGATGGCAATGGGAAAATGGGACAGAAAACAATTGGGTTCATGTCATGTCAAAATCTACAGTCTAGATGTCTCTTCAGAATGAAATTATGGGACAGCCAATAACTGACCTTCCACCCTTTATGTTCCTAGACCATTTGCCAGGATCTTCTTGTCTTTTATTTCTCAGTTTCTTCCCTTCTTTCATGTAAATACATTTTCAAATGGACAATTCATCTCTAAATATATAAATGCCTGGTGACCATCACTGAAAGGCCCTGTGTGTTTTCTGTATATAATGAGAAATGGAGAATTGTCAACCTCCAGAGTTAGAAATGCAGAGCAGATTCGATAGAAGATAGAAATGCAGCTTTTCTGTTACAATCAAGAACAAGGGTTTCTTATGAAACTCAGTAGAAATAAAATTCAGGGAACAGAAAGGCAGAGGAGCAAGACACTGCATTTTGAACATAAGATAGAGGAACTTTCAAGAAAATTCTTAGTTTTAAATGTTTTAATTGGCAAATGAAAACTATATATTTGTGGTGTACAATGCAATATTTTGAGTATACATACATACTGTACAATGATTAAATAAAGCTAATTAACCTATTTCTCACCTCACATACTGTTTTGTGATGAGAACATTCAAAATCTATTCTCCTAGTAATTTTCAAATAAACAATATGATGTTATTAACTATAGTCACCATGCTATACAACAGAGCTCTAGGATTTATTTATATAGTCTAAAGGAAACTGTACCCTTTGTTTAAATCCCTGCCTTCCCCAGACCCTGGTAACCACCATTCAACTCCTTGAATCTGTGAGATCAACTTTTTTAGATTCCACTGTAAGTGAGATCATGTGGTATTTGTCTTTCTGTGCCTGGCTTATTTCATTTAGTGTAATGTCCTCCAGATTTATCGATGTCACAAATGACAGAATTCCTCCTTTTTAAGACCAAATAATATTCCACTGTGCATATCTACCACATTTTATCCATTTGTCTGCTGATGAACATTTAGGATGATTCCATATCTGGGCTGTTATGAATTTTCAAAGGTTATTCCACAGAGTGAAGAGTTTCAGAAATATGCACATAATCAAAAGCTAACACTTCACTAGTTGGTATCAGCCACTGATGAGACTGGGTGAAAGAAGTCCCCAGGCTGACACAGTCAAGAGTCCATAAAAATTGCCCCGAGACAAAGCAGAATCCCAACAATTCCTGGACCTGATCCTTCAGACCAAGCCCTCTCCATTAGGAAGGCACATCTCTAGCAACCCTTGTTCCCCCCAGGGATGTTTTAATCACTTCAAGTAATTCACATCTCCATCAATATTCCAGGATAATCTTGGGATCTTAGGAGAATATGAACTAGTTTGCTTCCTCAAAGGTTCTTCAAGATTCCAGGACCAGTCCAAGAGCCAATGCACACTAGTACTTCCCCTCTTGTAGCATCAAAGAGGGAAGTCACTAAAAACACAAATCAAATGTCAGGTATAAAAATGTGGGAAGAGGGATAGGCCCAGGAGAAAGAGGCTGTTAACAAGGTAAAAAGGTAAGGGTTAAGCAAGGTTCATGTTCAGGTCAACGTCACAGGTGCTTCCTTTCAAAGAGCAGAGGATATGTATCCTTGGAAAGCAGCAAGCTAAAAAGGGATGGTGGGTAGAGGTTTTGACTACTGCCGCTAATCTCACTCGCCTCTAAAAAATCTTAAACCCAGATACCTGCAGGAAGGGATAGGGCCCCAATTCTGGCCCACTTTAGGCTAGGTAAAATAATATCAAAAATAAAAAGTTTTAATAGCTAACAGACAATACTACATGTTAGGACTCTAAAATCTCCCATTTTATAGATGAAGATATTGAAATACAGTATTTACTTGACATAGTCCCCTGACTATTAAGAGATAGAACCTGGAATTAGAACCCAGTCAGTACAGCTCTCAAACCAGAATCTCAATCCTCATACCGTACTGTCTCTCAAAACACAGCCTACAATACAGAGCTAGCCCACATTCTACATTCTTATCCCTCTTTATTCATGTCCTCAGTAGCTGTAATACTTATTAGAGCCTCAGGAATGTTTTACGAAATCTATCAGACCCAAAGCAGAACCTCCCCTTTCTCTTCCACATTGTCCCCAAGGATGCTTGAATACAAACCACATCCAACCGCTGGGATGGGCGGAGCTGGTAGAAACACGATCACAGGGTTAATCAGAAACTTGTAACACAATAACAAACTTTTCTATGTTTATCTGTACTATGTGATCATACCAGATGATCTGGCCTACTTTGTTAAATGAATGACTGTCTTGATTTGGTCATGTAGTTGAGAGGGGTACATACGAGAATGTCTTTGGGTGAAAGAAGGGGCAGGAAATGCAATGGAATAATAACCAAGATAACAAGGCTTTTACCTATACTTCAAAAGGCCATCTGACATGGTTTGTGTCCCCACCAAATCTCATGTTGAATAATAATCCACGGTACCGGATGTGGGGTCTGGTGGGAGGTGACTGGATCAGGAGGACGGAGTTCTCATGAATGGGTTAGCACCACCCCCTTGGTGCTGTTCTCATGATGACGAGTGAGCTCTCCTGAGCTATGGTTATTTAACAGTGTGTAGCATCTCCCTCCTCCCTCTCTTCCTCCTGCTCTGGCCATGTAAGATGTGCCTGCCTCCCCTTCCGCCACGATTTTAAGTTTCCTGAGGCCTCCCTAGGAGCCAAGCAGATGGCAGCATCATGCTTTCTGTACAGCCCGCAGAACCATGACCCAAATAAACCTCTGTTCTTTATAAATTACTCAGTATCAGGTATTTCTTTACAGTAGTGGGAGAATGGACTAATACACCATCTCAAACATCACCTCCTCCCAGCCTTCTGCTTTGAAGAACCTAAATAATATCCTATCACTGGTTGTCTTCTGATATCCAACTTATTTCACTTTTATTACAGATATCCATATCTTATACTCTAAACACCCTGTAGGGGAAAAAAGTCAAATATCAGTTTAGGTTATTTGAGTAAACAACAAAAACTGCAATGGAATTTTAAACTAAAAAAGGGCTCAACGTATCATCTATCCCTTCAATACAGTATAAGTCAAATTCAGAAGCAAAATATTAATTAAATTAACTGAATTAAAGGACTTTACACAAGTTTCTCATTTCTCATACATTTAAATATGCCACGGTCTATTTTTTCTTAACCCTTTCTCTTCAGAAAACAACAACAACAAAACCGAATTTGGCTTATACTTTTACTTCAACATGGAATAACTGTCTCTTTTATGGAGAAAGACACCTCCAATATTTCTCAGTAGTCTGTGATCTCTGAGGACAGGTGCCCATTTGGTTTCAGCATCTTCTTCAGTCCCACAACACCTAGTAAACACACAGCAGACCTTCAATAAATGTTCCCAACTACAAAATGACATGGAACAACAGACATAAAAGTACAAATGTTACTTCTGGGCCAAAGAAATCTGAACAGACATAAATTCAAATGTTACTTTCGATCCAAATTAATCTAAAAGTATCAAGGTCAATACGTAACAATAAAAGCCTCAGTTTATGTAACTTTAAGCTTTTTTTTATATTGAATCTAGCAGTTTCTATATATGATTATGAAGAAACCTAATAAAGGTCATAGTTTTTCCTTTTATCTCACAAAAAATAAACTGAATGTCACACATGCCTGTAACATGGAGATTGGAAAGGTGGCAAAGAGAGAGAGAATGACCATGATATTAAAAAACCTTTAAGATGACACCAAACTTTGAAAAGTTTCTATGTATGTATGTATCTATGTAGCACATATATAACAATATTTTCCCCCAGAATTCAAGTACATACTCCACCCAATAATTTATCTCAGCAGGGAATCCAGCGATAGCTATCCTAAGACAAAGAGAATGAGAAAAAAAGACACCAAAAGAAAAATAGAAAGCCAAAGAGAAACGAAAAGACAGAAATAAAAAGAAATCAGAAGAAAAGGAAGGCAGGAAGAAAGGGAGGAAAGGGAAGGAAGACTGAACAGCACACAGAATAGAGGAATGAAACAAACATGGTTTAAAGAAAACCTTTTCTTACTGAAATTTTCAGTAAAACCCATTCCTACTGAAATGGAAAACTATCTTGGGTGGGTGAGCGGTTGGGGTTTGTTATGGAAGAGAATCAATATTTCACGTGACAATGACCATGCTAACCACCACCATTTTCCGTATCATTTCACTATCATCTTCTCACAACAAAAAAACAAATAATACATACTTTCCCATGAGGTTTATAAACATAATCTCATTGCACAACAGCAACAAATCATCTGGCAAATTCTTGGTAGACGAAGTCAAAGAACACGTTTGCTCAAGGCGAACAGCAGCCTCTAGACTGTATATTAACCATATATATGGTTTCATACAGCTCCACCAAACATGCTCTAAATTCGCCAATAATTTGCCAACAGTCATGCAGGTTACCATAAGCCTACCACTAAATTCTAAAAGCTTCACTATGAAAATTTTCCTGTCAACTTTCATTTCTGACATAAGTTGATAAAAGCCTCACAAATTCTCTCTTAGACTCCATAATTTTCCACGCAAATACTACTAGACTGAAAAAAGTCTTGTTAACACCATATGGATTCAATGGAAGATATAAAACATCTTTATCACGTCACAATCCTGCACCATTTATCTCCCGCTCCCATTTGGAATTATACCTTTAGAAATGGCAGCACTTGCTTTACAAAGGACCTAAAAAAAATGCCTTCTTTACTCCATAAATTAAAGCTACTTTTCTTCCTGCTTTTTTTCAATAATTTTTTGTAATGTGCTGCAAATAAAGTTAGTAAGACTAAGAATGTCGTAATACCACATCGTAATGCATTCTTTCATTTACCATAGTAGATAAGTCTTTCCAAATCTGGCAGAACTCTATTCTATGTAGCTTAAAAGTTACATAAAACATAACAAAGGATTTCTCTTTCAACATTTCCATATCATATCATATATTTCCATACCATAGCTGATTCAAATGTCACCTTTCTTGAAAATTCATTTAAAGAAATTGATTCCAAAAGAAACCTATATGTGTACTAAGTTTTTTAAAAGGCTAGAATCAAATAGAGAACTGTAAAAACCATATTCTCAATGTATACATCTTACCCTACAACCCCCCAAATATTCATATTGTCATTATTTTGTACTCAATCAAATGCCCATCTCATTTACAATGCTGGAGAATGCATGAATTCCAAAGTTGATTTTGTTGTCTCTTTGAAAACAATTTGATGATGGGGAAAAACATGCTGATTGTTACCAATAATAAAGCCGAATGCAAATAATTCAGGCATTCTACAATTACTGAGAATTTAATTTAATCTATTTCCAGAGACAACCTGAGTGGCTCTGAGACTAGGGACTGAACACAGTTGGAACTGTTTCCATTACAGCCTGCAAATGCTACTCTGTTTCCGTAGTGCATATACCTTTGCGATATTTCTCGAATTCTGATAGTCTAATTACAAATAAATCAAACAAAAACTGCCACTCACTATTTGTATCACCAACCATTCCAAATTTACTTACCTCAGTATTATTGATTATAATGCAGACTTCTAGAAATTATCAACTTAAGGTACTTTGCAGCACGAAAAATCAAGGACAAGGCTTAAAAGAAACATCACCAATAAAATCAAAAGCAAAAAGCAAAATACTTAAGTGATCCTTAGCCTACTTAGGATTAAGCTGTAAGCAGCAAATAGAAATACAAGCATACACTAAAAACCAACAGTTCCATGCTTACTTTCAGCAGGTCCTTGGAGAAATCAACACCCTCATTCACCCCTTGTAGATTTGCAATGAACTCCTGACAGGTCATCTTCTTTCCAATATTCTGAAATAGAGGCAAACAGTACATCACTATGACATTCATGGAATTAAGACTGAGTCATAAATATATGATGAGGCAGACCAATAATTTGTTTCTAAAAACGTAAGTAGGCTGGGTGCAGTGGCTCACGCCTGTAATCTCTGCACTTTGGGAGGCCGAGGTGGGTGGATCACGAGGTCAGGAGATAGAGACCATCCTGGCTAACACGGGGCTATGTTTAGCAGAAACCCTGTCCACTACTAACATGTTTAGTAAAAACCCCGTCTCTAGTAAAAATACAAAAAATTAGTTGGGCATGGTGGCATGCACCTGTAGTCTCAGCTACTCGGGAGGCTGAGGCAGGAGAATCGCTTGAACCCGGGAGGCAGAGGTTGCAGCGAGCGGAGATGGCGCCACTGCACTCCAGCGTGGGTGACAGAGCGAGACTCCATCTCAAAAAAAAACACAAAAAACAACAAACAAACAAACAAAAAACATAACTAGACATCTATTTACAAATACAGGGCTGGATGCAGTGGTTCCTGACTCACGTCTGTAATCCCAGCAGTTTGGGAGGCTGAGGTGCATGGATTACTTGAGGTCAAGAGTTTGAGACCAGCCTGGCCAACATGGCAAAATGCTGTCTCTACTAAAAATACAAAATTTAGCCAGGCGTGGTGGCAGGCACCTGTAGTCCCAGCTACTCGGGAGGTTGAGGCATGAGAATCACTTGAACCCAGGAGGCAGAGGTTGCAGTGAGTCGGGACTGTACTACTGCACTCCAGCCTGGGTGACAGAGTGCAAGTGTATCTCAAAAAACAAAAACAAACCAAACACAGGTTTATATAAACATACATACAATTTTACTGCACTAAAAACATGGTTTATTATGCTTTTAAAATTCTCATTAAATATAAATAGCAAACTTATACCAAAAACCTATTATAATGTAGAAAAAAACTTGAAAAACCGATGCTACATTTATACAATATATAATATAGTTTTTAATGAAAAACATGGGTAAAAACGGACATTTCTGAGCTGAACTCAGCTGTTTATGCATTTATTTGTGTTACCTACATACTCTCAAGACCTGTGAAGGATCTGAGATTTACACTACTTTCAAGCTAACAAGTTAGCCTGTCACAAGCTAATAGATGCTGGCAGAGGAAAGAAGTCTCCTGGTTGAGAGACAAGGTCTTTATTACTTACAATAACAGGGGCAGCCAGAATATCAACATTATCTTGTGACCACTGGGCTCTAGTTCCCCAAGTCCCAAATATCACAAAGCAACTTGAATAGGGCCACAGGCCACCTGCACATGCAGCATGTTGCATTATAGGACAGAAACCCTAACCTTCAGGAGCTGGAATCTTTAATCACGAGAAATATGCCTATCCCTTTGCACTAGCGGGAGATACCAGCTCTACCTTCCAGGGAGATACGCAAACCTGACCGCTGCTGTGAAGTCACTACAGCATCTTCCAAAGCTACTCACTGTATATAGAAATAATCTTGAAAAAATAGACAAGAACAAAGGCAGCCACAGCCTCTGTTCGCAAAACATACAGGAAAAGTGTGAGACCCATGGAAAATTATCTCCCAGCACGTTTCCAAGCTGGTTTAAGGACAATAAAGTTTAACAAAAGGAAATCGCATAAATAAAGTAATTAGAAAATCCAAACTACAAAAAGAGCAAAGATATAAACAAACTAAGAAAACTAACAAAATTTCTATCACAGAGGATCACCTCTTATTCTAGTTCCAAACAACTAATAGAAGCTGCCAGCTGTGGAGGATTCTTAGGTTCCATATAGACAGCAAGATACATCTGTCACAAGTGCAGGAGAGGAACGCAGAGCACAGACAAGTGTCACAGGTATCATCTCTAGCAAAATGTAGCCCAAGCGAATACAAAGTTTACCAACATCGAAATATACCTGTGGCCAGGCACGGTGGCTCAAGCCTGTAATCCCAGCACTTTGAGAGGCCGAGGCGGGTGGATCACGAGGTCAGGAGTTCTAGACCAGCCTGGCCAACATGGTGAAACCCCGCCTCTACTGAAAATACATAAATTAGCCAGGCGCCATGGTGGGCGCCTGTAATCCCAGCTACTCGGGACGCCGAGGCATAAGAACTGCTTGAACCTGGGAGGTAGAGGTTGCAGTGAGCAGAGATCGTGCCACTACACTCCAGCCTGGGAAACAAGAAGAAGACTCCACCTCAAAACAGATAAATAAATAAAAAATAAAAACAACAACCAACCAAATAAATAAATATATCTGTATACACGACTACTATGCATAAATGTATGCTTTTCAAGGCCACGCTATTCTTTTGTAAAAGGCTAACAGGAGGGTAGAACAGCATCTACTGAATTCATTTGAATACCTACAGTATTCAAAATAAGAAAGCAGACTTCTGGAGATAGACTTTTAAAAAGTAGCAGAGGCTGGGCATGGAGGCTCATACCTATAATCCCAGCACTTTGGGAGGCCGAGACAGGTGGATCACTTGAGGTCAGGAAATTGAGACCAGCCTGGCCAACATAATAGAATCCTGTCACTACTGAAAATACAAAAAAAAAAAAAAAGAAAAAAAAATAGCCGGACGTCATGGCGGGAGCCTGTAATCCCAGCTACTCAGGGGGCTGAGGCAGAAGAATCACTTGAACCTGGGAGGTGGAGGTTACAGTAAGCCAAGATTGTGCCACTGCACTCCAGCCTGAGCGATAGAGAGAGACGCCAGTTCAAAAAATAAATAAATAAATAAAAATAAATATAAAGGAGGCCAGGCATGGTGGCTCATGCCTGTAATCCAAGCGCTGCCTGGGAGGCCCAGGCAGGAGGATCACTTGAGCCCGGGAGATCAAGGCTAGCCTGGGTAACATCCCTCTCTAGAAACAATATGAAAATTAGCTGGGTGTGAAGGCACGTGCTTTGCAGTCCCAGCTACTCTGGAGACTGAGGTGTAAGGATCGCTTGAGCCCAGGATGTTGAGGTTACAGTGAGCCATAATCATGCCACTGCATTCCAGCCCGGGTAACAGAGGAAGACTTTCAAGAAGATGCACAGGCATCATTTTAAGGGAATATGTATACACAACCTCAAATTCAAAGACAGATTTGCCTGAGAACATACACCTGTGTGCCACAGGAGTAATCATTTCCCACCTCCCCTTTCCCAGCCACCCTTCTCCTGTTTCACAAAATAAAACAATTCATCCCACTCCAGGTATGTAAATATTTACAATGACAGTGCTGACATTTTTTTCTTGTTGTTGTTGTTAAAAACCTTGCCCTCTTTCATCAGCAAAGAATGCAAAGAGTTTGTATGAAACACTGAAAAAAATGGTTTGACAGAAGTGGCTTTGTCAGCTAACTTATTTAGTAGATATTTCTCATAAGTTAAATAAATTAAATCTGCAGTTCAAAAGTTTTGTTGATAATTAGTTTAAAGCACAGAAAGGAACTTTAATGAAAAATATTGTTTTGCAACAGTATATTGAAGACGACAGTAACTCAGTTTTCCCAATCCTTTCCGAGTGTATCAGGTTAAACAAGGTGTCTCAAGGTAAAAAAAATAACACATACAATGAACAGTCATTATGATATACCTTGGCAATGTCTTTTTAGATATGTTCTGGGGAGATGAATAAATAATGACTAGGTAACAAATCTTTTTCCAAGTCAGGTGGTGTTTAATTCTTTGCTTTAAATGAAATTAAAGGAAGGTCTAATTTAATTATCAGTTAATCACCAAAACTATTTTTTGATATGTAATCTGCAAAATTCAACTGCTTGTAACATTATCTGCTTTAAATAAATTGTTATTAATAAACTTCTTTGTAAAACCACACTAAAATATGAGTATAAAAAGGAAAATTTTTCTTAAAAAAGTGTGTTAATTTTGTTATATGATAATAGTATCAACTACTTTAACTTTAAAAAAGTATCAGCTTTACTAAAATACAATTCACAGTATATTCTTTCGAACCATATAATTCAGTGATTTTTAATAAAGTTGTACAATCACCACCACTATCTACATTCAGAACATTTACTCCCTAAAGAAACTCCATACCTACCAGCAGTTATTCTCCAAATCTCTTCCACCACCCTCACTAGGGATCATCTGGCAACCACAAATCTGCATTTTCTTTATACGGATTTGCCTACTCAGGGCATTTGAAATAAATGGAATCATATAAATGTAGCCTTTTATGACAGCTTCTTTTACTTAACATGTTTTCCAAGTTCATCCATGTTTTTGCGTAAATCAGTATTTAATGTCCTTTTATTTCTAAATAACAATCCATTGTATGGATATACCAATTGTGTTTCTTCACTTATAAACTGACGAATGTTTAGACTATTTTCTCTTTTTGGCTACTATGAATAATGCTGCTATAAATATTCATGTATAAGGTTTTGTGTAAACATGTTTTCATTCCTCCCGGGCATATATTTAGGAGTGGGATTATTGAGTCCTATAGTAATCTTGTTTATTCATTTAAGGAACTGCCAGACTCATTTCCAAAGTGGCTGCACCATTTCACATTCCCACTAGCAGTGAATGAGGGTTCCAATTTCCCTCCAACCTCACAAACACTAACATCTGTCCCTTTTACTTTAGGTATTGTTATGGGTATGAACGGGTATGCTATGGTTTTGATTTGCATTTCCCTAATGACTAATGACCTTCAGCTTTTTTTCATGTGCTAATTAGCCATTTGTATATCTTCTTTAGAGAAAGGCCTGTTAAAATCCTATTTTCCTTTCTTATTGGAGTATTTATATTTTTATTATTTAGTTGTAAGACTTCTTTACATATTCTAGATATAATTTCCTTATCAGATATGTACTTTAAAAATATTTTCTCCCATTCTGTAGGTCTTTTCATTTTTTTCCTTTCACTTTCTTGATGATGTCCTTTTGAAGCAGGATATTTCCCTGAACGCTTCATGGGCAGAAATGGGAGTATATGAGCACTGGAGTCAGCCAACTCCACTCACTCAAATCTGCTGTGTTCCACCCCTTGCTGGAGGGAGCAAACAGGTGAGTGGGTACGGCAGCTGGGGCGAATGCCTTCGGACACCAGCAGGAGTGAACTCTGTACTGGTCCCGCAGCAACATCTGGGGAGGGGTGCCAGTGACCCCTGAAGTCCCAGAGGAAGTGTATGGGTGCTCTTTTAGCTTGGCTGTCTGCATATGGCTTAAGTGTTAACAGCTCAGTGGATCCTCTGCCTTTTTGCATGAGGTGGCTGCCTTCTGCCACCAAGGGCAAAGGGTCAGTGTGACAGCCTTTTGCAACCACATTTGTGGCACCTGAGCTCTTGACCAGCATCCAGGAGAAATGAGGTTGCACAAACAAATTGGAGGATCGTAAATGCAGGAAATTTTATTGCCGATGAAAGTGGCTCTCAGCAGGAAGGGGAGCTGAAAAGGGGACAGAGTGGGAAGGTAAACACCACTGAAGTCTGGCTGTCTCTGGCCAGATTCTTCTCAGAAGTTATGCTGTCAGGCTGTCCCTCTGAAGTCAAGCCACTTCTCTCTGACATCCAGCTATAGTCTCCAGTGTCCAGCTGCTTCTCCTCTCTCTGCTGGCTGAGCCTGGGGCTTTTATGGGCACAGGAATGGGGGGCAGAGCAGGCCATGGGTGGTTTCGGAAAAGGCAACATTTGAGCAGGAAATCAGGGATGTAAGTTCTCACTTTGGGCCACTGTATCAGGCTTTTCAGCTTAAGGGTGCAGCCCTCACTGGGGACCCATCCTCTTCTGCCCAGAATTTCCCTGCCTCCTGTCCCTATCACTTTGAAGCACAAAAGGTTTTAATTAGGTGAAATCCCGTTTACCTGTGTTTTATTTTGTTACTTGTGTATTTTATATCTAAGAAATCACTGCCTAATCCAACATCACAAAGATTTACTCCTAAAAATTTTGTAGCATTAGCTCTTATATTTAGATATTTGACCCATTTTGAGTTAATTTTTGTATGATAGAAAGCAGAAATTCAACTTCATTCTTTTACATGTGGATATTCAGTTGTTATAATATCATTTACTGGAAAGACTACTTTTCCCCACCAAATTGTTTTGAAACTCTTTTTGAAATCAACAGACCATAAATGTAAGGGATTATTTTTAGACACTTGACTATACTGCAATGATGTAGTTGCTGAGCT
Source organism: Pongo abelii (assembly GCF_028885655.2). Taxonomy (NCBI): domain Eukaryota; kingdom Metazoa; phylum Chordata; class Mammalia; order Primates; family Hominidae; genus Pongo; species Pongo abelii. The sequence goes on from NC_071992.2 coordinate 20,577,628, forward strand.
TTATATCAGTGTAACTCTTGATTACTGAAGCTTTGCACTGAGTTTACCATGTTAACAGTTTTAAGCATTCAGTTCAGTACTGTTTCACTTAGTATATTCACACTGTTGTGGAAAAGAATTCCAAAACTTTTTCATCTCACTAATCTCAAACTTTATACCCATTAAAAAGCTCCTCTTTTCCCCTTCATGCCAGCCACTTGTAACCAACATTCTACTTTCTGTTTATATGAATTTAACAACTTTACTTACCTCAAATAAATGGAATCATTTTTTCTTTTTGTGACTGGCTTATTTCACTTAGCATAATGTCCTCAAGGTTCATCCATGTTGTAGCATGTGACAGGATTTCTTTCCTTTTTAAGGCTGAACGATTTTCCATTTTATGTAGAGACCACATTTTATTTATACATAAATCTGTGGATGAACATTTGGTCTGCTTCTACTTCTTGGTTAATGTGAAAAGTGTGGCTACGAATATGGGTGGGCAAGTATCTCTTCAAAATCCAGCTTTAAATTTTTTATATATATACATGCAGAAATGAGATTGGTGTATCATATGATAGTTATATTTTTCATTTTTTTGTGGACCCTCCAAGCTATTTTCCATAGTGATTGCACCATTTTACAATTCCTACAACAGTACGTTTCCAATTTGTCTACATCCTTGCCAAAAATATTTTCTATTTTTTTTTTTGATAGCAATGATCCTAGTGGGTATCAGGTGATACCCAATTGTAGTTTTTATTTGCATTTCTAGATTAGAGAATGTTGAGTATGTTTTCATATGCTTGTGAACACTTCTTTTATTCTTTTTTTGAGATGGAGTTTTGCTCTCATGGCCCAGGCTGGAGTGCAGTGGCATCATCTCTGCTCACTGTGACCTCTGCCTCCCAAGTTCAAGTGTTTCTCCTGACTCGGCCTCCCAAGTAGCTGGGGTTACAGGCGCCCGCCATCATGCCCAGCTAATTTTTTGTATTTTTAGTAGAGATGGGATTTCACTATTTTGCACAGGCTGGTCTCGAACCCTTGACCTCAGGTGATCTGCCCACCTTGGCCTTCCAAAGTGCTGGGATTACAGGCATGAGCCACTGCGCCCGGCCCTTGTGAACATTTCTAGACCATCTTTGGATAAATATCTATTAAAGTATTTTTCCCCTTTCAAAATCAGGATATTTGATTTTTAGATGTGGAAATATAGGAGTTCTTTATACAGTCTGATATTAACTCCTTATAGGTATATGATTTGTAAATATTTTATTCTATTCTGTAGGTTGCTTTTACACACCCCTTTGTTTTAAGGCACAAAAGTTTAAGTTTGATGTAGTCCCATTTTTGTTTTTGTTGCCTGTGCTTTTGGTGTCACAGTGAAGAAACTGCCAGCACATACAATAACGTGATGCTTTTCCCCTATGTTTTTTTCTCAGGATTTTATAGTTTCAGGATTACATTTAGGTCTTTAAAACATTGAGATAATTTTTATACACTGTGTGATACAAGGGTCCTACTTCTCTTTTTTTGCATGAAGATACTGTATTCACACTCCCATTTTTTAAAAAGTCTGACATTTCCCCAATGAGTGGTCTTAGCACTCTTGTTGAAGATTTGAGGATTTGTGTACTGTATTCTATTCCATTAGCCTGTCCTTATGTCAGTTCCACACTATTTTGACTACTGTAGCTTTGTAATATGTTTAAAATAACATATGAGTACACTAACTCTGTTCTTTTTCAAAATTGTTCTCATTATTTGGGGTACCTTGAGCTCTCATATGATTTTTAGAATATTTTCCATCTCTGGGATAAATGTTATTGAGATTTTGATAGTAACTGTGTTGAATCTGTACATTGTATAGTATAATCTATATAAAAAAATTAAGTCTTCCAGTACATGAACACGAAATATTTTCCCATTTATTTGCATCTTATTATTCTGCAGCATGGTTTGATAAATTTTGAAATGGAGAAATCAGGAGTCCTCCAATTTTTTGCCTCTTTTTCTACATTTTGACTATTCTGGGCCCTTTGCATTTCCACATAAATTTAAAGATTTGTCGGTCCATTTCTTTACATACATACACAAAGTGAACCTGGATTTTCACAGTGATTGTGGTGAATCTGAAGATCAGTCTGGAGAGTACTTCAGTCTTAACAATAAAGTTCCAATACATGACTATAAAATATCTTTCCACTTTTACAGTTCCTTTTTTCAGTATTTTATAGTTTCACTTGAACTTATTTTGTTAAATTTATTCTCTAATATCTTGATCTTTTTGATGCTACTGTAAAATTACTTCACTTTTAATGTTCATTGCTAGTATATAGAAATACAACTGTTTTACAAATGCTCAACTTGTATTTTGCAGCCTTGCTGAACGTCTTTAGTTCTAATAGTTTTTTCTTTTGTAGAGTCCTGAAGATCCTCTACACACAAGATCAGTTCTCCCATACAGATTCTTTTAGTTATTCCTTTAATTTTGTTTTAAAGACACAAAATATTTTATTATGCCACATATAAACAGAGTTTTTAAAAACTGAAACATAATAGCTATATATATTTTTAGAGTACATGTGATATCTTGATATATGTATATAACGTATAATGAGCAGAACAGGGAAAAAGGGACATTCAGCACCCCAAAAATTCACCCCTTCTTTGTGTTGAGAACATTTCAATTGCTCTCCACCAGTTATTTTAAGATATACAAATTATTGTTAACTATAGTCACTCTACTGCAGTACTGAACAATACATCGTGTTCCTTCTAACTGTATTTTTGTGCCCATTAACCTAACACCTTTTTTTTCTTCCAGTTTGAATTTTGACTCAGCAACGCTCAGGCCTAGACCTCTTACTTCTGTCGTTGGTACAGCCTGTTCCTGCTGCTGCTGCTTCTTGATCTTCAGGTTCTCCCTATGCTTGTTCAGCCAGTGGCACATGATACAAGCATTCTTGGGCCACAGATCTGGGGGCTAGTATTTCTTGCTCTTGTAGAACTTCCTGAGGTTTGTTTTCTGAGTTTGGCTAATGACGGTGAGAACACAGGCAACAGATTTGGAAATGACTACAATCTAAGAGAACTGGAATGTCGGGCACCTGTCACTTTGGCGAAATACATCTGGGACAGGTCTACCTTCAGGTTGTCCAGCTGTCTTAGCAGCTCCTCTTCCTTCTTGCCTCAAAGATCCTGAGCCTTAATCTTGGCTACGGCTGCAAAAGCCACCACCGCTGCCAAATGCCCCGAGGGAAAGAGAAAAGTGCCCATTAATCAATCTTTCAAAATCCTTTCTAAATCCCCTGTGCCCCCTCCTCCTTCTAGCTTCTGGTAACCACCAATCTACTCTCTACCTTCATGAAATCTACTTTTTAAGCCCCCCACATTTGAGAAAGAACATATGGTATTTGTCGTTCTGTGCCAGTTTACTTCACTTAACATAATGACCTCTGTGTTCCATCCACATTGCTACAAATAACATAATTTCATCATTTTCTATGGCTGAGTAATATTCCACTTATATTTATGTACCACATTTTCTATATCCATTCATCTATAAATTAACATTTAGGTGAATTCCATATCTTGGCTAATGTGAATAGTACTACAATAAACATGGGAGTGCAGACATTTCTTTAATATATTGACTTCCTTTCTTTTAAATGTATACCAAGCAGTGGAAATGCAGAGTCATATGGTAGTTCTATAGTTTTTCAATGAGCATTCACACTCTTTTTCATACTGTCTTCTTCAGAGAGTGTATGAGGTTCCCTTTCTTTTCATCCTGGCCAGCACTCATTGTTTATCGTCTTTTTGATAAAAACCATTTTAACTGGGGTAAAATGATACCTCATTGTAGCTTTGATTTGCATTTCCCTGATGATTAGTAACACTGAACAGCTATTCATGTATCTGTTGGCCATTTCTATGTCTTCTTTTGAGAAATACCTATTCAATCAAAAATTTTGCCCATTTTAAAATCGAGTTATTTGACTATTTGCTGTTGAGTTACTTATATATTCTGGTTATTAATCCCTTTTCAAATGGATAGCTAAAAAATATCTTCTACCATTCTGTAGCTTGTATCTTCACTTTGTTGATTATTTCATTTACTGGGCAGAAGGGTTTTAGCTTGATGGGACACCACATCTAAATATTTTAGCATTTGTTGCTCATAATTTAGAGGTCTTCCCCTCCCCCACCGACCCCCTGAAAAATCTTTACTCATCCCAACATTGTAAAGTGTTTCCCCAATCTTTTCTTCTAGTAGTTTCATATTTTTAGGTCTTACATTTAACTCTTTAATCCAAGTTGAGGTGACTTTTGTAAATTGTGAAAGTTAAGAGTTTAGTTTGATTCTTTTTCATAAGCATATCCAGTTTTCTGAGCACCATTTATTGAAGAAACTCCCCATTCCTCAAAGTATGTTCTCGGAGCCTTTGTCAAAACTAAGTTGGCTATAAATGCGTGGATTTCTAGGTTTCTCTATTCTGTTCCACTGACCAATGTGTCTATTTCCATGCCAGTACCATACTATATTGGTTACCATGGCTTTCTCTCTCTCTCTATATATATATAATGTATAAATATAGTATAAAATATATATATAAAATATATAAATATATATATATAATTTTTGTTTTTGAGATGGAGTCTCGATCTCTTGCCCAGGCTGGAGTGCAGTGGCACGATCTGGGCTCACTGCAACCTACATCTCCTAGGTTCAAGCGATTCTTCTGCCTCAGCCTCCCGAGTTGCTGGGACTACAGGCCACCACACCTGGCTAATTTTTCTATTTTTAGTAGAGACAGGGTGTCACCATATTGGCCGGGCTGGTCTCGAACTCCTGACCTCGTGATCTGCTCGCTTGGGCCTCCCAAAGTGCTAGGATTGCAGGCGTGAGTCACCACATCTGGCCTGGTTCTTCTTTAAATGTCTGACAGAACTGAGCAGTGAAACTGTCAGATCATGAGCTTCCCTTTGATGGGAGACCATTTTATTAGTGCTTGATCTCATTACTCATTACTGGTCTGTTCAAGCTTTTTCTTTCTTCAAAGTTCCAGATGTACTTCATGGTTCTTGAATCTTCTTGGTAGTTTGTATGTTTCCAAAAATACCTCCACTTCTTGATTTTCCAAGTAGTTGGGGAATACTTCTTCATACTTCTTCATAATAGTCTCTAATGATTTTGTGTTTCTTTGTATTTCTGTGGTATCAGTAGTTATGTCTCTTTTTTTGTTTCTGATTTTATTGATTTTGGTCTTTTTTCTCAGACTAGCAAAAAGTTTGTCAATTTTGCCTTTTTTTTTGAAATGGAGTCTCGCTCTATTGACCAGACTGGAGTGCAGTGGAACGATCTTGGCTCACTGAAACCTCCGCCTCCTGGGTTCAAGCAATTCTTGTGCCTCAGCCTCCCATGTAGCTAGGACTACAGGCATGCACCACCACGACCAGCTAATTTTTGTATTTTTAGTAGAGACAGGGTTTCGCCATGTTGGCCAGGATGGTCTCGATCTCCTGACCTCCTGATCCGCCCACCTTGGCCTCCCAAAGTGCTGGGATTACAGGTGTGAGCCCCTGTGCACTGCCAATTTTGCCAATGTTTTAAAAAACCCAACTTTTCATTTTTGTTGACCTTTTAAATTGTTTCTTAAAATCTGAACTTCACCTTTTATGCTCTGACATTTATTGTTTCCTTCCACTAATGTTCAGTTTTTTTCCCGTGCTTTTCTAGTTCCTTACAGTGTTTCATTAGATTGTTTATCTGAAATCTAAGTTTAAGAAAACATTAATACATAATAACTATACATATTTAAGGGGTACATGTGATATTTTGAAATATGCATGTAATGTATAATAATCAAATCAGGATATTTTGGATACCTATCACTTCAAACATTTACTACATCTTTGTGTTGGGATCATTTCAAATCTTCTAGCTATTTTGAAATATTCAATAATTAGAAACTATATTCATCCTCCAGTGCTATGAAACAACAGGACTTATTCCTTCTATCTAACTATATGTTTCGATTAACCTCCTTTTATCCCACCACCACCACTATCCACAGCCTCTGGTAAATATCATTTTACTCTCTATGTCCATGATATCAACTTTTTGAACTCCCTCATGAGGGAGAGCATACAATATGTGTCTTTCAACGCCTGACTTATTTCACTTAATATAATGAAATGTAATTTTATCCACGTTACTGTAAATGCCAAGATTTCATTTTAATGGAAGAGTAATATTCTATTATGTATATGTGTTACATTTTCTTTGTGTATTCATAAGTTGATGGACATAGATTAATTCCATATCTTGGCTATCAAGAATAGTACTGTAGTAAGTACAGGGATGCCCTATAACTCTGACATTAATTTCCTTCCATTTGAATAAAAACATCATAGTGGGGTTGCTGGATCGAATGAAATTACTCCTGGGTTAAATTTATTCCTAGGTTTTTTCTTTTGTAGCTGTTATAAATGGGATTATTTTCCTGATTTCTTTTTCAACTAGTTCATTAATAGAGAATAGACACACTACTGAGTTGTGTACACTGATTTTTTAGCTTGAAACTTTACTGAGTTCATCTATCAGATCTAAGAGTTTCAGGTAGAGTCTTTAGGTGCTTCTATATATATAAGATCATGTAATCTGAAAAGGGACAATTTTCAAATGTGGATGCATTTATTTTGCCTGGTTACTCTGGCTAGCACTTCCAGTACTATGGTGAATATGAGTGGTGAAGGTGAGCATCCTTATCTTGTTTTAGTTCTTAGAAGAAAGGATTTCAGTTCTGCCTCAGTATGTAGTTAGCCGCAGCTTTGTCATACATGGTGTTTACTATGATACTATGATGTGTTCTTTCTATGTCTAATTTACTGAGTTTTTTTTATTGTGAAGGGATGTTGAATTTTATGAAACCCTTTTTTTGCATTTGAGATGCAAAAATATATAATTATATTAAAAATATAATTTTTGACCTTTTTGTGATGTATCATGTTTATTGATTTACATATAATGAACCATCCTACCATCCCTGGAATAAAACCCACTTGATCATAGTGAACGATTTTTTTATTGATTTGTTAGATTTCATGTGCTGGTATTTTGCTGAGGAATTTTGCATCTAAGTTCGTCAGGAATACTGGCCTACAGTGTTTTTTATTGTATCCTTATCTGGTTTTGGCATCAAGGTAATTCTGGCCTCATGGAACAAGCTAGGAAAAAACCCCTCCTCTCCAATTTTTCGGAATAGTTTGAGGAGAACTGATGTTAGATCTTCTTTGTAAGTTTGCAGCATTCAGCAGTAAAAATCTCCTGGGCTCAAGCTTTTCTCTGTTAGAAGACATTTTATTACTGACTCAGTTTCATTACTCATTATTGGTCTGCTCAAGTGTTCTATTTCTTCATGGCCAAATATTGGTAGTTTTCTCACGTCCAGGAATGAATCTGTTTCCCGTAGGTTCCAATTTGTTCAGACAGTTGTTCATGACAGTCTCTAACAATCTTCTATTTTTGTGGGATATAAGTTTTACTGTCTCCTTTTTTGGTTGGGATTTTATTTGTGTCTTCTCTTTTTATCTGGGTTAGTCTATACAGCAATTTATGAATTTTGTTTATTCTCTCAAAAAAAAAAAACCCCAACTCTTCATTTCATTGATCCTTTGTATAGCCTTTTTTTTTTCACCTCTAATTTAGTTCTGCTCTGACTTTATTATTTCCTGCTGTAATTTTGTATCTGGTTTGTTCTTGCTTTTCTAGTTCCTTGAGGCGCCTCAATGGGTTCTTGAAAATCTTTCTAATTTCTTCATGTAAGTATTTGTTGCTATTAAACATCCTTTTATCATGGCTTTTGCTGTATCCCACATATTTTGATATGTTGTGTTTCCATTTTCATTTGTTTCAAGAAACTTTTGTTTCTTATTTCTCCTTAAATCCAATGATGGCTCATAATTGTGGCTTAATTTCCTCGTATTTGTACAATTTCCAGAGTTCTCATTGTTAATTTCTAGTTTTATTCCATCACTGTCTGAGAAGATAGTGATATTATTTCTATTTTTTTAATCGTTTAAGACTACTTTTGTTGTATAACAAATAGTCTAGCCTCAAGAATGTCCCATGTGATAAGAATACGTATTCTGTAGCTGTTGGACAATACATTCTGTAAATGCCTATCAAGCGCATTTGATCTAAAACGAAGTTTAAATCCAATATCTCTTTGGTGATGATTTGGCTAGATGATCAGTCCAAGGCTGAGAGTCGGTTGTTGAAGACATCTAATCTGATTTTATTGGAGTCAGTCTCTCCCTTTAGATTCAATAATGTTTGCTTCCTATATCTGCATGCTCCAGTGTTGGGCGCACAAATATTTAGAATTGTTTTATCTTCTTGCTGAATTGGTCCCTCACCTTCTTTGCCACTTTTTGACTTAAAGTCTATTTTATCTGATATTAGTGTAGCTACTCATGCTTGCTTTTGGTTTCTGTTTGCATGGATTATCTTTTTCCATCCCTTCACTTTCAGTCTATGTGTCTTTACCAGTAAAGTCAGTTTTTTATAGGCTGTATATAGTTAAGTCATTTTTTTTGTTTTTCTATTCAGCCAATCTATATTTTTTAAGTGGTGAATTTAAACTGTTTACATTCAAGGTTATTATTCAGTACTTAACCCCTGTCATTTTGTGAATTATTTTTTGGTCTTGTGTATCCTCTCATCCTGTTCTCCTCTTATCATTGTGGTTTGCTGGTTTTCTGTAGTAGTAGCACTTGATTCCTTTATTTATTTATTTATTTTTTGGTGAGACCGAGTCTCACTCTGTCGCCCAGCCTGGAGTGTGCAGTGGTGCGATCTCGGCTCACTGCAAACTCTACCTCTTGGGTTCACGCCATTCTCCTGCCTCAGCCTCCCGAGTAGCTGGGACTACAGGTGCCCACCACCAAGCCTGGCTAATTTTTTTGTATTTTTAGTAGAGACGGGGTTTCACTGTGTTAGCCAGGATGGTCTCAATCTCCTGACCTCGTGATCCGCCTGCCTTGGCCTCCCAAAGTGCTGGGATTACAGGTGTGAGCCACCGCACCTGGCTGAGAGTTTTATACTTTTATGTATTTTGATTTTGACAGATATTGTCCTTTATCTTCTAAATGCAGGGCTCCCTTGACCACTTCTTGTAAGGCCAGTAGACTGGTGATCAACTTCAATTTTTCCTTGCTTTGGAAAGCATTTATTCTCCTTCATTTTTTATATCTTCCCCAGGTATAATATTCTTGGCTGACAGTTGTGTTTTTTTGTTTGTTTTGCTTTTTACCACTTTGGATTTATCATCTCATTTACTCCTGAACTGTAGTGGCCAAAGTGATTCCATCCACCACATTGATTTTCTCATTAACCCCAGTTCCAAGAAGGCCTCTAAGATTTCCAGTTTATTTTTACTTGTTTAAGAGCATATACTTACCATAAATCCCATTCCTAGGTCAAAACAATGTAAATGTTATTGTACTTGCTATAATCAATGCCCTTAAGCAGTTGTCCTACACAGCCCTTCTGATGCATGCATACCCTTTTTCTATGGCATATAAGCCCTAGGTCTTGTGAGTAAAGGCACAGGGATCCACCATCTTTGTTTCTTGAGGTACCTCCCAAGACACAATCCCTATTAAATGTTCCTAAGTCCCTATTAAATGTTTCTAAGAAACTGAATTTGTCAGCCTCTTTCTTTGGCCTCTCATATTCCTTAAACTTTGGGGATAGGGTTGTATAGAGCTTTCCACCATGGAACATGGCCTGTAAGGTTTCTGCTAAGAAATTTGCTATTAGTGTGATAGGGATACTCTTCTATGTGACTTGACCCCTTTGCTGTACTTAGAATTCTCTTTTTCTTGGACTTTTAACAGTTTGACTATAAAGTGGCATGGAGAAGACCTTTTAGGGTAGAATATATTTGAAGATCTTTGAGCTTCCTATATCTAGATGTCTGTATCTCTTCCAAGACTTGAGAAGTTTTTACCTATTATTTCGTTAAATAGGTTTTCTATGCCATTACCCATCTGTTCTCTTCCAGGAAAACTGAAAATTCCAATATTTCGTCATTGTATGTGTTACATAAGCTTTCTTCATTTTTATTTTTTTTAAAAATTTTATCTGCTCAGGTTATTTCAAAAGACCCGTCTTCACGTTTACAAATTATTCTGCTTGATCTAGAGTCTGTTGTTGAAACTGATGATTATATTTTTTATTTTACTCTTTGAATTCTTCAGTTTCAGGATTTCTATTTAACTTCTTTCTGAAATCTTTGCTGAATTTCTCATACAGATGGTGAAATGTTTCTTTGCATTGTTCATCTGTTTTCTGTAGTACCTGGGTTTTTAGAAATATTTTGAATTCGTTTTCAGGTATTTCATAGATTTTTTTTAATATTGGCATCTGTTGCTGGAGAATTACTGTGTTCCTTTGACGGTTTCAAGCTTCCTTGATTTCTCATGTTTCTTGTGTCCTTAAATTTATATCTATGCATCTGGTGTAACATTTGCTTCATCCAACTCTATGGATTGGGTTTTGAAGGGAAAGACATTTTTTCCTATAGAGCTATCTATAGTGTTGTTTGGGTAAGGCGTTTTGGCTTTGATTCTGGGTGGGAGAAGCAGTGCAGTCTCCATATGACTTCTTTGACTATCTTTAGCATCAGTGGTGTCTATGAGTTCCTCAGTGGATAAAGCTGTGGCTTTTAGTAAAGGCTGTAGTGAGGCTTTGCTAGTGAAAGGGACACCAGGCAGGCCAGTTCTTAGGCAACAATGATGGCAACTCTGGGATGGATATGCAGGACCTCGGTCAACACATGTGGATATTGGTAAAAGCAGGTCAGGCGGACCAATCCTTGGCCTTCAAGTGGATTGTCTGTGTGCTAGCAGTGGCAACAATGGGCTGAATGAATGGGTCCTCAGGCCCTTAGGTGGTATGCATAATATCTGCGGCTGCAACAGCAGCAGAGGGCTAACTTGGGGCCCCAAGCTACAGCTTTGGGTGCCAGCAGTGGGGGTACAAGTGACCTAGTGGCCATCACCGAGCCTCCAAGTGGCACACAGGTAGGTGGCACATGCCTGTAGGCAGGGCAGTGCCAGTCTCACTTGGTCATGCTATATAATCCTTTTTATATTTTGCTGAATTAGGTCTGTTTTTGAATGCAAAAAAATATTCATAAGGGATATCCTTATCATGACTTGTCTCATTTTGGTATCAGGGTAATAGTGCCCTCATAGAATTATTTGAAAAGTATTCCTCTTTTTTTCTGAAGGGTGTAAAAAAACTGACATTAAAACTTCTTTAAATGTCGATGTAATTCACAAGTAAAGCCATTTGATCTTAGGCTTTTCTTTGTAGGAAGTTTTCTGATTACAAAACTCTTCACTTGCTAAGGATCTATTCAGGTTTTGTTTCCTTTTGAGTTTCAGTTGTTTTTAACTTTCTAAGAATTTGTTCATTTCATCTAGGTTATCTAGCTGTTGACAATATTCACTTACAATACTTATTTCCATAAGGCCAATAGTAATGCCCTCAACTGATTTTAGTAATTTGAGGGTTCTTTCATTCATGGTCAGGCTAACTAAACTTTTGTCAGTTGTTGATCTTTTCAAAAAATAAGCTTCTGATTTCATTGCTTTTTCTCTATTACTCTTCTATTCTCTATTTAATTCATCTTTGCTCTGATTATTCTTCCCTTTCTTTGGACTGAGTTTGCTTCTGTTTCTTTCATTAGGTTAGATTGTAAATTGGACATTTTTCTAAAATACAGCAATTTAGAGCAATAATTTGCAATTTGCCAATTCATCAGCTGTATACCATAAGTTTTTTATGTTGTATTTTCATTTTGCTTTTTTTGTTGTTGTTGAGATGTAGTCTTGCTCTGTTGCCCAGGCTGGAGTGCACTGGCACGATCTCAGCTCACTGCAACCTATGTCTCCTGGGTCAAGTGATTCTCTCACATCAGCCACTCGAGTAACTGGGACGATAGGTCCATGCCACCACACCTGGCAAATTTTTTGTATTCTGAAGTAGAGACGGCATTTCACCATGTTGGCCAGGCTGGTCTCGAACTCCTGACCTCAAAGTGATTTGCCTGCCTCGGCCTCCCAAACTGCTGGCATGAGCCACTGCAACCGGCCAACATATTTTTATTTTCATCACTATCTTTTAGTTCCTCATGTAAATTTTTTTTGGACCTATTGGTTATTTAGGAATATATTGTATGACTACATAAATGTCCTTTAATTGATTTCTAATATCATTCTGTAATGTCCAGAAACATGTTTTATATGTTTTCAATCCCTTTTTGCGACTTTTGTCCTATCCTTGAGCATTTTTCACGTATACTTTAAAGATTACTCTCCTGTCGTCAGATATCTGTTAGATCTGGTTGGTTTTTATGTTGTTCAAGTCTATTTCCTTGTTGATATCCTGTGTGGTGATTCTAAGCATTATTTAATATACGGTGCTAATTTCTCAATAAAACAATTTCTCCCTCCAATTCTGTCCATTGTTCTTTCATGGCTTATTATGTGGTCAGAAGGAATAAGACTTTTTCCCTACACTCATACACCACTCAACACAATAGTCACTGAAGTATGTGGGGGTTTCTCCACATATACAACCAATTCTCCAGCAGACACCAGTTGGGTGTTTTATAATTCAATTATAACACTATGTATCTGCTGATTTCATGAGATCATACAGGTTAAGGGCTCAGTCCTACAAGATCACCCCAAGTTTCAGATGTCAATTGGTAGCAGTGGGTTGTCAATTATACTTCTGACCAATCAGCTATAAATGGGGGTTTGCAGCATCATCTATCTGTGTTTAATTTACTAGGATGGCTCGCAGAACTCAGGGAAACATTTATCCCTTTAATATCAAAGATATTGCAAAGGATAGAGATAAACAGTGAGATAAAGAGATACATGGAGTGAGGTCTGAAAAGGTCCTAAGTGTTGGGGCTTCTGTCCCTCTGATGTTGGGATGCCCATCTTCCAAGCACATAGATGTACTTGCCAACCCTGAAGCTCTCCAAACCCCATACTTTGGGTTTTTACAGAGGCTTTATAACACAGACATGGCTGATTAAATCAACGGCCAGTGGTATCAACTAAACCTTCACCCTATTCTTGCTCCCTGGAGGTGGGGTGTGTGCGGAAGGAGAGGAGGCTCAAAATTCCAACCCTCTAATCACATGGTTGTTTCCCCTAACAACCTGTCCCCTTGCTGAGCTTATCTAGGAGCTCACCAAGGCTTGCCTCATTAGAATAAACGATGCTCCTATCATTCATCCAAGGCATTTAGGAGCCCTGTGTCAGAACGGCTATCACTCAGGAGGTCCATTTCAGAACCAGGAGCAGAGGCCAAATTCGTATTTATTATTTATCATAGTATCATTGGGGCTTATATTGATTGGAAGTGTTTTATCACCTTGATGAATTGACCCTTTTTATAAAATGTTCTTCCTTGTTTCTAGGAAAAAATATCTTACCTAGACCTTCTGGATAGCTTGCCTCAGATTCTATATTAGCACTTGCTGCCCCACCAAGCATTTTATGTTATGAAGACTCTTTCTTTCCTAAAACTTCATGAACCAAGTTCTCCTAGCTTCCAACTTTTCTTCTGCAGCTTCCTCACCTCTCTCAACCTTCATAGAATTGAAGAGACTCCAGGGCCTTGCTCTGGATTAGGTTTTGGTGTAAGGGAATACTGTGGCTGGTTGGATACCCTATCTATGCCACTAAAACTTGCTCTGTATCAGTAATAAAGCTGTTTTGCTTTCTTATTCTTGTGATCACTGGAATGGCAGTTTTAATTTCCTTCAAGAACTTTTCCTTTACATTACAACTTTATTAACCGTTTAGTGCAAGAGGCCTAGCTTCTGGCCTATCTCAGCCTCACTAAACTTAATCATTTCTAGGTTTTGATTCAAAGAGAGAAGTATGAAACTCTTCCTTTTACTTGAACACTTAGAGGCTATTCTAAGGCTATTAATTGGCCTAATTTCAATACTGTTGTGTCTCAGGGAATAGGGAGGCCTGAGGAAAGAGAGATGGGGGAATGGCCAGCCTTTGGCGCAGTCAAAACATATATATTTATCAATTAAGTCTGCCGTCTTATATGGGGATGGTTCATTGAAAAATGGCACTGATAGACTTGCTTGATGCAGGGTTCCATCAACCTTCACTTTGTTAGGAAAAATGTTCAGTAACTGCAAAGCGTAATAAAGCAAAGGACAATAAAATGAGATGTGCCTATACTTAAACTTACAATAAAAAGTTTCCCTGTGGTCCCAGCTGCTCGGGAGGCTGAGGCAGGAGAATGACATGAACCCGGGAGGCGGAGCTTGCAGTGAGCTGAGATTGCGCCACTGCACTCCAGCCTGGGTGACAGAGCGAGACTCTGTCTCAAAAAAAAGTTTCCAAATTTAAACTTGAAGAAGAGATACTATTTTTAAAAAATTCTTTTGGGAGATTCATGAACAAGATATTTAAAGGCTACAGAGTCAAAAGTGTTTTTACAGGACACCATTAATTTCTACTTTAAGGAATTATTAAAAACATCATTTAAGTAATAATTGTCATATTTCATAACATTTTAAAACAATAAAGTCCACGAAGCTATTTTGGTCTATGAAATCGTACCTCATCCTAAATTCAGATTTACTTTAACTGCTTATTTGGCAGTGCCTTCTGTCCAATCTCAACAGTGATCATACCATTACCTATGTCAGCACAAAGATACCAATTTGACTCAAGTGGACTTTGAAACAGCCATTAGGAAAAATAGCAGTTAGGTGGGCAAGATGGATATATAGATTCAGACGAACAAAAGCCAATTCAAATACTTGGAGTCCTGTGCAGTAAGCAAGTATTAGTACAATCATCCAATAGACTGTACCTTAATTTTCCTTACCGGTTCAGAGAATAAAGATAATGTGGTTTTCTATGTGTTAAAAATGTCCAACAACTTCTCGAATACTTGACTAGCTGAAGTTGCTTTTATCTGTTTATTGTACTCCTCTGACTCACTGATAATTCTTCTAGGCAAGAATTATCAGGAACAAAAGGTGAGGAGTCAGATCAGTCCATTTTGCTGCTTACTGGCACATATTTAAACACCTTCCTTCCACTCAGGCCTTTATACGATTTCCATAGGGAGTAAAACTAAAACGAAGTCTTTGTCATCAAGAAATACTCCTCATGATGTCTGGATTTTTTTCTCCTTGTCATGTACCAAGCTGTCTCAATTATTTTAAAATACTATTATTCAGGCAAACACTACTCAATTAATACAGCAAATTCTAATCAGTGATTTTGTGTCTCAAGGATTCGTAAGTATCCAAGAGAAGCTCATACACTATCACAGTTCCATTCATTTTCATCCCAAATTAGTTTTGGATAACTTTGCATAAAAGTAGTTCTGTTTGGCATAAAAGTAGTTCTGCTCTGAAACAAATGTTGACCAGTTGCATGCCAATAAAGTACTTTAATAATCCTTTTTCATATTTTAAATTTCTTCCCATTAAATCAATAAAGCATGGAGATTTGAAAATGCCTCCTGATTTTCAATATATTTTCTATCAAAACAGATGCAACTAAAGATGAAGCTGTGGATCATTATCTTTAAAATCAGTAGGCATTTTAATCAAACTTAAAAAATATCAAATAACAAAACAGATGACAAAGTGGAAAATTTTTTAAAAAAATTCTATTTGGAACCCCAAAATTCCAGGCACGCCCAATTCTTAAATATTTGGCTAATCAAGGTATCACCCTTAATGGGAGCAAATATTAATCAAAAGTCAAAATACTCTCTATATCGGAGGCTTATGTCATCCCACAACAATTTAAGGCTACTCTCTGCAGCGACAATATTACCATTTTCAAATGCTTTCTTATGATAAAAAGATGTTTTCTCTGTGTTCATTTAAAGATACATTAAATGCCCTTTAGAGCAAAGTTCCTTGATAAATTTATCATTTCTGGAAAAACTTATCCTCAATATGTTTAATACATTCCCATAAACAATTTTTAGTAAAGAATTTGGGGAAACAAGTGTCCAAGCTCTAGCAGGTTTCATGAACTAAGGGCAAGAGTCCACAACAGACAAATTCTGTAAATTTCTGTAAAGGACCGGACAGTAAATATTTTAGGCTTTGCAAGTCATCTATTCTGTTACAGTTAGTCAACACTATAATTGGTGTGAAGATGTAAACAACTGGGTATGGCTATTTACGATAACACTGATTTACAGAAACAAGCCCCAGATGGATTTTGCCTATGAGTCATAACTTGTCTACCCCTTGTCTTAAAGAAAACCAGGAGGAAGTGGTATTGGTACTGAGGACAACATCGTCAGTGAGCAAGCAAACAGGTTAGGCATCCTGATGTATTCTGTTCTCCAAATGCAGGTTTTTGCTTTGTTAAAATAAAGGGCACTTTCCCCCGACCGTAACAGAGAAGCAGCTCCCAACTTCTGTTGCAATAATGAGAGCAAAGGGGAAAGTGAAGATAGAGAATTTCATTCATATCAGGAGCAGCTAGAAACCGTATACAAGCTTCGGCACCAAACTCAGCAAGCGGGTGACCAAATCTTTGAGCGTGCCATCCCTGGCAATCTAGGGAATGTAACTTTCTACAAAGCTCTGACCATCGCCTAACTTAAAATCAGCCCTAGGAGAGCTGCAAATAGGGCAGCTGTGTCAATCAGGTATTCACTAGGAAAGCTGACAACAGCATATACTCTGATCCAGAGGTTGAAGAATTAAGCATAATGATTCTAAAATTCTTCATTTTTGATAGTGTCATCAGGTCTGGAAGCTTTGTGGAAAACGTGCTTTCAGAGAAACTAAAAGCCCTCATCATCCATTGGTAAAATCTGGCTTCATAAATCTCAGGATATTAAAAACACAGCAGGCATACTCTCCCATATGACAATTCCACCTCCTCCAACATGTTACAATAAATGGTGGAAAGGCATACTACTGATTTGGTAATTACTTCAGTTATGTGGCTCTGCTGAAAGCTCCTGTTTTGCTTTTATTTTGTAGGCTTTGCTATCAAATAAGTTTGATTATGTCATGCTGCCCTCAGGTGTCCATTTCTTTTTAAATGTATGATTGGTGGGCAAAGGAGGACCCTTTGTAAATTTTAAAACCAGGACTACAGTGGATATTCAATGTGCTCTCTCACAAACCCTAATCACAGAGCTCATTTAAGTGCTAAAAGCTCAACATTTAGGAATATCTGATATGTCACTGGGACTCTTCCCACCTGTCCTATAATATCCTGCCTTTGAAAAAGGGATCAGAGTGGTAAAAAGAAAAAAAGGAACTAAAAATAGTACCTCAGCACAGTGGTTCTCAAAGTGTTTCAGAGATACTCTTCCAGATGTCCA
Source organism: Pongo abelii (assembly GCF_028885655.2). Lineage (NCBI taxonomy): Eukaryota > Metazoa > Chordata > Mammalia > Primates > Hominidae > Pongo > Pongo abelii. The sequence goes on from NC_071992.2 coordinate 20,595,047, forward strand.
TGAGGTCAACCTTATTTTTATAGTAACACTAAAAACATTTTTTTCATTCTCTCAAATATACAGTAGAGTTTTCTAGAAGATACATGACTTCTGATACACTGCTACCGACTATAAACAAAAACAGATATGAGAATCTAGCCATCTTTTACTAAGCCAAATATAAAAAGATTAGCAACAATTTTAAGTGCTATTCTTTAATATATTTCTCACTTAGGAAAGTGTAACTTTTATTCATAAATGTGTTATTCACTTAATGGGTTTTTAATGATTTAATGCAATTTAAAAATCTTATCAGTTTTAGTTCCAGATAAATATCAATATGTAAACAAAAGATTTTGGGAGTTCTCAAAAATTTTAAGAGTATAAAGCTATCCTGGGACCAAAAAGTTTGAAAATATTGAAATATCAGATTTCTATTGATATTTCAAGGAAAGCATTTCCCCTAAAATTTGAGAAAATAAACACACCTAACTCACTGTCAAAGTACAAAGATTAACCAAACAACTTTTAACTTGATTGCTGTAGCAGGACAGTAATTAAAGCAAGCAACAGGATTGGAAACAAGAGTCAGGGGTTTTAGCCACCCTCATCCTCACACCTCCCTCCTTCCTCCACAATCGATTTGCAGGAAGTAAGAAAGAGCAAAACTTACTTAGAATTTGACCTGCTTTCCTTGATCACTTTCTATAACAGAACTGTGCCAATGTAAAAAGCTTACAATGATAAGAAGACTGAATAATGTATAAGTTAGATAATATGAGGCCCCTCAATAAGCCCCACTGACACAACTGATTAAAGCTACTCTGAGGTATTTTCCATATATAAACCTGTTCTAAAAAAAGCAAAACTATCAAAAGTGGGAGGCTAGAGGGTGGGGAAAGGGGACAGGTGAAGGAACACAGGATGGAAAAAAGGAAAGAAGGCTTTCATTCTGAGAGGTCATAGAATCCAACAAAATTGACCAGTGCATGATTAAACTATGGCATACTTACATAAGGAATCCTATTAAAGTCTAGACCATTGGCAATATGATAGTAAATTATATTCTCAAGTTCAATTTACAATTCCACATTTTTAGATCATGACATTTTTCTTTTTTCTTTTTTTTTGTGAGACGGAGTCTCGCTCGTTGCCCAAGCTGGAGTGCAGTGGAGTGATCTCGGCCCACTGCAAGCTCTGCCTGCAGGGTTCATGCCATTCTCCTGTCTCAGCCTCCCAAGTAGCTGGGACTACAGGCTCCCGCCACCACGCCCGGCTAATTTTTTGTATTTTTAGTAGAGACAGGGTTTCACCATGTTAGCCAGGATGGTCTCTATCTCCTGACCTCGTGATCCGCCCACCTCAGCCTCCCAAAGTGCTGGGATTACAGGCGTGAGCCACTGCGCCCAGCCGACATTCTTCTATAAAAACATTTCAACAGCTAATGGTTAGGTTCTCAGGCTATTCCCTATATACTTATTGTGGAGACAGAAAGAGTACTGGTGAAAATGAATGCCAGGCCCCACTAGAAACCCTCAGCAACTGTGAGATCTAGCCCTGATTCTTCTCTTAGGACCATTGAGAAGCTCCAGGGATGGCAGCCTTAGGGCTACTGTGTCTGGGAAGCTCCAAGTCAGGTAAAAACATAGACCAAAAGCTTCTCAAGGTGATAAGCAACCCTGGCGAAGTCTCAGGATACAAAGATCACTAGCATTCCTACACACCAAAAGTCAAGCCGACAGCCAAATCATGAATGAACTCCCGTTTATAACTGCCAACAAAAGAATAACATACCTAGGAATACAGCTAACAAGAGAAATGAAGGACCTCTTCAAGGAGGGCTACAAACCACTGCTCAAAAAAATCAGAGATGACACTAACAAATGGAAAAATATTCCATGCTTACAGAAGACTGGAAGAGTCAGTATCATGAAAATGGCCATACTATCCAAAGCAATTTATAGATTCAATGCTATCCCCATTAAACTACCATTGACACTCTTCTCTTAATTAGAAAAAAACTATTTTAAAATTCATATGGAAGCAAAGAACCACCCAGACAGTCAAAGCAATGCTAGGCAAAAAGAAGAAAGCTGGAGGCATCATACTATCTGACTTCAAACTGTACTACAGGACTATGGTAACCCAAACAACATGGTACTGGTACAAGAATGAACACACAGACCAATGGAACAGAATAGAGAACCCAGAAATAAGACCGCATGCCTACAACCATCTGATCTTCAACAAACCTGACAAAAACAAGCAATGGGGAAAGGATTCCTTATTTAATAAATGGTGCTAGAAAAACTGGGTAGCCATACGCAGAAAACTGAAACTGGATCCCTTCCTTACACCATATACAAAAATCAACTCAAGATGGATTTAAGACTTAAATGTGAAACCCAAAACCAATAAAACCCTAACAGAAAATCTAGGAAATACCGTTCTGGACACAGACATGGGCAAAAATTTCATGATTAAGATGTCAAAAGCAATTGGAATAAAAGCAAAAATTGACAAATGGGATCCAACTAAACTGTAGAGCTTCTGCAGAGCAAAAGAAAGTATCAGAGTAAACAGACAACCTACAGAATGCAAGAAAAATTTTGTAATTTATCCATCTGACAATGGTCTAATATCAAGCACCTACAAGGAACTTAAATGTATAAGGAAAAAACAATCACATTAAAAAGTGGGCAAAGGACATGAAGAGACACTTCTCAAAAGACATATATGCGGCCAAGAAACATGAAAAAAACCTTAATATCACTGATCAATATCGCAAATCAAAACCACAATGAGATACCATCTCACACCAGTCAGAATGGCTACATTATTAAAAATTCAAAAAACAACAGCTGCTGGCGAGGTTGTGGAGAAAAAGGAATGCTTTTACGCTGTTGGTGGGAGTGTAAATTAGTTCAACCATTGTGGAAGACAGTATGGTAATTCCTCAAAGACCTAGAACCATAAATACCATTTGACCTAGCAATCCCATTACTGGGTATATATCTAAAGGAACAGAAATCATTCTGTTATAAAGATACATGCATGCATATGTTAACTGCAGCACTATTTACAGTAGCGAAGACATGGAATCAACCTAAATGCTCATCAAGGGCTGGATAAAGAAAATGTAGTACATATACACCATGGAATGTCATGCAGCCACAAAAAGGAATGAGATCATGTCCTTTATAGGGACATGGATGGAGCCAGAGGTCATTATCCTTAGTAAACTAAGGCAGGAACAGAAAACCAATTACCATGTGTTCTCACTTGTAAGTGGGAGCTGAATGATGAGAACACAAGGGCACATGGGGCAGAACAGTTCACAGTGGGGCCTGCCAGAGGGTGGAGGGTGGGAGGAATGAGAACATCAGGAAGAACAGCTAATGGATGCCAGGCTTAATGCCTGGGTGATGGGCCAGTTAGAATGGCGATCGCTAAAAAGTCAGGAAACAACAGGTGCTGGAGAGGATGTGGAGGAATAGGAACGCTTTTACACTGTTGGTGGGACTGTAAACTACTTCAACCACTGTGGAAGACAGTGTGGCGATTCCTCAAGGATCTAGAACTAGAAATACCATTTGACCCAGCCATCCCATTACTGGACATATACCCAAAGGATTATAAATCATGCTGCTATAAAGACACACGCACATGTATGTTTATTGCAGCATTATTCACAATAGCAAAGACTTGGAACCAACCCAAATGTCCATCAATGATAGACTGGATTAAGAAAATGTCACACATGGGAGGAGGAGCCAAGATGGCCAAATACGAACAGCTCTGGTCTACAGCTCCCAGTGTGAACGACGCAGAAGACAGGTGATTTCTGCATTTCCATCTGAGGTACCGGGTTCATCTCACTAGGGAGTGCCAGACAGTGGGCGCAGGTCAGTGGGTGCGCGCACCGTGCGCGAGCCAAAGAAGGGCGAGGCATTGCCTCACTCGGGAAGCGCAAGGGGTCAGGGAGTTCCCTTTCCTAGTCAAAGAAAGGGGTGACAGACAGCACCTGGAAAATCGGGTCACTCCCACCCGAATACTGCGCTTTTCCGACCGCCTTAAAAGATGGCACACCAGGAGATTATATACTGCACCTGGCTCAGAGGGTCCTACGCCCATGGAGTCTCGCTGATTGCTAGCACAGTGGTCTGTGATCAAACTGCAAGGCGGCAGCCAGGCTGGAGGGAGGGGCGCCTGCCATTGCCCAGGCTTGCTTAGGTAAACAAAGCAGCTGGGAAGCTCGAACTGGGTGGAGCCCACCACAGCTCAAGGAGGCCTGCCTGCCTCTGTAGGCTCCACCTCTGGGGGCAGGGCAGGGACAAACAAAAAGACAGCAGTAACCTCTGCAGACTTAAATCTCCCTGTCTGACAGCTTTGAAGAGAGCAGTGGTTCTCCCAGCATGCAACTGGAGATCTCAGAACAGGCAGACTGCCTCCTCAAGTGGGTCCCTGACCCCTGACCACCGAGCAGCCTAACTGGGAGGCTCCCCCCAGCAGGGGCAGACTGACACCTCACACGGCCGGCCGGGTACTCCAACAGACCTGCAGCTGAGGGTCTTGTCTGTTAGAAGGAAAACTAACAAAGAGAAAGGACATCCACACCAAAAACCCATCTGTACATCACCATCATCAAAGACCAAAAGTAGATAAAACCACAAAGATGGGGAAAAAACAGAGCAGAAAAACTGGAAACTCTAAAAAGCAGAGCGCCTCTCCTCCTCCAAAGGAACACGGTTCCTCACCAGCAACGGAACAAAGCTGGACGGAGAATGACTTTGACGAGCTGAGAGAAAAAGGCTTCAGATGATCAAATTACTCCGAGCTACGGGAGGATATTCAAACCAAAGGCAAAGAAGTTGAAAACTTAGAAAAAAATTTAGAAGAATGTATAACTAGAATAACCAATACAGAGAAGTGCTTAAAGGAGCTGATGGAGCTGAAAACCAAGGCTCGAGAACTACGTGAAGAATGTAGAAGCCTCAGGAGCTGATGCGATCAAATGGAAGAAAGGGTATCAGCGATGGAAGATGAAATGAATGAAATGAAGCGAGAAGGGAAGTTTAGAGAAAAAAAAAATAAAAAGAAACAAGCAAAACCTCCAAGAAATATGGGACTATGTGAAAAGACCAAATCTACATCTGATTGGTGTACCTGAAAGTGACAGGGAGAATGGAACCAAGTTGGAAAACACTCTGCAGGATATTAACCAGGAGAATTTCCCCAATCTAGCAAGGCAGGCCAACATTCAGATTCAGGAAATACAGAGAACGCCACAAAGATACTCCTCGAGAAGAGCAACTCCAAGACACATAATTGTCAGATTCACCAAAGTTGAAATGAAGGAAAAAATGTTAAGGGCAGCCGGAGAGAAAGGTCGGGTTACCCTCAAAGGGAAGCCCATCAGATTAACCGCAGATCTCTCGGCAGAAACTCTACAAGCCAGAAGAGAGTGGGGACCAATATTCAACATTCTTAAAGAAAAGAATTTTCAACCCAGAATTTCATATCCTGCCAAACTAAGCTTCATAAGTGAAGGAGAAATAAAATACTTTACAGACAAGCAAATGCTGAGAGATTTTGTCACCACCAGGCCTGCCCCAAAAGAGCTCCTGAAGGAAGCGCTAAACATGGAAAGGCACAACCGGTGCCAGCTGCTGCAAAATCATGCCAAAATGTAAAGACCATCGAGACTAGGAAGAGACTGCATCAACTAACGAGCAAAATAGCCAGCTAACATCATAATGACAGGATCAAATTCACACATAACAATATTAACTTTAAATGTAAATGGACTAAATGCTCCAATTAAAAGACACAGACTGGCAAATTGGATAAAGACTCAAGACCCATCAGTGTGCTGTATTCAGGAAACCCATCTCACGTGCAGAGACACACATAGGCTCAAAATAAAAGGATGGAGGAAGGTCTACCAAGCAAATAGAAAGCAAAAAAAGGCAGGGGTTGCAATCCTAGTCTCTGATAAAACAGACTTTAAACCAACAAAGATCAAAAGAGACAAAGAAGGCCATTACATAATGTTAAAGGGATCAATTCAACAAGAAGAGCTAACTATCCTAGATATATATGCACCCAATACAGGAGCACTCAGATTCATAAAGCAAGTCCTGAGTGACCTACAAAGAGACTTAGACTCCCACACATTAATAATGGGAGACTTTAACACCCCACTGTCAACATTAGACAGATCAACGAGACAGAAAGTCAACAAGGATACCCAGGAATTGAACTCAGCTCTGCACCAAGCGGACCTAATAGACATTTACAGAACTCTCCACCCCAAATCAACAGAATATACACTTTTTTCAGCACCACACCACACCTATTCCAAAACTGACCACATACTTGGAAGTAAAGCTCTCCTCAGCAAATGTAAAAGAACAGAAATTATAACAAACTGTCTCTCAGACCACAGTGCAATCAAGCTAGAACTCAGGATTAAGAATCTTACTCAAAACCGCTCAACTACATGGAAACTGAACAACCTGCTCCTGAATGACTACTGGGTACATAACAAAATGAAGGCAGAAATAAAGATGTTCTTTGAAACCAATGAGAACCAAGACACAACATACCAGAATCTCTGGGATGCATTCAAAGCAGTGTGTAGAGGGAAATTTATAGCACTAAATGCCCACAAGAGAAAGCAGGAAAGATCCAAAATGGACACCCTAACATCACAATTAAAAGAACTAGAAAAGCAAGAGCAAACACATTCAAAAGCTAGCAGAAGGCAAGAAATAACTAAAATCAGAGCAGAACTGAAGGAAATAGAGACAAAAAACCCTTCAAAAAATTAATGAATCCAGGAGCTGGTTTTTTGAAAGGATCAAGAAAACTGATAGACCACTAGCAAGATTAATAAAGAAAAAAGGAGAGAAGAATCAAATAGATGCAATAAAAAATGATAAAGGGGATATCACCACCGATCCCACAGAAATACAAACTACCATCAGAGAATACTACAAACACCTCTACGCAAATAAACTAGAAAATCTAGAAGAAATGGATAAATTCCTCGACACATACACCCTCCCAAGACTAAACCAGGAAGAAGTTGAATCTCTGAATAGACCAATAACAGGAGCTGAAATTGTGGCAATAATCAATAGCTTACCAACCAAAAAAGGTCCAGGACCAGATGGATTCACAGCCGAATTCTACCAGAGATACAAGGAGGAACTGGTACCATTCCTTCTGAAACTATTCCAATCAATAGAAAAAGAGGGAATCCTCCCTAACTCATTTTATGAGGCCAGCATCATCCTGATACCAAAGCCGGGCAGAGACACAACCAAAAAAGAGAATTTTAGACCAATATCCCTGATGAACATTGATGCAAAAATCCTCAATAAAATACTGGCAAACCGAATCCAGCAGCACATGAAAAAGCTTATCCACCATGCTCAAGTGGGCTTCATCCCTGGGATGCAAGGCTGGTTCAATATAGGCAAATCAATAAATGTAATCCAGCATATAAACAGAACCAAAGACAAAAACCATATGATTGTCTCAATAGATGCAGAAAAGGCCTTTGACAAAATTCAACAACCCTTCATGCTAAAAACTCTCAATAAATTAGGTATTGATGGGACGTATCTCAAAATAATAAGAGCTATCTATGACAAACCCACAGCCAATATCATACTGAATGGTCAAAAACTGGAAGCATTCCCTTTGAAAACTGGCACAAGACAGGGATGCCCTCTCTCACCACTCCTATTCAACATAGTGTTGGAAGTTCTGGCCAGGGCAATTAGGCAGGAGAAGGAAATAAAGGGTATTCAATTAGGAAAAGAGGAAGTCAAATTGTCCCTGTTTGCAGACGACATGATTGTATATCTAGAAAACCCCATTGTCTCAGCCCAAAATCTCCTTAAGCTGATAAGCAACTTCAGCAAAGTCTCAGGATACAAAATCAACGTACAAAAATCACGAGCATTCTTATACACCAATAACAGAGAAACAGAGAGCCAAATCATGAGTGAACTCCCATTCACAATTGCTTCAAAGAGAATAAAATACCTAGGAATCCAACTTACAAGGGATGTGAAGGACCTCTTCAAGGAGAACTACAAACCACTGCTCAAGGAAATAAAAGAGGATACAAACAAATGGAAGAACATTCCATGCTCATGGGTAGGAAGAATCAATATCGTGAAAATGGCCATACTGCCCAAGGTAATTTACAGATTCAATGCCATCCCCATCAAGCTACCAATGACTTTCTTCACAGAATTGGAAAAAACTACTTTAAAGTTCATATGGAACCAAAAAAGAGCCCACATCACCAAGTCAATACTAAGCCAAAAGAACAAAGCTGGAGGCATCATGCTACCTGACTTCAAACTATACTACAAGGCTACAGTAACCCAAACAGCATGGTACTGGTACCAAAACAGAGATATAGATCAATGGAACAGAACAGAGCCCTCAGAAATAACGCCGCATATCTACAACTATCTGATCTTTGACAAACCTGAGAAAAACAAGCAATGGGGAAACGATTCCCTATTTAATAAATGGTGCTGGGAAAACTGGCTAGACATACGTAGAAAGCTGAAACTGGATCCCTTCCTTACACCTTATACAAAAATCAATTCAAGATAGATTAAAGACTTAAACGTTAGACCTAAAACCATAAAAACCCTAGAAGAAAACCTAGGCATTACCATTCAGGACATAGGCATGGGCAAGGACTTCATGTCTAAAACACCAAAAGCAATGGCAACAAAAGCCAAAATTGACAAATGGGATCTAATTAAACTAAAGAGCTTCTGCACAGCAAAAGAAACTACCATCAGAGTGAACAGGCAACCTACAGAATGGGAGAAAATTTTCACAACCTACTCATCTGACAAAGGGCTAATATCCAGAATCTACAATGAACTCCAACAAATTTACAAGAAGAAAACAAACAACCCCATCAAAAAGTGGGCGAAGGACATGAACAGACACTTCTCAAAAGAAGACATTTATGCAGCCAAAAAACACATGAAAAAATGCTCATCATCACTGGCCATCAGAGAAATGTAAATCAAAACCACAATGAGATACCATCTCACACCAGTTAGAATGGCAATCATTAAAAAGTGAGGAAACAACAGGTGCTGGAGAGGATGTGGAGAAATAGGAACACTTTTACACTGTTGGTGGGACTGTAAACTAGTTCAACCCTTGTGGAAGTCAGTGTGGCGATTCCTCAGGGATCTAGAACTAGAAATTCCATTTGACCCAGCCATCCCATTACTGGGTATATACCCAAAGGACTATAAATCATGCTGCTATAAAGACACATGCACACGTATGTTTATTGTGGCATTATTCACAATAGCAAAGACTTGAAACCAACCCAAATGTCCAACAATGATAGACTGGATTAAGAAAATGTGGCACATATACACCATGGAATACTATGCAGCCATAAAAAATGATGAGTTCATGTCCTTCATAGGGACATGGATGAAATTGGAAATCATCATTCTCAGTAAACTATTGCAAGAACAAAAAGCAAACACCGCATATTCTCACTCATAGGTGGGAATTGAACAATGAGAACACTTGGACACAGGAAGGGGAACATCACACTCTGGGGACTGTTGTGGGGTGGGGGGATGGGGGAGGGATAGCATTGGGAGATATACCTAATGCTAGATGACGAGTTAGTGGGTGCAGCGCACCAGCATGGCACATGTATACGTATGTAACTAACCTGCACATTGCGCACATGTACCCTAAAACCTAAAGTATAATAATAATAAATTAATTAATTAATTTAAAAAAATGGAAAAAAAAGAAAGAAAATGTCACACATATACACCATGGAATACTATGCAGCCATAAAAATGATGAGCTCATGTGCTTTGTAGGGACATGGATGAAGCTGGAAACTATCATTCTGAGCAAACTACTGCAAGGACAGAAAACCAAACACCACATGTTCTCACTCATAGGTGGGAAGTGAACAATGAGAACACTTGGACACAGGGTGGGGAACATTGCACACCCCCTGTTGTGGGGTGGGGAGAGGGAGGAGGGATAGCATTAAGAGATATACCTAATGTAAATGAGAAGTTAACAGGTGCAGCACAGCAACATGGCACACACATACATATGTAACAAACCTGCATTTTGTGCACATGTACCCTAGAACTTAAAGTATAATAATAAAATAAAATAAAATAAAAAATAAAAACATAACAACTCTGTAAAGTATCAAAATACAAAAAAACAAAACAAAACTGGGTAACGGTATGATCTGTGCAGCAAACCACGTTGGCATTTGTTTACCTATGTAACAAACCTGCACATCCTGCACATGGACCCCTGGCCTTAAAGTTAGAAATCAAAAGATCTTTGCAAATAGTAATTTAGGGAAAAAAACCAGGAAAGACAAGACAGACACGGCACCAAGGAGATAGGAGAGACGACTCCAAAGAAGAAGGCAGTGCTAGCGCAATAGAAATTATGACCATGGCTGGAATCTACAGCAGGGGAAAGCTCAGAGAGAAAATTGAATGCCAACGATAGCTTTCATGGCAGACGGCATCACCTTTCAAGGCAGAGGGCATCACAGATACAGAGAAGCACAGACAGAAGAGGTATCCACAGGGAAGATATTATCCTGCAGGACGATGAGAGGACAGCATGCAAATGTACTTAAGGCAGCTGCCAGTTACAATAGTGATCATTACAGATGCAGAGAGTTCCTGAGGATATTAACTCTATGAGGTTCATCAACTTCATGGAAGTCTGTAATGTTTTTGACAGTGAAAATATAAAATAGCACAATATGAAGCATTTTAAATTTTTAAAATAATTTTTATAATAGTCATTTTCCACTACTGATAATAAACCAAATATTTATCCATTATTTAAGATTCTAGGCTCCTAGGAAGCCAATGCAATAATTACGTTTATAGATTAGAAAAGAAATAATGAATTCTTACAATCTATCTCACACTGAACTCCACATTTCTTTTAACACTGTTCTGTTACAAAACCTAAACATACTTTCTTCCTTGACTATATTCTTCTCCCTACCAGTAAGTTGTACTAGATATGGTTTTAACCCTTTCCAAACTTATAACCCAACACTAAAAACATTAGTAAGGTCCTGCCTCATATATTAAACTCAGACCACAGGGCATGATGCTCAACATGCTCTGAGTATGTCAAGGGTAAAGTATATGTAGGAGGCCCAGCCTGAGAAAGACAGCCACCTCAAAGAACCACAACCAGGCTCTTATACCAACTGTACATGGTGGGGTGACTCTTGCCAATACTGGAGAACAGAGGGCTGCTGGATAAAACTGCTACTGAAAATCTCAAGCCTTGATGTTAAAAGGTACATTTTGTCAAAAAATCTTGATTAAAACTAATGCCCTGGCTACTGCCTCTTACCATGGCCTGACCTTGGCCAGCCACTGACTTGTGTATCTCTTGTGACTTTCTAGTTGTGAAACTGGCCAGCTGACTATGCTCCGATCTATCTCACTCCTCACTGCTATGCAATTCTATACTTAACCCTCCTACCACCTTAGAACACCAGCCCTGGGTGATAATCCTGCCAGGATGGTAGGAACCTGACTAAACTATGACTGAAGGACAAGCAAGCTAGTTAGTGGTAGCAAATAGAACACATTTGAAGATCCATCCAGAAAGGGAGTGAGTATAAACTTATTCTAACATATGAAATCTTATCCATACCATTTCAAACAAGGTTTAAGAAAAAGACTTTCAACTCTTTCCTTGTTGATAGTTCAAACAATATTCAATAAAACTTAGTTCCAATATAGCAAAGAAAGAAACTCTAGAGTTTAAGAGAAATGTATCTGTATGTATAGAAGTTTAATTTACATACATATTTTGTAGATGAGGCATTTCGAAAATAAAACAAATTATATAGCAAATTCACCACATGACTACAATTATAAAATATTTAATTTAAGGGAATAAACTACTTGCAGACAAGTAAAAACAAATAGATACTCTTGCTAGGAAAATGATAAATCAGTCACATTTTTTTAAAAGCAGGTACTGAATTCTCCCCCCAAATACTGTATATACTTCAGATAGTTTTTTATCTAGCCTAATTAGAGAGGTTTAATATAATCCAACATGAAATTAAAACACCTCCCCAGTGTTTTCCCATCATAGCACTTCAGCAACCTGCTACCATGTCTTCAGTGAAACCTGACTAATGAGGTCAGCCTAGCCAACACCATCAGAGAGGATTATTTGGCTTCCATGAACATTGTCTCATTCACCTCTGATCCTTACTCAAACGGCAAAGAGTACGGAAAGGAGGAGGCACACACATGCTATATACATATTTGTTGAAGGGGAAAGTTAGAAAAAGAAAGGGATTTCAACATGTCACATTAGCTAAATGTAAGTATAATATTAGTATACATTCCACTATTTTATTAGTAAGGAAATTAGCAGGCCAAACCAAGGCCCATATTAATGCATTCTCAGTGCCTCATTCCTCAGGGTAAAGGAAAGGTTCACCAACAGCAGCCAAAACAAGTTAATCTCCCAAGAGGGGAGTCAGCCCTCCTCATAGGGGAGTCAGCCCTCCCCTACCGAAAGCATATGAGGACAAGCTGGTCTTGGCACTTCTTAGAAAGATCATGCTGCAGTATTGCTATTATGACACAATGGTAAGGAAAAAAGAATAATGGTTGATTAGTGTACTCCCCATGAAGATTATTCTGGCATTGGACCAAGTAATGGGTGGTCATATTCTAGGTAGTATAGCACTAAGGAGAAGGTGAAAAGGAGCAGAACAGTAGAAATAATTCATTTTATCTGCTGCATGATTCGATTTCATAGGGGCCATGCTAACAAGTCAAACAGACACTAAAACAACAACAAAAAAATCAGGCAATCATGATGCAAGAGAAGCTACATCCAAAATTATGGATTAAAAACTTACCACCTAGAAGAATAATTTATTTTTAAAATGAATCCAGAGGAGAAAGATAGAAGAAACATATTTACATGGTTAGTTCTTATGATAGCTACTATATATTCAACAGACTTGTAACAGCATGCATTATAGAAAACTAATACGTAAAACCTAAATAGACAATCCCAAGTATATCGCACACATTTTTAAAACAGAGAACTACTTATCACCAAACACATGATCCTGAATATGACAGAGATTCACTGTTATTGATAATTTTCTCCCTCTTCTATCAGTAGTTTTGCTACTATTGCCAATTATTAATTATCCATGATTGGCCTAACTCAAGGTAATATGAAAATGTTAATTTATACAAATTCTCTTCCATCCCAGTTGCCAAGAAGAAGCAGGATGCTTCATCTAATCTCCTTACAACTCCTTATAAGTCTAAAGAAGGGCAAATGTCCTATATTTGCAGCTCTAAACCTGTAGCTACTGAAACCTGGGTGTCCACAGCTTTACCTAGACATCAAGCATGCTGAGATATTTAATAAAAAATAACAACTTTATTGGTTGCTACATTTCAAGTTATTATGATTCAGATACATGCTTATGTAAAAGTATTATTAAAGCTATAGTAGCTTTTTAAAAACGCAATCTAGGATTTAGTAGAAACAAATCACCAAAAATGTGACAAAAGCTCTAAGAGATCTGCAACCTTTAAACAAAAATTGCAATATTACTGAATTTTTTTCCTCCCACCATTAAACATTTTCTCAGTTAACAGATGCTAAACGTACAACTCTTTTATGTTGATGGAACCTCAAAATATCCAGTGTGAAGGGAATTCTTCATGCTGGTGATCACTGACTTGATTCAATGTTATATGCGGCCAAACACACTCAAAATTTTCTCCTTTGGCCAGAAAGGCTAAGGAAAAGAAGGGTGCAAAGAGCAACTGCTATCACCAAACAGGCAGACAAAGCAGTGAAAACTTGCTTGGCCAGTAACACGAAAAAAGTGGTCACGACAATCCACTGACTGGCCATCCCTTTAACAAGCTGGATGAACATTAGATTGTGGTACTCAAGTCAAGGTTCACACTGTGAAATGTCTGCAATTCTACATGGTGTATTAGCTGTGCTATATTGCCCAAGAATGCTTCCTGCAAGTATCTATTTTCTTTTCATCTGTATTATCTCTGGACACGTGCTACCCATGTTTACTAGCCACTAAGTGATTCTAAATTCACCTCTTATAAATGGCAAAAGGAACTTTCTAGTTGAGTATTTTGAGATATGTTAAAATGATGTTAAAATTAGGATTCTATCACTGTATCTCCTCTTTGCTTTCTGGTGATGGAACCCTTTCTCCCTGAATCCCTTCCTCTTATAACAGCTAGTCTAACTTACTGGTCCCACAGAGCTCCATGTTTCCTTTCTTAAAAGGGAACACTATATATTTTCCAAAAAAAGGAAATTATGTGACTAGCAGAATATCTAAATATCAAATTTTTATATGTAATTTTTAAATTGTAAGATATATTATGGCAAATCAAGGGATAATATACTCTACACAGACACCTGATTTTCTCTTCAAAATAAAATTAGAATTCGTTAAATATGGATTAATCTATATTTACTTAGAGCAAAAATTACTTCATAGTCCCAGGTTCATTTATTTTGAAGAGTATTATGAAGAGTTCAAGTAAATGCTAAAATTCTACTTCTACGAAACTTGCAAATTTATATATAATTATACATTTTAACACTTTATCTTCTAAGTAGATGATGAGATGGTAATTACGTTATTTTATTATTTCAACTAGTGAAAGACTAGGTAAGCTGAGGGGCATAAGAAAGGCTGAGTTATTTGACTCACTATGGTATGTAGTGAAAACACAATTCACATTTTCAGATCTAATTTATATTCTCTCCATCATTATCTATCAACTGTAATTCTCAACCAAAAAACAAAAACAAGTAAAAGCTCTGTCTGCCATCTACTGGACAAAGAAGACACAGAACACACACATTACTGCTAAAACAACTCCAGACAACAAGACGATGCATTTAAAATCATACTCTGTGCTAACGTGCGAAATAAAAAAATTATTTCTTTTTTCAAAGATTTATTTTTATTCACCTGCCATGGGAACCATGTAGAGAATGAGAAAAAGGGAGTCAGAAAATAAATGTGTATGAACACAAAAGCAGAGATAAGCCCGACATGTTTTGGATCCAAGTTTCACAAATTCACACTTACATGGCCATGTAGATCGGTATTAAGAAGCATTATTGCACAGGTAAGGCAATGGACTCCATCTAAAGAAAGATACAAGAAAAAAAAGCATAAATTCGCTTTTCACTGTTGGACTCCACCTTATTATCACTAATAGGATACATTCAGAACCTATGAAAACAGTACTGTGCTAGGTACAATTAGTCCTGTTTTAAGAAACAAAAAATGGATTTATAGAAAGAACCCCAAAGCACAGAACCGGACTCCACTGTTGATAAGTTGTTCTTACCTCTCTGGAGGACAATTTGGTAGTAGATATGTAAAGCCTTGAAAAAATGTCTTTGATACAACAAATCGGCTTCTAGGGCTTTGCACTACAGCAATAATTAGTGATCTATACATAGTACAAGGATATCCAGACAAGCATTGCTTACAATGGGAGACAACTAAATATGAGCCTCCAAAGACACATTTCTGTTAGGTTAAAGTCATATAAAAATGTTCTCCAAGTAGAGTTAAGATTCTCATTTCCAAACATTAGAATTAGTTGTTCTCGTTACTATCACTCTGCTAATTCTCTATACAAGTACAGTAGACAATAGCAGTTTCAGATGCAGTAAAAATCTTTTCAATTTATGCTAAATTAGAAGGTCTAATTATTGCACTCATAAATTAAAGCCAGGGTATTTTTAAAAGGAAGTTCTTTAGTATAGTAGGTGATTTCTGTTATCAGTGTCTCTAAATAGATGCTACCAAATGGCTAAAAGTATATTTATTCTAGTACCATTTTATTATCACAAGTTCTACATATATTTAAAACAAATTCTCGAAAGTATTTTAAGAACTCAGCAGCCAACTCTCAAATATCCTTATCAACAGCCAATTAAGTACACGAATCCATATTTCTTATTTTATCCAAGAATGTAAACATCTTCTTAGATTTGAAGAAGGTTCTAATAAAAACGGCCCACTTTTATCTGCTTCATTCTCTTGTCAGGGCTAATAGTGACAGCAATAGTGAATAACTGGTCCGAATAGCATCAGTTTACCGATAGGAATGTGACCTTAATCAGGTGATAAACTAACTGTGACTGCAGCCTTGGAGATGGAGGGAAGGTTGAGGCAAGCACCTTGGCCAATACCAAGTACATTATCCAGGTTAATCGGCAATACTGAAGCTAAGAGGTAATTACTATTTCTTGGGAATCTAGTCTCAGTGATTTACTCTATCATCTGTAAGTTTATGAAACATTTTCCAGTCACAAGTCAAA
The DNA here is from genome assembly GCF_028885655.2 of Pongo abelii. Classification (NCBI taxonomy): domain Eukaryota; kingdom Metazoa; phylum Chordata; class Mammalia; order Primates; family Hominidae; genus Pongo; species Pongo abelii. The sequence continues at coordinate 20,611,484 of NC_071992.2, forward strand.
GTCCTTGACTTCAAACACTGAAAAGTGTACTTTATTGCAGGAACTGAAATGGAGGAAAGATCTCTCTTCACAAGGTAGGTCCACAAACAAACAGTTTACAATTAAGTCATTTACTTTGTAAAAATAGTGTAATAAGCATAAGCTCATAGTTTATTAAAATTATCAACAAAAGTTTGTGGTCAGTATCGTTACAATTAATATCAAACGAAAGCACCAGAGACACAGCGCAACCACCAGTGAGATTTGTTAATTTTTCCAAAACTAACCCCAACACTCAGGATACATGAGCTTTCATCAAGAAACGTAGAGACCAAATGTATAAGAAATAAGAAAACTGAAATTTCATTCATTACATAAAATCTCAGAGTGACAAACCATGAACAATTTAAAGAAAGTGTGCTGTCACACTAGAGAAGTAGAAAACAAAATAATTTAAATAAGAGTAAAGGATATCATGCTGTCCTTAAATATTATGCTTTTAAAGAATATTTAATGACATGAGAAAATGCTCACAATGAAATAAAAAGGCAGCTAAAAACAAAACTCTAATTACAATTTGACACTAAATATTAAACAGACTAGAATGAAGTAAACAGAAGTGTTAATAGTTATCACTAGGTAATTGAAGATACATAATTTCTCACAATAAAATTTAACTTTCATAATAAGGAAAATAACCATTGATATAAAAAAGAAATTCAAGGATTTGTATCAGATTACCTTGTGAAGCAATGGTATCTGGGTTACAGTAAAAATATCTATTGGAGAAGTGTATTAAAACTCTCTCTCGTTCTTGAGTTTCTCCCACAAGAGAAAACGCTTTAAAGAAATACCTACAAGAGAATTAAAAATTAAACAGTGAAATTTTAGAAAGTGGTATCACACTCTTTCATAGTTAAAAGTCAATTTATATAAACCTAAGATATTAATTATACAAAGTAAGATATTATAAGGTTATTTCCCCCCAAAAAATCATTTACTAGATAGCCATTCAATATAAATTTGCATTAGCATTTAAATTCTATCAAAAGCACTTTGGGAGGCCAAGGCAGGCGTTCATTCAATGTCAGGGATTCAAAACCAGCCTGGCCAACATGGCTAAACCCCATCTCTACTAAAAACACAAAAATTAGCCGGGCGTGGTGGCAGGCGCCTGTAATCCCAGCTACTCAGGAAGCTGAGGCAGGAATCGCTTGAACCCGGGAGGCGGAGGTTGCAGTGAGCTGAGGTCGCGCCACTGCACTCCAGCCTAGGCAACAGAGCGAGACTCCGTTTCAAAAGAAAAAAAAAATGTCCACTTAAAAGATATGACGGGGTGATAACAGAGTGGTCAGTACATCAAGAAAGCCTTGGGAAGGTAGGTAATTTCCTCATTATGACCAAGTGTCAAGTAGCCAATTTTAAAAGGTCAGATTAAAAAAAAACAAAGACCACTTAAGACTCAATACATCATCACAAAGGCTGTGTTTTAAAACTTTACACGCATCAGGGTGCTTTTGTCATTTTGTTACATGACTGTCATCTCTATTAAAGCCACTGTGAATTACATTGCTTCGTGCACAGGAGATTTCTGTTAATTTTGTCTATTATCACACTTTAATATTAATTTGTTATAGGAGGAGGAAATTGGGAGATACAAGTAATTTATTCCTTACATAATGGAATTAGTTTATGTATAAAAATATCCCTTAAATTATAGGAAGTGTGCCAAAACCCACACACTAATCTACTCGGAGTCCCTAAGAGCACTGTTTATTTGAGATGAATCCAGATGGCCCTCACTTGACAATGTAGATTCATTTTCCTCAACATGAGATGGGAAGGAAAAAAAAAATCATTCAAAATGTGTAAGAAATCTTACTATGGTAAGAAACATACCATAAGCTTCATTTCTATCAAAATTTTGCCTTCTTCCTTATTATAGGTATAATTAAGGTTAACAAACTATATATGGACAAAACTTTAATTTTTCATAACTTTAATAAACTACATCAGAATGCAAGGCAAAAATACAGATCTTTCATCCACTGATAACTGTTTTTGTTAGAAAACCTGGGTACCTTTGCTGCATGAAAACAGCCCCACGATAAATCACTGCAGTACTACACTCCAGTCCAAACATCCTCCCTTCACCTCCCAGGCCTCAGTTTCTCGATTTGTAAAATTAAAGGGTTCTACTAGATGATCTCAGAATTCTTCCAGACACGGATATTTTATAAATAGTGTTGAAAATTAAATGCTGACTAGGTTTTACCTTCAGCTACTTAGAAACTTGTAATACAATATAATGTAAAAAGTGAGAATCAGTGAGTTTTAGACACCTTCATTTGAAAAGGTCAGAAAAAATGGATATTGTTGGAAACAGTTTTACAGATACTTTCTACTGATTATGTTGACATTCATTTTTATTCCACTGAAGAGTTAATATCACCTTAAAAGTATCACCTTAAAAGGCTACTGGGGCTGGGCGCGGTGGCTCACGCCTGTAATCCTAGCACTTTGAGAGGCCGAAGCGGGTGGACTACCTGAGGTCAGGAGTTCGCGACCAGCCTGGCCAATATGGCAAAACCTCATCTCTACTAAAAATACAAATAATTAGCCAGGTGTGGTGGTGCGTACCTGTAGTCCCAGCTATTCGGGAGGCTGATTCAGGAGAACTGCTTGAACCTGGGAGGTGGAGGTTGCAGTGAGCCGAGATGGTGCTACTGCACTCCAGCCTGGGTGACAGAGCAAGACTCTGTCTCAAAAAAAAAAAAAAAAAAAAAAAAAAAAAAAAGGCTATTGGGCTATAGTAAGCAATACTTAGGAAAAAAATCTAATTCTAATTCTACAATCTATAAACTGTGTGTGTGTGTGTGTGTGTGTGTGTGTGTGTTAAACTGATCATTCAAAAACCAAACTCCCTACTCAAAACAATTGAAAACAGGGTCTTGAAGAAATATTTGTACACTCATGTTCATAGTGGCATTACTCACAATACCAAAAGCATGGAAGCAACCCAAGCGTGTCTTGAAGCTGACGGTGGTATATATATTCCCCATAATGGGGTATTATTCAGCCTTAGAACGGAAAGAAATTCTGATATATGCTACAAGAATGAACCTTGAAGACATTATGCTAAGTTAAATGAATCACGAAAAGGCAAATAATGTATATATCCATTTACATTAGAGTAGTCAAAATCATCAAGAAGAGAAGTAGAATAGTGTTTGCCAGGGGCTGGGGGAAAGGAGGGGAAGGAAAAAGAAATCATTCTTTAACGAGTATGGAGCTTCAATTTTACAAGAGAATCATGGAAATGGATGGTGGTGATGGCTGGACAACATTATGAATGTTTTTAACGCCACTCACTGTATACCTAAAAATTGCTAAGATGATAGATTTTATGCTATCTGTATTCTACCACAACAACAACAAAAAGAAAAACAGAAAAACTCCTACAGATGGCATTTTTTATCCAGATTTGCTTTGCTACCAATTGTTTACCATCTGAACTCAGGCTTACCAGTAGGTGTAGAATATCAATTCATGTGTCATTTCGTTAAATGAATACATTTTTCTTACTCTTTGCTGTGTTTAATATCTATAATACAATTTGAGCTAAGTTCACAAACTACAGGTTAAACGTCCCAAACCCGAAAATAAGAAATCTAAAATGCTTCAAAATCAGAGATGCTCCAAAATCTACAACACTTTTCAGTGCTGAAATAAGGTTCAAAGGAAATGCTCCCCGAAGCATTTCAGATTTTCAGATTTGGGATGTTCAACTGAATAAATATAACACAAACATCCCTAAACCTGACAAAATCCAAAATCCACAACACTTATGGACCCAAACATTTTGGAGAAGGAATACTCTACCTATACCTGGAGGTTTAAAAAAAAAAATAAGATTCTAGCTAGAAGGCATTACTTTCTCCTCTAAGAACTAATCATTTGAAGGCAATGAAGAGCAGCAAGGAGGCTTAGTCATACCTGAGTGACTGATCCAGCGTCATTCCTGTAAAATCAAAAAACTTCAGATATTCTTCTGCAACTAGTTTGCTAAATTCATTGCTATAAGAAAACAGAATAGACTTGGTTAATGAAAGGTAAACTATTTAAAACACACACAAAACAGGAGAGAATTCAGACTCCAGCAATGGGTCAGAACGTACTTCTTGCCAAGGTGTTTTGCAACATCTGATCTTTTGAATCTGTCCAGCTGATAAAGGCGTTTGGCCAACCTTTTGGCTGCTTCCACATTGCTGCTGGTACCATTACTGAGATTTTCTGGGGTCTCCTTTTCCAAAATTTCAGTGCTCCCCATTTCGGAATGAGCTTCTAGCCGTGTTGTTTTCACCCCAGCATTGCTATGATAATTGATAAAGAGAGAAAATAATAGATTTTTCTTATATGGCAAAAAGGAAAATATCTGATGAAATATTGACAGTTTTCTTTTAGTTCAGCTACACTTAGATGAGATCATTGTATGTTTAAATATTCATAAAAATTGTTTCAGTTACCATATTTTAAAGTACTAAAGAACAGATTGCCTAAATCTTAGGCAAGCAGGTCCCAAACTTTTCGGTCTCTAGACCTTTACATTCTTAGAAGGACTCCATATGGCTTACACTTATGTGGGTTATACCTACTGATATTTACCATAGTAGTAATGAAAATAGAAACATTTTAAATATTCACTCACTTAAAAATGAATCTGTTCTATATAACAAATACTATAAAGATACAACTATTGTTTTCCAGAAGAACTAAAATTCACTGTTTTTTTAAAACACAAATTTCTTTAACAGCTGGCTTACAAGACAGTTGGATTCTAAGAGCCATTTCTACATTCAACCAGTAACAATATATTATTTTGGTTGAAAGACATTAAGAAAATGTGCCCTCACTCATAGTTCATTGGAAAAAAGAAATATTTTAATATCCTTTTCAGATAATTGTGGATATTCTTTTTTGATACAACAGCAAAGTGAGACAAGTGGTAGTTTCTTAAAGGATATTCTTACTTGCAATATGGAATCTAAATTTGTGTCGATTAACTTTTTGTACTCTTATATTAAAATCTATCTTATACTTTGAATGGATCTTTTAACCCATACATGATTTTGTAACATCACACATTGGTTATCTGCAAAACACGTGTTGACACATTTCATTATATAACCTTAAAAAAATCATATTCACTAATGTCACCATTAAAGAAAAGTCTAAGTATTGGGAAGCTGCCAAACCTTTGCTGGCAGATACAAGTTTTCCAAAATCCTAACTTTTGTTCAAAAGCTCAAATGTAATCATTTGCTACAAATTATTATCAGCTGTTTTCCTTAAAGTAATAGGCTTACTCCATTTTCAAGAAAATGTTTGCTGATAACCATAGTTTGTCAGTCATTCTCTCAAGGAAAAATGACATTCAATGAAAAAAGTGACTAGTTTTTAGCTCCAACTTAAATGACAGATGAATGTTTTTCCTGGAGACTATCAGGAACAGAAGTGCTTTATTCCCATTTCATCACACACAAAATTAAGAAGACATGATCTCAAGCGTTGAAATGAAATAAACTGTACTGGTTTCATCAAGGATTTTTTTAAAGGCGATACTGGCCTTTATTTTCATTTTGAGTGCATGACAGTGGAGAATACGACTAGAAGAGTTTGGTGCTGCTGCCTTAAGTTCTACTAAGACCTCCACTATTGTTTTTGCACCATAAGATATCAACGCAGTGAAAAACAAAAATAGTGTTATAATAATTAGTGTAAAACAATTTTGATCTCACAAACCTAACTGAAGGAAGAAAGCTCCACAGGCAACACGTTGAGAACTCCGCCCTAGAAAGGGCTTAAAGGCTACAGCCTGTGGTCAGGTATAGAGGGTTCTCTTGTATTTGTAACACTGAAACTAATGAGGATACATTAATTTCCAAATCTTTATCTTAACTTGGAAGTAAGACATGCTCATGATAAAATGTGCTTAGACGGCCTTCGAACATACTTACCACAGATGCTAAACCAAGGGTGGTCAGAATTTTTCCATAATGGACCAAATCATAAATATCGTAGGCATGCAGGCCACATACAGCCCCTGTCACACATGCTGCTTTGTTGTTGTTGTTTTGTTACAACCTTAAAAAACCTAAGAGCCATTCCAGGCTGGGCTGAATTGGGCCCATGGATGGGAGTTTATCTGCCCTTGCTCTATCCCATAGTTCTTTAACTTGGCTTGCATTAAGCAGAATAACGATTTACTGTCTAAACCAGAACACTCTAAAGGGGAAACAGAGATAACAAATCCTTAAATATTCTATTATAATCACTACAAAATAAATAAAGAAGGCATCATCAATAAAAAAGCAGTACTGCTAATGGGCATTGTTTCTTTTGGGGTGATGAAAGCATCCTTAAGACAGTGGTAACAACTAAACAACTCTGAATATGCCCAAAGCACCGGATTTTATACTTTAATAAAGCAAGTGATATAGTATTTCAATTATCTCAACGGTGTTATGTTTTTAAAAATCTGAACCTAACAAATAGGTTGTAAACTTACATCACGAAATGACAAAAACCATTGTAGCAAAAATAAATGCATTTCTAAGCAGAACTGCTCCATCTTGTCACTTATTCTGCCTCATTTACAAGTTCCCTTTTCCCACTGCTCTACTAAGGAAGTGCTGGCCTTACGCTTCAAGGTCACTGAAAGAGCAGCCAGGGCTCCTGGACAACCAGCTGGTATAACAAGTAACTGCAAAGTCTCATACTCCCTCAACCACCACAGGATTAGAAGAAGTTAACTGTCCTTAGCAACTCTTCTCCAAGCACACTTTATCGGCAAGCACCTGACATCCTGCCCTTGAAATGAAGCTCTAAGAATAGGGAAAAGAGCGAGAGTTTTTTAGAGTCAACTGTGTAAAAATGTCAACTCACACATTCCCAGATGATACCATGGGAGAAGCTGGGAATACGAAGTTAGGTCTACCAAACCCATGCTGGCTTATTTTACCATAGCTATTAATGGTAATAGTTCACTTATTAAAACTTTAAGTCAAATACCAAACAACAGTCAATATCAATGGCAGAACAGCAGGCATTAACTGGAACTGACCCAGACATACTAAGATGTATGGTAACCCTCAACACCTTGAAAAGTTTCCCAACACACATGCCTACCAGCTAAAATAAATTGCTTCATTATGATAAAATCTCCATGAAAATACATTTTTAAATGTCTGATTTTTTCATCCTACATCTTCCTTTATAGACTTAACATTACATGGCTGGGTGTGGTGGCTCAAACCTGTAATCCCTGCATATTGGGAAGCCAAGGCAGGAGGACTGCTTTAGCCCAGGAGTTTGAGACCAGCCTGGACAATACAGTGAGACCCTCTTGTCTATGATGTAAACATTTTTTTAAAAAGAGACTTAACACTACCATTCAGTTTTGTGAAATCTATCCCATCAGGAAATTGAATAATCATTATCAACAGTATAACCTATAATAAGAAAACTCACAGTAGAAATTTATTTTAGGCAATTCATGGTTACTTTGTGTTTTCCCACACAAGTGACAGAAATGTAAAATATTTATTCCAAGAACTCCGTTAATTACAATCAAGTACTTTTTATAATTACACGAAACACAAAACAAAGCCCTTGGAGTTGTGTTTCCATGTGTGCTTTTCCTATCATGTAGTAAAAACTCATGTCAAAGAAAGGATTTTCTTCTTAATTAAACCACTACTTACTGCTCATTTCCCAGGGAAAATTCATGGCATTTATTTAATCATTCTGTGCAAACAATGTAATTATACCACATATATAGTACTGGCCTAATTTTGTTCAAATACAAGAGGTTTTTTCTAATGAGTGCACATTTTAAAAATTTATTATCCAAAATCATTCCATTCCTCATGTTACGCATTCTCCATATTTGCCCCTTTTCTATTATGCTGCCCAGTCCAGGTGATTTCACCTAATTTTCCTCACATTCACCAAAACCATATAATTGCAAAATCCATGTGCATCAGACTTTCTGGATCTTCTTCAAAAAGATTTCAGTAAAAGGAGAAAATAAAGAACAAAGGATAAATATCCCTGTCCCTAGATGGCTTCATTCTATCCATTTCACAATTTAGGAGATTATTTGAACAAGAACCGAAATTGCTCCTTTTAAATCAGAAAGCTTGACAATATGATGGCAATACAAACTTACCAGCAACCATACAGACACCAAGAAGAGCCCATCGCAACCCCTGGGGTGCACCTGGACCATCCTTCCTCTCCGAAGCCCCGTCCAGTATTCTTCAGCTCCCAAGTTCAGTGTCTGCCGAGCCTCACAGCCTTCCAAGAACCTGGCTCCCTGTGAGGTCACACTACTATGACCTCACATTCTCAGCCGAGTGTTCATTGTTGGGGTTTTTGTAATGTTTCTGCAGTTCTAATAAAAACAGGAGCCAGAACACAAGGGCCACTGTCTATCCAGAGCATAAGAAACAGTGAGCCCAGCCTCGTTCACACTTGATAAAGCCGACTCAGTGATCCCTCTCGGAGGAGATAACACCCCATTTTGTTTTCTTGAATACACAAGACATTGCAGCTCTAGTCTGCTGAGCATTAGATGCTTTCTGTAGTTTGGATTTTCTCTTTTCTATAGTTGTTTTATTTTCCCTATTTTTCTTGATCAAATCAACTTTACAGCCTAGTAAGGTTGCAAATAAATAAATCCCTACCAGTCACTTAAATGTGTAAAAGACTTCCCAAAAGGTTCTCCCTGTGTTCTAGAAAATGCTTCCCTGGGGCCTTTACTTCTGACCTCCAAGTAAACATGGTAATAATTCTCTCATCAAAACACTCCATCATCAAATGAAGGACCAGATCATTGACTCTGATCACCAGGCCTTCTCACAACCTTTTGAATCACACTAAGATTGGCAGATTTTCCAAATAAAAATAGGGTACCCAATTAAATTTGAATTTCACATCAAAAAACAGTGTCTAGTATAAGTATGTCCCAAATACTGCACAGGACATACTTATACAAAAATATTATTCATCGTTTTTCTGAAATTCAAGTTTAACTAGGCATCTTTTATCTGGCAAAACTTCCTGAAAAGTTTTTTTCTAAACTTTATTTAAAGAATTCCAATAATGGTGTTCCATGATTGCCAACTGGTAGCTTATTCACAATTAGAATCCTTCTGGATTTTTTCACTTGTTTCTGCGATTTTATTCCTACTGTTTTTCTACAGTTTTATCAAGACTTTGTTGCCTATAATCTACTGATTCTTCTCTAACATCCTCTAAATACAAAAAAAAAACAACAACAAAAACACAAAAACCCTCTTCTGTGTTTTCATCCTTCTGTCTTGACCTGCATGCTACCACCACAAATGTGATAATGTAGCCACTTTACACAAATCCGACACAAGATCCATATTCTGTAGCATGTCCTAAGGCTCCTAAGGCCCTTTCCAAGCTGACTCCAATTTCTTTTTTCAACCTGTCCTCTACCATTTCCCTCCTGCTTGAACCACACAAATACAATCTGTGCTCCCATGCCTTTTACGTATGTTGTTCCCTTTGCCACTCTCATCACCCCCAGCCCCACCACGCCAAATTCTGTGAATTCTTAGCACTACCTTTTAAAATCTCATTGCTTTCACCTACCTACCACTCTTGAATTCCAGTTCGAATCTTCCACACAAGGGGCGGCTGAAGGTACTCAACAGCCATCTGCTAAGAGAATGCAAGAACACAGCCATCTGCCATGTCTACTTCCTCCACTGTCTTCCACGCTGTGCTATCAATAATGGTATGTGGCACTAATTTTCCAATTCACTGTAGCTAATCCTGGAAAGTTCTGGAAAAAAACTGACATCAGTAGTATACTATTGCCTGTATAAAACAATATACTCAATAGTATACTGTTTTACTGTCAATTTTTCCCAGAACTTTAATAAATAGTTTACTATTGCCCATTTCATACAGGCAATAGTATACTTTGAATTTAAATTTAAAATTTCTTTAAATGTTTATGTAATTGTGGTAATAAAACTAGGACCAAAAAGAAGTTAGGTTAAGGTGCCAAAGCTCCCTGTATCACCCTGTATTTATAAAGTGTACCCCAAGGGTTGTACATAGAAAATAATAACAGCCACCTAGTAGAGTTGAATTTTGTACATAACTTAGGCAATGGCAAATTAGAAGAATTTCAAGGAGTGAGAAGAAATGACTTCAGTTGCAAGTGGAATAAAAGGACCAGTGGGAACAACATGACCCCTTTGCCATTCTTCAGGCTGATGACACGGAAACACAGAAGACTGGAGCCAACAGACAAGAGAGCCAGTACAAATGCACAGCTTTCAGGGCTGAAATAAAAGTCAAAAAGTAGGTACACCATCAGCAAAAAATAAGTAAAACCCTAAATCATAAATTGCCTCTGAAAAGGGAAAGGAAAATAATTTACTCCATCACTATCTATGGCATTTATTTCCTAGGCATTGTAGAGAGCACATCATCTAATTCTCAAAGAAACGTAAATGATAAGTTATTCAGAACAGCCATAGCACCCGCCATGGTACCGTAAACCTAATAGGTTAACAATGGTTAGGCATTTAGTATGTGCCAGCCTCTGGGCTTCTTCCTAGGGATTGAATTGTCAGTCTTATGAAACAGGCAAAAATATAACCCATTTTACAGATGGGAAAACTGAGGCAAGGAGCTGGACATGGTCAGTGAGACTCCAATGCTTTACTACTTTTATAAGCTTTACTACAATCCATTTTGCTCCTGCCAGTCATCTTCTGGTATGTCTGTCTTCAATGATTCAATGAATACGTATTTAATTCCCTATACTGTGCCAGATATTTTAGGTGCTTGGTAGACTACAGTAAGCAAAACAGAATTTAAAACTTCTACCCTGGGTGGGGAGGGGAGCTAAAAATAAAGAATTTAATAAATCAGTAAATTCTATATATTAGAAGGTGACGTTTGCTCTGGAAAAAAATAGAGCAAAGAGAGAAGAGGAACCCTAATTTGGGGATGAGGGTGGAAACATTTTTCTACAAAGTGGTCACGGGAGGCCTCATGGAGAAGGCAACATTTGAGGAAGGGCGTAAAGGAGATGAGCCTTGCAAATATGATAAAATAACAGAGTTCCAGGCCCACAGAAGGCCCAGAGGCTGGCGCATGTTAGATGTGTGAGAGCAAGCAAGAAAACCAGCATGGCTGGGGCAGAGGCAGTGAACGGAGAATACCCAGAGAGCAAATGGGCTTGTGGGATGGAGGTTCCCACATTTTCTCAATTCAATCTTTAATGTGTAAGTTTTTTAAGACACTCCAAGGCCAAAGGAAATATATTCCATTTAGTAACAGAATAATAGTGTATAAATGCTTATTAAGTTTGGACCCAACAATTTACAGTCATTTGAAAAAACAATACATATATATTGAATGAAAAATTATTTTTATTATTAAATAACGATTGCTTACTAGTGGATGTGTGTGCCTCTGGGCCATATGACTTCCTAAATCTCAGATCAGACTGAACACTACCACTCATCCATTTTCTCATAGCACTTAATTTTTATCACAACAACTGGTGAAAATCCAGCTCAAAGCTATGATGTCAAAAGGAATATAGCACAATCTGATGATGACACTGAACTAGTCGTTCACACTGTGTTTGACAGATGATGAGAAGAGCTGTGTTTCCCTTGACAATTTAGATATCCTAAGAAACACCTGTGAGCTCACTGCAATGCCCCAGGACACCTCTGCAGAGTTGGAGAGTGACTTTGTGGTTCAAAGGCCTTGGGGGCCACTATGGAGACTGGTTTTTACACTGAGTGAAATGGTTAATATTGAAGGGTTCTGAGTGAAGATCTAAGATTAATTTATATTTTTAAAGGGTCACTTTAAGTATTGCTTTGAAAATAGACTGGAGGAGCGCAAGCAGGATGACCAATCAGGGGGTACCGCACATGCCAGGGAGGAGCTGGCTTGGGTGGCAGCAGGGGCTGTAGGTCCCGGAGGACCCGCCGACTGGTCCTTTGGGAGGGCTGAGAGAATAGTAGTTAAGTTTTAGGCCTGAGCAACTTCAAGGGTGGGGTTGCCATCGACCAAGACATGAAAGACCAAAGTTAACACACGTTGTGAGAAAAAGAAGTTCCATTTTTGATGTGTTCACCTTGAGATGTCCATTAGCTATCCAAGTAGGATGTGAGGACACGTGGAGATTTCAGGAAAGACACGTGCCAGGGCGCACTGCAGGGAATTCTCAGTCGCTGGCCTGCGGTGGGCCCTGGCATTCTTCTGTTTAAGGACCAAGGTGATCTTGACGCACTGTCAGAGCTTTGAGTTACCCCTCTAACACATGGGAAGTCACTATAGGTCTAAAGAGGGGAATAACAATCAGACTTGGGTTTTGGTAAGATCAGTTTTGCTTGCGGTGTGGAGGGAAAACTGCAGGGCCACAAAATTGAAGACAGAAAAACCAGCTACAAAAGGTATCAGAACAGTACGGTCGAGAGATGAGAAACTAAATTGCATGCCTGTGTGAATATGAAGGAAAAGCCTGCTTTGAAAGCTATTTAGAAGGTAAAATGGAAGAACGGGATGAGTGGCTTGAGATGTGCATGGAGCTATGTTCCGAGCGTGGGTACAAGGCTAATCCTGACTTAAAAGCTGGTGGAAGGTGACGCCACCAAACAAGACAATGAACACAAGAGGAAGAAGAGGGAATGGGTAACAGTGCGTGCACGTGGAAAGAAACAAGCACTCGTGGAAGACCAGGAGTTTGGTTCAAAGAAACGATAGGTACAAGGCACCCACAGGTTAACCAGGCAGAGCTGTCTGGAAGCAATGGCAACCATCCCCTATCTGCAAGAATTCAGTAGAGGTGAACTAGTCACCCTTATGTTGGTGGAGGGAATCACCTGGGAGAGGCTAGAGCACTCAATATGACCAAAGAACACCAAAGTGTGCCAAAGAAATATGTCTAGCAGCAGTGTATTCATCTGAATTCTACTACAGCAGAAGAATTCGGGGGTCTCCCTTCATTTATTAAGGAAATTCTACCTGTGAGTGTTCAGTTTGCCAGCAAGTAATGATTATTAATTTAGAAGATGCCAAAAGCAATCATCTGCTGGAGAACTCCAGTTAGACCACCCAAGTTCAAACACTGGCTCCAGTGGTCACCCGTTCTGGGACCTTAGGTAGGTAAGGTCATCATTGTCTGTAAGCCTTAAGGTTTTTAGCTATAAAACAGATAATAGTATCATATTCACAAGCTGTTGTGAAGATCAGATGAGAAGATCCATGTATGATGCTTGGCATGTTAAGATGTCTGGCATATGGTAAACAAAAAACGTCTGCTCCTATCACCAGATCCATCTTCGTCACCACCAGCATCATTAAGGTTATGATGACATGAGATAATACATGACAGCACTTCATTAAATATAAATCTCCATACAAATGTTAATTAGCGCTCAGTAGGAATACTTCGGACAAATGCCTCAAATGAATCTGTTTTCAACACTTACATAGAATACATTCCCTGGAAGGGACAGCCTCTTATGATTTAAGACTCTTCATAAAGGAGGCACACAAAACCCAATTATTAAAACTCCTAACAGCTATTTCTCTGTTCAGCACAGAAGACAAAATTCAGTCTTCACCAATAAAAAATTTTAGTAAGCATCACAAAAAGATTCTGCCCCCAGCCCCACGCGCCAGATACCTTCCAAGTCTCACTCCTTTTTCTCAGTCTTGCCTTCACTATTCCAGAAGAGGGCACCCACGTGCAAGGCAGTCCCATGGAAACTGACCCAAACTCACTGTCAGTCGGGGAGTCTGCATTTGCTCCTGAGGCACCGGCTTCCAACATAACAACTGTATTTTTCACCCATGTAGGGGTTCAAACGTTTCTAGGGGCATGATGCGGGTTTTCACTTTTTGTTGGTTTAGTTGTTTTATTTATTTATTTTTTCCTATACTAAGTTGCTGCTCTTGTGGGATAGCTCTCACATGAGAATGTAATATGTGCAATATTATCAAGTCAATGTTAATAAACCCATCCCATAATCATTTCAAACGAACAATTTGCAAAGAAACTCTTACTGGATATCCAGCTTTAGAAATAGAAATACATTTAGATGCAAACAAATGTATATGCTCATTATTTGCATAGAAGCTTCTTTGGGCAAAGTAGGATCAGTAAGCCCCAATTCCGTGGACAAGACAGGAAGAGTGACTCACAGTCTGACCAACTCATTTTTCTGGAGTCTTCTTAAGATGCCATTGGACATTCTCTTCTGTCTTCATTTTTGTCAGGTTGAATTAGTATCAGTGTATATACACTGGACATCAGAAGCTGGGGAGCAAAAGGCGGCACGAAGGAGCTGGCAGAAGGTGGTCCGGGACTGGCCAGAGAAGGAATGCAGGACCTTTGACTAACTTAACTGGCAATAGATACAAAGTAGACACTCCTTATGTGGATAAGAACTACAATTTTCGTATCTTAAACAGTTTGTTTAGTGTTTATGTTAAAGAGCTGGGTACCCACACCACCACCAGTCCTTAGAATACTCACTTCCTGTCTACTGCACAGGTAAAATACACTTATAAATACGAATTTAGTTTGATCAAATACTCTCCTTTCTTGATTAGGTAATAAATGCTACAATCTAGCCAGAGAATATTACAGAAGTTCTGGCCTCCCATTGCTCCCACTCCCTTTTCTCTTCTAACTCTTCCATCTTCTGGGATACAAGAGGCTGAACAATTATTTTCTATGATTATATAATGTCCAAATTTTACCATCTCTATTGGTACATTCTGCCCTTTCTTCAAATTCTCTTTTTTGCGGAGTTGGAGGTGTGGGGGATAGAGTCTCGCTCTGTTGCCCAGGCTGGAGTGTAGTGGCGTGATTTCGGCTCACTGCAATCTCCACCTCCAGGGTTCAAGTGATCCTCCTGCCTCAGACTCCCGAGTAGCTGGGATCACAGGTGTAAGCCACCATGACTGGCTAATTTTTTTGTATTTTTAGTAGAGATGGGGTTTCACCATGTTGGCCAGGCTGGTCTCGAACTCCTGGGCTCAAGTGATCCGTCCACCTTGGCCTCCCCAAGTGCTGGGATTATAAGAGGGAGCCACTGCGTCTAGCCCCTTTCTTCAAATTCTTACGACGACACCTTTTCCAGTGTCCTATAGCACAGGCGTTGCTGTGTTTCTCTTTGGCGTGTTTGGAACTGCGTATCTGTTCTGCAGTGTCCCTCTCCTGCTGACACATCCACTGACGACATGGCCGTACAGTCTCACCTTGCACATAACTTCTACTTTCTTTTCATGCACGCTACAGGCAGTTTCTACAACAGCAGCCTAACAACATATCCTCTCTACACTGTGTTTCTCCTAAGTGCTACCTACTACAACTACACTGAAAGCTGCTCCATGCGATATAGGGAAGGTTTCTTGGATTCACTTAATTTTGTGTGCAATTTTAAAAAAGAGAAAAGAATTAGCACCCTGGCAAGAATACAAGCAGTAAGACTCTCCCCTTAGGAAATAAAATCCTATCTCTGTCACTTCCTGCTTTCATCTCTTTAAAATATTCCAGCTCCTCTGGAGACAGATCCAAAGGGTCATCTTCATCTGGGCTATGGGATTAACAGGGGACTTTTCTACTCTTTAGTACCCAATATGAATGAATTAGTAATAATATCAATAAATATTTTGTCTTAACATATTTTTATTAAGAATTCCAGAATGTGTACTCTGTTTCATACACTATTTTAAGCACTTTATATTAACTCGCTTAATGCCCTTGACCCTAAGATAGGTACTTCCATCATTCCCATTTTACAAAAAAGGAAACTGAGGTATGGTGCAGTTAAATAACTTTGCCATGACCATCTGCCAGTAGGAGGTAAAGCTGGGACTGGGGCTCAGCACAGGCGGTTGCAGTTGTGCATTCAGCATCTTAACTAATATGTTTTGTGGCTTTCTACGCTATATTACTACAGGTTATACTGCATGCATAACTTTGTTGTATAAAGGAACAAACATTTCTACTTTTTAAAGGACATCCGTATATGTGTTTACTATGGCTGCATAATTAAGTATACACAACCAAACCTGCACAAATTTTCTCTCCAATTATTTATTAAAACACTGACTATGTGCCAGCACATTTCTAAGTGCTAGGGGTGCAGCCTTGCCCTTGTGGACTTTTACCTTCTAATAAGAGAGAGAAACAATAAAATACATGAAGAGTTTTCCCTCCGTTCCTACCTTTCACCCTCCCACAAATATCTGAATATGTTACGACTCACACACTGTTCCAGGTAAATATTAGGTCTAACAAAGCATCAAAAGACAAAAGTCCTTGCTTTCATGGAGTTTACATTCAGACAGTGACATTCATTAGTGCCTTGCAGATAAATATAGCCAGGTATGCAAGAGGGGAAGCAGGGGTTGCTATTTTATTCACAGCACTCAAAGTACCACGTGAGTACAAAATAGAAGGAAGTGAGGATGTGGCTTTGCAAGGTATCTTCAGATCATTTTAAACAAATGCAGGCCTGGGCAAGATGGCGTTTGGTAAGTTTAAGATATGGCCCAGAGGAGCCCCCATGGCTGGAGAGGAGTGAGCAAGGGGAAGAGGAGTTAAAGAGGTCCCAAGGAAGGCCTGAATTCACCTACATTTTCAAAATAGTCAATCACTCGGAAGCTTCAAAATTAACTGCCAATTCTCCAACATCCACAATCGGAGAAGGTACAACAATTTACAAAAGGTTATTAGTATCATATATATACTTTAGACACATGTTAGCTTCCAAAGTTCGTGAGCTGTTTCTCAGTTCCCTCTCTAATTCTTCAGTACCTCTCCACGACCATCACATCATCTAAGGGTCCAGACTCTATCAATCGCGTAATTCATCCTGTAGGTCATAGATTCAGAGCATACTCTCCCCAGCACTGTGCCCCAAGGGCTAGTCTGTGATTTTTCTAAGGCTGAATCCTTATCTTAATGAAATTTCTATCACAGCGCCTTGGATAATGGCTAGGATTTAACATATGCTCAGTACAACTGTCCTAAATCAAACTGCAAGAAGCTTAAAGGAAAAGTCAAACAACTGTGTACTCATCTCAATGCAGCTATCAACTTGAGTGGAAGATGCCCAAAAGCAGTAATTCAAATGTTTTCTTTCATGAATCTGTATACAAAGCTGAAAATTTCTGAGTTTTACTGTAAGCAATTTCCTTATTATGGAATCTAGAGACTCTGATCAGTGGAAATCATCTGCCAATGAGCTCTCTCTAGGCTGCAGATCTTTTAATGCTTATCCCTTATCGTTGCCAAATGGGGAGCAACGTGAAAAAGTGGCAAAAGCAAAGGGGACAGAATGCAGTGGCAAAGTGGACAGTATGCAGCGGTGAAGAGGGGAAGGACTTCAGCTCTTAATATCTAACCTAATAAAACTAAAACAATGATTACTAAATAGATTACATGCATTAGGTTTTTTGTTTTTGGTTTTGGTTTTTTTGAGACTGAGTCTCAGTCTGTTGCCCAGGCTGGAGTGCAGTGGCATGATCTCAGCTCACTGCAACCTCCGCCTCCCGGGTTCAAGCGATTCTCCCACCTCAGCCTCCCTAGCAGCTGAGACTACAGGCACCTGCCACCACACTTGGCTATTTTTTTTTATTTTTAGTAGAGAAGGGGTTTTGCCATGTTGGCCAGGCTGGTCTCGAACTCCCGACTTCTGGTGATCCACCCGCCTTGGCCTCCCAAAGTGCTCGGATTACAGACGTGAGCCACCGCGTCCAGCCTACGTTAGCTTTTTGAAAGACAAGTATCGTTGTCAGTTTCTAAGCTTTGCATGTGCCTAGGTATTACTTTTAAACTAGTTTTTCCTTCTCTTCATTTATTATATTTTAAAGTAGCGAGCTACTTTTTTTTTTAGGGAGCTATATAAGATCTTACTTTGCCCTTTGATTTCACACTAGTGCCTCCTAAAACCAAACTACCTGTAAGGTGTAGAGGGTGAGCACTGTGTTCTTTAATGTGAATTAGATGTTATCTGCCATCTAACTCGATCTCAAAGTGTTTGGTATTTTAAGACTGAAATCACGGCATTTTGAAGTAAAAAGAGTTTAGTGACATAAGCTGGAACAGATTCAGTTATTGGGCACAAGACAGGACAATCTGCTCTGCAAATAAGCTGAGAATTAAAGAGACCCAGTAGACAACAAATTTAGTGAATAATGTCCTCTCGTTTCCCCTGTCCCCCTCCCCCCAAAAAGGAAAGAAAGAATGAATAGTCTTTAAAATCAGATGGGAAGAAAAACATTGCATTTTCTGGCTTTCTAAAATGTGACAAGGACTTTACATTTATAATCTTATATTAGTGACAGTCAGAACCTCCTAGCAGATTGTTAGAGTAAATTTAAACAGGAATCCCCTCAGACAGATGAACGGGAGCAGGGGGGTTGGGGGGAAAAGGCATCCCTGCCAGGGCTCACAGGTAAACAAGCACAATTCAGGGCTTGTCTGCCTGTTACATCAGAGACCCTTGAAATGGTCCAAGGGAATTGTGGGGTAAGCTGGACAAGCATCTACCTCTAGGCCACAAGGACTTAAGAAAGCAAGCTGCAGTGAGCTGAGATCACGCCACTGCATTCCAGCCTGGGAGACAGAGTGAGACGCTGTCTCAAAAAAAAAAAAAAAAAAAAAGAAAAGAAAAGAAAGGAAGAAAGCAAGCTACAGAACTTACCAGCAATAGACCACCTAACGATTGTTCATATGAAAACAACTGGTGCCCAGAGACAGAACCCCTGACTCCATATCCAACACTTTTTGTCCACTGCACCATTGTCTAGAGTAGAGATGACAAGGTAAACAGCTGTTGACAAAGCTGGGCTTTCCAGAGGGTAGGTTTGGTCAACAAATACTTTAACAAGTATTTTTCAAGCAAACTAAAAAAGACAGAGTCTAAAGGAGAGGATAAAGTGAGAGGCAGCACAAACCAGCTTGAAGCACCAAAAAGAATCCTTCAGAACCAGATCATGAGCCTTCCTATGAATGGAGGGGATGAGGCCAGAAGGAGCCAGAAATTCTACTCAATAGAAACAAAAAAACTCCTCCCCAAACTCCTCCCCTGAAACTCTCCAGAGGGATGAGGCAAAAGTGCTGCTTTTGGCAAAACTATGTAAATACAAATTCATATCATATTTCATTAGTTCCTACACACATTTTTTTTAATATTTCAAAGTCTTTAAAATTGGAATGGTGTTTTTTGTTTTTTTGTTTTTTTTGTTTTTTTTTTTTGAGATGGAGTCTCACTCTGTCACCCAGGCTAGAGTGCAGTGGCACAATCTTGGCTCACTGCAACCTCCACCTCCATGGTTCAGGTGATTCTCCGGCCTCAGCCTCCTGAGTAGCTAGGACTACAGGTGCCCGCCAACATGCCCAGCTAATTTTTGTCTTTTTAGTAGAGATGGAGTTTCACCATGTTGGCCAGGATGGTCTCAATCTCCTGACCTCATGATCTGCCAGCCTCGGCCTCCCAAAGTGCTGGGATTACAGGCATAAGCCACCATGCCCGGCCAAAACAGTTTTCTTATGCATCAACCAGTGTGAACCCTGGCAGTCAGGTGGCTGTCAGATGTTTATTACCTGTGCACAATGCAAAATTATACTGTTGGTTTAATCTTGATTTAACTGATGTTTACAGTGTCTTCAAAAAGATGCTATAAAAGGTACTGAGACAAAAGTATTATTTATGCAGACAAGCATTGAGAATATGCCAAAGTCATTTTTATGTAAAAATCTGTAAGTTTAAGAATTATTAGAAACTCCAAGAGAAAGCATTGTACCATAGTTAATTGCTGGCATTTCCCCCCGCCTTTTTTTTTTTTTTTGGTTCTGTATTTAATACTTTCATTTTCTCCAAGTGAAATGGCATATTCTTTTCTTGCAGTAGCAGAAAATACATGAAAATATACTTTTAAATACGTAAAATATAAAATATAATAAATTAAGATATTGCCTTATCTCCCAATCAATAGTATCTTAGATTCAAAAAATTCTATGTTGTTTGTTTTCACTAGTACTGTCATCCCTTGGTATCTGTGGGGTACTGGTTCTAGAACACTCCCCTACAAAATACCAAAATCCATGGATGTTCAAGTCCCTGATATAAACTGGCACTTAGTATTTAAATATAACCTATGTACACTCTCCTGTATACCTTAAGTCATCTCTAGGCTACTTTTAATACCTAGACAATGTAAATGCTATGTTGATAGTTGTTATACTTTATTTGGGGAATAATGACAAGAAAAAAATATGAACATACTCAGTATAGATGCAACCATTTTTTTTTTTTAATCTATTTTCCATCTCCAGTTGGTGGAATCTGCCAATGTGGAACCCTCAAATACAACGGTCTGGCTGTATGCAGTTGCCTTAAAACTCAGTAACATTTAATTTTGGTTTTCTTTTCTCTTTTGAGACAGCATCTTGCTCTATCACCCAGGCTGGAGTGCAGTGGTGGAACTGCAGCCTCAGCCTCCTGGGCACAGGCAATCCTCCCTCTTCAGCCTCCTGAGTAACTGGGACCACAGGCGTGAATCACAATACCCAGCTAATTTTTAAAATGTTTGTAGAGATGGGGGCTCATGATGTTGCCCAAGCTAGTCTTGAACTCCTGGACTTAAGTAATTCTCCCACCCCGGCCTCCCCGAATGCTGAGATTATAAAAGGTGCGAAGCCACTGCACCCAGCCTAACGTTTAATGTTTAAAAACAAGATTTTATTCTGTTGATTTTCATTTATAGGTCATGACATTCAAACAATGACGGCATATAAATTCCTTCTGTTTTGGGCAAAACAAGGTATTTTGAAATTCTTTTTTTTTTTTTTTTTGACATTTAATTCTAAAGGTTTATGGCCAATTCCTCAAACAAGACCATTCAAAAAATTACAGAAATTCTCTCTATTCAACTCCTTTTAAAATGCTATTTTTCAGTGTAGCTAAATGAGAACGATATTTTGTAAGCACTGCTATTATTAGTGACTAAGAATACATTTGAGATTATTATTAGAATTTTACTTCTCCATTTTCCAAAAAAACATAATACCAAGTTCTAAAAAGCTGCACCTTGAGATTATAGGTAACTATTCCTCATGAAAAAGAATTACAGGTTGGATGAAATTTGCATGAATTAGTTAAGACCAGTATTTATAATCAAGGCCTAACAAAATTAAAAGCTCTTGAGTTTTTCCTAACAAAATTGAATAATATTGTTTCTCATTTGTGACCAGTTTCTATGGAAATGAACAATATTCCAGCTAATTCAAACACTGCTGCAGATAATATTAAATAGCCATGTCATTTTGAGCCCAAAATTTTGACCCCCACAACACACACACACACACACACACACACACACACACACACACACTACAATAACAAAGCTCCAATTCCAGGTAGCTCTTAAACTTCTATACCCATGGCTTCAAATAATAATTTTGATTTTGAGTCATAATCTAGCCTCTCACTTCAAGTGTTTTATTTTGAGAAGGGAATGCCGACATGCACACACACACACACACACACACACACACACACACACACACACACACACACACACACACACAAAGGGTTGCTTAGAGGGCAACCTCCATCCTAAGAAAAAATAAGACTGGCAAGTAATCGAGTTCTTTAACTTCTAAGCCCCCGACTGCGGAGTCACAATGCACCTTAGTACCCTTAGTAAAGACAATAAAGATGTAAAAGTCCTTCAGAAAAAAAAAAAATTTTCTTTGTTTCACCACCTTGATAATTTTTTGTTTACTTCCTATTTACTTTCTATCTTTTCTACATGCAACACACTCTTTGTGAAACAGGCATTCCAAGTTTTGCGAAGCTGTTAGATTTACACAATAAGGTTTTTTTCTACCACAGAAACTTTGGTTGAGAAGGGGCCATGGAAAGGTCTTGTACATGCTACAAAGAAATATCCTAAGAATAAGTATGATGCATAGCCCTAAATAAAGTCTGTCCTGTGTCCCGTCCAGTGCTCCAAAGGACATCATTCAGGCATCACTTGATAGCGGAACCAACCTGGGTTGTTCCTTTAGTAGTAGCACAGTCCATCCCCTGGAGTGTGTTCCAAGTACCCCTTCACCACCCCCTGAGCTGGACAAACACACTCTTAAGAGCAGTACTCCACCTGGTGCAAGAATAAAGTAGAATCATCCTCAAATTCAAC
Source organism: Pongo abelii (assembly GCF_028885655.2). Classification (NCBI taxonomy): domain Eukaryota; kingdom Metazoa; phylum Chordata; class Mammalia; order Primates; family Hominidae; genus Pongo; species Pongo abelii. Next base: position 20,633,759 of record NC_071992.2, read on the forward strand.
TCTTAAAATGGCAAGAGTCTGTGACCTGGCTGTGATGTCCTGTGTCAAACTGTCCCTCCTACGCCAATATCTCCCTAGTGACAGTCTCTGCCTCCTGACCTAAATGACATAAGCTATCAGTATGAACCACCAAGCAATTCCCGACTATCTGCTAGAAGCAGCAGCATATCAGAGATGAACTCAGAAAACAGTTTGCACTCACGTTTTATGACTTTCAGAGAACACTGACATTTCAGAATGAAATTCATCACGGAAAAGTAATATGCTGACCTCCCTAGTATATTAACCCCATGTACATCTCATCTTCTCAAATAAAAAAACACATGTCAGATGACCAGGTTCAGGTATTTTAAAGTTTACAGCACAAGAATATTTGCTTAACTGGGCTTCTCCTAGGTCCCGGCACTACCTCACTCCCATCCAGCACATGTGCTCACTCCAAAAATGGCAAGCAGATCCAATCAATCAGCTCTTGAAGTTTCAATTTAAGCTCCATTCTTTAATTTTATTTCTAAAGCATATAATAGATAATATTAATCTGGTTTTATAAAGAAGGAGGAAAAGAGAGAATGGAGAGACAGGAAAAAAAAAATAAAAAAATAAAAAAAAAAAAATAAAAAAAAAACCTTATCACTTCAATAACTAGAAAAGCATACCTGAAGCCAAAACAGACCTGCCAGTCTGGAACTTCCCCTCAGAGGATACAATCCTTTCTTCGGAGTATGTAGAAAACAGAATGCACTTTGGCACCATTCTTCATGTTCGCTTTAAAATTTCTCCTTCAACTACAGTCAAGTCATCTAGACAGTCTAAGTTTTACATTCTGAATTCCTATCATTGGGCTGATAGGAATTCCTATTTAGGGCTGATAAAATAAAAACTAAACATCCTTTAAATCAGTTAAAAGATCTTTACCCTAGCCATTCAAAATAAGAACAAACTACAAGTCAAGTGGCAATAACAGCAAAGGTGTGAATTCCCCCCTCCCCTTTATTCATTAGAGGTATGAAAAGTCCTGTCCTGTTGATGATCAAACCGGCTTCTGGGTCCTGCCACAAGAGATCCTGAATTCCACAACTTATCATTGAATTCTGCAATGTCACCAGCTCCAAGTCACCCAAAAGATGATGTTTCTACACCTTGTCACACAGTATTGTCACATGCCAGTCACTCCATAGCAACCAAAATACTTGCAGAAGTAACTCTCATTGATACCATTTAAAACTTGCCTAAGTTTTTGGG